>NC_046250.1:2499289-3099289 GCF_009819885.2 Catharus ustulatus | reverse complement strand
GGACACACTTGGTGGCACTCTGATGAGTGACACTCTTGGTCACACACTGCTGGGGGACACACTTGGCCATCCCTTGCTGAGGGACACATTTAGTCACACGCTGCTGAGGGACACCAATGCCACCATATTGCTGAGGGACACACTGGGTGACGCTTTGCTGGGGGACACAAATCGATCCACACTGCTGGGGGACACACTTGGTGGCACTCTGATGAGTGACACTCTTGGTCACACACTGCTGGGGGACACACTTGGTGACACTTTGCTGGGGGACACAAACTGTCCCGTAGTGCTGAGGGACACCTTTGGTGGCACTTTGCTGAATGACACTCTTGGTGACACGCTGCTGGGGGACACAAATCGATCCACACTGCTGGGGGACACACTGGGTGACACTTTGCTGGGGGACACACTGGGTGACACTCTGATGAGTGACACATTTAGTCACGCTCTGCTGGGGGACACACTTGGTGGCACTTTGCTGGGGGACACAAATTGATCCACACTGCTGGGGGACACACTTGGTGACACTTTGCTGGGGGACACAGTGGGTGACACTCTGATGAGTGACACCCTTGGTGGTACTTTGCTGGGGGACACAAATTGATCCACACTGCTGGGGGACACACTTGGTGGCACTCTGATGAGTGACACCCTTGGTGGCACTTTGCTGGGGGGCACACTTGGTGGCACTCTGATGAATGACACTCTTGGTGGCACTTTGCTGGGGGACACCCTTGGTGACACTTTGCTGGGGGACACAAAGGCTGGTCCCACCCGTGTCACACTGCTGAGGGACACACTTGGTGACACACCTGCCGTACCACTGCTGGGGGACAGTGCCGGTGACACTCTGCCACTGCTGGGGGACCGGCGCTGTCACCCACTGGTACGACACGCGCTGCACCGCGCGCTGCTGGGGGACACAGCTGGTGACACACCTGGCTACACCCTGCTGGGGACACACCGTGGTCACACACTGCTGGGGGACGCACCTGGTGGCACTCTGCTGCTGAGGGACGCCCTTGGTGACGCATGGCGGCCGCGGCACGCAGGTGGTGACACACCTGGGGACAACCTGCTGCTGCTGGGGGACGCTCTGGGGCGGTGGCACCTGCAGCTGCTGCGGCACGCACCGGGTGACACCGGTGACACCCGCGGCGCCCGTCACGCGCTGCTGCGGCACGCAGGTGGTGACACACCTGGGGACGATCTTCTGCTGCTGGGGGACACGCTGGGTCACCCCCACCTGGTGTGGCACGCACTGGGCCACCCCCACCTGGTGTGGCACACACTGGGTGACACCCGCGCCGCCTGTCACGCGCTGCTGTGGTGGCACGCACGTTGTCACCCTCCTGGGGACAATCTGCTGCTGCTGGAGGCCGTGGGGCACGCAGTGGGGTGCCAGGAGCTGGCGGGGCACGGCTTGGGTGACATTTTGCTGGTGGCACACGGTGGAGGACGTCGCCCGCTGCAGGGGGACCTGGCCAGGCACGGTCTGGGGGATGCAGGTGGTGGAGTGCCACCGTTGAGCCGGGAAGCGGACGCCAGGGGACAGCGCCACGGGGTCCTGGTGGAGCGGAGGGAGGTGCTGGTGGAGGTAGCAGGACATCTTGGGGACACGTGGCAGGACTGGAAGGACACAACGGGGTTGGGATCAGGTGAAGTTTTGGGGTCCCCAAACCCAACCCATTTGGGGACACCTGAAGAAACCTCAGGTCCCCAAACACGTCCCAACTGTGTCACAGTCCCAGCAGAGCTGGGAGACACTGGTGGAGGCCTTGGGGACATTTTGGGGACACTTGAGGGACACAACGAGGTTGGGATCAGGTGAAGTTTTGGGGTCCCCAAACCCAACCCAACCCATTTGGGGACACCTGAAGAAACCTCAGGTCCCCAAACACGTCCCAGCTGTGTCACAGTCCCAGGAGCTCTTGGGGACATTTTGGGGACACTCAGCACTGAATGCCATGCAAAAAAACCACCCCCATTAATTAATTCAATTAATTAATTAATTAAAACATCCCTCATTCCTAAACTCCCCTTTTTCAGGAGCAAATCTGGGATCCAGACACTGAGAGTCCTCTTCCACTCCAGTACAGAAATTCCAACCAATCCATTTTAAAAATCTCTCCCAAATAGGATTTTTATACGGAAAAATCCAGAATAAATGGGAATTTTATCCCATTTTCCCTTTTCCTGTCACTCCAGTTCCTGATGGAAAGCCCCTCCCACCATCCTTTCCTTCAGGGAATTTTCTCCCTGGAAAACACCAATCCCACCCCAAAATGAGCTGCTATTTTTCTAAAACCACCCTGAATTTCTGCTTGGAATCCACCAATCCCACCCCAAACTGAGTTGAAATTTTTTTCCTAAAACCACCCTGGATCTCTGCTTGGAATCCACCAATCCCACCCCACAACGAGTTGCTATTTTTTTTTCTAAAATCACCCCAGATTTCACCCTGAAAAATACCCATCCCACCCCAAAACGAGCTCTCATTTTCCCAAAGCCACCATGAATTTCTGCTTGGAATCCACAAATCCCACCCCAAACTGAGGAGTTATTTTTCAAAGTCAGCCTGGATCTCTCCCGGGAAAACACCAATCCCACCCCAAAACGAGCTGTTTTTTTTTTTTTTTTTCTAAAACCACCCCAGATCTCTCTCTAGAATCCACCAATCCCACCCCAAAATGAGCTGTCATTTTGCGAAAGCCGCCATGAATTTCTGCTTGGAATCCACCAATCCCACCCCAAACTGAGGTGTTATTTTTCAAAGTCACCCTGGATCTCTCCCTGGAAAACACCAATCCCACCCCAAAACGAGGTATCATTTTCCCAAAGCCACCTTGAATTTCTACTTGGAATCTACCAATCTCATCCCAAAACAAGCTGGTTTTTTTTTTTCTAAAACCACCCTGAATTTCTACTTGGAATCCATCAGTCCCACCCCAAACTGAGGTGTTATTTTTTCTAAAACCACCCCAGATCTCACCCTGGAATCCACCAAATCCACCGCAAAATGAGGTGTTATTTTTCAAACTCACCCTGGATCTCTTCCTGGAATCCACCAATCCCACCCCAAACCGAGCTGCCATTCCCCAAAACCACCCCACACCTCCAAATTCCAAACCTGCCCTTGGACACTTCCTGGGAATGGTGAACCCTTCCCTGAACCACCCATCCCATCCCCACTATGGAAATCAAGAATTCCCTTGGAATTCCCGCGGAATTCCCCATCCCAGCAATCCCCGCGGCTCGAGGAACCCGACTCACCCAGCTCCTGGGGGTGGGAAGAGTTTTCCAGAGTTTCCAGCGTGTCCCAGCTCCGGGACAGTTTTTATAGAGCGCCGGAACCTCGTGGGGTGAGTCGGAGCCGCCGACTCATCCCCGACAATGAGTGGTTCCCAGACTAATTACCTCGGGATAATTAATCCTCTGCAGCATTCACGGCAGCCCCAGCCCCGCGGTTGTTTTTGGGGATTGAACCCCTGGATGTGTAGGGATGGATTTTGTGTTTTTTTCATCCCAGGGATGGGGTTGTGTGGATTATTGTTGGATTTGGGATGGGTTTTCCATTTTTTTGTCTTATCCACGCCGGATTTTGGGGGTTTTGGGCCAAGTTTTGGGCACGGATTTCAATCCAGGGAGAGAAAACAGAAAAACAAATCCAGCCTTGTGGTGGTCACGGTTGTTTTTGGGGATTGAATCCCTGGATGTGTAGGGATGGATTTTTTTTTGTTTTGTTTTTCCATCCTTTGGGGTCTCACTGGGATGGGGTTGTGTGGAATTTGGTTGGATTTGGGATGGATTTTCCTTGGGTTTCTCCAGCTGTGGTTTTGTCTCGTGAGGGTTTTGGGTCAAGTTTTGGGCGTGGATTTCAATCCATTGAGAGAAAACAGAAAAACAAATCCCGCCTTGTGGTGACCATGGTTGTTTTTGGGGATTGAACCCCTGGATGTGTAGGGATGGATTTTTGGGGTTTTTCCATCCCTGGGATGGATTTTTGGGGTGGAATTTGGTTGGATTTGGGATGGGTTTTCCATGGGTTTCTCCAGCTGTGGTTTTGACTCATCCACACCAGATTTTGGGGGTTTTAGGCCAAGTTTTGGGTGTGGATTTCGATCCTTTGAGAGAAAACAGAAAAACAAATCCCACCTTGTGGTGGGCACAGCTCGATATCCATCAAAATCTTCATTTTTTTAAATTAAAAAACTCCAATACTCCTAGTGTTGACGTCACCAGGGCTGGGCACTGCTGTGTCCTGGTCCCTTTGAGCTCTTTTGGGATCATCCCAAAGGAATCCCATGGGAAATCCAGGCGCTGGATTCGTTCCTGATGGAGAATTCCATAATTAAAGGAGGATTTCGCCCTCTCTGCTTCTTCCCCCTCGTGGGGCACAATTACCCAAGAGCTTCCAAACTTCCTGATTCGTTTTCCTGCCTGAATTTTTCGGGGCCCTTTCTCCTGCCCACAAAAACCACCAGGGCGGGGCCGTTTCGCCCAGTTCACAAGAAACCACGTTTTTTAATTAAAAAATTAAAATAAATTAAAATACTCAGGCCCTGACCCCCTCCCTGTGGCTTTGGGTTCCGTGTTGGTGTCACTGGGGCTGGGATTTGTTTTGTCCTGGTCCCTCTCAGCTCTGCTGGAGGCAGAAGGGATGAATTCGCTTTTTTGGGGTTGTTTTTTAACAAAATGAATCCATGGAAGCACTGAGCAGATTTTTGGTGACTTAAAAAATTAATCTTCTTTTTCTTGGGGTCATTTTATTCAAAATGAACCCATGAAGGTGATGAACAGATTTTTAGTGACTTTAAAAATTCATTTTTTTGGTTTTTTGGGGTTATTTTGTGTCACAATGAACCCATAAAAGCACTGAGCAGATTTTGAGCAACTTAAAAAATAAACTCCTGGTTTTCTGGGGTCATTTTTGCATCACAAGGAACCCATGAAGGTGCTGAGCACAATTTTAGTGACTGAAAAAATTTATTTTTTGGTTTTTGGGGTTGTTTTGTGTCACAACGAACCCATGAAGGTGCTGAGCAGATTTTAGTGACCTAAAAAACTCAACTTTTGGTTTTTTTGGGGTAGTTTTGTGTCACAACGAACCCATAAAAGCGCTGAGCAGATTTTTTGACTTTATTTTTTTTCCATCCGTGTGAGATAAGGAGCCGAATCGGTGAGAAAGTCCCACGTGGTTTTTGGAGCACGTTTATTTTGGGGTGGCAGCCGGACTGGTTGTGCAAGGGCTGGGTTGCCCTTGGGTTGCCACCCAAGCCTGTCCCGGTCACCTGAGAGTCACCGGGTGCCACATTCCCCCTGCCCGGGACAGGTGACAGAGCCAGAGGTGACAAAAAGCTCTAGGAGCTGATAAACTTCCTCCAGCCCTGCGTGACTGTCCTGTCATTCACCTCCTTATCTCGCTGAGATGGAAAAAACTCCTCAGAACAGGAATTGGGGTGGTTTAGGTCACTAAAAATCTGCTCAGCACCTTCATGGGTTTGTTGTGATACAAAATTGCCTCAAAAAACAGAAGCTGAATTTCTTAGGTCACTAAAAATCTGCTCAGTGCTTTTATGGATTCATTGGGGCACAAAATAACCCCAAAAAACCAAAATATGAATTTTTTAGGTCATGAAAATTCTGCTCAGCACCTTTATGGGTTTGTTGTGATACAAAACAACCCCAAAAAGCAAAAAATAATTTTTTTCAGTCACTAAAATTATACTCAGCACCTTCATGGGTTCCTTGTGATGCAAAAATAACCACAAAAAACCAGGAGATTATTTTTTAAGTTCCTAAAAATCTGTTCAGTGCTTTTATGGGTTCATTGTGGCACAAAATAACCCCAAAAAAACAAAAGATGAATTTTTTAGGTCATGAAAAATCTACTCGGCACCTTCATGGGTTCATTGTGGTGCAATAATAAGCCCCAAAAACCAGAAGATTAATTTTTTGAGTCACTAAAAATCTGCTCAGTGCTTCCATGGATTCATTTTGAAAAAAACAACCCCAAAAAAACCAATTCATCCCTGCTGCCTCCAGCAGAGCTGAGAGAGACCAGGACAAAACAAATCCCAGCCCCAGTGACACCAACACGGAGCCCAAAGCCACAGGGAGGGGGTCAGGGCCTGAGTATTTTAATTTATTTTAATTTTTTAAATTAAAAAATGTGGTTTCTTGTGAACTGGGCGGAACGGCCCCGCCCCGGTGGTTTTTGTGGGCAGGAGAAAGGGCCCCAAAAAATTCGGGCAGGAAAACGAATCAGGAAGTTTGGGAAGTCTTAATTGTGCCCCACATGGAGGAAGAAGCAGAGAGGGTTAATTTATTTTTTTTTTTCTTTTTTCAAGGAATTCTCCATCAGGAACAAATCCAAGTTTTTCCTGAGTGTCCAGCTCCACCTGGACCACAAGAACGTGGCTGGAATTCTTTGCTCTGAAGCCACAATTCCTTTCGGCTCTGTTGGCAGCAGGTTTGAACCACCCTGAGACCACAACAAATAAAAATTAAAACTATAAATATGTATTATTTCTATAAATTTATATAAATTTATCCAGGATTTCCACCTGGAAAAGGTGGTCAGGCATTCCCAGGCAGGAAATCGTGGAGATTCCCTTTTTGATATTTTCCAACACAGAACGCACTTTTAAAAATTCAAATACACCTTAAAAATTCAAACACATCTTAAAAATTCAATCACACCTTAAAAATTCACCTTTTTTTGGTTGGAATTCATGGAGATTCCCTTTTTGATTTTCCTGTCACTTGAGTTTTTCAAAACAGAACACACCTTAAAAATTCAAATACACTTTAAAAATTCAAATACACCTTAAAAATTCAAGTACACCTTAAAAATTCACCTTTTTTTTGGTTGTTGTTAGAATTCATGGAGATTCCTTTTTTGATTTTTCCATCACTCGAGCTTTTTAAAACAGAACACACCTTAAAAATTCAAATACACCTTAAAAATTCAAGTACACCTTAAAAATTCACCTTTTTTTTTCTTTCTTCTTTTTTTTTTTTCCTTTTTTTTTTTTTCTTTTTCTTTTCTTCTCTCTCCTTTTGTTCTGCTGCCAGAGTTTCTATTTTCGGAGCAGGGAGGGAGCTCTGCATTCCTGGGGCCTTGGCTCACCCTCCAAAACCTGAAAGCGTTCCCGGATTATTAAAGGTGAGGCGGAGAACGCCCCAGCTCCCACCTGGCTCCTCCTCCTGCGATTTTTTTTTGGGATCTTTTCCCTCCTCCAACTCCTTCCCTGCCCCTTTCCACCCGCTGGAGCCAGGTGGGGTTGAAAGGGCAGAATTCCCAAATTCCTGAGGTGGTTGAGTCTGAGCTGGGGCTGATCCTCCCCAACCTGGACACTCAGAATTCCAGGAATTCCTTGGACACCTCCAGGGATGGGGATCCAACTCTCCTGGAACCCCTTCCGAAATCTTTTCCCTTTTCCAGGAGGGATTTTTCCCAAATTTCCCACCCAGGCTGTTCCCTCTTGTGCTCCTCCTTTCCCTAAAAAATAAAAAAATAAAAAAAATCGGGAAAACCCTCGAGAAATTCCAGGAATTCTCTCCAGGGATGGGGATCCAACCCTCCCTGAGCCCCTTGAACTTCCCAACCCTTTTTCCATGGAAAAATCATCCCAAAAATCCAACCCTGGCACTGTTCGAGGCCGTTCCCTCTTGTCCTGTCCCCATTCCCTGGGATCAGATCCCAAATTTCCCCTGGAAAATCCAAAAATTCCCCCTGGATCCCCCTTATCTCCAGGTTGAGCCCCTCCAGGATTTTCCATTCCCTTTTCCAGCTGCCCCATTCCCATCCCTGGAAATTCTCCAACCCCTCCCTCCATGTGGAAAACACATTTTACTATTTCGGTAAAATTTAAAACGTTTAATAAAAAGAAAATAGGAGATAAATATAAAGTAAAGGATTAAAACAGTTGGGTGTTTGATAAGAGCACACGGTTGTTTTGGGAACTTTTTAAAAATATCATTTATAATACATTAACTTGTTGTATATTTATAGATTTTTTTGTATAGCAAAAAAAATTTGGGAATTATTTAGTATGGCTACTTTTGGGGGTTTTTTTTAGAGAATGTGTGGTGTTTTGGCTTGTGGTTTTAATTATTTTTTATTATTATTTTTTAATTTGGGCGGTGGTTTTGGTGTTTTGTGCGTTGATAATTGTTGTGTTAGTTGTAGGGTTTTTAATATATATTGTTTATTTGAATTAAGTGGGCAGTTTAAGCACATTATTTTTTTAAAAATTATCTTTAAAAAAATTTAAAAATTAACTTTTGCTATAAGAAGAAAAGAAAAAAACCCTTATATTTATGCAGAAAAGCCATTTTAACATTATATGTAGTATTAATTTTAATAATACGAAAATCCAACAATATATTAATGCACTTGGAACCCTCCGTGTCCCTTTTCCAGGAGGGGACATGTTTGGGATGTCCCCAACCAGCAGAGCGCAGCATTGTCCCGCACAGCCGGCACCGGGAAAATCCCTCGGGATCCTCCCTCCCCTCCCTGCGGCTCCAGGAAAAATTGGGATTTTGGATTTGGCTCCTCCCAAGTTCTTTTAGCAGCACGGGTCGGGATTTGTCCTGCTGGGAATGAACCGCGTGGGGAAGGAGATGGGGGGGAAAAAATCGTTCCTGGATTGTCCCAGGGCTGGGGACATCGGGGACAGGATTCCCAGGCATTGGGGACAGCATTTCCAGGGATTGGGGACAGTATTTCCAGGGATCAGGGAGCATTTCCAGGGATCAGGGACAGCATTCCCAGGGACTGGGGACAGCATTTCCAGGGATCTTGGACAACAGGGACAGCATTCCCAGGGATTGGGGACAGCTTTCCAGGGACTGGAGAGGGATCCCAGGGATCAGGGAGGGATCCCAAGGATCAGGGACAACATTCCCATGGACTGGGGAGGGATCCCAGGGATTGGGGAGCATTCCCAGAGATCAGGGAGGGATCCCAGGAATTGGAGAGGGATCCCAGGGATCAGGGACAGCATTCCCATGGATTGAGGAGGGATCCCAGGGACTGGGGAGGGCCTGGTTCAGGTGATTCCATGGATTTCCCATCCCTGGGAGTGTCCAAGGCCAGGCTGGACAGGGCTTGGAGCAGCCTGGGATGGAGGATTGGAACTGGATGGGCTTTAAAGTCCCTTCCAACCCAAATCATTCCATGATCCCAAATCATTCCTGAATCCCAAACCATTCCAGGATTCCGAGCACAGGGCAGGGACCAAAGGAAACGTGAGAGGACGAGCGGGGACAGTGCTTGGCGTAATTTTATGAATTTAATTAATTCATAATTAAAGAGCTGCAAACGAGCTGCAGACAAGAAAATTCCCTCATTAGGAGTCCGAGTCCAGCGAGGAAAAAATTCCCGATTTGGGCGATTTAGCAACGCTCAGGGCAAAATGAGAATGAAACTCCTCACCCAGGTCCCTCTTGCTTCACCCTAAAAGGGTTTTATTGCTTAATTAACTCTTGGTTTCTCTAATTAGGAGCTCTTTGTTCTGGGCCAGGCTCGGGGGAGGTTAAGCCTGGCTTTAGGGTCAGAATAACCCCGGTGACTTCTCAAAGCTCAGCTTTTTGTGGGGCTTCTGCGCCGATTTTCATTCCCCCGTCGGCTCCGTCGCTCTGCTGGGATTCCAGGGGGGACAAAACCCCTGGGATTTGGGATTTGGCCTCGTGCAGCTGTGGGGACGGAGAAAATGATGAGCCCAGGGTTGTAATTTTAATTATTTTAAAGATTAACTCACCCCGACTCATGGAACTCACGGAAAGGAGAAAATCCAAGATAAATCCCTTTTTTTTTAGCTCAAAGACCGAAAATTAGGAGCTGATATCTGCAAAAAATGGGATTTTATCCTGTTCCAAGAGGTCAGGGAAGGCTGAACCGTGTCCTTGTGTTCCCAGTTCCTCCTCAGGTGACCCCAAGGTTGCTCCACTTTCCAGCAGGTCCTGGAAAAACCTGGGAAAGGCTGAACCGCAGCGAGTTCATTCCCGAACTCCGGAGGGGGAATGAGGCAATTGGGAATTGGCTTCTTTGATGGGATGGCTGCTGGAAATTTGTGGGGTTTTAATGAGGCAATCAGAGCCCTGCGGGGGAAATCAGGACTAAATTTAGGCGGGGAATTAGCAGAGGTTTTCAAAAGAGCAGGCGAGAAATCAGGACTAAATTTAGGCAGGGAATTAGCAGGAGGTTTTCAAGAAGAGAAGAAATTAAGGATTAATTTAGGCTGAGAATTAGCAGAGGTTTTTCAAAAAGCAGGGGACAAATCAGGACTAAATTTAGGCTGGGAATTAGCAGAGGTTTTCAAAAGAGCAGGCAAGAAATCAGGACTAAATTTAGGCAGGGAATTACCAGAGGTTTTCAAGAAGAGAAGAAATTAAGGATTAATTTAGGCTGGGAATTAGCAGAGTTTTTCAAAGAGCAGAGGACAAATCAGGACTAAATTTAGGCGGGGAATTAGCAGGAGGTTTTCAAGGAGCAGCCCAGGAACAGGCTGGGAAATCCAGAAGTGGGACTCAAACCAGGGACCAAGCTTTGGGCTGGATTTATGGGGAGGTTTTACAGGAGAGTCCCAGACTTGACTCACCTGGGAAACTCAGTTTTATGGGAATTGTCTGGATCCTGGGAAGCTCAGGAATTACGGAATTATGGAGTGGTTTGGGTTGGATCTTAAAAATCATCTCGTTCCAGCGTCTGCCATGGGAATTCTGCTGTCCCTGATGGGTCCAGGCTGGAATTGGGATGGGAAATCCATGGAATTCTCTGGGCCAGGCCCTTCCAGGGAACAATTCCTGCCCCAAATCCCACCCAAATTCCCCCTGTGTGCCCCTGACCCCATTCTCTGTGTCCTGTTTTTGCAATTCCTGAGGAAAAGTCCCTCTGCAGCTTTCTGGGGTCTCCACATTCCCAACATGTCAAAAAAAAAAAAAAAAAAAAAGAAAAAAGAAAGAAAAAATTAAGAAAAAATAAAGAAAAAAATAAAACCCCCTGGACACTCTAGATCCAATTCCTTGAATCCTTCAGTACTTGGGAGTGTCCAGAGGTTTTTTTTTGGGATCTCAAATCCCAATCTTTGCCATGGGTAGGGACAATTCCCACCCTCCCTGGCCTTGGACACTTCCAGGGAAGCCACGAAAATCCCGGGAGTCTCCAGCTGCTCCAAGATGAGCCCCAGACCGATACCAGGAGATGCTGTAGGTGCTAATTAAGCCATCCAGCAGGTGCTAATTAATTTTTTTTTTGTCCCGTGCGTGATGAGTTCACGGCGGTGTCCAGCCTGGACACAGCAATGAGGAACGAGACGGGTGTGAGCCGAACCCTCCGGGCCAGGCTGGACCGGTTCGGCAGCTCCTGAGTCACGGCTGAAATCCAGCGGGGCCAAAGTTCCCGGGGATCCTCCCCTCTGCGCACAAAGGTCCCGAATCTCCCTGAAAAATCAGGGAGAATCCGTGAAATTGTGAGGGAAATTTGGGGGGATTTTACCTCCCCCCAAAAATTCTGATTCTAAATCCCACGTTGCAAAAATCCTCAAAAATTTGGGTCCTTTCCCCAAATCCTTAATGGTAAAAATCAGAGAAAATCTCTGAAATCGTGAGGGAAAATTGGGGGGATTTTACCCCCCCTAAAAAAATTCTGATTCCAAATCCCACGTGGCAAAAGTCCCCAAAATTTTGGATCCTTTCCCCAAATCCTGAATGGTAAAAATCAGGGAGAATCAGTGAAATTGTGAGGGAAATTTGGGGGATTTTACCCCCCCTCAAAAAAATCTGATTCCTAAACAAAATCCCCAAATCCTGGATGGCAAAAATTAGGAAGCATCCGTGGAGTGAGGGGTCCTCCTTTCCCCAAAAATCTGGATCCTTTCCCCAAATCCTGGGTCACAAAATCAGGGAGAATCTGTGAAACCGTGAGGGAAATTTGGGGGATTTTAGCCCCCCCCAAAAAAAATCTGATTCCTAAAAAAAATCCCCAAATCCTTGATGGTAAAAAATCAGGGAGAATCTGTGAAATCATGAGGGAAATTTGGAGGATTTTACTCCCCTCCCCCCAAAAAAATTTGATTCCAAATCCCACGTGGCAAAAATCAGGGAGCATCCATGAGGGAGGGATCCTCACTTCCCAAAAAATTTGGATCCTTTCCCAAAAACCTGGGTGGAAAAAAGGTCAAAGAGCATCCTCAAGGTCCTCAGAGATGGGATTCTCACTTCCCAAAAAAATTCTGATCCTGGGATTTTTGGGTCCTGGAGCAGCAATTCCCACCCAGGAACGCCGGGCTGGGAATTTCCTCCCCCAGGATTGGATTTGGAATGGGCTGGGAGCTCCACGTCCCCTCCTCTCCCTCACGTTTCTCCCGTCGTTTTCCTGAAGGATTTTGCTGCACCACTAAAAGTAAAATTTTTTTTGTGCAATTCCCGTGGATGGGAAGAGCAATTCCACCTTTCCTCCAGGAAAAACATCCCCTCCCTTTCCAGGGGCTGACTCCAGAGCCTCTTTGGGCAATATCCATAATTTTTGTGCTGAGCTTGCTGCCCAGTGACCTCCAGAGTAATCCTAGACTGGATCCAAACCAGTTTAAGGTCAGGACTTAGGGAATATCCATAATTTTTATGCTGAGCTTGCAGCCCAGTGACCTCCAGAGCATTCCCAGACTGGATCCAAACCAGTTTAAGGTCAGGCTGCATCTCCAGATCTCCAGACAGGGTTTAGGGTTAGATTTAGGATTAGGTTTAGGTCTCTCCCCAACAGCCATGGGAAGTGTTTGCCTTTAATCCCTGGGTGTTGCAAGTTCAGGGGTTAAATTTGGCACCGAAACATTCCAGAAATCCTTTATTTATTTATTGCTTAAATTAAAACGTCGCGCGCGGGTGGAGGTGTCCGAGGGATGGACGGCACCAAGCTCCGACCTCGGGAATATTGCACAAAAATCCAGGTGGAAGGTTGGAGGTGGTGAAATTCCCTGTCCGCTCTTAAACTCGGCTACTCCAGCCTAGGCGGGGCAAAAACCAGGATCAGGGAATGAGAAAATGGTGGAAAAATGGGATCAGGGAATCATGGGATGTCAGGGAATCAGAAAATGGTGGGAAAATGGGATCAGGGAATCATGGGATGTCAGGGAATCAGAAAATGGTGGGAAAATGGAATCAGGGAATCATGGGATATCAGAGAATCAGAAAATGGTGGAAAATGGAATCAGGGAATCATGGGATATCAGAGAATCATAAAATCAGGGAATTAGAGAATTGTGGAAGTAGAAAATCACAGAAAAATGGAATCAGGGAATCATGGAGTCATGAAATTAGAGAATGAGAAAATCATGGAATCAAAGTATCATGGAATCATAGAAATCACAAAATCATGGAATAAAAGGATCACAAAATCAGAAAGTCGTGGGAAAATCGAATCAGGGAATCATGGAATATCAGAGAATCACAAAATCATGGAATTAGAGAGTCGTGGAAGCAGAAAATAATGGAAAAATAGAATCAGGGAATCGTGGAATCAGAGAATTATGGAATCATAAAGTTCACAATATCATGGAATAAAAGGATCACAGAATCATAAAACCATGGAATTAGAGGATCAGAGAATCATGGAATAACAGAAGCAAAAAAAAATCACGGAATAATAAAGCCAGAGAATCAGAGAAAATCGGGGGACCATGGAAAGGTTTGGGTTGGGAAGGACTTTCAGGAATATCCTGTTCCAAAACCCTGCCATGACCAGGGACAATTCCCATTATCCCAGGTTTCTCCAAGCCCCATCCAACCTTTCCTGGGCCAGCTCCAGGAACGAACCCCACGGTTTGGATGGCTCCGATCTCCTGGCGGGAAGGGCAGAATCCCAGGAGTTTATCTCGGCTCCCCAGCCCTGCCTGCCTCGAAAGCAGCCGGGCAGGTCTGGGAAGTGCCCTAATTCCAGCCTGGAATCAGCTTTGGCAGGGCTTGAGTCTGGCTTTGCGCTTGGGCTGGGGTATTCCCCAAAGCTTTAGGTTAAACTGAGCCTAGCCCAGCGGGAACAGCACTCAGGGAAAAACGGGAATTGCACGGATGAGAGGAAATTCTGGAATTTTCTGACCTTGTGCTGCTGAAGGATTTTTAAGAGAGGGAGCAGCGCTGCCCAGGAATTCCAGGAGGTGATGTGGGACCAGCTCAGCCTGTTGGAAGCGATCACATCGGGATCTTGATCCGATAAAAACTCCGGAAAAGCCGCGGAGATGAGACCCAGGATGACCAAAGGTGACGAAATTCCCATCTGGGTGGGACACGGCGTCTCCAGGGCGGGAAATCGCCCTCCCCTCACAGCTCCCGATGGATCCCGGAGATTTGGGGGACTGGGGCTGGATTTCCCAGGGTTTTCCCACTCCATAAATTTAATTTTTAATTTTTTTCCCACCTGGAATAAGCCTCAGGGAATGCGCTGTTTTATTTTACATCCAGGTTGAAACATTTTTAAATTCCATTCTGGAAATGTAATTCCATTTTGGGTGGGAAAAATTCTGGACATTGTTAAAAAAATCCCTGGAGATAAACTCAGTTCCCTGCTCCATCACGTTTGGGTGGGTGAGAAAATGAGAATTCCAGGATTATTGAGGTTGGAAAAACCCTCCAAGGTTATCAAATCCAACTTTTGATGGATCAACACTTTTCCAAAGCAATGAGGGGTGTCCAGGAATTCCTTGGAAAACCTCCCTGGGCACCCCCTGACTGCCCTTTCCAGGACGAAATTCCTGGAATTTCCATGAAGTTCTTCCCAGGAAAACCCATCCCTGCTTTTTACCATCCCAGTAAATCCACTTCAGAGGATTCGCTGATGAAGAGCAGAGAAGCACGAATTATCCCGAATTCCCAATAAATCCCAGAAATTTCAGATATCAGAGGATTTTAGCTCTGGAATTACCCTGGGACGGGTTGAGGTGGAAATTCCCAATAAATCTTGGGAATTCTCAATAAATCCCAGAAATTTTAGACACTGGGAGAGGTTTTAACTCTGGAATGACCCCGGGATGGTCTGAGGTGGGAATTCCCAATAAATTGTGGGAAATCCAAATAAATCCCAGGAATTCCAGGTATCAGAGGGGATTTTAGCTCTGGAATGATCCCAGGATGAGCTGGGATGAGAATTCCCAATAAATCCCAGGAATTACAGATATCAGAGGGGGTTTAACTCTGGAATGACCCCGGGATGGTCTGAGGTGGGAATTCCCAATAAATCCCAGGAATTCCAGGTATCAGAGGGGATTTTAGCTCTGGAATGACCCCAGGATGGGCCGGGATGAGAATTCCCAACAAAACCCAGGAATTTCAGACACCGGGTGGGTTTTAACCCCACCAAGCCCCCAAACCCCAACGGCATCACCAACAACTCCACCAACCCGAGGGTCTGCCATTTTTCCAGGGAGGAATTCCACGTTTCACCGGGATTAGCCGGGGGAAACGACCTGGGAATCCTCTCTGGAAAGTGCCTACGTGTAAAACCCGGCCGGGCAGGGTTCTTGTGAAAGAATGAGCTCATCAGCCAGGAGGACTCATTCCCAGAAGGCAGGGCTCCCAAACCCTATAAAAGATCCCAAATCCCCACGCTCCGGCATCCACTCAGCTCCCGCTGCTCCCTCGGCACTGGCTGGGTGAGTCCGGGCATCCACGGGGATTTTTGGGATTGGAGAATCCTGAGGTTCCTCAGGGGAGGTTTGGGATTCTGAGATTTTTGGGCAGGTTTGGGGTTGAAAATTCTGAAATTTTGGGAGGATATTTGGGATTGAGAATCCCGAGATTTTTGGGGAGGTTTTGGATTCAGGATTCTGGGATTTTTGGGGAGGTTTGGGGTTGAGAATCCTGAGATTTTTGAGGAGGTTTTGGATTCAGGATTCTGAGGTTTTTGAGGAGATTTGGGGTTGAGAATCCTGAGATTTTTAGGGAGGTTTGGGATTCAGGATTCTGAGATTTTGGGAGGATATTTGGGATTGAGAATCCTATTTTTGGGGAGGGATATTTGGGACTGAGAATCCCGAAATTTTGGGGGAGATATGGGATTGAGAATCCTGAAATTTCTGGGGAGGTTTCAGATTCAAGATTCTGAGATTTTTGGGAAGGTTTGGAATTCAGGATTCTGAGTTTTGGGGGATATTTGGGACTTAGAATCCCGGGATTTTGGGGGATATTTGGGACTCAGAATCCCCAGATTTTTGGGGATATTTGGGACTGAGAATCCCGGGATTTTTGGGGGATATTTGGGGTTCTGCTCCTGGGCTCCGCTGCGGGCACAGCCCTTCAGGAAATGTTGGATTTGGTGCCTTGGGATACCCGGAGGGTTCCTGGAAAGGAGGGAATTTGTGGGCGTTGGGGCAGCCTGGAAATGGCTCTGGGAGGCAAATTAAGACCGAGTCTAAATCGGAGGGTAATTAAATCCTAAATTAGACCCTTCCTGAGGCACGGATCAGATGGAATTCCGTTGGTTTAAGGACGGAGTCTCCTCCCTCCAGGACACCAATCCCTCTCCTGCCAAATCGATTTTAATGTGATTTTAGAACCGAAAATATTCTTAAAACTCCCATTTCACCCAGGAGTTCCTCGGGGGGAAAGGTAAATTTGGGAGCACGAGGGCGCTGCAGGGAGGCCAGGAACGAAAATATTCCCCGTGTTCCGCCCTCATCCATGTCGGGAGCAAGATCTTACTTAATTAATTAATTAATTGAGGTCTTATCAGATTTAAAAAAATAATAAAAATGGGAGGAGAGGAGCTGGGAACCCCCCAGGGATGGGAGGAGGAATTTTTGCTCTCTCCGCCTCAGCCAGAAGTTCAAATCCCATCCAAGCGCACTTTTGGAATTCTCACCTTTCGCTCCTGCCCTTGGGTTCAGAAAAGCGGCAGCGCAGGAATTCCCGAGGTCCAGGTGGAGCCGCAAAATTGTCCCCAAATTGTCGGGGACGCGCGGTGGCCCCGGAGGAGGAGAAATCCGCCCTGACTCAGGAGGGGACAGAGGTGACAATCCTGGATCTCGGGGACGCTTTATCCCTGAGAATTCCTTTCCAAGGACCGAGCCAGGGTCACCCCAAATCCTCAGCATCGTCACCGGAGCGAGAGGAGGAGCTGCCTCCTGTGAATTTAACCCTCAGCTCGCCGGAGCCTCGAGAATCCTGTCATTTCCCAAGGAAAAGCTGAAAATCGAGGGGCAAAAATCAGGAATTATTTCGGGTTTATCAATCCAAAACCCCTCCTTGCCCCCACATTTATATTATTTATTTTTTTTCCTGGCACACAAAAAGTCCTGAAATGTTTGGTTTTAGCCTATTCTCTCTTTTTTTGGGTGGTGTTATTTTGGGTTTTGCCAGCTGCAAATTCCCCAGGACAGGAATGAAAGGGGATTTGGGGTTTGGGAAGAGTAGGAGGAAGAACGGTGGAGCAGAAATCGGCTGCGGGTTCAGAGGGGCGGATCAGAAAGGAGGGATCAGGGCAGGAGGATGGAAAACGAGGAATAAATCACGATTCCTTAAGGAAAAACCTCAGGAAGCCAGGGGCAGAGGAGGAAAACTCGACTTTTTTTATTATTATTTTTAATTTAACCCGTTGTTGGTTTTTTTGTTTTTTTTTTTTTTCACCAGTAACACAAGAAATTCCCATTTTTCCCCCCAGGCGATCCCGTTTTCCCGCAGAGATGTCTCTGAACCAGATGCAAATCAAGCAGGAGCTCACGCTCCCGCCCGGTTTGGGTAAAACCACCCCAAAACAGAGCCCGGAGCTGGCGCAGCATCCCCAAATCCCGGTTCCAAAATGCCCGGAAAAAGCGATTCCAGAGCCGGGCGTGGAACTGGGACAAGGGGAAGCTCCGGTGCCGCAGTGCCCGCCCCAGGAGCAGCAGCTGCAAAGTGAATTCCCTCCGAAATTCCCGAAATCCGAAGAGAAATCCTGCCCGGAACAGGTGGCGGCGACGCTGGAGGAGCAGGAGGAGATCCCGGTTCCCGTGGCTGCTCCCGAGCTCCAGGAGAAGCAGCAGTGCCGGGAAATCCCGGTGTCCATCCCAGAAAAACAGGAGTCCAAGGAAATCCCGGTGTCCATCCCAGAAAAACAGGAATGTAAAGAAATCCCGGTGTCCATCCCTGATCCTGTCGCCCAGGAAAAGCAGGAAATCCAGGAAATCCCGGTGTCCGTTCCAGAAAAAAAGGAATGCCAGGAAATCCCAGAAAAACAGCAGTGCAAAGAAATCCCGGTGTCCATCCCTGATCCTGTCCAGTGCGCCCAGGAAAAGCAGGAAATCCAGGAAATCCCGGTGTCCGTACCAGAAAAGCAGGAATGCAAGGACACCCCTGTCCCCATCCCAGTTTCATGCCCTGATCCCGTTCCTTGTGCCCAGGAAAAGCAGGAATGCCAGGAAACTCCCGTGCCAGTCCCGGTGTCGAGCCCTGAACCCGTCCCGCATTCCCAGGAAAAACAGGAATGCAAGGAAATCCCGGTGTCCATCCCAGAAAAGCAGGAGTGTAAAGAAATCCCGGTGTCCATCCCAGAAAAACAGGAATTCCAGGAAACCCCGATCCCAGCCCCACTCCCAGACCCCGTCCCGTGTTCCCAGGAAAAGCAGGAATTCCAGGAAATCCAGGAAATCCAGGAAATCCAGGAGATCCCAGTTCCCACCCCGTGTTCCCAGGAAAAGCAGGAAATCCAGGAGATCCAGGAAAAGCAGGAATTCCAGGAGGTCCCGGTTCCCAACCCGGAGCAGCGCTCCCTTCCCGAGAAATTCCCTCCCCTGGAGCAGCAGCTGGAGCAACCCGGCCTGTGGCAGAAGTAGAGGGAAAATCCCGATCCCAGAGTTTTTTTGGGTTTTTTCCAAATGTTTTTTCTCTTTTTTTTTGTTTTTTTTTTAACCCCTGCAGAGCTTTTTTTCAGGAATTCTTTCCAGCCTTCCCTCCCGCTAACGCGTTGTCCTTTACTAACAGCAGGGAATTCCCGTCGGGAATGGCCTCCAGCAGGGTTGTAGTTCCCAAATTCCTGTTCTTTTCCCCCTCCCCCAATCCCTAAAAATTTCAAGGAACAAGGCGAGGATCAAGATCCAAAATCCAGGGAAGAGCTCATCCCCTTTTTCCTGCCTTTCTCCCCTGGATTCCAACTCCCACCTGGAATTTGGGAAGGTTTTTTTCCCTATAAATAATCGGATTTGTGCGGAATTTGCTGCCAAAAAAACCCTCAAAACTTCCCAATTAGGGAATTAGTGTTGAATATTAGGTGGGATTAAAAAGAATCCTTTGGAATTGAGGGAAAAAAGGAAGATTTTTAGGATAGATCTGATTTTGGTGGGATTAAAAAAATCCTTTGGAATTTAGGGGAAAAGGAAGATTTTTAGGATAGATCCGAGCGCTCCCTCCCCTTTAATTTCCTTGGAGGTGTCAAAGAACAGCTCAGACCGACAATATTCCATAATTATCCCAGTTTATGGATAATTAATTCCCCTCCAGACATGTTTGGGAAGGGATTAAGGGATCAAGGCGGAATTCCAGTTGGGAACGTTTGGGACTTGGTCTCGGAATTATCTTGGATCCAGGATTGATTTCACTGTGAAAATTCCACAATAAAAGCGACTTTGAGTAGCGAGTTTTGGGATTTTTTTGTTCCTGGTTGTGGGGATTTTTTAATGAAATTGTGCTGGGAGTTGGTAACAAAATTTGGGGATTTTTAGCAAGTTGTGGGAATTTTAAAATTAAGTTTTGGGGATTTTTGTACCAAGGTTTGGGGAGGTTTGCACCGAATTTTGGGGATTTTTATATTAAATTTTGGGGATTTTTCTACCATGATTTGGGAATTTTTCTGCCGAGGTTTGGGGGGTTTGTATCAAGTTTTGGGGTTTTTTTTTACCAAGTTTTGGGGGACCTTGTATCCAGTTTTGGGGTTTTTTAATACCAAATTTTGGGAACCTTTTCTTATCAAGTTGTGGTAATTTTTATACCAGGTTTTGGGAAGTTTTAAAACAAAATTGTGGAAATTTTTAATCAACTTTTGGGGGATTTTTATTCCAAGTTTTGGGGGGGGTTTAAAATCAAATTGTGGAAAATTTTTAACCACCTTTTGGAATTTTTTCCCCCAAGTTTTGGGGATTTTCATCAGCTTCTCCTGATAAAGATGGAGAGGAGGCTCAGCTTGCAAAACCCGAGGTTTGTGTGTGCTTAAAGTTGATTTTTTTGGGGGAAAACAAAAAATAAAAACACCAGGAAGCAAACACAAGGCCATTTCACCATTTTATTGCACCAGATCCCAAATTAAATTCAGAATTAAAACCAGTCCTGTGATTTGTTGATTATTTTTCTGAAGCTAATTAAGCGCATCTCGTTATGAGGCAATTTCTGCTGGCGAGCAAAGCAGGTCCGGAGATGTTCCAGGGAAAAGCAGGATTTGGGATTATTTGGGATAATTTGGGATTTGGGATGGCTCCTACTTCTGCTTGGAGCACTGCTGCTGCTGCTGCTGCTGGGGGAGGCTCTTCACGGCCTGGCCTTTGGGGGCCAGGCCTTTGCAGGCCTCGCTTTGTTGGGCCTGGCCTTTGCAGACCTGGCTTTGTTGGACCCCCTTGGGCATGGCCCCGCACTTCTGCTGGCACTGGGGAGGGATCACCTGCTGCTGCTTCTGCTGCTGGGACATCCTGGGTGAGCCTGGAATTAAAAATCAGGGAGAGAACCACGTGGATTTTTAAGCGGGAATTCTCTTTTTTCAGGGCGTTGAACTCCCAGATCTACCCCGAAGGTTTAAACTTAATCCCAGGCCTAAACCAGGCAGGTCCTGGAGTTAAATCCTTGAGGATTCTGCAGATCAGCCCAAATTTTGGGGAGTTTCCTGGCCCTTGTTTGGAGTTGGTTTTTGTTTTTTTTTTTTTTATCCCATCCCATTCCCTCAGGGAGTGGCTGTGCCTAAAACCAGGAGCAGAGGCAAAGCCCAGCCTAACAAAGCCAGGAAAAGGTTGCAGAGCTGGAGAGGAGCCACCAGGGGTTCTCCTTCCTTCCATTGCTCTGCTCATTTTTAACTGGGAATCTCAAATTTTAAAAACGCAGGAAAAAAATGCGGATTTGGAGGGAACTCGAGGACAAACTCCAAGAACAACAGCCAAAGAGGAAAAGTGGGAAAATCTCAGGATTGGGAGTTTTGAGAGGGAAAAATAATTTTAAAACAATCCTGGTATTGGATACCAACCCCAATATCTGATACCAATTTTTGGAACCACCCCAAAATTCCATAATACAATTTTCCACCCATTGCAGGCAGAATTTCTGGGGGGAGAAACCCCAGACTGGGAAAGAAAATGGCAAAAAATCCCATTTTTCCAACTCTGTAAAAAAATCCCATTTATCCAACCCCATGAACAATCCCATTTTTCCAACCCCATGAACAATCCCATTTTTCCAACCCCAGGAACAATCCCATTTATCCAACCCTGTGAAAATCCCATTTTTCCGACCCTGGGGCACCAAAACCCCTCACCTGGCAGGTGAGGACTCACCTGGAGCGTCCTGCTGGAGGAGGGAGCTCAGGACTGGGTGTGGAGCTTCCCGGAGGAGCTTTTATACCCCAAAATTCCATAATTCAATTTTCCACCCATTGCAGGCAGAATTTTTGGTGGGACACAATCCCAGATTGGGAAAGAAAATGGCTAAAAATCCCATTTTTCCAACCCTGTGAAAAATCCCATTTTTCCAACTCAAGAAACAATCACATTTATCCAACCCTGTGAAAGATCCCACTTTTTCAACCCCATTAAAAATCCCATTTTTACAACCCCAGGAACAATCCCATTTATCCAACCCTGTGAAAATCCCATTTTTCCGACCCTGGGGCACCAAAACCCCTCACCTGGACAGGTGAGGACTCACCTGGAGCGTCCTGCTGGAGGAGGGAGCTCAGGAGCGGGTGTGGAGCTTCCCGGAGGAGCCGCTTTTATATCCGCGATGACTCCGGATTAAACTCGGTGACCAGAATCTTTCACAACCGGAACCTCTCCCACCTCCTGGACCTCAGTCAAAGCCTGGCAGAGATTTCGGGTGTTTTTTTTTCATCTAGGGCACACCCAAGGCTGCTCATCACAGTTAATAATTTGTTAATAATTCATTAATAATTCATTGATACTTTGCTCCGTCCTCGTCCCCCGGTAGAGATCCCACAAAGTCGGGAATGAGTTTTGGGGATCAATTTGGATCTCCAAAAATCCTGGTGGGATTGGGAATCTCTCCAAAATCCCAGTTTGGGACGGGATTTTACTGTTTCCTTCCACTAATTCCCATCCCCAAAACCAGAAATAAAATCTATATCTTCTTTTTTGTTGCTCTTTTTCCCCAAGAAATGAAGGAGATTTTCCAGGCTCCTTCACTTCCTGATGAAGTATCCCTGACTTATCACAAATATCCCTGGAATTCCAGCAATTCCTGGCGCTGACCACAGCTGGTGTGTCAGGGCTTGGCCCCAGGGACTGCAGCTCCCTCAGGCTGCTTCCTCGGGATTTTCCAGGCACTCCCGTGATCCCAGGGAAAAATGGAAAAATTCCAGTGCCTGACAGGTGATGGATGGTGATGAGGATGCTCCAGAATCCAGAACAGGATTGGAGGAGCTCCATGTGATTCCTGATTTAAATATTTTCCATAATTCCTGATTTAAACCTTTCCCAAGCCTCCAAGAGGACACAAAAGTCTCATTCCCAGAGCCTGGATCCTCAAAGATTAGGGGGAATTTGAGGTTCAAACTCTTCATTTCCTGGGAATGTCCAGCCCATGTGTGTTCAGGTTGTTTTTTTCCCCACAATTCCCAACTAAAACTTTTTCCATGTCCCCAAAATGGCACCTCCAAGGACGAGGCTGGACCCAAAAGTCCATGGAGGAATTTGAGGTGCTAATTCCACCTTTCCCCATCCATTCTTTTTTGGGGTTTTTATTTTTGGCAGGGGGGGTTGGGATTTTTTTGTTGTTTTTTGTTTGTTTGTTTTTTGGTGGTTTTTTTGGTGGGTTTTTTTGGGTTTTGGTTTGGTTTGGTTTTGGTTTTTCATTTGGTTTTGGTTTTGTATTTTGGGGCGTTTTTTAGAGGTTTTTTGGGTGGTTTTTCCGGGGTTTTTTACCTCCCATGTCTGAGGGTGTCACCTTTTTGTTGTCACCTTTTTGTTGTCACCTTTTTGGTGTCACCTTTTTTGGTGTCACCTCCTGGTGTCAACAGCAAGGGCCACCGACAGGAACCTGCTCCTCACCTCCCCACCTGCACATTAAAAAGGTGATTTGGAAACGGTGTTGGCACACCCCTGAATAAAAATATCTCTCTTTTCTTCTCCAGATTAGATATTCCCCACCCTTCCCATAATGAGGGGGTAGGTGGGGAGCGATTTCAGCATTCCCAGACGTGGAAATGGCGTGGCCAGCACGGAGCCGGAGGTGAAGAAAGCCACAGGCACAACCCAGGACACAGTGGGAGGTTTAGCTCTGAAATTTTGGGTTTTTTTGGGTTTGACTCCCTCCAGACAACGAGGTCGCCTTCGGCTTCAACTTATCCAGAATAAAAGTGTGTTTATATTTATTTAAAATCCAAAATTTATTTAAAAGCGTTCAGTTCCTTCTTTATGAATTTAAGGCTTTCTCCCACTTAAATTTACCATTTGACTGTTTCTAAGATTTGCCTCCGAAATCCCAAGCTGTGAAGACCAAAAGTCTGCCTGAAAATCAAATTTCTATCAATAATTTCAATCATCTCCCGGAAAATAATTGGCCAGATGATTTCCTTGTAGGATCAGAAGGAATTTCTCCCTATTAGACCTTTTTTTACTTCAGGAACAAAACCCTCCCCAACCCATTTTGAAATTGGAAATCAAGGCAGATATTTTGGGGTCTGAGGACGCAGAAATGGGGAGAAGAAAGACAAAAGACATTTGGTGCCATCGATGGTCATTTTTTTAATGCTGCACAGAGGATTTACAAGACTGAAATGAGACGAGAGGAGAAGGGGAAAAAAGCATCGACATCCTCCACCACCGGCTGCTGACGGCACTTCCCGAGATTCCTAACGCTAAAATATCGGGAATTTCTCAAGGAAAACCGCTTGGCAGGGGCAGAAGGAAAAACACAGGGAACACTCAGACAGGAAACATTTCCCAAGATAATAAAATATGGGAACAGAGCAGGAAAGGCCTCGTTGGGTCGCCAATGGGTCTGCGCCGTGTTTTCCATCCAGGAACCGCGTGGTTCCGACTCCTCTGCGGTTTTGGGATCAGCAGGGCCGCGAGCAGGGCTCCAGGCACACGGTCTCGCACTTCTCCACGCACTTGGTGCTGCAAACATCGGTCTGGCACTGCTCCACGCACTTGGTGACACAGGGCTCAGCGCACTGGGCGGGGCACTGGGCGGGGCACACGTCCACACACTGGGGGACGCAGCTGGTGGCACACTGGGTGGCACAGGGGGTGGCACAGACGTCCACGCACTGGGGGACGCAGCTGGTGGCGCACTGGGTGGCACAGGGGGCGGCACAGACGTCCACGCACTGCGGGGCGCAGCTGGTGGCGCACTGGGTGGTGCAAACGTCAGCGCACTGCGGGACGCAAACGTCGGCGCACTGCGGGACGCAAACGTCGGCGCACTGGGTGGGACAAACGTCCACGCACTGGGGGACGCAGCTGGTGGCGCACTGGGTGGCACAGGGCTCCACGCACTGGGTGGCACAGCTGGTGGCGCAGGGGGCCTGGCAGACCTCGACGCATTGGGTGGAGCATTTCTGCAGGAAGGAAGGTGGCAGGCAGGGCTGCTTGCGCTGCTCGTAGTAGTAGGACATCGTGGAGAGGTGAAGGGGTGGTGGGAAAAAGCTGGGAAAAAGCTGGGAAAGAGAAAAAAAAAGTTAGGATATCAGGCCATGCGTATCGAGGCGCGATTTGCAGTGTGAGGTCTCGATGGGTTTTTGTCCAGCTGAGGAAAGGAGTGTCAGGAAAAGCTGCCTGAGTTCAGGATTCCTGGGTTCTGGATTGGGAATGGGCCCTGCTGGGATCAAGTCTGGGGTAATCTCAGGGTGTTTATGGAATTCCCTTCCTTCCTTGGGAACCTCAAGCCAGAAATCCCAAATTTTACTGGATTGTCCGGAGCCCAACTTGGTAGAAGCCATGACACAAAAATACTTCAGTCCCTCCTGCTCTCAGTTCTACCATCAGGGCTTATCTCTTCCTTATCAGATCCTCACACCCACCTGGGCACGTCCCCACGCTGGGAATTCCCAACCACAGAGCCCAGAGGCCAATCCCGCCATTATCCCATGGAATTATGGGGCGGTTTGGCTTGGGAGGGATCTCAAAGAACATCTCGTTCCAACCCAGACCAAGCTGCTGCAAGACCTGTCCAGCCTGGCCTTGGACACTTCCAGGGATGGGGAATCCATGGAATAACCCAGTGCCTCCCTGCCCTCATTTCTTCCCAATATCCAATCTAAATCTTAGTGTAAATCCATTCCCCCTTTTCCTGTCCCTGCAGTTCCTGAGGAAAAACCCTCTCCAGCTGCCCTGGAGTTCCTGCAGATCCTGGAAAAGACTCTGAGGTCTCCACGGCTCAGCATGCCCAGCTCCCCCACCCTGATGATCCTCCAGATCCTGGGATATCACTGGAATTTTTTGGGGGGACATTCCATGAAGGAAGGGCTGGCCCAGAGGCTGCAGCTCCCATTTCCAACTCATTTCCTCCTCTTGGCTTCTCCCAGAGCTCTCCCCCGGCTTTGCCTGCAGGAATCCTGCAGCTCCCTCCTTCGGGTTAAAACCTCTTCCCACCCATCCCGTTTGAAGTCCCAGGAGCTGCTCCACAGCATCCATTAATTTATTTAATTCCCAGCCTTAACGAGGCAGGAACAAATTAACCAGGAGAGAACAGGAGGGACCAGCCACATCTTTTTTGGAGGAGGTGACTTCCCCAATCTCCTCCAGGCAGAACAAACCCTAAATAAAATCCCCAACTCCACGACAAATCCCAGATGAGAAGCAGAAGAGCGAAGCTCTCCCGGGACCAGGAATGAACTCTCATTTTCCACGAGACATCCTGATAAAAACTCCCTGATAAAGCCCAGCAGGACTTACCGGGTCACCGGTTCTGGCGAGCGACGGAGAAGCCAAAGGAACTTGGGGGAGCTTCTGAATCCAAAGCTTTTATATGGCCGGAGTGGCGTCAGCTCCGGAAACGCGGGAGCCCAGGGGGATGGACAGCTGACCACAAACTGCCCCGGCAGGCTCCACCTCCACATGCTTTGCATGTTTGCTTGCATCCTAATTTTTGGTGGAAGCCCTCTTCCAGGAAAGCAGGTGATGCTGAGCCAGCCCCGCTCCGGTCATGCGGTTCCCAACGGGAATGGCGGGGTCATTAAAAAGAAAAAAAAAATAAATTAACAAACCAGCGGGTGTTGAATTAATTGGTTTTCAGAAAGGGGTTTAATGTGCTGGGACGTTTCCTTATTTCCATAAATGTTGGGTTTTGATACTTGGGGTTTTTCCAACTTGAGATGGGTGTTATTAGGGAAGATGGATAATTAATTGGATTTGCTATGAGAAATACCCCGTCCTAATTCTCATGGGAAGGCACAGCCAATCCTCCAGCGCTCCCACAAAACCTTGGGGTCCCTTTTTTCCCTAAAATTTAAATTATTTCATTCATCCAATGGACTCTCCATGGATTAGCACCATCCATGCTTGGAAATTCCAATGGGAACACAACTCCAACTCCTTTGAGGAATTGTTCAAGGCAGAATAATCCTCATTTTAAAGATGTTTTTTCCCACCCAGAAAAGGTTCTGATTTAATTGACATTTAGGTCCAGGATACAATTTTTATTAAAAGTTTTGCCGATTATGGAAAATCTCAATCATGGAGGTGGGACCATCACAAAAATGGAATACAGGAAATAAATAAGAATCAAATGATGAAATAAATAAGAATCAAATGATGAAATAAATAAGAATCAAATGATGAAATAAATAAGGGAAAAAAAATAGAAAAACCCCAAACCAACCAACCCAGCACGACCAGCACGTCCTGGAGAATTCCAAGCGTCAACACTGGGAATTCCACCCGGAGCTGACGGATCTCCACGTGGGTTTTTTTTTTTTGCCACCTCACGGGTGGCTCAGCTTTTCCACACACTCAGCTCCTCACGTGCAGCTTCTCCTCCATCTCCGGAGGTTCTGCTGCCCTGGAGGCTTTTCCAGGGATAAATTTGGATTCCTGGAGCGTGGTTTGCTCATTTTTTTGCCGTGGGAGGAGAGGCTGCACCCAGCAGAGCTCAGGTTTGGGAACTGAGTTTTAAATGAGGTGAATCCCTCCTGATTTTCTCATGTGGAAATTTTCCAACTCTTATCTTGCTGAGGAACATCCCAAATTCCGGTTGGAACAGCTCCTCAGGCTCTGGGTTCACCTCAAAACCATCTCTAGGACCGGTCCTGCACCTCCCTTTCTACCCCGAGTTCTTTCACGCCCTGTGGTTGA
The DNA here is from genome assembly GCF_009819885.2 of Catharus ustulatus. Taxonomy (NCBI): domain Eukaryota; kingdom Metazoa; phylum Chordata; class Aves; order Passeriformes; family Turdidae; genus Catharus; species Catharus ustulatus. Next base: position 3,071,813 of record NC_046250.1, on the reverse strand, counting down.
GGCTGATTAGCACAAAATTGGGGCCTTCCAAAAGTGGATTATTTCGGGAGACGTAAACGGATCCGCAATCCCGACATGTGGGAACGTCACGGGGTGGGGTCGTTATCCCTAATTGGCACTTCTCTGGGAATCTCCACCGCGTTCATGGGCGATTGGAGTTGTCGGAGCCATCACGTTGGTGTCGGTGAGTCAGGACCCTGCAGCCACGTCCTTCGGTGGCTCTGGTGGCTCCTCGGGCGTTCCGGAGGGAATTCCGTGAGGGAATTCCGCCAGGGCAGGGCTCCCAGCTCTGAATCTCCGGTCTCATCTTGTGCTGAAGGAAGATTTCCCCGTATTCCAAAATCCCTGAGGTTGGGAAAGATCTCCCAGGGCATTGAGTCCCAGCTGTGCCTGATCCCCAGAATTCCAGGAATTCCCTCCAGGGATGGGGATCCAACCCTCCCTGAGCCCCTTGAATGCTTCCCAACCCTTTTTCCATGGAAAAATAATCCCAAATTTCCCACCCTGGCACAGTTCGAGGCCATTCCCTCTTGTCCTGTCCCATTCCCTGGGATCAGATCCCAAATTCCCCCTGGAAAATTCCGAAATCCCCCCTGGATCCCCCTTTTCTCCAGGCTGAGCCCCCCCAGGATTTTCCATTCCCTTTTCCAGGTGCTCCAGCCCCGTTCCCATCCCTGACTCCAGCCCTTCCATGTCCCTTTTCCGTGATTTTCCAGAACTGGGCAATCCAACTCCGTGTAGGATTGCCATTTTCCCGAGCAAGAAAAGGAATTTTTTTTCCATTTTATTTCCCTGAATTCTCACAAAAATCAGGGATTCTCCCATTTTCCAACCTGAACCCTCCACACTTGGTCCCAATTAAACCTCCAGGGCTTTCATCAGACCCAACTTTCCCCTCTCCTCATTCCCACAAGGTTCCGGGGAAGGTGGGAGGGTCTGAGCCGGCTCCAGGTGGAATCCTGGAATTTTTGGGATGCCAGGAGGGTGAGAGAAGAGGACACCAAGCCTCACATGGACGTGAGTGGCTCCTTCAGGCCATGCCCGAGGGACAATTTGGGACAATTTGGATCCAACTGTGACATCCTCGTTCCCGGAGGAGCCCAAATCCCAAATTCCGACCTCTTTTCCTGTTTACTCCGGAAGGTGAGCGCTCAGGGAAGAATGACAATTAGCACCTGAGTAATTAAATCTGGGAAGGAGGAACTGGCTGTGGTTACGAGAAAAAAAAGAAAAAAAAATAATTCCTCACCTCTTTTATCTCTTTGTCTTCTTTGCTTTTAACTTCTCAATGTTTCGCAGGAAAGAAACTCTGGATTTCTGCCAGATTTTTCTTTTTATTTAGTGGATAAAATTATTTCTGAAATTTTCGAGCTCGGAGAACTTCACCTGACAGAGGAACCAGAGGGATTCTACAACATTTTCTTGCAGTGAGCAGCGATTTTTAATTTCACAGGTGTGGAATAAACATCCAGGTGGTCACGCAGGAAGAATTCCTGTTTGTTTTGTTTTGTTTTTTCCTGTAATTTTTTCCTGCTCTGTGCTGCTCCAAGATGATTTAAATCTGAATTTTATTGACACGTGAAGGATTAAAAGGAAACAATTATTCCAAAAACCAATTTTTTTCCCCCTGACATTTTATTTCCCAGAAAACCGAGGGATTTGGGAGCGGGAGCAAAGGAAATCTTTGCTTGCAGGGAATTTGAAGGAATTTTAGAGGAGTTTTGGAGGAGCTCTGAGGTTGTCACCAAGCCCGGGCCTTGGGGCATCTTTGGAGGAGCCGGTGGCTTCTCCCAGACGGTCCCACCCCGTCTGCCGCCACCCCCGCTCCTCCCGCCCGCATTCCAACCGGGATTTGCTCCGCCAAACCCTCCCCAGGCCCGACTCAACCTCGGGAGTGTCCCGGGACGGGCCCGAGTCCCCGTTTGGGGATTTGGGATCAAGGAGGGAGCGATGAGGGGGATGGACGAGCGATTGGAAAATTAAATTTATTATTGGGGTGTCCAGGTGTTTTTGAAGTGGGAATGAGCTGGGATTTCAGACATTTGTATAGGATTCCAGATGTTTATCTGGGATTCCAGATGTTTATATGGGATTCCAGATGTTTATCTGGGATTTCAGACATTTATTTAAGATTTCTGAGGTTTATCTGGGATATCAGACATCTATATGGGATTTCAGACATTTATTTGGGATTTCAGATGGTTGTCTGGGATTTCAGGCTTTTATGTGGGATGTTAGATATTTATCTGGGACTTCAGACATTTTTCTGGGATTTCAGGTGTTCTTCTGGGATTTCAGATGTTTGTCTGGGGTGTTAGATATTTATCTGGGATTTCAGACATTTCTCTGGGACATCACACATTTATCTGTGACTTCAGGCCAGTGTCAGGATTGAAGGAAACCCTGGAGATGTGCCAGGGGGTGGGAATTGGGATGGATTTCAGGAAAATTCCTACCCACCAGAAGGTGGGAGCGCTGACCCCATGGAATGGTCGCCATCCCAGAGCTCTGGGACAACACTCCCAAGGACATGGCAGGATTTCGAGATGGATTTGATGACCCCCGTGTGTCCCTTCCATCTCAGGGACATCCCACAATCCCAGTGAGACTTTCCCAAGCTTTTTTTTTTTTTTTTTTAAATGGGAATTTTGAACAAAATTAATGGGATAAAGGGTGGGAAGCAAAGGAGAGGCGCGAGGCCGGTGCCGAGATCGTTTCTTTTATTGCTTCAGATACAGAAAGAAAAAAAATCAGGGGAATTCCCCCAGCTCGACGGGGAACTGCGGAATTCTTTCTCCCAGGGAACCACCCCAGGGGCACAAAATCTCTCTGTTACATCCCGCGAGGAAAGGCGCTTTTCTTGAGGTTCAGGACAGCAGGAAGGAGGCAGAACGCGAGGGAGGAAGCGAGGATTTGCTCTTCCCCTCGGAGATCCCGCGGAATCTCAGCGGAATTTCGGGCTGCAGGACACGGAGCAGCGCTGGCCGCACACGGGGCAGGTCTGGGTGACGCAGGTGGTGGCACAGGACTCAGCGCACCTGGTGACGACCTGGACACCGCCGCGGGTGGTGCAGCAGGGAGGGGGACAGCTGGGGACACAGGGGCTGCAGGTGGGCGCTCCCTGGCAGCAGGGGTCTTGGCAGGTGGTGACACATTTGGTGACGTCCTGGCAGCAGGGGTCTTGGCAGGTGGTGACACATTTGGTGACATCCTGGCAGCAGGGGTCTTGGCAGGTGGTGACACATTTGGTGACATCCTGGCAGCAGGGATCCGCACATCTGGTGGCACATGTGGTGACACAGCATGGATCTTGGCAGGTGGTGACGCACTTGGTGACCTCCTTGCAGCAAGGGTCAACACATCTGGTGACGCAGCACGGATCTTGGCACGTGGTGACGCATTTGGTGACGTCCTGGCAGCAGGGGTCTTGGCAGGTGGTGACACATTTGGTGACGTCCTGGCAGCAGGGATCGACACATCTGGTGGTGCACTTGGTCACTCTGCCACAGCAGGGATCGACACACCGGGTGGCACATCTGGTCACGCCCTGGCAACATGGATCGACACATCTGGTGGCACATCTGGTGGCACAACATGGGTCTTGACACGTGGTGATGCATTTGGTGACGTCCTGGCAACAAGGATCGACACATCTGGTGGCACACTTGGTGACATCCTGGCAGCACGGATCTTGGCACGTGGTGACGCATTTGGTGACGTCCTGGCAACATGGATCAACACATCTGGTGACACAACAGGGGTCTTGGCACGTGGTGACGCATTTGGTGACCTCCTTGCAGCAAGGATCGACACATCTGGTGGTGCACTTGGTCACTCTGCCAGAGCAGGGATCCACACACCTGGTGGCACATCTGGTGACACAGCATGGGTCCTGGCACGTGGTGACACATTTGGTGACCTCCTGACAACAGGGATCAACACACGTGGTAACACATTTGGTGACATCCTGGCAGCAGGGATCCACACATCTGGTGACACATTTGGTGACGTCTTGGCAACATGGATCAACACGTGTGGTGACACATTTGGTGACATCTTGGCAGCAGGGATCTGCACATCTGGTGGTGACACATTTGGTGACATCTTGGCAACATGGATCCACACATCTGGTGACACATTTGGTCACGTCTTGGCAACATGGATCAACACATCTGGTTCTGCACTTGGTGACCTCCTTGCAACATGGATCCACACACTTGGTGACACACCCGGTGACATCCTGGCAACACGGATCAACACATCTGGTTCTGCACTTGGTGACCTCCTGGCAGCAGGGATCCACACACCTGGTGACACATTTGGTGACCTCCTGACAACACGGGTCCACACACCTGGGATCACACCTGGCCACGCAGCACGGATCTTGGCACTTGGGCCCCTTCTTGTAACACGGATCCACACATCTGGAGCTGCACTTGTTCCCCTTCTTGGAGCAGGGATCTGCACATCTGGTGCTGGCCTTGTTCCCTTTCCTGCACCACGGGATCACCCAGGGGGTGCTCCACTTGGTCACCTTCTTGCAGCAGGGCTCATAACACGGCGTGAGCCTGGCGGCTTTCTTGCCACACGGGTCCACACACGTGGTGACATACTTGGTGACATCCTGGCAACACGGATCCACACACGTGGTGACACACTTGGTGACATCCTGGCAGCACGGATCCACACATGTGGTGGTGACACACTTGGTGACATCCTGGCAGCACGGGTCCACACACGTGGTGCACGTGGTCACCTCCTTGCAGCAGGGATCTTGGCACGTTGTGGTGACACATTTGGTGACCTCCTGGCAGCAAGGATCCTGGCACGTGGTGACACACTTGGTGACTTCCTTGCAGCAGGGGTCCTGGCAAGTTGTGACACATTTGGTGACCTCCCGACAACACGGATCCTGGCACGTGGTGACACATGTGGTCACTTCCTTACAACAGGGATCTTGACACGTCGTTGTGCACTTGGTGACCTCCTTGCAACACGGATCCTGGCACGTGGTGACACACTTGGTGACTTCCTTGCAACATGGATCTTGACACGTGGTGGTGACACATTTGGTGACCTCCTGGCAGCACGGGTCCGCACATGTCCTGGTGCACTTGGTGACCTCTTTGCAACATGGATCTTGGCACGTTGTGGTAACACACGTGGTCACTTCCTTACAACATGGATCTTGGCACGTCGTGGTGACACATTTGGTCACCTCTTTGCAACAGGGATCCTGGCACGTGGTGACACATTTGGTCACCTCTTTGCAACAGGGATCCTGGCACGTGGTAACACATTTAGTGACCTCCCGGCAACACGGATCCTGGCACGTCGTGGTGCACTTGGTGACCTCCTTGCAGCACGGATCCTGGCACGTGGTGACACATGTGGTCACTTCTTTACAACAGGGATCCTGACACGTGGTTGTGCACTTGGTGACCTCCTTGCAGCACGGATCCTGGCACGTGGTGACACATGTGGTGACCTCCTTGCAACACGGATCTTGGCACGTCGTGGTGACACACTTGGTCACTTCTTTACAACAGGGATCCTGGCACGTGGTTGTGCACTTGGTGACCTCCTGGCAGCACGGATCCTGGCACGTCGTGGTGCACTTGGTGACCTCCTGGCAGCACGGATCCTGACACGTGGTGACACACTTGGTGACCTCCTGGCAGCACGGATCCTGACACGTGGCTGTGGAGCACTTGGCCACCTCCTGCCCGCACTCCCGGCGCGTGGTGCTGCACTCGGTGACGCGGCAGCAGCAACAGGGGTTCCCACATGTCGTGGTCGCCCCCTGGCAGCACTGGGGGACACCCGTGGTGGCCACCAGCCCGCAGGAGCCCTGGCCCAGGCCCAGCCCGCCCAGGCTGACGTAGGTGGTGGTGCCGGGGTAGCAGCAGGGGGTCCCGCGTTGGGAGAAGCCCTGGAAGGTTCCGCAGGGATCCAGGCTGGGTCTCACTGGGAAGCTCCGCACCAGCACAGCTGGAGGGGGGATGCAGATCTGGCTCAGCGGGCAGCCGGTCGAGCGACGCATTTTTGGGGGGGAAAAGCGGGGAGGCTGCAAGCGGGAAAGGGATAAAATCATAAAAAGTGTGAAAAAAACCCAAAAAACAACATTCCAGGTTGTTCTGTACATGGAATTAAATAATATTTTTCCCTACAGAACTGGGAAAACAGCCAGGAAGTGACTCCACATCAAACCATTTCACACAAATTTGTAGCTGTTTTGCAACCAGCTTCCTCTCAAAACAGGAAGCAGGAATTATTTGGGCTCCTTTAGGTTTTCTGGAAGTTCTAAAGCCTCCACCTCCCCTTGGCTCGGGATGAATCTTTACCATTCCTTGCCTAAATTCACCCAAAAAGGCCTCGGATCACTCCAGAGGACACCAGGGGCGGTTCCATGCTGGAAAACCACTCCAAGGGAAGGTTCTGCTTTTCCTACAAAATCTGCCTGGCTCTTCCCACTCCGATTTGATTTTTCCTTCTGGGCACGGCCTTCCCTGGCAGCCTGAGAGGCTCCACTCCTTATCACCCCTCCCACTTCTCCCCTTTGAAGTCCCAGCCTGGCCTTTTGATCTCTCCCAACGCCAGCAATTCCCCGGGTGCAACGGCAGCAAAGCCGGCGAGGAGAGAATTTCGTCCTCCTCCATGGAGGAAGAGCAAAACCCACAGCAAATAAAACCCCGGAGAAGACGGAATTAAAATCTGAGGGAATCCCAACCCCAATATCCCCAAGCAGAAACACTTTAAAGTCTTTTAATTTGCTTCTGCACTGTTCCAAAATGAAAAAAAACCAAACCCAACCACGAGGTGACTTCCCAGGAAAGCGAGCTGGACTTACCCGATTCTCCACCAGCGAGCACCAAATGAAACCAAAAATGGCTTGAGGAGCAGGACAATAGGAATCCTTTTATAGGATTTTGGTGTCCGTGGCTCCGGAAGTGAGACACCTCAGGGGTATGGAAATCAAATATTTAATAATCCAGACCTGCTCCGCTCCAATCCTTCAATTACTTCGCTCGACGTTATAATTTTTAATGTCGCCGAGGTGGGACACGAGACTCTTATGACTGCGAGGAATTCCCTGTCCACGTATTTCCTACGGGCTGGGAAATGCGGAGCGGGTGAGACAGCCTGGAAACAATCCCCCCCTCGGGATTAAACTGGGGAAAAAAAATGTTTTGGTGCGTTTCCTTGCAGAGCTGAGGGTGGGATGGGACGCTGAAGGGGTTTTTGCCTCGATGGGAACGGCCTCTCCATGAATATTTTGGAGGTCTCAGGGTCATCCCCAAGTCCTTTCCAGGGTGGGCAAATCCTTCCAAATCCTTCTCCCAATCCACTTTTTCCTCAAGGTCCTTGGAATATCTGGGCAGCCTGAGCTGAGGGAACCAAATCAGATGCAGCTCCAGATGTTCAGGAATTCCTCGGACACCTCCAGGGATGGGGATCCAACCCTGCCTGAGCTCCTTCCAAGGCCTTTTCCCTTTTCCAGGAGGGATTTTCCCAAATTTCTCACCCTGGAGCAGCTCGAGGCCATTCCCTCTTGTCCTGTCCCTAGATCAGATCCCAAATATCCCCTGGAAAATCCCAAAATTCCTCCTGGATCCCTCTTTTACTCCAGGTTGAGCCCCCTCAGATCCCTCAGGATTTTCCAGACCCTTCCCCAGCCCTGTTCCCATCCCTGGCCCCACTCCAGCTCCTCCATTCCCTCTTTCCATGATTGTCCAGAACTGGACACTGGACACTGGACATTCCCCTCCTTGCCCTGGTCCCACTGCTCATTTTGTCCACAACTCTTTGATTTTCTTTTGGATCCAAATTCGATTTGTTTGATTTGTTGGGGTTTTGGCCGTTTGCCTCCAGGGAAATCTTCACATCTCGAGGATCTCCGGGAACTTCCAGGACATGTCCCGTGTGTCCCAGCTCCACCAGGTGACACCCAGGGCGCTGAGGGATGAACTCCTCGGTCTCGGTGGCCTTTGGGCTGGTTTTTTGTGCCCGTTTCTGCTGCCAGGAGGTCACACCCAGTTTGAGGAGGTGACAAACTCCACGCGGCTGTCACAGCTCGGAGCCCGGCGGAAAAATCATCCCAGCCTGGAAAAGAGGGAAGAGAAACCCAACCAGTTCCCCCAGAGACATCAAAGGTTCTGGAATTCCTCCAGCTGTGTGGAATTCTGGTGATTTTGGCTCCTCTCCCTCCAAATTTGGGTACCCAATGTGATGTTTTTTGGTTATTCCTGGAAATAAATAAATAAATTTGGGATTTGTGACCCCATGGATTGGGTCTTTGCTGCTGACCCCAGGAAAAATTTCCTCCTTTTTTTTTGCACCCCATAAAAGAGATTTTCTTTCTCAAATCTGTTCTCAACCAACCAATTCCAATGATTTACCAACAAATTTTTTTTTTTTTAGGGGGGAAAGGGAACAGATTTGATTCACGTTTTTGGGTTTAGGAATTTCCAAGCTGGGTGGAATTCAGGTGGTTTTGGGTAAAATGAAGGGAGAAGGGTGGTGGTCACTCCTCCGGTCACCTGCCTGCTCCTCACTGGTCCCTCGTGAGGACAACGCCACCGTCACGCCGACGGGGACGGGATTTGAGTCAGAATTTCAGGAGCGGACGGAAAACGTCACAAGGCAAGCGGTGAGCGAAGAGTTTCCAAGAGCTCCGTGGAAAAACAGGGCAGAAAAAAAGGCCAGAGGTGGCTAAAAATAAAAGAATCCCCAAATCCCACATCCCATCCTGTCCCTAATGGAGCTCACGAGGCGTCGGGCTGGAGGACGTCGGAGCATCCCAAAAAAACCGGCCCCGTCACCGGGAATCCACTCATTTCCCAAATTCCTGCTTGGCGTCTGCGTGAATTCCCCAGCTCCAGGTCCGGCTCCAGCCACGGAAATTTTCCATTAAAAATAATTAGGCAAATCATCCCTGGCGGGGCAGAGGCGGAGCGAGGCCCTGGGGAGCTCCGGGAACATCCCGGGATCGCAGCAGGAACATCCCGGGATAACGCGGCCGCGTCTGCCCTGCCGATCCCGAGCCGGGTGAGTCTCCTCGGGATCCTGCAGATCCCGTTTTCTGGGATAGATTCCTGGGAAAGATGGAAAAAAGGGATTTATGGGGTTCATTTTCCTAGGGGGGTAAAGGTTTCAAAGGGTAAAAATCTTCCCTCACGCTGGCTTGGCTGTAATTCCGGAATTCTCATGGATGTTCTGGAAAATTCTGGTTGTTCCAGCACTGGGTTTAGTGGGATTAAAACCTGACCTGCCAGGAAATTCAGGATCCATTCCAAACAGCTGGAGAAGGAAAAAACAGCTGGAAAAGGGCAAAAAACAGCTGGAAGAGGAAAAAAAAAACTGGAAAAGGGAAAAAAAACCTGGAAAAGGAGAAAAAAACCTGGAAAAGGAGAAAACAACCAGAGAAGGGAAGGAAGCTGCTTGAAATTTATAAACATGAAAATGTGAATTAAATTTGTTGCTATCCCCCCCAAAAAAAGCTGGAAAATCATTGGAATTGTTTGGCCAGGAGCAGATTTTAATGAGAGAAGCTGAGTTTGGGAGTTTGAGGATAAAAGGGGGGAAAATGAGGAATTTTTCTGCGGGGTTTTTTGAGGGATCGGGTGTGAAATTGTTCTTTTTCCTCCCAGCTCTCCATCACAGGGAGATGAATTCCCAGTGCCCGCCCTGTTCCTGCCTGGGAGAGACTGCCCAGAGCAATCCCTGCGCCGTGGTGGCCCCGGAGCAGAATTCCCAGGTGGATTCCTGCCTGTCCCAGGATGTTTGTCCCTCCTGTGACCCCACTCAGGTCCCCCTCGGGGACTCCGGGCCCTGTGCGGATCCCGTGAAAATCCCGAGCTCGGGAGAGGAGCCTGTCACCTTCGAGACCCCTGGGATGTGCGTGATGAAATTCCCACTCCAGAAATCCATCCTGACTGTGGAGTTGTGTCCCGCCGACTCCTTCCCGATTCCCCAGGAGGAGCTTTGTGCCGCCAAAACCACCGGGACCTCCCTGGAAAACCTGGAAAAGCTCTCCCAGGAGCTCCCAGCCGTGGAGCCCTGCACGCTGGAGGTGGTGGAGTTGGACACGATCCTGGGGGATCCCTGCACGTCCCAAAGTGGGATTTCCATGGATCCATGTGCGTCCCAAACTGGGATTTCAATGGATCCCTGCTCATCCCAAAGTGGGATTTCCATGGATCCATGCGCGTCCCAAACTGGGATTTCCATAGATCCATGTACATCCCAAATTGGGATTTCCACAGATCCCTGTGCATCCCAAAGCGAGATTCCCTGCGCGTCCCAATCCCAGGGATTTGGGGACGCTGGAGATTCCAAGGACAGCAAATCCCAAACGTCCGCACGGAGCCCTTTCCGCCTCAACACCTGCACCTCCAACATCGTGGAGCGCTGCCTCTCCCGCTGCCAGAGCTGGTTCCGGGGCAAGAAATAGGATTGGGATCAGTGGGATGGAGGACGGGAATCCCTGCCCGGCTCGGGTGAGTCTGAGCTTCCCACAAGTTCCAAAAAGAGAGGAAATTGCTTCACCTGATATTAAAAAAAAAAAAAAAAAAAAAGCTGCTTTTCAATCATCTCTTAATTGCTGTCTCATTTTTGATTGCCCAACCAGAAGTGCAATAAATAATGGGAATGTGATCCAAGTGGGAATTGCAGCCGGGGTCCTGTTTCGTCACCCGGCGCCTTTTTGCTCCCCGCAGATGAATGAGGAGGTTCAGAATCCGCCTTAATTCATTTATGGTTTTGTCTCTGTGTTTTTAATCCCCTTTCTTAAAGGTTTTTCCCATTAAAATTACGGGAATGTGGAAAAAAGCAAATTTTCCTCGGAAATAAAACTCGAGGAGCTCCTTCCCCACGGATGAGAATTTTTTTTTTAGGGAATTCTGGGCTGGGTCTGAGTTTGGGGATCACCAAGGGGCTGGGGTTGCTCCTGTTTTTTCTTTTTTTTTTTTTGGGAATGCAGCCTGGAATCCACATTTTATTGGGATGAATCCCCAACCCCAGAGGTTCTTCCAGTTAAACCAGTAGCTCCCAGTTTGCCCAAGGCTCAGAACCCCTCAGGACCCCCAGGGGAGGTGGATTTTAGTTTGGGAGCTCCAAAATCCAGAATAAACGGAGAAGAAATTCTTGGGAATGTTTGGGAAGTGCCAGAGCCTGTCCCAGCTCCCTTCCCAGTGTCACCAGCCAGAAATGTCACTGGAAAACCGGGCAGGCCACTGGGAGAACTGGTTGGGCTTGGATTCCTCCGGCCCTGGTGGCCAGCAGGGGCGAGCTGCTCCCTCCTCCCTGCCCCAGCAGCTTCATCCCGATTTTCATGGAATTCGCAGAGATTCCGCCTTTTCCTGAACCTCTGTGGTAAATCTGCTTCCAAATAAAAATTAAAAATAAATAAAAATCAGGATTTAAAAGCAGGAGCATGGTGTCCTTATTTTTTGGGAAATCTGGGCTAAAGATGGAAAGAATTCCACCTGTGGAATTGGATGAAAATGTCCTGAGGAATGGGATTAAAACATCTGAAAATGGGATTGAAATGTCCCAAGGAATTGGAGTAAAACATCCCAAAAAATGGGATTAAAACATCCCAAGGAATTGGATTAAAACACCCTAAAAATGGGATTAAAACATCCCAAGAAATTGGAGTAAAACATCCCAAGGAATGGGAAAATGAGCAAAAAGCAGTACAGAAAAAAATAAGAAAAAAAGGAATGGGAAAACCCAAGATATTTATGAGGCACTGAGAGGGTTTAATTAGCTCCTCCTTAATTATCATTAATGATCTTAGGGTTTATTAAAAAGGTCTCAAGGCAAGGAAAGGATCCGGGATCTGAATTGTGGAATTATTCGAATTCCAAATATCCAAATTCCACATCCGAGGGATCCCAGCCCCGCTCCTGGAGCCGCTTGGTGGCACTGTGGGAGCGGATTTCGCTGCTCAGTGCCGGATCCAGGAGAATTCCAGGTCGGGAAAGAGCTCCAGGATCACCGAGCTCGATTCCCTCTTGTATATCCAAAGGAATCTCCAGGAATTCCTCGGACACCTCCAAGGACGGGGATCCAAATCTCTCAGAGCCTTTTCCCTTTTCCAGGAGGGATTTTTCCCAAATTTCCCAACCCTGGCACAGTTCAAGGCCGTTCCCTGCTGTCCTGTGCGACTCCCTGGGATCAGATCCCAAATCCCCTCCAGAAAATCCCAAAATTCCCCCTGGATCCCCCTTTTCTCCAGCCTGAGCCCCTCAGGATTCTCCATCCCCTTTTCCAGCTGCTCCAGCCCCGTTCCTATCCCAGGATTTTCCAGCCCCGCCTCCAGGATCCACAGAATCCCAAAATTCCTGAGGTTTGGGTAAGAATTCCAAGCTCAATTCCAAGCTCATCAATTCCCACTTGGCCATGCCCAGAATTCCAGGAATTCCCTCCAGGGACGGGGATCCAACCCTCCCTGAGCCCCTTGAACGTTTCCCAACCCTTTTTCCATGGAAAAATCATCCCAAAAATCCAACCCTGGCACAACTCCAGGCCGTTCCCTCTTGTCCTGTCCCATTCCCTGGGATCAGACCCCAAATCCCCTCTGGATAATCCCAAATTCCCCCTGGATCCCCCTTTTCTGAGCCCCCCAGGATTTTCCATTCCCTTTTCCAGCTTCTCCAGCCCCGTTTCATCCCTGGCCCCGCTCCAGCCCCCCCTGGACCGGGTCCAATTCCCATCCCAACATCCTCATTCCTCTCCTTTTGTTTCCCCTCCCTCCCCACCCCTCTCACCAAACCCGTTCTCAGCCCCGGGCGCGGCTCCGGCATCGCCTCAACCCCGATCCCGGCGCGGTAAAAATAACCAAAATCACCAAATCGACCAAAATAACCTTTCCTGCCCAATTCCTGCCCAATTCCTGCCCAATTTCTGCCCAATTCCTGCCCAATTCCTGCCCAGCTCCTGCCCAATTCCTGCCCAATTCCTGCCCAATTCCCGCCCAATTCCTACCCAGTTCCTGCCCAGTTCCTGCCCAATTCCTGCCCAATACCTGCCCAGTTCCTGCCCAGTTCCTGCCCAGTTCCTGCCCAATTCCTGCCCAATTCCTGTCCAATTCCTGCCCAATTCCTGCCCAATTCCTGCCCAATTCCTGTCCAATTCCTACCCAGTTCCTGCCCAATTCCTACCCAATTCCTGCCCAATTCCTACCCAATTCCTGCCCAATTCCTGCCCAATTCCTGCCCAGTTCCTGCCCAATTCCTACCCAATTCCTGCTCAATTCCTGGGATTAAAACACCTCAAGAAATTGGATTAAAACATCCCAAGGAATAGGAAAATGAGCAAAAGGGAGCGCAGAAAAAATGCAAAAAAAGGGAGCAGGAAAATCCAAGATATTTGTGAGGCACGGAGAGGGTTTAATTAACTCCTCCTTAATTATCATTAATGATCTTAGGGTTTATTAAAAAGGTCTCAAAGCAAGACACCTGGAGGTGTCCATGGGCTGTGAAGGACCAGGAATTAATCCCAGAGAAAATCCTCATTTAGGAGAAAATGCAAATAAAGAGGAATTAGGTGGGGGGCATTCCCTGGAATTCCCAGGCTGGAATCCTGATCGTAGAAAAGATGGATTCCTTGGTGGGTTTGGATTTCCTGGAAATTCCCAAACCAGAACTCATCCCCGCTCGGCAATCCTGTCCCTTTGGGGGTATTTTGGAACCCCGAATCCCTTTGGGGGAATTTTGGAACCCTGAATCCCTTTGGGATGCCGGCAGAGCTCCGGGGGCGGTTCCTGGTTTGGGATTTCTGATTCAGAGTCGAGGCACTTGTGGGGTTTTTGGGGTGACGTCCGAGGTGGCAGCGAGGGCTCCGTGTGTCACCGACCTCAGCCGAGCCCTGGGGACCGCGGTGGGGACAGGTGACAGGTGGGGACAAACAGGACGAGCGGGGTGAGGATCCCGGGGCCGGAATGAGCCTCATCCCACTGGAAAAGTGTCCCAGGACACCCTGAAACGAGGTGGGACAACTTCCACCATCCCAGATGGATCCATCCCGGCCTTGGACATTCCCAGGGATGGGGAGTCCATGGAATCTCCCGGGTCAGGGAAGGATTTATCCCAAAAATCCTGTCCAAACCAGCCCATGGAATTCTGGAATGGTTTGGGATGGAAAGGAACCGTAAATCCCATCCAGTTCCATGCGCAGGGACATTCCCCTATCCCAAGGGGATCCAACCTGGCCTTGGACATTCCCAGGGATTGGGAATCCATGGAATCCCCTGGGTCAGGGGAGGATTCATCCCAAAAATCTCGTCCAAACCAGCATGGGGGAATCCCAGAATGGTTTGGGTTGGAAGGACCTTAAAGATCCTGGAAGATCCAAGGGATCTTCCCACTGTGCCAGGGGGATCCAGCCTGGCCTGGGACACTTCCAGAGGTGGGAAATCCATGGAATTCCCTCCCAGGGAACAATTCCTGCCCAAAATCCCACCCAAATTCTCTTTCTGTGCCCCTGACCCCATTCCCTGCATCCTGTCCCTGCAATTCCTGAGGAAAAGTCCCTGGAGCCCGTGCAGATGTGCCTGGAGCCTCAGGAAAAGCATTTTTTGGAGAAATTCCAGCAGGAAAAGGGGTTTGGTGTTACCAGGATGTGCCTGGATCCTCAGGAAAATTTTATTTTGGGAAAATCCAGCAGGAAAAGGGGTGTGGCATCACCAGGACGTGCCTGGATTTTCAGGAAAAAAAATGTTGGGGAAAATCCAGCAGGAAAAGGGGTTTGGTGCTGTCAGGATATGCCTGGATCTTCAGGAAAATAATTTTGGGGAAAATCCAGCAGGAAAAGGGGATTTGGGACTACCAGGATGTGCTTGGATTCTCAGGAAAATAATTATTGGAAAAACCAGCAAGAAAAGGGGATTTGGGGCCACCAGGATGTGCTTGGATTTTCAGGAAAAAAAATTCTTGGGGAACATCCAGCAGGAAAAGGGGAGTTTGGTGCTGCCAAGGTGGCCCAGACAGTTAGAGACCACCAAACCCACCCCCAATTTGCATAATCACCCCCAAAATCCACCCCAAAATTACAGCGTCCCAAGGGTGTCATTAGGGCCCAGGCGGGGCCTAATTTGCACCGGGGTAATTTAATCCAGGGAGGAGGGAAAGAAAAAAAAAACCAAAACAAAAAAAAGCCCAAAAATGAACGTTGGGGACAATCCCAGGGCTGAGTGTCCCCGAGGTGTCACCAGCGTTAATTAATTTTAATTAATTGGGCTCCTACACCCACGGGCGAGGCTGAGGGACAAATTCCTGCTCTGTGATGTCCCCGTCACCTCGTCCCCTCTCCCAACCCCAAATCCAGGCTCTGGAATTTTCCTGATTTCCTCCAAGAGCTGGGAGAGCTCCTGGGGAATAAAGGAGTAGTTAATTAATTTGCTGTAGTTAATTTAATATCGAAGACGAAATTAAAAAATGGGGTTGTGAGGTAATTACAGCCTGAAGAAATTCGGAGTTAATCGACCTCTCAGCAGAGGTTTGTGTTTTGATTTTTAATTAAAATCGAGCGAAGTGGAAATTAAAATAGTTTTAATTTAAATTAACGTTAGACGTTATAGTGTGATTTTTCTCAGTTGATTCAATTTTCCTCATTCTAAAATTCATTTAAAAATTCGTGGAATCGTTAAAAAATGGTTGTGGTTGGTTTATTTATTTTTTTTTATATTGGATACTATGGCCACATGCTTATTGATAGGAAAGAAAAAGAAAAAGAAGAAGAAAAAGAAAAAGAAGAAGAAGAAGAAAAAGAAAAAGAAAAAGAAAAAGAAAAAGAAAAAGAAAAAAAGAAAAAGAAAAAGAAAAAGAAAAAGAAAAAGAAAAAGGAAAAGGAAAAGGAAAAGAAAAAGAAAAAGAAAAAGAAAAAGAAAAAGAAAAAGAAAAAGAAAAAGAAAAAGAAAAAGAAAAAGAAAAAGAAAAAGAAAAAGAAAAACTCTACAAGGGTGCCCCAAATCAAGAGAATTTGGGGATCTCACGCAGATTTTAGGGTTGAAATCTTCTTCCCTTCACCTGATCCAAAGTTCAATTTTGTTTTTTTCAGACCTGAAATTCCAAGGGAAATGCACAAAAAATTGACAAAAATCCCCTCTAGAATTGTGGAATTCTGTGGATCATAAAGATTTTGATTGCCTCTGATCTGCTCATCCTGAGTTCTGCTGCCATCAGCACTTAAAATTTTATTTAATTTAATTAATTTATTTTAATGAATCCAATTAATTTAATTGATTTAATTAATTTAATCTAAATATTAATTCCTATTTCCTTGTGGTTTCGCATGCATTAAAGACACAAGTTCCCACCCACAACACAAATATTTACATTAAAATCCACCCTCCTCCTTTGAGCTCTGGAGCCCTTCCAGATTTTTCCCCCAAAAATCCGAAACGCGACCATAAAAGGATTTTACAGCCCGGATTTTCCAGGATTAGGCGGAACCGGCCTGAAGAGCCGCTGCTATTTCGGGGTGAAAATGATAGGGAAGGGTTGATAAAGCCAAATAACCCGTTTGGGACTGGGCTTGGCCCAGGATGAATCAGGACAACGTCCACAGAGGGTGGCTCCTCTCCAACCCCAACGGGGACCCTATAAAAGGCGCCCGGTCCTCCCCTCACTCCGCACGGCTTCCCAGGAATCCCACTCGAACCCGCCGGACACTTGGGTGAGTGGCTCCCCCCTTTTTTTGGGAATATTCCCTTGGTTGGGAATGCTGGGATTCATGGTGGATGGGAGAGTTGTTCCCAGTGGGGTTTTCTTTGGGAATATCAGAATTTTTTTTAATATTCCCTTTGTTGGGAATATTTGGGCTCCTCTGAGATTCATGGTGGATGGGAAAAAGGTCAAGGAGTATCCTCAGGGTCTGGAGGGAGAGGTCCTCACTTCCCCAAAAAATTTGGATCCCTTCCCCGAATCCTGGATGGAAAAAAGGTCAAGGAACATCCTCAGGGTCCTGAGGGAGGGGTCCTCACTTCCCAAAAAATTTGGATCCTTTCCCCAAATCCTGGATGGCAAAATCAGGGAGAATCCGTGAAATCGTGAGGGAAGGCTCCTCAGTTCTCTCCCCCCAAAAAAATCTGGTCTCTAAACAAAGGTCCCCAAATCCTGTGTGGCAAAAATCTGGGAGATGGGGTTTTTTGGGGAAAATATAAAATTTTTTTTGAATATTCCCTTTGTGGGGAATATTGGGATTCATGGTGGATGGGAGAGTCGCTCCCAGTGGGGGTTTTTTTAGGAATATCAAATTTTTTGGGAATATTGTCCCAACTGGAATGGTTGGGTTGGATTGTGCCTGAGGGAAGGGAATATGGGAGAAGTTTGGGGTCTTCCCTTGGATGTGGGGTCAGCTCCCAGCTGGAACCCGTTGGAGAAACTCCAATTTTCCCTTTTCCATGGAAATTCTGACATTTCCATGGGGCAGGGAGTGCTCGTGTGCCCGGGCACGTTCCGGAGGCGGGAATCGGGCACGGGATCAGATCGGGCACGGGGATCCCACAAAGGGAGGAAGGAGGGGAGGAGGAGGAAGCCTCGAAGGTTTCCAGGCGCAGCTTTTGAGGTCTCTGCCCCAGATCTTGTCTTGGGTTGGGTTAAAGCTCCTCTCAGCGGGATCCTGGAAACATCCGGAGCTCCTGGAATGAGGCCATGGAGCCGCTCCAAGGGCTTCACCTGGAGAGGAGAAGCTCCATGGAGAGCTGAGAGACCTCCCTGGACAGCAGAGGGGTTGGGAGACCTTTAGAGTCCATTCCAAGGAAATATTCCATGGGATTTGGTGGCACCTCCCTCCCCGCCATCCGTCACCGCATCCCCGTCACCGTTCCCGCTCCTGCGTCACCCAACCGCGTCAGCGGCCACTCCCCATCCCACTAAAACCCTGGAATGTGTTCCCAGTGGGGAATTCTCCTCCTTCTTCCCAAGGGAATCTCCTTCCCAACCCATCCCATCCCTCGATTTGCCGCTGTCCCTTCCAGGCTCGCTCGGATCTGCAGGATGTCCCCGTTCTTGGACAGCATCGCCACCATCGTCGGCGTCTTCCAGCAGCACGCCCGCGGAGATGGGGACGGCTCCGGGCTGAGCCGCAGGAGGATGAGGGAGCTCATCCAGAGGGAATTCGCAGATTCCCTCGTGGTGAGCGCTGCCGGGAAGGGCTGGGATGTGGGGACGGCAAAATGTCCACAGGGAAAGGGACGCGGGGAGGGTCGCACCAAAGATTGGGATCCTTTGTGCTGGAAAAGGGTCTGGAGAGGTTTGGAGGGAGCTGGGCTGGAAAAAAGGGGGATCCAGGGGGAATTTTGGGGTATTCCAGAGGGGATTTGGGGTTTGATCCCAGGGAATGGGGACAGGATAAGAGGGAACAACCTCGAGCTGTGCCAGGGTTGGATTTTTGGGATGATTTTTCCATGGAAAAAGGGTTGGGAAGCATTCAAGGGGCTCATGGAGGGTTGGATCCCCATCCCTGGAGGTGTCTGAGGAATTCCTGGAATTCTGGGGATCAGGCACAGTTGGCACTCAATGCCCTGGGAGATCTTTCCCAACCTCAGGGATTTTGGGACAAGAGGGAACGGTCTTGCATTCTGCCAGGGTGGGAAATTTGGGAAAATTCCTCATGCAAAGGGCGGCCAGGCCTTGGAAGAGGCTGCCTGGGGAAGTTTGGAGTGGTCACCCCTGGAGGTGTCCAGGAAATTCCTGGATGTTGGTCTGGGTGATGGATCCCAAGTTGACTCCATGATTTAGGAGCTCTTTCCCAATCCTGGGATTCTGTGACTGCTCCCACAACTCTTCCAACCCATTCTGCCACCAAAAAAAAAGGGCAAAAGTTTGAGAATGAACCGGGGGGAGGTGTAGTTTAATTTTCTGTGAAGGAGAAATCCCAAAAAGGAAAGAGCTGCTGAGCTGTAGCCAGGGAACAGAAAAATGGGGAAATAATTCAGGGAACAATCAGAAAAATGGGGAATGAATTCAGGGAACAACCAGAAAAATGGGGAATGAATTCATGGAACAACCAGAAAAATGGGGAGTGAATTCAGGGAGCAACCAGGAAGACGGGGAATGAATTCAGGGAACAACCAGGAAAATGGAGTATGAATTCAGGGAACAACCAGGAAAATGGGGAATGAATTCAGGGAACAACCAGGAAAATGGGGAATGAATTCAGGAAACAACCATAAAAATGGGGAATGAATTCAGGGAACAACCAGGAAAATGGGGAATGAATTCAGGGAACAACCAGGAAAATGGGGAATGAATTCAGGAAACAACCATAAAAATGGGGAATGAATTCAGGGAACATCCAGGAAAATGGGGAATAAATTCCCACAGCCCTTAAAGTGAAATTATGAGTGGAAGAATTACGGCAATTTTTCCCATTTTTGCATTTCTCCCCCAAGGAGTAGGAACACAAAAATCCCCTTTTTTCCTCCCCTCCGTGTTTTTTCCCTGCAGAAGCCTCACGACCCTCAGACCATCGAGAAGATCCTGCAGTTCCTGGAGTGGGATGGGGACGGGGACATCGACTTCAACGAGTTCCTCCTCTTGGTGTTCAGGGTGGCCAAGTGCTGCTTCTTGTTCCAGCCCAGAGCTCCATTCCTGGTGCAGAGGACAAAGCTCCCGACCAGTGTAAAATCCCTTCGGGAGTCAGAATTCAGGAGCAGAGGGAGCCGCCGGCAGCTCCAAGAGGAGGAAGAGGAGGAGGAACAAAAATGGGAGAGGAATCGTGAAGTTGAGCTGCAACAAGACCTCAGGGTCGGGGAGGTGGAGATCTCAGAAGAAAGGAGGAGGGATCAGCGGGAACGCCGCACACGGAACGGGAAGGACGCGGAAGAGAGGAGCCAAAACCGCCGGGGTGAGCAGGAACAAAGACAGCGGGAAGGGAGAAGCTGCCGGGCGGACGAGCTGGAATGTCCGGAGTCCAGGCGGCCACATCAGTCGTACCTGGAGGAACCGTTAGAGATCGACCTCAGGGAATGTGGGAGAGAAGAGAGGGAGGAACGTGGCTACGGACGGAGAACAAGGCGGGAACGAGAGCTGGAATTGGCAGAAAGGGAAAGGGAGATCCTGGAGGAGAGGGAAGAAAGAGATGATCCCAGAAGAAAAGGGAGAATGAGAGAGAGAAGAGTGGATCAGGAGCGGGAACTGGAGCTGGAGGTGTCTGAGCGCCGCAGACGGGAAAGGGAGGAAGAAGTGGCTGCCATAGACCGGAGAGAGACACGGGAAATTCGTGAAATTCGCGAGATTGAAGGTGATGGAAGAAGAGAAACTCTGAGGTACGAGAGGGACAGAGAGACCGCAGTGGCAGCAGTAGAAGCTGATGTCAACGTGCGCCGTGAGATCCGCGAACGAGGAGAGGAGCTGAGACGGAGGGAACGTCCCTGTGATGGTGATGAAGAGAGAATTTCCCGTGTCAGAGAGAGAGAAGAGGCTGTGAGGGAGAGGAGAATCGATCGGGAACGCAACCTGGCGGTATCAGAGAGCCGCAGACGGGGAAGGGAGGAAGAAGTGGCTGCCATCGATCAGAGAGAGACACGGGAAATCCGTGAAATTCGTGAGGTTGAAGGTGATAGAAGAAGACAAAGAGAAACTCTGAGGTATGAGAGGGACAGAGACACCTCAGTGACAGCAGCAGAAGCCGATGTCAAAGAGCGCCGTGAGATCCGGGAAAGAGGTGAGGAGCTGAGAAGGAGGGAGCGTCCCTGTGAGGATGAAGAAGAGAGAAGAATTTCCCGTGTCAGAGAGAGGGAAGAGACCGTGAGGGAGAGGAGAATTGATCAGGAACGGGAACTGGACCTGGAGGTGTCTGAGCGGCGCACACGGGGAAGGGAGGAAGAAGTGGTTGCCATTGGCCAGAGAGAGACACGGGAAATCCGTGAAATTCGTGAGGTTGAAGGTGATAGAAGAAGACAAAGAGAAAATCTGAGGTATGAGAGAGACAGAGAGACTTCAGTGACAGAAGCTGAAGCTGATATCAAAGTGCGCCGTGAGATCCGGGAACGGGAACCACGAGAGGAGCTGAGACGGAGGGAGCGTCCCTGTGAGGGTGAGGAAGAGAGGAGGATTCGTCCCAGAAGCGAGAGGGAAGAGGTGTTGAGGGAAAGGAGAATTGATCAGGAACGGGAACTGGAGCTGGAGGTGTCTGAGCGCCGCACACGGGAAAGGGAGGCAGAAGTGGTTGCCATTGGCCGCAGAGAAATACGGGAGAGACAAGAGCGTGGAATTCGTGAGATTGAAGGTGGTGGAAGAAGACAAAGAGAAACTCTGAGGTACGAGAGGGACAGAGAGACCTCAGTGGCAGCAGCAGAAGCTGACGTTAAAGTGCGCCGCGAGATCCGGGAACGAGGAGAGGAGCTGAGAAGAAGGGAACGTCCCTGTGAGGGTGAGGAAGAGAGAAGAATTTCCCGTGTCAGAGAGAGAGAAGAGGCCGTGAGGGAGCGGAGAATTGATCGGGAACGGGAACTGGAGGTGTCAGAGCGCCGCAGACGGGAAAGGGAGGAAGAAGTGGCTGCCATTGGCCGGAGAGAGACACGGGAAATTAGTGAAATTCGTGAAGCTGAAGCTGATGGAAGAAGAGAAATTCTGAGGTACGAAAGGGACAGAGAGACCTCAGTGGCAGCAGTAGAAGCCGATGTCAAAGTGCGCCGTGAGATCCGCGAACGAGGAGAGGAGCTGAGACGGAGAGAGCGTCCCTGTGATGGTGATGAAGAGAGAATTTCCCGTGTCAGAGAGAGGGAAGAGGCCGTGAGGGAGCGGAGAATTGATCGGGAACGGGAACTGGAGGTGTCTGAGCGACGCAGACGGGAAAGGGAGGAAGAAGTGGCTGCCATAGACCGGAGAGAGACACGGGAAATCCGTGAAATTCGTGAAGTTGAAGGTGATGGAAGGAGACAAAGAGAAACTCTGAGGTACGAGAGGGACAGAGAGACCGCAGTGGCAGCAGTAGAAGCCGATGTCAAAGTGCGCCGTGAGATCAGGGAACGAGGAGAGGAGCTGAGAAGGAGGGAACGTCCCTGTGATGGTGATGAAGAGAGAATTTCCCGTGTCAGAGAGAGAGAAGAGGCCGTGAAGGAGAGGAGAATTGATCGGGAACGGGAACTGGAGGTGTCTGAGCGCCGCAGACGGGAAAGGGAGGAAGAAGTGGCCGCCATCGATCGGAGAGAGACACGGGAAATCCGTGAAATTCGCGAGGTTGAAGGTGATAGAAGACAAAGAGAAACTCTGAGGTACGAGAGGGACAGAGACACCTCAGTGGCAGAAGTAGAAGCTGACGTCAAAGTGCGCCGTGAAATCCGGGAACGGGAACCACAAGAGGAGTTGAGACAGAGGAAACGTCCCTGTGAGGGTGAGGAAGAGAGGAGGATTCGTCCCAGAAGAGAAAGGGAAGCGGTCCTGAGGGAGAGGAGAATTGATCGGGAACGGGACTTGGAGGTGGAGGTGTCTGAGCGCCGCAGACGGGAAAGGGAGGAAGAAGTGGCTGCCATTGGCAGGAGAGAGACACGGGAAATTCGTGAAATTCGTGAAGTTGACGGTGATGGAAGAAGACAAAGAGAAACTCTGAGGTATGAGAGGGACAGAGAGACCTCAGTGGCAGCAGCAGAAACCGACGTCAAAGTGCGCCGTGAGATCCGGGACCGAGGTGAGGAGCTGAGACGGAGGGAACGTCCCTGTGAGGGTGAAGAAGAGAGAAGGATTTCCCGTGTGAGAGAGAGAGAAGAGGCCGTGAGGGAGAGGAGAATCGATCAGGAACAGGAACTGGAGCTGGAGGTGTCTGAGCGCCGCAGACGGGAAAGGGAGGAAGAAGTGGTCGCCATCGATCAGAGAGAGACACGGGAAATCTGTGAAATTCGTGAAGTTGCAGGTGATGGAAGGAGACACAGAGAAACTCTGAGATATGAGAGGGACAGAGAGACTTCAGTGGCAGCAGTAGAAGCTGATGTCAAAGTGCGCCGTGAGATCCGGGACCGAGGTGAGGAGCTGAGACGGAGGGAACGTCCCTGTGAGGGTGAAGAAGAGAGAAGAATTTGCCCCATAAGAGAGAGAGAAGAGGTCGTGAGGGAGAGGAGAATTGATCAGGAACGGGAACTGGAGGTGGAGGTGTCTGAGCGCCGCAGACGGGAAAGGGAGGAAGAAGTGGCTGCCATTGGCCGGAGAGAGACACGGGACAGACAAGAGCGTGGAATTCGTGAGATTGAAGATGGAAGACAGAGAGAAACTCTGAGATACGAACGGGACAGAGAGATCTCAGTGGCAGCAGCAGAAGCTGACGTCAAAGTGCGCCGTGAGATCCGGGAACGGGAACCACGAGAGGAGCTGAGAAGGAGGGAACGTCCCTGTGAGGGTGATGAAGAGAGAATTTCCCGTGTCAGAGAGTGGAAAGAGGCCGTGAGGGAGAGCAGAATCGATCAGGAACGGGACCTGGAGGTGGAGGTGTCTGAGCGCCGCAGACGGGAAAGGGAGGAAGAAGTGGCTGCCATTGACCGGAGAGAAACACGAGAAATTCGGGAAATTCGTGAAGCTGAAGTTGATGGAAGAAGGCAAAGAGAAACTCTGAGATATGAAAGGGACAGAGAGACCTCAGTGGCAGCAGCAGAAGCCAATGTCAAAGTGCGCCGTGAGATCAGGGAACAGGAACCACATGAGGAGCTGAGACGGAGGGAGCGTCCCTGTGAGGGTGAAGAAGAGAGAAGAATTTCCCGTGTCAGAGAGAGAGAAGAGGCCGTGAGGGAGCGGAGAATCGATCAGGAACGGGAGCAGGAGCTGGAGTTGTCTGAGCGGCGCAGACGGGAAAGGGAGGAAGAAGCGGCTGCCATTGGCCGGAGACAAATACGGGAGAGACAAGAGCGTGGAATTCATGAGATTGAAGATGGAAGACAGAGAGAAACTCTGAGATACGAACGGGACAGAGAGACCTCAGTGGCAGCAGCAGAAGCCGATGTCAAAGAGCGCCGTGAGATCCGGGAACGGGAACCACGAGAGGAGCTGAGAAGGAGGGAACGTCCCTGTGAGGGTGATGAAGAGAGAAGAATTTCCCGTGTCAGAGAGAGGAAAGAGGCCGTGAGGGAGAGGAGAATTGATCAGGAACGGGACCTGGAGGTGTCTGAGCGCCGCAGACGGGAAAGGGAGGAAGAAGTGGCTGCCATCGATCGGAGAGAGACACGGGAAATTCGTGAAATTCGTGAGGTTGAAGGTGACAGAAGAAGACAAAGAGAAAATCTGAGGTATGAGAGAGACAGAGAGACCTCAGTGGCAGAAGCTGAAGCTGACGTCAAAGTGCGCCGTGAGATCCGGGAACGGGAACCACAAGAGGAGCTGAGACGGAGGGAGCGTCCCTGTGAGGGTGAGGAGGAAGAGAGGAGGATTCGTCCCAGAAGAGAAAGGGAAGAGGCCGTGAGGGAGAGGAGAATTGATCGGGAACGGGACTTGGAGGTGTCTGAGCGCCGCAGAGCGGAAAGGGAGGAAGAAGTGGCCGCCATTGATCGGAGAGAGACACGGGAAATCCGTGAAATTCATGAGGTTGAAGGTGATGGAAGGAGACAAAGAGAAACTCTGAGGTACGAGAGGGACAGAGAGACTGCAGTGGCAGCAGCAGAAGCTGATGTTAAAGTGCGTCGTGAGATCCGGGAACGAGGTGAGGAGCTGAGATGGAGGGAGCGTCCCTGTGAGGGTGATGAAGAGAGAAGAATTTCCCGTGTGAGAGAAGAGGCCATGAGGGAGAGGAGAATTGGTAGGGAACAGGACCTGGAGGTGTCTGAGCGCCGCAGACAGGAAAGGGAGGAAGAAGTGGCCGCCATCGATCGGAGAGAGACACGGGAAATCCGTGAAATTCGTGAAGTTAAAGGAGATGGAAGGAGACAAAGAGAAACTCTGAGGTACGAGAGGGGCAGGGAGACAGCAGTGGCAGCAGCAGAGGCCGATGTCGAAGTGCGCCGTGAGATCCGGGAACGGGAACCACGGGAGGAGCTGAGACGGAGGGAATGTCCCTGTGAGGGTGAAGAAGACACAAGAATTTGCCCCAGAAGAGAACGAGAACAGGTCCTGAGGGAGAGGAGAATCGATCAGGAACGGGAGCAGGAGTTGGAGGTGTCTGAACGCCGCAGACGGGAAAGGGAGGAAGAAGTGGCTGCCATTGATCGGAGAGAGACACGGGAAATCCGTGAAATTCGTGAAGTTGAAGGTGATGGAAGGAGACAAAGAGAAACTCTGAGGTACGAGAGGCAGAGAGAGACCTCAGTGGCAGCAGCAGAAGCCGATATCAAAGTGCGCCGTGAGATCCGGGAACGGGAACCACGGGAGGAGCTGAGACGGAGGGAACGTCCCTGTGAGGGTGAGGAGGAGGAAGAAGCAGAGAGGAGAATTTCCCGTGTCAGAGAGAGGGAAGAGGCCGTGAGGGAGCGGAGAATCGATCAGGAACGGGAGCTGGAGGTCTCTGAGCGCCGTGGCCGCCGGACACATGGAAGGGAGGAAGAAGTGACCACGAGTGACCAGCGGGAGGCACGTGAGGCCATCAGGCTGGAGGTGCTGGAGGAGGAAGATGAAGAGGAGTTGGAGCCGCGACGGTGCCGATACCAGACCCTGGATGTGGACACTGGCGATCTGTGCCCCCCAGGACCTGTCAGTGACCTCAGGGTCCGGTACATCCCTGCTGACCCCGAGGCCCGGCCCGAAGTCCGGGTTCTCCCCGAGCCCGTGGAGCCTCAGACCGTGGCCTACTTGGTTCATGTGATCCAGAACCGCGACGATCCCAAAGCCGCCACCTACGAGATCGTGTGCCACCAGCCCGGCCAGCCCGCCAGCGTCCGGACCTGCTCCGTGTCCCCGCGGCCACCGCGGGATGAGGCCACCAAATCCCAGGAAAACGCCCCCGAGGATCTGGATGAAAGATGTGGGCAAGAGGTGAAGGATGGAACTCTCCGGGATTGCGCTGAGCCAGAGACTGGGAACGGCCAGAGGGTGAAATCCAAGGAGATCCGGAGACGCCCCGAGATCCCCGAGGTGGAGCAGGATCAACCCCAGGAGGAGAGATCCCAAAAAATCCCACGGGAATGCCAGGAGAGCGAAGCCAAAAGCTGCACCCCGGAGTGTCTGGAGAGGAGAGATCCCGGAGAAACGCGCAAGGAGGGGATCCAGGAGGGTGAGGAGGCTCCCAAGGAGGAACCCAGCAAGAGGAGCCGCCGGGAATCTGGCAATTCCCAGGTTCCTCGGGAAGGTGGCACCAAGCAGGGCCAGGAGCCCTCGCAGGAGGGATGAATCCAAAAAATCCTGCCTCTCCCTGGAGCCTCCCCAGGTCCTTTTGGGGGTCACTTCTGTCCCCATTCCCAGCCTGGGAATGGATTCAAAATGATCCCGGGGTGTCCAGAGGGGTTTGGGGGCTTCTCCCTGGAATAAATCCTCAGCAGGAAGCGAGATTCCCCCGGAGCTGGAGTTTTCACCTCCCTGCCGGGCGTGTCCCTCAATATTTAATCACTATTTCTGCTCTAATTGGAGTCCTTGGGTCCCTCTGTCCTCTTTTGTACCCTGAGGTGTCACTTCAGCCCTGGGGCTGGGGCTCCTCTCAGCTTCTGACGTGAAACTCTGAAAAATTCCAATTTTTTGGGCCAGGAAAAAAAAAAAAACAGTCATTTTAGCCTTGATTTCATGAGAATTTTGGCTCCAGGCTCGGGTTTGTAGTGGCCACAGGGTGCTGGTGGTGGGTGGGGGATTCTCCTTCTCCTCCTTTTCCTTTTCCTTCCTTTTCATCGCATGGAAAATGGGAATAAACGGTTGATTCCTGCAGAGGCTCCGTGCGTCACGTTCTGGGGTTGGGAGGGCTCAGAGAGGGGCCCAGTTTGGGTCAGACAGTCCCAGTTCAGATCACACATTCCCAGTTTGGGTCACACATTCCCAGTTTGGGTCACACATTCCCAGTTTGGGACAGACATTCCCAGTTTGAGTCACACATTCCCAGTTTGGGTCACACATTCCCAGTTCAGATCACACATTCCCAGTCGGGACCGGCCATTCCCAGTTCAGGCATTCCCAGTTTGGGTCAGGCATTCCCAGTTTGGGATCAGGAATTCCCTGTTCAGATCACACATTCCCAGTTTGGGTCAGGCATTCCCAGTTCAGATCACACATTCCCAGTTCAGGTCACACATTCCCAGTTTGGGACAGATATTCCCAGTTCAGAACACACATTCCCAGTTTGGGACAGACATTCCCAGTTCGGATCAGGCATTCCCAGTTTGGGTCACACATTCCCAGTTCAGATCAGGCATTCCCAGTTCAGGCATTCCCAGTTCAGGCATTCCCATTTCAACCCCCAAATTTCTAACCCCAAATCCCACAGTGCCAGTGCTCAGGGACAGGGACTGGTGACAATGGCAGTGCCAGTGCTCGGTGACAATGCCAGGGACAGCTTGGGGACAGGGACACGGTGAGGGGGACAGGGACGGGGACAGGGACAGGGTGAGGGGACAGGGATGGGGACAGGGACAGTGTTCGGCGACAGGAACAGTGCCACAGTTCGGGGACAGTGGCAGGAGCAGTGACACAGCTCGGTGACAATGACACAGCTTAGGGCAGTGGCAGTGCCATCCCTCGGTGACAGTGGCAGTGCCACAGCTTGGGGACAGTGGCAGGAACAGTGACACAGCTCGGTGACAGTGACACAGCTCGATGACAATGACGTGGCCACACATGGCGGTGTCTCCATTTCCACTTTTTTTTTTCCAGCCTCCCCTGAAGATTTTTGGGGAAATTTCCCCCTTTTTTCCCAGCCTCTCTCTGAGGATTTCTGGGAATTTTCCCCTTTCCCACTCCAGCCTCCTCCTTAAGATTTTTAGGAAAATTCCCCCCTTTTTTCCCCATCCTCCCCTGGAGATTTTTTTTATAAACTTCCTTTTCCCCCAACTGCCCCTGAATTTTTTTGTAATAAACTTCCCTTTTCCCCATCTCTCCCTGAATTTATTAAATATATATTTTTTTAAACTTCCTTTTCCCCCACCTCCCCCTGATTTTTTTTTTTGTTTTTAATAAACTTCCCTTTTTTCCCCCTGAAAATTTTTGGGGAATTTTCCTTTTTCCTTCTCCAGCCTCCCCCTGAAGACTTTTAGGAAATTTCTCCCTTTTTTCCCCATCCCCCCCGCTAAAAATTTTTTTATAAACTTCCCTTTTCCCCCACCTCCTTGAATTTTAAAAAAAATTTTTTAAACTTCCTTTACCCCCCCCCTCTGATTTTTTTTTTAATAAACTTCATTTTTTCACCCCATGCCCCTGAAGATTTTTGGGGAATTTTCCTTTTTCCTTCTCCAACCTCCCCCTAAAGTTTTTTAGGAAATTTTCCCCTTTTTCCCCATCCTCCCCTGATTTTTTTTTTTTTATAAACTTCATTTTTTTCCCCCACCCCCTGAAGATTTTTGGGAATATTCCCCCCCTTGGGAATGCCCTCGGGACAGGGCTGGGCACATTCCAGAGGCTCGGGAGGAGCCGCGGTTGCCGCTGGAAACGGGAATTGCCCAACAACGCTGACTCAACCCGGGCGTGGCTACCGAACTTTTTCTTTTCCCGAGTTTTTTTTTTTCTGCTTTTTCCGGATCTCACAATTCCAATCCAGAGAGGAGCTCAGCCATGGTGAGGGATTCCCGGGAATGCGGGGAGGGGGGAAAAAAAGGGGGATTTTTCAAAAAAAATTGGAGTGGGGAGGGATCAAGGGGAAGGATTTTTCCGGGGAAAAAGAAGATTTTTAGCACAAAACGTCCCAAAATTGGGGTGGGGACGGGGGGAAGGATTTTTCCAGGGAAAAGGGGATTTTTCCAACAAAATTAGAGTGGGATGGGACAGGGGGAGGGATTTTTCCAGGGAAAAAAGGGGAAGGGAAGGGTGGGACAGGGGGAAAAGGGGAGGGGAAAATGAGATTTTCGCACAAAACGCCCCAAAATTGGAGTGGGGAGGAGACAGGAGGAAGGATTTTTCCAGGGAAAATGAGATTTTTTCCCACAAAGCGTCCTAAAATTGGGGAGGGGACGGGGGGAAGGATTTTTCCAGGGAAAAGGGGATTTTTAGCCCAAAACGCCTCAAAACTGGAATGGGGAGGGGACAGGGGGTGGTGTCAAGGGAAGGAAAAACGGGGAAAAAAGGGAAAAAACAGAGGGGAAAAAAGGAATAAATTGGGGGAGGGGAAACGGGGAAAAAAGGGAAAAACAGGGGCAAAAACCGGGAGGAAAATGGGAAAAATATCAGGGAAAAATAATGGAAGAACGGGGGGAGAATGGGTGAAAAACAGGAAAAAACGGAGGGAAAAAATGGAAAAATGGGTGGAAAAACAGGAAAAAAAAGGGGTGGAAATGGGTGAAAATCAGGGAGAAATGGTGGGAAAACAGGGGAAAATCGGGATAATGTCCCAAAAATCCCCCGGATCCGGGCGAGCCCTTCCCCCTGGATCCGCCACCTCCCCGCGGGATTTTCCGGGAGCCGCTCCCGGTGCGCTGTGCCAAGGAGTGAAATCCAGGGGAAAATGCGGCTGAACGGGTTCGGCTGAGCCTTTCCCTCATCCTAAAAAAAAACACTGGGATAAATAAAAATCGGGATACTCTTCTAGCCTTTCCCTCATCCCGAAAAAAAGTCGGGATGTTCCTCCAGCCCTTCCCTCATCCCGAAAAAAAAGTCGGGATTTCTCCTTGGCACGCCTGGAATGGGCAGAGGGAGCTCTTCCCTCATCCCGAAAAAATCGGGATTGATCTAGGAACAGCTGGAATGGGCACAGGAGGCTCCTCCAGCCCTTCCCTCATCCCCCAAAAAAAAAAAAAAAAAAGGGATTGATTTCAGAACAGCTGGAACGGGCACACGAGCCCTTTCCTCATCCTCAAAAAAATGGGATTACTCCCAGAATGGGCAGGGGGAGCCTTTCCCTCATTCCAAAAAAATGGGATTACTCCTGGAACAGGCACAGGAGCCTTTCCTCATCCCAAAAATCGGGATTATTCCTGGAACAGGTACAGGAGCCTTTCCTCATCCCAAAAAAAAGAATGGAATTACTCCTGGAACAGGCACAGGGTGCCTTTCCCTCATCCCAAAAAAATGGGATTACTCCCAGAACGGGCACAGGAGTCCTTCCCTCATCCCAAAAACCGGAATTATTCCTGGACCAGGTACAGGAGCCCTTCCCTCATCCCAAAAAAATGGGATTGCCACTGACACAGCTGGAACAGGCAGAGGGAGCCCTTCCCTCATCCCAAAAAAATGTGATTGCTCCTGGAATGGGTACAGGAGCCCTTTCCTCATCTCAAAAAAATGGGATTACTCCTGGAATGGGTATAGAAGTCCTTCCCTCATCCCAAAAACCGGGATTGCCCCTGGAACGGGAACAAGGTGCCTTTCCCTCATCCCCAAAATCCCGGGATAGCCTCTGGCACAGCGGGAACGGGCAGAGGGAGCCCTTTCCTCATCCCAAAAAATGGGATTATTCCTGGAATGGACACAGAAGTCTTCCCTCATCCAAAAAAAAAAGGGATTGCCCCTGGAATGGGCACAGGGTGTGTTTCCTTCATCCCAAAAACCGGGATTGTCCCTGGAATGGGCACAGGAGCCCTTCCCTCATCCTAAAAACTCTGGGATTGCCTCTGGCACAGCTGGAAGGGGCAGAGCCCAGCCCTGCCCCATCCCAAAATCCTGAAATTCCTGGCTGTTCCCGCTCCCAGCCCACGGAGACGGAGCGCTGCATCGAGTCGCTGCTGGCCGTGTTCCAGCGCTACGCCGGCCGCGAGGGAAGCGCCTGCACCCTGTCCAAGCGGGAATTCCGCGCCTTCATGGACACCGAGCTGGCCGCCTTCACCAAGGTCAGTAACGGGGCTGGGATCCGGGGGATCCATGGGATTGGGATGGGGTGGGGTCAGTGGAGTGGGGCCAGTGGAATTGGGATTGGATCCATGGGATTGGGACGGGATGGGGTCTGTGGGATTGGATCCATGGGATTGGGATGGGGTGGGGTCAGTGGGGTGGGGTCAGTGGAATGGGGATTGGATCCATGGGATTGGGATGGGATGGGGTCTGTGGGACTGGATCCATGGGATTGGGATGAGGTGGGGTCTGTGGGATTGGATCCATGGGATTGAGATGGGATCCATGGGATTGGGATGGGGTGGGGTCTGTGGGATGGGATGAGATCAGTGGGATTGGGATGGGATCAATGGGATTGGGATGTGATCAATGGGATTTGGATCGGATCCATGGGATTGGGATGGAGTGGGGTCAGTGGGATGGGATGAGATCAGTGGGATTGGGATGGGATCAATGGGATTGGATTGGATCCATGGGATTTGGATGGGGTAGGATCAGTGGGATGGGATGGGATACACGGGATTGGGATCAGGTTGGGTCAGTGGGATTGGGATGGAATCAATGGGATTGGGATTGGATCCATGGGATTTGGATGGGGTGGGATCAATGGGATGGGATCAATGGGGTTGGGATCAGGTTGGGTCGGTGGGATTGGATCTATGGGATTGGGACAGCGAGGGGTCAGTGGGATGGGATGGGATCAATAGAATGGGATGGGATCCATGGGATTGGGATGGGATCAATGGGACCACTGGGATGGGATTGATGGGAACAATGGGATCAATGAGATGGGATCAATGGGATCAATGAGATGGGATGGGATTTATGGGATGGGATCAATAGGATCAGTAGATCAATAGAACCAATGGGATGGGATCAGTGGGGTCAGTGGGATGGGATCCACGGGATTGGGGTGGGATCAATGGATTGGGATGGGATGGGATGGGATGGGATGGGATGGGATGGGATGGGATGGGATGGGATGGGATGGGATCCACGGGATTGGGGTGGGATGATCCAGGGGGTCCCAGCCCTGGGATGGGGTTTGCAACGGGATGGGATTGTGGGAACATCACTCAATGTGAATATTTAAGGTTTTCCCATCCCAAACCATTCCAGGATTCCCTGGGCAGGGAATTCCCCCTCATTCCAGGCACCAATTCCCGTTTTTTTTTCCCCCCCCAGAACCAGAAGGACCCGGGCGTGGTGGACAGGATGATGAAGAAGTTGGACATGAACAGCGACGGGCAGTTGGATTTCCAGGAATTCCTGAACCTCATCGGGGGCATCGCCGTGGCCTGCCACGACTCCCTGATCCTCAAATCCCCCAATCCATAAATCCAGAGGCTCCACATCCATCCCAGGTCCCCCCGGGACATCCCATGGAATGCTGGAAGTGATGGAATGGTCGCATTCCCCTTTTTTCATTTTTTTCCCCCCACTGCTTTTTATGGATAAATAAAAGGTTTAAAATACCTGAGTATCCTGAGGGATTCGGGGATCAGTGAGTTGGGAAAGAATTCCAAAGTGATTCTCACCTGGTCCCCCACTCCAAATCCCTGGAATTCCAGGGATGGAGGCCCTTGAATGCTTCCCAACCCTTTTTCCATGGAAAAGTCATCCCAAAAATCCAACCCTGGCACAGCTCGCGGTTATTCCCTCTTGTCCTGTCCCATTCCCTGGGATCAGATCCCAAATCCCCCCTAGATCCCCCTTTTCTCCAGGATTCTCCATTCCCTGCACATTCCCAGCAGGACAATCCCTGGAATTGCATCCCTGGATCCTCCCCCGTTTTTATTCCCACCCAAATTTGGGAATTCTGGAGCCTTTTCCATGCCCTGGAGTCACACTCAGGAACCCCAAAGGACAAAACTCCACCAGGAAAAGCAGGACAAGCCCTCAGGGTTAATTGGGGCGCTAATTACACCCCACTAATTAACACACCCAGCTCCAAATCATTCCAGGAGTGACAATCCCATGCTCAGGAAAATTCTCAGCTCTCTGAGCTGGGAAAAGGGAATAAATTCCAATTTTTTGGTACGCGTCCTGAGCTACAAAGCAGGAAAATCCAGGTGATTAACGAACTTTATTAACGAGGCGAGCTCATTACGATAACACAAGGAGTCTATGAACACGGAGCACTTCAGAGGGAGCAGGATTTCCCTGGATTTGGGATCTACAGAGCCAGTCCTGGCTTTTCCAAGTTGTTTTAAGGGGAGCAGAGGAATTCCAGGATTTGGGAAGATCCACCCTTCCCCCTCTGGAAAAAATCTGGGATAAAAGCACAGGAAAACCAGTCTGGGAACAAGGAAAAAAATCCTGCTAAATGTGAGGGAAAAAACCAGGAAGAGAGGATGGGAATGGCCAAGGGAGGGATTGGGGTGAACTGGGATGGGGCAGAGGGAATTTCCTGATCCAGGAGAATTCCTAGCGGAACTGGAGGGGGCTGATGCGCAGCCCCAGCACGTCCTTCCCGATCTCCGTCACCTGCAGGGACAAAAAATTGATTTAGGGGTGGAAATTCAGGATCTAGGGGTGAAAATCTGGGATTTAAGGATTGGATTTGTAGTTGTTGCTCCTTAGCTTATGCTGGGAGCACCAAGAAGGGTCTGGGAGTGTCCTGAGATCCCTTTGGGGAATTTGGGTGTGAATTTGAGGGATTTGGGCGGAAATGTGAGAGATTTGAGGAGGCATTTGAAATATTTGCATGAATGTTTGAAGTATTTCCATGGATGGACAAAATTCCCCCTCAGTCTCCTCCAGACCAACCAGGCCCAACTCCCACAAGCCCTTCCCTGTGGAAAAAACAATCCAGAGCCCAAATCCCCCCAGAGAAGACATTTCCATGAATATTGAAAATATTTGCAAGGATATTGAAGATATATGAAGAAATATTTGAGCTATTTCCATGGATTTAGGACATTTCCCCTCAGCCTCCTCCAGACCAACCAGGCCCAACTCCCATAGCCCTTCCATGCGGAAAAATCCCCAAATCCCCTTTCAGAGGAGACATTTCCATGAATATTGAAGATATTTGTAAGGATATTGAAGATATTTCCATGGATATTTGAGGTATTTCCATGGATTTAGGACATTCCCCCTCAGCCTCCTCCAAACCAACCAGGTCCAACTCCCACGGGCCTTCCTTGTCAGAAAAACTCAAGACATTTTTGGGGATATCTGAGATATTTCCACAGATATTGAAGATACTTGCAAGGATATTGAAGATATTTGCAAGGATATTGAAGATATATGAAGAAATATTTGAGATATTTCCATGGATTTTGGACATTCCCCCTCAGCCTCCTCCAGACCAACCAGGCCCAACTCCCACGGGCCTTCCCTGCAAGAATCCCCTCCGCAAACACAAAATGTCTCCCCTGAGGACATCTCCAACCTCTCAAACCCCCCCAAACCCGGGCTCCCCCAGCCCCTGGGATGGAACCCGGGTGGGATGTGTCCCCTCACCGTGGTGACACGGCAGATCTGGCCCCGGAACTCGGGGCTGTAGCAGGCGCCGCTGAGGGGACAGCGCTCCAGGGCCTTGCCGCGGTAGATGGGGCGGAAGGAGGCGGCGCAGATGTCAAAGGGGTTGTGCTGGTCGTAGTTGAGCTGGTGGCTGTCGACGGGGTTCTTCTCGCACGCCGCCAGGATCTTCCGCGTCTGGACGGAGACACCGCCGTGAGCACGGGGACACCCCAAAAATAGTGGGGGTGTAGGGAGGGTTTGGGGATGGGGACACCCCAAAATGGGGCATAGTGAGGGTTTCGGAATGAGGACACCTCAAAAATTGGTCATAGTGGGTATTTGGGGACAGGGACACACCAAAAATGGTGTCATAGCTCAGGTTTGGAGATGGACATCCCAAAAAAGGGTCAGAGCGTGGGTTTCACACATGAGGGCCTCAGCTCAGGTTTGGGGACAGGAACACCCCAAAAAAAGGGTCATAGTGGGGGTTTGGGGACAAGAACAACCCAAAAACGAGTCAAAGCTTGGGTTTGAAGGCAGGGATATTGGGGCCCTCACCTTCTGGCTTTGGGAACAGAGACATTTGAGGACAGTGATATTTGGGAACTGGGATATTTGGGGTCTCACCTGCTGGGCCACCTCGGGCTTGGGGCCGAGCTCGAGCAGGCGCCGGGCGAAGGTGGCGGCGCTTTTGAAGTTCTTGAGTTTGAAGAAGAGGTTGAGGGCAGTGCGGAGCACCAGGATCATGTGCACGGGCTGCAGGTTGGAGTGCGTGAAGTAGGCGGCCATCTGCCAGGGAAAGGACGGAAAATCAGGATTCAGTCCTTGGGAATAATGGGAATTATGACAGGGAATCACTCAGTTCCAGGCAGCCCTTGTTGTGTTTGTGTTGAAGGGAGAATTTCAAATTTCCATTTTTTTCCTGCCTCAGGAATCTCACATTTCTACCTTCAGGAAGCCCACAATTTCCCCTCAGGAATTCCACATTTTCCACCTCAGAAACTTCACATTTTCCACCTCAGGAATTCACACATTTTCCACCTCAGAAATTCCACATTTTCCACCTCAGGAATTCCCACATTTTCCCCTCAGGAATCCTGTGTTTTTCCCCTCAGTAATTCCCACATTTCCTCCCTCAGAAATTCCACATTTTCCACCTCAGAAATTCCATATTTTCCCCTCAGGAATTTCCATATTTTCCCCCTCAGAAATCCCACCTTTTCCCCTCAGGAATTCCCTCCTTTTCCCCTCAGGAATTCCATGTTTTTCCCCTCAGGCTCCCCTCACCTCACAGATTCTCTTCTGCTGCTCCAGCGTCTCCTTGGGCAGCTTCTTCCTCTCGATCTCCATGGACAATCCCACGATGTATTCCCGGCAAATGGCGACCAGCTGCTGCGCCTTTGGGACAAATCCGGGGGTCAAACCCTTCCCTGGGACACCCCGGCATTGGGATTCCTATATTTCCCCCTAAGAAATCCCGTATTTTTCCCTCAGGAATTCACACATTTCCCCCTCAGAAATCCCTTATTTTTCCCTCAGGAATTTCACGTTTTCCAGGGCAAAAATTCCCACATTTTCTCCCTCAAAAATTCCACATTTTTTCCCTCAGCAATCCCACATTTCCCCCCCTCAGCAATTCCATGTTTTCCAGGGCAGGAATTCCCACATTTCCCCCTCAGCAATCCCACATTTTCCACCTCAGAAATCCCGTATTTCCCCCTCAGGAATTCCCACATTATTCACCCTCAGGATTCCTACATTTTCTCCCTCAGGATTCTTACATTTTCCCCCTCATAAATCCCTACATTTCCCCCTCAGGAATTCACACATTCCCCCATCAGATATCTCACATTTCCCCCTCAGAATTCCCACATTCCCCCTGAGGAATTCCCACATTTCCCCCTCAAAATTCCCACATTCCCCCTGAGGAATTCCCACACTTCCCCCTCAAAATCCCCACATTTCCACCCCTCAGCAATCTCACACTTCCCTCCTCAAAAATTCCATGTTTTCCAGGGCAGGAATCCCACATTTTCCCCTCAGAAATCCCACATTTTCCACGTCAGCAATCCCATATTTCCTCCCTCAGAATTCCCACATTCCCCCCTCGGCAATCTCACATTTCCCCCCTCATAAATCCCCACATTTTCCCCTCAGGAATTCCCAAATTTTCCCCTCAGAATTCCCACATTCCCCCCTCAGCAGTGTCCCCCGACCTCGGCGATCTCCTGCTTGTTGTCCACCACCAGCAGGGGCACGCTGAGCAGGATCAGCCGGAATTTCTCCACGGCCTCCTCGAACTTGCCGGCCGTGGTGAGCTGGTAGCAGAGCTGCAGCCGCTGGATCAGATCGTTCAGCTTCAGCCCCACGGCCGGCAGCGCGTTCTTCGGCCCGGCCTCCTTCCTGCATCCCGGAATTTGGGATTTAGGGATCAGGGGATGAGGGGAGAACGGGTTGTGTGGGCCTACTCTTTCCTGGTATTCCCAAAATCTCGGATTTAGGGATCAGGGGATCAGGGGAGAGCAGGTTTTGTGAGCCCCTTCTTCCCTGTTATTCCCAAATTTGGGATTTCAGGATCAGGGGATCAGGGGAGAGTGGGTTGTGTGGGTCCTCTTTTCCCTGACATCCCAAAAGTTGGGATTTAGGGATCAGGAGATGAGGGGAGAGCAGGTTGTGTGGGTCTACTCTTTCCTGGTATTCCAAAGTTTGGGGTTTAGGGATGAGGGGAGAGCAGGTTGTGTGGGTCCTCTCTTTCCTGGTATTCCAAAATTTGGGATTTAGGCATCAGGGGAGAGCAGGTTGTGTGGGTCCTCTCTTCCCTAGCATCCCAAAATTTGGGATTTAGGGATCAGGGGATGAGGGTAGAGCAGGTTGTGTGGGCCTCCTCTTTCCTGGTATTCCCAAAATTTGGGATTTCAGGATCAGGGGATCAGGGGAGAGCGGGTTGTGTGGGTCTACTCTTTCCTGGTATTCCCAAAATTTGGGATTTAGGGATCAGGGGATGAGGGCAGAGCAGGTTGTGTGGGCCTCCTCTTTCCTGGCATTCCGAAAATCTGTGATTTAGGGATCACAGGAGAGTGGGTTTTGTGGGCCCCCTCTTTCCTGGCATCCCAAAATTTGGGATTTAGGGATCAGGGGATGAGGGGAGAGTGGGGTCTGTGGGCCCCCTCTTTCCTGGTATTCCCAAAATTAGGGATTTAGGGATCAGGGGATGAGGGTCGAGCAGGTTGTGTGGGCCTCCTCTTTCCTGGTATTCCCAAAATCTCGGATTTAAGGATCAGGGGATGAGGGGAGAGCGGGTTGTGTGGACCTCCTCTTTCCTGGTATTCCAAAATTTGGGATTTAGGCATCAGGGGAGAGCAGGTTGTGTGGGTCCTCTCTTCCCTGTTATCCCCAAAATCTAGGATTTAGGGATCAGGGGATGAGGGGAGAGTGGGGTCTGTGGGCCCCCTCTTTCCTGGTATTCCCAAACTTTGGGATTTAGGGATCAGGGGAGAGTAAGGATGTGTGGGTCCTCTCTTTCCTGGCATCCCAAAATCTGGGATTTAGGGATCAGGAGAGAGCAGGTTGTGTGGGACCTCTCTTCCCTGTTACCCCCAAAATCTGGAAAAGCCCTGGAATAGGGGAAAGGCTCGTCCCAGTGCTCACCAGTTGCGGTGTGGGAATCCATACATGGCAGGGAGGCTGGGAAGAGCCTGGAATGTCGTCCGGCCTCGGGAAAAGGTCTGCAGGAAGAGTTGCTTGTAGGGGCCGAAGTTGGTCACTCCCACCTGGTCATGCAGCAGCTGAGAGGGAAAAAAATAAAAAAAATCATGGATTGGGTCTGGAAAACCTGGATCAGGCAGCGCTGACGCCTCACTTTGGGTCGTATCCACGGAAAAACGGGGATGGAATATTCCCAGATGGACACACAGCGAAGATTTGGGGTGGAGTAGGGAAAATAAAAGGGAAGGGAGGAGTTTTTCCATCCAAAAATTCCATGGGAAACTCACCCTCATGGCTGTCTCAAAGGATCCTGCCAGGATGTGATCCACAGGGAGCTGGGAGTTGTTGCACCACACCTGGCAAAGAGGGAAGGGGAAGAATCCAGAGGGGATTGGGATGGGCAGAGCTCCCACAATGGAACTCTCACGCTGGGCTCACAAATCCCAAAAAAAAATCCCAAAAAAAGAAGGGGAAAAAGAGGAAATTCCCATTTTTTCCAAGGAAATCCAGGATTTTACCTGGGCTGGGCTGGTGCCTTTGGTGGGGGGCACGAAGAATCCGTCCTCAGCCGCTCCCGCGGGGCCGGTGGGGACATCCTGAGGGAAAATCCCGGAATTCCAGCTGAAATCCCAGCTCTGTGACCCCACAGAACATTCCCTGCTTCCTGAATTCCCAAGGAATCACAGCTGGGATGCCCCAGGCTTCTCCTACCAGCTCGGGGGGAAGATCCAAATCTTCTTCCACTTCCCATCCTCCTCCTTCCTCCTGCCCCTTTCCCGTTCCTTCCTCTCCGAATCCTTCCCCGGCATCCACGAATCCGTCTGCAGGGAGCAGGGAATGCCAGAGGGATCCCAAGGGAACAGGGAATGGATTTTCCAAGGGGAAATTCCGGGATTTTCCCACCTTCATCCAGCTGCAGCTCGGCGTCCTCGCCCCAGCCCTCGGTGCCCACGGTGTCCATGTCGATGTCGGCAGCCAGGGCTCCCCCTTTCCCTAAAAAAAAATGGGAAAAACCCTTGGGAAAGAATTCCATGAGGGGAAAACCCCATCCTGCAGCTGCACTGTCACACCTCCTGGTGGAATTTTGGGATTTCTGAGGGTGGGGTGGGAGCTCCAGGGTGGTGGGATCGATCCCCAGCTGGACACCCAGAATTCCAGGAATTCCCTCCAGCGATGGGGATCCAACTCTCCCTGAGCCCCTTGAACGCTTCCCAACCCTTTTTCCATGGAAAAATCATCCCAAATTTCCCACTCTGGCATAGCTCGAGGCCGTTCCCTCTTGTCCTGTCCCATTCCCTGGGATCAGATCCCAAATTTCCCCTGGAAAATCCCAAATCCCCCCTGGATCCTCCTCTTCTCCAGCCTGAGCCCCTCAGGATTTTCCATCCCCTTTTCCAGCTGCTCATTCCATGACTTCCCCCAGCCCAGCCCATTCCCAGGGGTCAATCCCAGTGCTGATCCCATTCCAGATCCCTCCCACTCCCCTGCCCTCACACCCAGCTCCTTTCCCACTATTCCATCCCCTTTTCCCCCTTCCCAGAACATTCCACAGGTTTCCCACAACCACAGCCATGGGAACCCCCAAGTGCTGATCCGAAATCCCGGGAATTCCGACCTTTCCCGGCGATGGAGCCCTCGAAGAACCCTTTGGACACCGTCAGGAGGGGCCAGTTCGTGTCCAGGGGCAGCACCGGGGCCGGCGGCTGCAGCAGCCGCGCCTCGGGATCCACGGCCGGGATCTGGGATGGGCCGGGAAAACACCGGGATGAGACGGGAAAATATCGGGATGAACCGGGAAAATATCGGGATACACCAGGGAAATATCAGGATACGCTGGGAAAATGTTGGGATACACTGAGAAAATATCGGGCTACACCGGGAAAACATCGGGATGAGCCAGGAAAATACTGGGATACACTGGGAAAATACTGGGATGCACCAGGAAAATATTGGGATGCACCAGGAAAATGTTGGGATGAGCCAGGAAAATGTCGGGATGAGCCAGGAAAATCCTGCCCTGCTCCTCCCTCCTTCCCATTGTCATCTTCTTCCCGAATTCCAGGAGTTTTCCAGGAGCCCCCATCCCCTCCTTCCTGAATTCCATGAGTTTTCCAGTTCTCCCCACTGGATCCCATTGTCACCTCCTTCCCAAATTCCTGGAGTTTTCCAGGATTTCCCCCATCCTCCCCATTCACTCCTTCCCAAATCCCAGGTGTTTTCCTCACTGGATCCCACTGTTTCCTTCCCAAATTCCCGGAGTTTCCCAGGTAGGATTTCTCCCATCCCCTCCCGAATTCCCGGAGTTTTCCCGGAGTTTTTCCCACCGTCTCCTTCTCGGGATCGAAGGATTCCCGCAGGCTCTCGGCCTCCTCGTCCAGCCCGTGCGTGGCGGCCGTCAGGAACGCCAGGGACTCTGAAAAAACGGGAATGACCATGGGAATAACCATGGGAATAACAGGAATGACCCCTGGAATAATGGGAATGACCATGGAGAATAACCATGGAAATGACCATGGGAATAATGGGAATAACCACTAGAATAATGGGAATGACCATGGGAATAACCATGGAAATGACCATGGGAATGATGGGAATGACCACTGGAATAATGGGAAATAATGGGAATAGAAATATAGGGAATAAGCACTGAAATAAGAGATGCTTGGGGATCCAAGAACCTTTCCTAAGTTCCCAGGGCAGAATTCCTGTTGGGAATGACTCCCTGTACACGGAACTCCCGGAATTCCCAGAATTCCCGCCGGGAATGACTCACTCTGGCCGCAGTTCCGCAGGATCCGCACCCTCTCGGCCACGTCGCCCAGGTACAGCGCGTTCTGGTAGTGCCCGCTCATGTCCTTCCGGATCTCCGCTGTTCCGGGGGAGAAAAACGGGTATTACCAGAATTCCAGAATTCCTAGGAATTGCCCATAATTCTTGGGAATAACCCACAATTCCCAGGAAATACCCAGAATTCCTGGAATCACCCAGAATTCCCTGGAATCACCCAGAATTCCTAGGAAGTACCCAGAATTCTTGGGAATCACCCACAACTCCCCAGAACTACCCACAATTCCCAGAACCCCTCGCCATTCCCAGCCCCAATTCCCGCCGGGAATTCACCGATCTTCATCATCTTGCGGAGCTTCTCCAGGTTCCCGGTGATGAGGTAGAGGAAGGAGAGGCGGTCGAAGTTCTTGGTGCGCTGGTAGCACATCTCCACCACCTGGTGGTTGCCCTGCAGCAGCGCCACCTCGCCCAGCTTCTCCCAGCAGCCCTTGTCGTCCAGCGCCTTGGCCGCCTCCAGGGCGATCTATCCCAAGGGAATTATGGAATTAGAGGGATTGGGAATGGGGACTGGGAGCAGGGATTGCAGCAGCGCCACCTCGCCCAGCTTCTCCCAGCAGCCCTTGTCGTCCAGCGCCTTGGCCGCCTCCAGGGCGATCTATCCCAAGGGAATTATGGAATTCTGGGATTAGAGGGATTGGGAATGGGGAATGGGAGCAGGGATTGCAGCAGGGCCAACTAAACTTCCCAAAACGTCCCAAAACATCCAAAACCAGACTTCCCAGAATGTCCCAAAATATCCAGAACCAAACTTCCCAAAACGTCCCAAAATATCCAAATCCAAACTTCCCAAAACGTCCCAAAATATCCAAAACCAAACTTCCCAAAACATCCAAAAACAAACTTCCCAAAACATCCTAAAACATCCAAACCCATG
This sequence comes from Catharus ustulatus, assembly GCF_009819885.2. Taxonomy (NCBI): domain Eukaryota; kingdom Metazoa; phylum Chordata; class Aves; order Passeriformes; family Turdidae; genus Catharus; species Catharus ustulatus. Next base: position 3,030,104 of record NC_046250.1, on the reverse strand, counting down.
CTTCCAAAAATGTCGCAAAACATCCAAAACCAAACATCCCAAAACATCCAAATCCAAACTTCCCAAAACGTCCCAAAACATCCAGAACCAAACTTCCCAAAACATCCCAAAATATCCAAATCCAAACTTCCCAGAACGTCCCAAAACATCCAAATCCAAACTTCCCAAAACATCCAAAACCAAACTTCCCAAAACATCCAAATCCAAACTTCCCAAAACGTCCCAAAACATCCAGAACCAAACTTCCCAAAACATCCCAAAATATCCAAATCCAAACTTCCCAGAACGTCCCAAAACATCCAAATCCAAACATTCCAAAACATCCAAAACCAAACTTCCCAAAACATCCCAAAACATCCAAAACCAAACTTCCCAGAATGTCCCAAAACACCCAAAACCAAACTCCCCAAAACATCCCAAAACATCCAAAACCAAACTTTCCAAAATGTTCAAAACCAAACTCCCCCAAACGTCCCAAAACATCCAGAACCAAACGTCCCAAAACATCCCAAAATATCCAAATCCAAAGTTCGCAGAATATCCCAAAACATCCAGAACCTAACTTCGCAAAACGTCCCAAAACATCCAAAACCAAACATCCCAGAACGTCCCAGAACACCCCCAAATCCCCCTGCTGCCATCACCTCGATGTTGCCGCACTCCAGGGCCAGGCTGAAGCGCGTTTTCTCGTCCTTGACGAAGTGCAGAGCCACCTCGGGGTAGCCCTTGCGCTGCAGGTACGCGATGATCGACTGCCCCACCAGCTTGGCGTTCCTCACCATGTGCAGCACCTGCACGGCATTCCCAAAAAAACCTCGGGAAAGGCTCCTCCCATTCCTGGGAAAGGATCTTCCATCCTTGGGAGAGGCTCTGCCAGCCCCTATTCCCAAAATCTTCCTGCCTTTATTCCCAAATTCAAAACCCCTCAGGAAAGGTTCTTCCCATCCTTGGGAAAGGCTTTGCCAGCCCCTATTCCCAAAATCTTCCTGCCTTTATTCCCAAATCCAAAATCCTTGGGAGAGACTCTTCCATCTTCAGGACAGGATCTTCCCATCCCCTGTTCCTAAAATATTCCCTTCTCACCCTCTATTCCCAAATCCTCCTGCCCCTATTCCCAAATCCAAAACCCTCAGGAAAGGCTCTTCCCATCCTTGGGAAAGGCTTTGCCAGCCCGCAATTCCCAAATCCTCAAGAATGGTTTTTCCACTTTTTCCCCATTCCCAAATTTCCTGTTGACGAGCGCCAGTTTGAATCCAAACTCAGTGCTGAGCTCATGGAGCTCACTCACATTTCTCCACCATTCCCAACCCAATTTCCCCTCATTCCCAGATCTCCCCCATTCCCAGATTTCCCGACCTCGTCGTATTTCCTGTTGATGAGCGCCAGTTTGAAGCGGAACTCGGTGGGGTCGATGGTGAGCACGCGGGGCCGGCACTCCCGGTCCAGGCAGTAAACGTTGTTGCCCTTGACCCGCGTCACGTAGATGGGCAGGTCCAGGGTGCGGATGATGCCGTGATCCCTGTGCCAGGGAGGGAATTCCAGTGAGATCCAGGATGTGCCAGGGAGAAAATTCCTGGCGAGGGATTCGGTGATCCCTGGTGATTCCTAGGTAAAGAATTCCTGGAGATGCCCAGTGATTCCTGGTGATTCTCAAGGAGAGAACTCCACGAGATTCCCAGTGATTCCCAGTGATTCCCTGGGGCATAAATCCCAGTGACCCCTGGTGAATTCCCAGTGGGATAATCCCCAATGTGATAATTCCCAGTGGGATAATTCCCAGTGGGATAATCCCCAGCGTCATAATTCCCAGCGGATAATTCCCAGTGTGATAATCCCCAGTGGATAATTCCAAGTGAGATAATCCCAAGTGGGATAATTCCTGTGGGAATAATTCCAATGGGGTAATTCCCGGTGGATAATTCCCAGTGACTCCCAGTGATGCCTGGTGATTCCCAGTGGGATAATTCCCAGTGTGGTAATTCCCATGGGATAATCCCCAGTGATCCCTGGTGATTCCCATGGGATAATTCCCAGTGATCCCCAGTGATTCCCAGTGGGGTAATTCCCGCTGTGACAATTCCCATGGGGTAATTTCCAGTGGATAATTCCCAGTGATCCCCAGTGATTTCCAGTGATGCCTGGTGATTCCCAGTGGGATAATTCCCAGTGGGATAATTCCCAGTGGGATAATTCCCAGTGTTCCCCAGTGATTCCCAGTGGGATAATTCCCTGTGGGGATAATTCCCAACGTGATAATGCCTAGTGGGACAATTCCCAGTGAGATAATCCCCGGTGTGATAATTCCCGCTGCGATAATTAATCCCCGGTATGACATTTAATCCCCAGTGGATAATTAATCCCAGTGGATAAGGAATTCCCGGCGGATAAGCGCTGTCTGACCCCGAGGTGACGGCGTATTTGATGTGGTTGGACGTGGTGTAGATGAAGACGCCGCTCTCGTCCCAGGCGCCGCTCTTGACCCGAATGTTCTCGTGGATCTGGCACAGCGACTCCAGCTTCCGGTTACAGATCAGGATGGCTGGGGACAAAAAACGGGAATGACAGCGGGAATCACGGGAATTCCAGTTAAATATGGGGTTTTACAGAAAAATCCTGGGATTTTCCTTAAAAAAAAGGGATTTTCCATTAAAAAAAGGGATTTTCTATAAAAAAAAAGGGATTTTCCATTTAAAAAAGGGATTTTCCATTAAAAAAAGGGATTTTCCATGAAAAAAAATGGATTTTCCCAGCTCACCATGCTTGGCCAGCAGCGCCACGTGGGACATGTCTGCTGACCAGATCACGTACTTCACCTTGGAGATCTTCACCGAAGCCAAAGTCCTGCAAAAAAAAAACAGATCCGGGATCAGGGATAGCCCAAAATCCACCCTGGGATCCCAAAGAACACCAGAGGATCCCAAAAAACATCAAGGGAACCCAAAAAAAAAAAACCCCGAACAAAAAAACCCAAAAAAACCAAAAAAATAAGCAGGACTTTTGGATGAAAAAAACAGGATTTAGGGTACAAAAAATGGGATTTAGGGTGAAAAAATGGGGATTTAGGGTGAAAAAAAAGGGATTTAGTGCAGGAAATGACGGATTTAGGGTGAAAAGAGCAGGATTTAGTGCAGGAAATGCAGGACTGGCTGCAGGAAATGCAGGAAATTTTTTTGCAAGAAATACAGGAATTTTTGCAGGAAATGCAGGATATTTTTTTTACAGGAAACACAGGGAAAATTTTTGCAGGAAATGCAGGATTTTTTTTTTTTTGCAGGAAATGCAGGATGTCAGAGCAGCCCCCCCAGCCCCCCGGCACCGTTTCTGCTGCACGTCGAAGAGCGCGACGCCGTCGCTGTCCCGCAGCAGGAGGCTCCCGGTGCCTGCGTAGAAAATCTCGTCGCAGTTGGGAACCGGAACCTTCTTGGTGATCTCGTTCTTCAGGTTCTTGATCAGGATCTGCCGGCAAGAAATTCCCACATTCCCATTATCCCAACCCCAAACCCGTTTTTGGGATCATTCCCCTGGATCCAATCCTGTTATCCCAATCCCCATTATCCCAACCCCAAACCCATTTTTGGTATCATTGTCCTGGATCTGACCCCATTATCCCAACCCCAAACCTGTTTTTGGGATCATTGTCCTGGATCCAATCCTGTTATCCCAATCCCTGTTATCCCAATCCTTGTTATCCCAACCCCAAACCTGTTTTTGGGACCATTCCCCTGGATCTGACCCCATTATCCCAACCCCAAAATCCATTTTTGGGATTATTCCCCTGGATCCAATCCTGTTATCCCAATCTCCGTTACCCCAATCCCCATTATGCCAATCCCAAACCCGTTTTTGGGACCATTCCCCTGGATCTGACCCCGTTATCCCAATCCCAATCCCAATCCCAATCCCATTTTCCCGTTTTTCTCACCGAGTGCATCCTGTCCAGCACCGCAAATCGGTTCCACATCCCCGTTACCCCAATCCCAAACCTTTATTTGGGATAATTCCCTGGATCTGACCCCGTTATCCCAATCCCAATCCTTTATTTGGGATCATTCCCTGGATCTGACCCTGTTATCTCAATCCCAATCCCATTTTCCCGTTTTTCTCACCGAGTGCATCCTGTCCAGCACCGCGAATCGGTTCCGCATCCCCGGTACCCCAGTCCTTATTATCCCAATCCCCGCCACCCCAATCCCAAACCCGTTTTTGGGACCATACCCCTGGATCTGATCCTGTTACCCCAATCCCAATCCTTTATTCGGGATCATTCCCTGGATCCAATCCTGTTATCCCAATCCCAATCTCATTTTCCCGTTTTTCTCACCGAGTGCATCCTGTCCCAGCACTGCGAATCGGTTCCACATCCCCGTTACCCCAATCCCAAACCTTTATTTGGGATAATTCCCTGGATCTGACCCCGTTATCCCAATCCCAATCCTTTATTTGGGACCATTCCCCTGGATCTGACCCCGTTATCCCAATCCCAATCCCATTTTCCCGTTTCTCTCACCGAGTGCATCCTGTCCAGCACCGCGAATCGGTTCCGCGCCACCCACACGGCCGTGAGCCCCGAGGAGCGCTTCCCTTCCGGAGCTGGAGCCCAAAACAGCGGGGTCAGCAACCCCAAAAACACCAGGGTGACCCCAAAAACATCAGGGTGACCCCAAAACCAGCAGGGTGACCCCAAAAACAGCAGGGTCAGCAACCCCAAAAACATCAGGGTGACCCCAAAAACAGCAGAGTCAGCACCAGGGTGACCCCAAAAACAGCAGGGTGACCCCAAAAACACCAAGGTGACCCCAAAAACATCAGGGTGACCCCAAAAACAGCGGGGTCAGCACCGGGGTAACCCCAAAAACAGCAGGGTGAGCCCAAAAACAGCAGGGTCAGTAACCCCAAAAACAGGGGGACAACCCCAAATACAGCTGGGTGAGCACCGAGGCGACCCCAAAACCAGTGGGGTGACCCCAAAACCAGCAGGGTGACGCCAAAAACAGCACCAGGGTAACCCCAAAAACAGCGGGGTCAGCACCAGGGCGACCCCAAAAACAGTGAGGTGACCCCAAAAACAGTGGGATAACCCCAACAACAGCAGGATGAGCACTGGGGTGACCCCAAAACCAGTGGGGTCAGCACCAGGGTGACCCAAAAACCGACAGGATAAACATTGGGAATCCAGCCCACAGTATGGGATTGATGGGATTGGATTTGTGGGATTTATAGGATGGGGTTTATGGGAAGGGATTGAGGGGATTTAAAAAAAAATAAATAAAGTCAGATTTGAGGGATTTTTCCACCCAAAAAATCAGGGATTTGAGGGGTTTCCCCTCAAAAACGTGGAACTCGAGGGTTTTTTCCCCCCCAAAAACGTGGGATTCCAGAAATTTTTCCCAAAAAATCAAGGATTTGAGGGGTTTAAAAAAAAATACAAAACAGGGAATTGAGATTTTCTCCCCCCAAAAATCAGGAATTTGAGAGGTTTTTTCCCAGATTTTAGAGGGGTTTTTTTCCCCAAAAAACAGGGAATTTAGGGTTTTTTCCAAAAAAAATCAGGGATTTGAGAGGGTTTTTCCCAAATTTTAGATTTTTGAGGGTTTTTCCCCCAAACCTTTCAAACCTTTCCCTCCTCCCCCCTCTGCCAGTGGAATTTTCCCTTTTCCCTCTTCATTTTTTTGGGAGCTGCTGGTTTGAAATTCCAGCTGCTCCTCTGTCACATCCAGGGATTTGATTGATTTTCCCAATATCCCAGTTGGACAAAACTTTCCATAAAAAAAAAATTAAATAAATTATTTTTGTCCCAAAATCCAGCCCAGCAGGGAAACAGAAATCCATAAATCCCTGGAAAAATCCCCAAATCCATCATCCCCAACGTTCCCTGGCAGGGGGAGCAGCTGGAGGAAAAAAATAAAAAATAAAAATAAATTAACAAAAAAAGATAATTTGGGAGTTTTTATCCCATTCAATCAAGGCTTGGAATCGTAAATTCCTGTAAAAAAACCAAAAAAATGGGATTTGGCAGGAGAAGGAAAACAAAATAATTAAAATAATTCCTGGGATTGTCGTTTTTAAAGGTTTTTTTATCCCAAAAATCCAGGCCAGATCCAGCTGGGAGGGAAAAGAATTCCTGATAAAAAATGGATGGGGATGGAGAAGTTTGAATTTTTCAAGGGAGAAAGGGAGAAGTTGCCAAAAAACAGAGAAAAATATTTTTTTGGGGGGCAAAAAAGGAGATTTTTTGGGGGAAAAAATAAGGTTTTTTTGGGGGAAAAAAAGATTTTTTTGGGGGAAAAAAGAGATTTTTTTTGGGGAAAAAAAAGAAGACTATTTGGGGGAGAAAAGGGATTTTTTTGGGGGAAAAAATGGGATTTTGGGGAAAAAAGAAGATATTTTTGGGTAAAAAAAGATTTTTTTGGGGGGAAAAAAAGATTTTTTGGGAAAAAGGGGATTTTTGGGGGAAAAAAGAAGATTTTTGGAGGAAAAGAAGATTTTGGGGGGGGAACTGGGATTTTTTTGGGGAAAAAAGATTTTTTTGGGGGGAAAAAGGGGGATTTTTTGGGGGAAAAAGAGAAGATTTTTCAGGGGGGAAAAGGGGATTTTTAGAGGAAAAAATTAAGATTTTTGGGGAAAAAAGAAGATTTTTTGGGGGGAAAAAGGGGATTTTTAGAGGGAAAAAAAGGGATTTTTGGGGATCAATAAAGGGGAAATGGAGGAGGGGGCGGGGATGGGAATTCCGGGTTTTTGGGGGGATTTTTGGGGGTTTTTGGGGTCACCCACCGTCGGGATTTTGGGAATCAGCGTCCTTGGGAATGCTGTACAGGTCGTAGGTGCTGTTCTCCAGGTTGCTGGCTCGCTGGGGACAGAGACAGGCAAAATCAGGGATTCTTCCCAAAAAACATCAGGGATTTCAGGGAAAAAATCAGGGATTTCAGAGAAAAAAAATCAGGGATTTTAGGGAAAAAAAATCAGGGGTTTTAGGGAAAAAAATTCGGGGATTCTTCCCCACAAATTCAGGGATTCTTCCCCAAAAATTCAGGGATTTCAGGGAAAAAATCAGAGATTTTAGAGAAAAAAAATCAGGGATTTTAGGGTAAAAAAACAGGGATTTTAGGGAAAAAAATCAGGGATTTCAGGGATAAAAATCATGGATTTTAGGGAAAATATCAGGGATTCTTCCAAAAAAAATCAGGGATGTTAGGGAAAAAAATCAGGGATTTTGGGATTTCCCCATCTCTTCCCCTCCACCATGCTCAGGGATTTTAGGATTTGGGGTTTTGGGGATTTGAGGGTTTGGGATTTGAGATTTTGGGGATTTTGGGGTTTGGGATTTTGGGGTTTAGGGGTTTTTGGGATTTTGGGGTTTGGGATTTTGGGGTTTTGGGGATTTTGGGACTTGGGGGTTTTGGGATTTTGGGGATTTTGGGATTTTGAGGATTTAGGGATTTAGGGATTTGGGGTTTGCACTCACGGTGCAGAGCAGCACGGCGTTCTCTGCGGGGTTGTAGGACATGCTGAACACCGGGAACTTGGAACCACTGGAGAAAAAATGGGGAAAATCTGAGGATTTGGGGTGAAAACCGGACAGTTTATGGGATGGGATTGATGGGATAGGATTTATAGGATGGGATTGATGGGATAGGATGGGATTGATGGGATGGGATAGGATGGGATTGACAGGATTTATTGCACTTCTAGGATGGGGTTTATGGGATTCCTAGGATGGGATTTATGGGATTTATAGGGTTTATGGGATGTGATTTATGGCATTTCTAGGATGTGATTTATGGGATTTATTCCGGGATTTATCCTGTGCCTGTGGAGCTGCATCATGGCCATGATGGGAGTTGCTGCAGGAAGGATTCATGGGATTGGGATGGGATTGATAGGATATGATGCACGGGATTTATGGAATTTATGGGATGTGATTTATGGGATTTCTGGGATGTGATTTCTGGGGTTTCTGGGATTTCCATGCCTGTGGAGCTGCATCACAGCCACGTCCCAGGAGCTGCTGAAGTCGAGTTGACACGGGAAGGATTGATGGGATTGGGATGGGATCAATGGGGTTTATAGGATATGATCTATGGGATTGATAGGATTGATGGGGTTTACGGGATATAATTTATGGGATTTCTAGAGTTGTTGGGGTTTCCATGCCTGCAGAACTGCATCACAACCATGTTTCTGGAGCTGCTGAAGTTGAGCTGACACGGGAAGCATTTATGGGATGGGATTGGGATGGGATTGATGGGATTTCTGGTCTATGATCTATGGGGTTTATGGGGTTTATAGGGTTTATAGAATATGATTTCTGGCAGTTTTGGGGTTTCTGTGCCTGTGGAGCTGCATGACAGCCACGTCCCGGGAGCTGCTGAAGTCCAGCTGCCGCAGGAAGCATTGATGGGATTGGGATTGATGGGGTTTACAGGATATGATTTATGGGATTTCTGGGCTGTGATCTATGGGGTTTATGGGATTTCTGGGGTTTCTGGGTTCCCATGCCTGCGGAGCTGCATGACAGCCACGTCTCGGGAGTTTCTGAAGTCGAGCTGACATGGCAAGGATTGACGGGATGGGATTGGGCTGGGACTGATGGGGTATGATCTATGGGATTTATAGGATTTATGGGATTTCTGGGATGTGATTTCTGGGGTTTCCGTGCCTGCGGAGCTGCATCACAGCCACGTCTCTGGAGCTGCTGAAGTCGAGTTGCCGCAGGAAGCATTTATGGGATGGGACTGATGGGATGGGATTGATGGGATTTATGGGATTTCTGGGATGTGATTTCTGGGGTTTCTGGGTTCCCATGCCTGCGGAGCTGCATGACAGCCACGTCTCTGGAGCTGCTGAAGTCGAGCTGCCGCAGGAAGCGATCCTTGACGTAGAACAGCGAGTTCCCGTGCACGGCCAGCGCCGGCCGCTCCCGCTCCAGCTTGAACACCAGCATGCCTCCATCGTGGCCTGGGGAAACAGGGAAAAACATCTGGAATTACAGCTGGAATTTGGGATTGAACACCAGCATGGCCCTGTTGTGGCCTGGGGAAACAGGGAAAAATACTGGGAATTACAGCTGGAATTCTGGGATAGAACACCAGCATGCCCCCGTCGTGGCCTGGGGAAAAACAGGAAAAAACATTGGGAATTACAGCTGGAATTCTGGGATTGAACACCAGCATGGCCCTGTTGTGACCTCAGGAAAAAAAAGGGGAAAACATCCGGAATTCCAGCTGGAATTCTGGGAAACTATTGGGGAAAGAAGCGGGAAGAACACTGGGAGTGACAATGGGAATTTGGGGTTTGGAAGAGAAGGGAGTTCCTGGGGAAATCTGGGGTTCCTGGGGGGATCCCAGCTGGAATTTGGGGTCTCCCATCTGGATTTTGGCGTTCCTGATGGAATTTTGGGGTTCCTGATGGGATTTTGGGGTTCCTGTTGTGATTTTGGGTTCTCCCATTTGGAATTTGGGATCTCCCATCTGGAATTTCGGGTTCCTGATGGGATTTTGGGGTTCCTGATGTTATTTTGGGGTTTCTGGTGTGATTTTGGTCTCTCCCACATGGAATTTTGGTGCTCCTGACGGAATTTTGGGGTTCCTGTTGTGATTTTTGGCTCTCCCATTTGGAATTTGGGGGTCTCCCATCTGGAATTTTGGGGTTCCTGTCAGGATTTTGGGGCTCCTAATGTTATTTTGGGGTTCCTGGTGGGATTTTGGCCTCTCCCATGTGGAATTTTGGGCTCTACCATCTGGAATTTCGGGTTCCTGATGGGATTTTGGGGTTCCTGGTGTGATTTTGGTCTCTCCCATGTGGAATTTGGGGTGTCCCATGTGGAATTTTGGGCTCTGTCTCCAGCAGGACCCACCTGCAGCGAACAGGTTGAGGTTGGGATGCGCCGCCAGCACCCAGAACCGGTCGTGGTCGCGCCGGAACGTCTGCACTCCAGTCCTGGGGGGGCAAAATCCAGGAATTGCAGCAATCCCCAGGGAAATTCTGGGAATTCCCACCCCAGGGAGCCCCCTCTGACCTCTTGGACATGTCCCACACCCGGATGCTCTTGTCCTCGGAGTTGCTGAGGATCAGCTCCTGGCGCGGGTGGAACACGGCGCACGAGACGTTGTTGTAGTGCCCGCGGCACGTGTCCACCTCCCAGGCCTTGGATTCTGGGGGAAAAAACGGGAAAATGGGGAAAAGTTAATGGGATAGGGAGATACAGCAAGGGAACAAAAAGAGTGGGGGAAAAAAACCCGAAGGAATGGGGAAAAAACACAAAGAAATGGGGAAAAAATACAGGAAAAAGGGAGAATCCAGCTTGGCTTGAGTTCAGCTTCCAGGGTTTGGATTCTGGGGAAAAAATGGGAAAATGGGAAAAAGTTAATGGGATGGGGAGAAACTGCAGGGGAATAAAGAGAGTGAGGGAAAAAACCTGAAGGAATGGGGAAAAAACACAAAGAAATGGGGAGAAAACAAAAGGAAATGGGAAAAAACGAGCCCAGCAGGAGTTCAGCTCCCAGGCCTTGGATTTTGGGAAAAAAAGGGGAAAATGGAGAAAAGTTAATGGGGAGGGGAGATACAGCAAAGGAACAAAAAGAGTGGGGGAAAAAAACCTGAAGAAATGGGGAAAAAACACAAAGAAATGGGGAGAAAACAAAAGGAAATGGGAAAAAACGAGCCCAGCAGGAGTTCAGCTCCCAGGGTTTGGATTCTGGGGGAAAAAATGGGAAAATGGGGAGAAGTTAATGGGGTGGGGAAATACAGCAGGGGGATTGAGAGAAACCACAGAGAAATGGGGAGAAATAACAAAGAAATGGGAAAAAACCACAAGGAAATGGGGAAAAAACAGAGGAGAAAGGGAGAAACCAGCCTGGCTTGAGTTCAGTTCCCAGGCCTTGGATTCTGGGGGATTTGGGGTAAAAATCAGGGAAAATGGGAAAAAAAATTGATGGGATGAGGACAAACAGCAAAGGAATGGAAAGAGTGGGGGAAAAAACCACGAGGAAATGGGAAAAACTGTGGAGGAAAACAGAAAAATTGAAGGAATGGAAATTAAAAAAAAGAAATGGGAAGAATGGGAATAAAAACCCAAAATAGAAGGAATTGGGGGATAAAACCTCCCCAAAATTTGGGATAAAATTCAGGCAAAGAGCAGGAATAGGGGATGATTCCCCTCTGCCCCATCCCGAGGGGTTTTTCCCGTTTTTTGTGTTTTTTTCCCTTTTTCCCTCACCGTTCATCCTCCAGATCTTCACCTGGCGATCGTCGGCGCCCGACACGATGAGCGGCATGGACGGGTGGAAGGCGGCCCAGTTCACACCCCGGTCATGGCCCTGGAAAATGGGGGAAAATCCAGGGAATTTTTATTGGGAATTGTCATTGGGAATGGGGGTGAAAGGTCCAGTTCACACCCCAGTCATGGCCCTGGAAAACGGGGAAAAATCCAGGGAATTTTTATTGGGAATGGGCACTGGGAATGGGGGTGGATGGCCCAGTTCACACCCCGGTCATGGCCCTGGAAAATGGGGAAAAATCCAGGGAATTTTTATTGGGAATTGTCATTGGGAATGGGGGTGGATGGCCCAGTTCACACCCCGGTCATGGCCCTGAAATCCAAGGAATGGGGGAAAAATTCAGGGAATTGTCACTGGGAATGGGGATGGAAGGTCCAGGTCACCCCCCTGGTCATAGCCCTAAAATCCAGGGAATTTTCATTGGGAATGGGGGGAAAATCCAGGAAATTTTCATTGGGAACGGGGGAAAAATCCAGGGAATTGTCACTGGGAATGGGAAAAAATCCAGGGAATGGTCACTGGGAATGGAGGAACAATCCAGGGATTTTTTATTGGGAATAGGGCAAAATCCAGGGAATTTTCATTGGGAATGGTCACTGGGAATGGGGGTGGATGGTCCAGTTCACTCCCTGGTCATGGTCCTGGAAATCCAGGAAATTTTCATTGGGAATGGGGGAAAATCCAGGGAAATTTCATTGGGAATGGGCACTGGGAATGGGGGAAAAACCCAGGGAATTGTCACTGGGAATGGGGAACAATCCAGGGAATTTTCCTTGGGAATGGTCACTGGGAATTGTCACTGGGGATGGGGGAAAATCCAAGGGAAAAATGGCAGAGAATGGGAAAATCCATGAAAAAAATGGAAGGGAATGAGAGAAATCCAAGGAGAATGGGAGAAATGGAAAGAAAAAAAGGAATGTGGGGAAAAGCAGGAAAATCCCTCTGGGATCCCTGCCTGGAACTGCAGGGACTGAGGAGGCTCAGCTGAGCAGGGTTTAAAAATCCCAAACCATTCCCAGAAAAAAAAAAAAAAATCTGGGATTTTTCATCCCCTGGAGCCCTTCCCAGACCTCATCCCAAGTTTTTTTCCCCCCTTTTCCAAGAGAAATTTCCCCAAATTTCCCAACTATTCCCTCTTTTCCTATCCCATCCCCTGGGCTCAGATCCCAAACCCCCCTGGAAAACCCCAAAACCCCTCCTGGATCTCATTTTTCCTGCTGCCCAGCTGGGATTTCTTGGAATTCCCCCGGAACCCTGGGAATTGTGGGCACCTCCAGGACGTGTTTGACCACGGCGTCGGTGGTGCCGAAGAGGTCGACGCCGGTGATGCCGCGCACGTCCGACTCCACGGCCCCCGGGGACAGGTTCTTCTTCCTGAGCCCTGGGAAAAGCGGGAAAACCTCGGGAATCAGCACCAGGATCCTGCAGTTCCCAAGGGGTTTCCCATTCCCTGGGGTCAGATACCAAATCCCCCCTGGAAAATCCAAAAATCCCCCCCTGGAAAATCCAAAAATCCCCCCTGGAAAATCCCAAAATCCTCCCCTGGAAGATCCCAAAATCCTCCCCTGGAAAATCCAAAATTTCCCCTGGAAAATCCCAAAATCCCCTCAGGAAAATCCCAAATCCCCCCCTGGAGTCTCCATTCACTGTTCCAGCCCCGTTCCCATGCTGGGATTTTCCAGTCCCAGCTCCAGGATCCATAGAATCCCAAAATTCCTGAGGTTTGGGCAAGAATCCCAAGCTCAATTCCAAACTCATCGATTCCCATTAAAAAATTCCCAGAGTAGAATTCCTAGCAGAACAGAATTCCCATGAGAGAAAAATTCCCAGGAGAAGAAAATTCCCAAGGAGAGATTCCCAATAAAAAATTCCCATTGCAGATTGTAAATAAAAATTCCCATTGAAGATTCCCAATTAAAAAATTCCCATTGGAGATTTTTGCTGGAGATACCCAGGAACGAATTCCCAGAAAAGCAGAATTTCCATGAGGAAATTCCCATTAAAAAATCCCAGGAATTCCCTCCAGAGATGGGGATCCAACCCTCCCTGAGCCCCTTGAACTTCCCAACCCTTTTTCCATGGAAAAATCATCCCAAAAATCCAACCCTGGCACAACTCCAGGCCATTCCCTTTTGTCCTGTCCCATTCCCTGGGATCAGATCCCAAATTTCACCTGGAATATCCCAAAATCCCCCCTGGATCCCCCTTTTCTGAGCCCCCCAGGATTCTCCATCCCCTTCTCCAGCTGCTCCAGCCCCTCATTCCCAGCTATCCCAGGATTTTTTGGGATTTCTCCCATGGATTTTGTGATTTCTTACCAGAGATGTCCCACACCCATTCCCATGGATATTCCCATTTTTTTGGGATTTTGGGTTTTTTTTTGGGATTTCTCACCGCAGATGTCCCACACCCATTCCCAGGTTATTCCACTCCCATTCCCATGAATATTCCAATGGATATTCCCATTTTTTTGGGATCTCTCACCGGATATATCTCACACCCTGATGGTCTGGTCCCTCCCACTCCCATTCCCATGGATATTCCCATTTTTTTGGGGATCTCTCACCGGAGATGTCCCACACCCATTCCCAGGTGTTTTCTTGGGATTTCTCCCATGGATTTTGGGTTTTTTTGGGATTTCTCTCTGGAGATGTCCCACACCCATTCCCAGGTTATCCCACACCCATTCCCATGGATATTCCCATTTTTTTGGTATTTTTTTTTGGGATCTCTCACCAGATATATCCCACACCCTGACGGTCTGGTCCCTCCCACACCCATTCCCACGGATATTCCCATTTTTTCGGGATTTCTCACTGGAAATGTCCCACACCCATTCCCATGGATATTCCCATTTTTTTTGGGATCTCTCACCAGAAATGTCCCACACCCTGACGGTCTAGTCCCTCCCACTTCCATTCCCATGGATATTCCCGTTTTTTCTGGGATCTCTCACCGGTGATGTCCCACTCCCATTCCCATGGATTTTCCCATTTTTTTGGGATCTCTCACCGGATATGTCCCACACCCTGACGGTCTGGTCCAGGCTCGCCGACACCACCAGGTCCTCGGCCGGGTGGAACTGGGCACACATCACGTAGTGGTTGTGTCCTGTCAGCACGCTGGGAAAAACGGGAAAAATGGGATAAAAAACGGGATAAAAACAGGGAAAATGTTACAGCAAAACTTGGAAAACATCCCAGCAAAACCAGGAAAAAAAAAATGGGAAAATATTACAACAAAACCAGGGAAAAAATGGGAAAAACACGGGATAAAAACACAAGGAAAATGTTACAGCAAAACTTGGAAAACATCCCGGAAAAACTGGGAAAAAAACGGGAAAATATTCCAGCAAAAACTGGGATAAAAACAGGAAAACGTTGCAGTAAAAACTGAGGAAAAAATGGGAAAATATTCCAGTAAAACCCAGGATAAAACCGGGAAAAAACAGGAAAACATTCCAGGAAAACCCAAAAAAAAATTCCTATAAAACCCAGGAAAAGATTCCAGTAGAACTGAGAAAAAAAACAGGGAAAAAACAGGGTAAAAACAAGGAAAACATTCCAGCAAAACCCAGGAAAACATTCCAGCAAAACCCAGGAAAACATTCCAGCAAAATCCAGGTAAAAATTCCAGGAAATCCCAGGAAAAAAACAGGAAAATATTCCAGCAAAACCAGGAAGAAATGGGAAAACATTCCAGCAAAAACTGGGGAAAAAATGGGAAAAAAAACAGGGTAAAACCAGGAAATCCTAAAATAATCCCAGGGAATCCCAAGGGAATGCCAGGAAATCCTAAAAAAAATCCCAGAAAATCCGAGGAAATCCAGAAAATTCCAGGACTCTCACCAGACACAGGTCCTGGACTGCCAGTTCCACACCCGGATGGTTTGGTCATCAGAGGCACTCAGGATCCAGGGATACTCCTGGGAAATTAAAATTAAAATTAAATTAAAATTAAAATTAAAGATAAAAGCAAAATTCCCACCAAGAAATTCTCATTAAAAGATTCCCACTGGAGATTCCCAGGAAGGAGCAGAAATCCCACGGGAATTCTGAGAAATTCCTGGGAGGAAATTCCCAGGAAAAGCAGAATTCCCAGCAGGAGAATCCCAGGAGAGGAAAATTCCTGGGAGAGGAGATTCCCACTGGGGATTCCCATGGAGAATTCCCACAAATTCCAGAAAATTCCCCAGAAAATTTCAAAAAAATTCCCAGAAAATTAAAAAAAAAATTTAAAAAATTCCAAAAAATTCCAAAAAAAATCCCAGAATATTCCAGAAAATTCCAAAAAAAATTCTCAGAAAGTTCCAAAGAAATTCCCAGAAAATTCCCAAATTCCCAGAAAACTCCAAAGAAATTCCCAGAAAGTTCCCAAGGAGAAATTCCTATAGATTCCAGAAAATTCCCAAAAAAATTCACCAAAAATTCCCCAAATATTCCCAGAAAATTCCAAAAAAAATCCCCCAAAATTCCCAGAAAATTCCAGAATAATTTCCCAGAAAATTCCCAGAAGATTCCCAAAATCTCACGTGGTGGAAGAAGGTTGTCCTGATGTAATCCAGGTGTCCCAGCAGGGTGAAGAGACAGCGCCTCAGTTTGTAATTCCACACCTGAAATCCCAGAGATCCCAAAATCAAAAATCCAGGGATTCCACGTTGGCAAATCCCCCTCCAACCCAGCACCACAAAATTCCCATTTTTTCCCAGGATTTTTCCCCCTTTATTCCCAAATTTCCCTTCAATTTTCCTACCTTAAACAAATTTTCCACCCCAAATTTCCCCCCTCACTCCCAATTCCCAAAATTTATTCCCACAAAATCCCAAAGTGGAAAAGCTCCATCTCCACCCCAGGGAAGCAAACCAAAATTCCCATTTTTTTTTCAGGAATTTTCCCCTTTTTTTCCCACATTTTTCCTCATTTATTCCCAAATTTCCCTTTAATTTTCCCACCTTATCCCAATTTCCCACCCCAGAATTCCCCCCCAATCCCAATTCCCAAACTTTATTCCCACAAAATCCCAGCTGGGAGAGAATTCCCAAAACTCAAAAACAGGGAAGCAAAATTACAAAATTCCCTTTATTTTCCCAGGATTTTTCCCATTTTTTTCCCAGGATTCTTCCCATTTTTCCAGGATTTTTTTCCCTTTATTCCCAAATTTCCCTTCAATTTTCTCACCTTATCCCAATTCCCATCCCAGATTTCCCCCCCAATCCCAATTCCCAAACTTTATTCCCACAAAACCCCGAGCTGGGCCCATCCCAGGCTCTGTTTTTTTGGGGATATTTTTTTTTGGGAAAAGTGGAAAATTGGGAATTCCCACCTTGATTTTGTAGTCGTCTCCCCCGGACACGAAGAGCGGCTGCTGCTTGTGGAAATCGATCCCTCGCACCGGCCCTGGGGGGAAAACCTCGGAATTCCCAAAAATTCCTCCAGGAAACCCCAAACCCAGCAAAACCCAGCAAATTCCAGATGCTGGGAGCAATTCCTGCTTTTTATTTCAGGATTTTTTTTCCCGTTTTTTTGGTGTTTTTAATCCATGGAAATGTTAAAAAATAAAAAATCAGGAATTGTCTCCAAAGCGCTGAGCCCAAATTTGGGATTTTTGTGGGAATTCTGGGGATCCCAAAATCCTGGGAATGCTTTGCTGGGGGGTTTGCCCAGATTCCAAAAATCCTCCCCAGAGCGGGGGAAATTTTGGGAATCCATCCCAAAAAATCCCTGGGATTTATCCGAAAAATCCCTGGAATCCATCCCAAAAAATTTCTGGAATACATTCCAAAAAATTCCTGGCATTCATTCCAAAAATCTCAGGAATCCATTCAAAAAAATCCCTGCAATTCATCCCAAAAATCACTGGAATTCATCCCAAAAATCCATGGAATTTATCTCAAACAATTCCTGGAATTTATTTCAAAACATCCCTGGAATCCATCCCGAAAATCTCTGGAATCCATCCCAAAAATCCCCAGAATCCATCCCAAAAATTCCCCCAGATTTATCCCAAATAATTCCTGGAATTCATCTCAAAAATCCCTGAAATCCATCCCAAAAATCTCTGGAATCCATCCCAAAAATCCCTGGAATTCATCACAAAAAATTTCCAGGAATCCATCCCAAAAATCTCTGAAATCCATCCAAAAAATCTCTGGAATCCATTCCAAAAATCCCTGGAATCCATTGCAAAAATCCCTGGAACCCATTCCCAAAAAATTCCTGCAATCCATCCCAAAAATCTCTGGAATCCATCCCAAAAAAATTCCTGCAATCCATTCAAAAATCCCCAGAATCCACCCCAAAAATTCCCCTGAATTTATCCCAAACAATTCCTGGAATCCATCACAAAAATTCCTGCAATCCATTCAAAAAATTCCCTGGAATCCATCCCAAAAATCCCTGGAATCCATCCCAAAAAATCTCATTTTTTTCCCCCCAAAATCCCCATTTTTCCCCAAAAAATCCCATTTTACCCTCCAAAATTCCCCCAAAATCCCCATTTATCCCCCCGAAAATCCCCATTTATCCCCCAAAAATTCCCATTTTCCCCCAAGAATTCCCGTTTTTCCTGGACTCACCATCGTGCTCGTCGAACTTGTCGATGAGGGTGCACATGCGATAGTCCCAGAGCTGGATCACCCCGTTGTGGAGGCTGCTCAGCACCCACGGCCGCTTCGGGTGGAACGACAGCCCTGGAAAGACAGAAAAGGGGAGAAAAAATATAATAAATATAAATTAAAAATATAAATTAAATAAAAATAAATTAATAAATAAAATAAAAAGGGTCGCTTCGGGTGGAACGACAGCCCTGGGAACACAGAAACAGAGAATAAATAAAATAAATATAAATAAGGAATACAAATAAAACAATAAATAAATAAATAAATAAATAAATAAATAAATAAATAAATAAAATAATTATAAATTAAAAATATAAATAAAATAAAAGTAAATAAGTAAATAAATTAAAAAGGCCGCTTTAGGTGGAACGACAGCCCTGGGGACAGGGAAATGGGGAATAAATAAAATAAATAAAAAATATAAATAAAATAAAATTAATTAAATAAATATAAATTTTAAAAAAAAAATAAATAGATAAATAAATTACAAAAATAAAAAGGGTCGCTTCGGGTGGAACGACAGCCCTGGGACAGGGAAATGGGAGAAAAAACAAAATAAATATAAATAAAAAATATAAATAAAATAAAAATAAATAAATTAATTAATTAATTAAAAGGGTCGCTTCGGGTGGAACGACAGCCCTGGGAGAGGGAAACAGGGAATAAATAAAATAAATAAAAATTTAAATAAATAAATAAATAAATGAATAAATTACAAAAATAAAAAGGGCCGCTTCGGGTGGAACGACAGCCCTGGAGACACAGAAAATGGGGAAAAAATTAAATAAATAAAATAAATATGAATAAATATAAATTAAAAATATAAATAAAATTAAAATTAATTAATTAATTAATTAAAAGAGTCGCTTCGGGTGGAACGACAGCCCTGGGACAAAGGAATGGGAGAAAAAAGTTAGATAAATAAAATAAATATAAATAAAAAATATAAATAAAAAATATAAAAATACAGAAAATATAAAATATATATAAACATATTAAAAAATATAAAAATAAATAAATTACAAAAATAAAAAGGGCCGCTTCGGGTGGAACGACAGCCCTGGGGACAGGGAAACAGGGAATAAATAAAATAAATATAAATAAGAAACATAAATAAAATAAATAAAATGAATATAAATATAAATATAAATATAAATATAAATATAAATATAAATATAAATATAAATATATAAATAAACAAAATAATTATAAATTAAAAATATTAATAAAATAAAAATAAATAAATAAAGAATAAAAAGGGCCGCTTCGGGTGGAACGACAGCCCTGGGACAGGGAAATGGGGAATAAATAAAATAAATAAAACAAATATGAAAAAAAATATAAATAAAATTAAAATAAATAAATAAATAAATAAAAAGGGCTGCTTCGGGTGGAATGACAGCCCTGGGACAGGGAAATGGGAGAAAAAATAAAATAAATAAAATAAATTTAAATAAAAAATATAAATAAAATTAAAATAAATTAATAAATAAATTAAAAGGGTCGCTTCAGGTGGAACGACAGCCCTGGGGCACGGAAATGGGGGAACAAATAAAATAAATAAAATAAATAAAAAATATAAATAAAATAAAATAAATTAAATAAATATAAATAAATAAATACATAAAAAATATAAACAAAATAAAAATAAATAAATAAAATAAATAATTAATTAAAAGGGCCGCTTTGGGTGGAACGACAGCCCTGGGGACGTGGAAAATGGTGAATAAATAAAATAAATATAAATTAAAAATATAAATAAAATAAATTTAAAAAATATAAACAAAATAAAAATAAATAAATAAAATAAAACAAAAAGGGCCGCTTCGGGTGGAACGACAGCCCTGGGACACGGAAATGGGGAGGGAAATGGGGAAAAAAATTTTTTAAATGGAAAAAAATTAAAAAGGGGGGGAAAATGGGAAATAAATTTTTAAAAATTAAAAAAAAATTTAATAGAGAAAATAAAAGAATGAAAAAAACAAAAAGGGGGGAATAAAAAAGGGGGAAATAAAAAGGGAAATGGATGGGAAATGGATGGGGAAAGGATGGGAAAGGAATGGGGGAAAGGGATGGGGGAAAGGGATGGGAAACCCCTGGGGAAAAGGACGGAAATGGATGGGAAAGGGATGGAAAGGGATGGAAAGGGATGGGAAATGGATGGGAAATGGATGGGAAACCCCTGGGAAGAGACAGAGGAAACCCTGGGAAAGGACGGGGAAAACACAAGGAAATGTCTGGGAAGAGACGAGGAAAACGCTGGGAAAGGACAGGGAAGAGATGGGGAAAACCCTGGGAAAATAGACAGGGAAAATACGGGGAAAAGACGGGGAAAAATCTGGGAAAACCTGGGAAACATCTGGGAAAAGCCCTTCTCCAAGCCCTCCCTCCATGAATTCCACCTCCCCCTCCCCACTCCCCCGCCCCAAACCTCTCCCCCGGCTCCCCCCCGCCTCCCCCATTCCCCACACGCCGCCATTCCCGCTTTTCCCGTGGTTTTCCACCTTTCACCCGCGCCGATTTGGTCTCGAATTTGGTCAGCATGGCGCCGCTCCGGCCCGGCCGCAACCCGGAACCTCCACGTCGGCACCGCGGAAGCGCCCCGGAAGCGGCACCGCTTCCTCCTACGTCACTTCCGCCGGCTTCGCGGAAGTGGAGCGGCTTCCGGCAGTGCCCATTTCCCGGGAATGGCCCGGGATTCCCTGGGAACGGCCCGGGATTCCCTGGGGACGGCCGGGGATTCCCTGGGAATGCTCGGCCGTTCCCTGAGGATGCTCCGCGCGCTGCTCGTGGCCACGCTGGCGGCGGGTGAGGCCTGAGGAGAGGGAGGGGGGCGCTTTTGGGGTCCCCATGGGCTGTTTTGGGGTCCCCACTGACCCTTTTGGGGTGTCCTGTGAGCCTTTAGGGTCCGTAGTGATCCTTTTGGGGTCTCCATTGGCCTTTTTGGGGACCCCACTGGCCCCTTTGTGGTCCTGGATGATCATTTTGGGGTCCCCATTGGCCTCTTTGGGGTCCCCTGTGTCCCTTTAGGGTCCCTACTGACCCTTTTGGGGTCCCCATTGACCTTTTTCGGGTCCCCTGTGCCCCTTTAGGGTCCCTACTGATCCTTTTGGGGTCTCCTTTGGCCCTTTTGGGGTCCCCTGTGTCCCTTTAGGGTCCCTACTGATCCTTTTGGGGTCTCCATGGGCCTCTTTGGGGTCTCCATTAGCTCTTTTGGGGTCCCCTGTGTCCCTTTAGGGTCCCCACTGGCCCCTTTGGGGTCCTGGCTGATCCTTTTGGGGTCCCCATTGGCCTTTTTGGAGTCTCCGTTGGCCCCTTTTGGGGTCCCCATTGGATCCGTTTGAGACCCCATTGGCCCTTTTGGGGTCCCCTGTGTCCTTTTAGGGTCCCTACTGATCCTTTTGGGGTCCTGGATGATCCTTTTGGGGTCCCCATTGGCCTTTTTGGGGTCCCCACTGGCCCCTTTGGGGTCCCCATTGGCTTTTTTGGGGTCTCCATTGGCTCTTTAGGGTCCCCTGTGTCCCTTTTTGGGGTTCCCATTGGCTCTTTTGTGGTTCCTGGGGTTCCTTTCCCGCTCCATTCCCAAGCTCTGCATCCCCCTGAGGTAAAAAATCGGGAAGGGGCTCTTTTCCCTCTCCCTTCATTCTCAATTTTTGGAGCTCCTAGGATTCCAAAAAAAAAAAAACGCAACAGGAAAGAGCTTTTCCCCCGCCGCATTCCCGGATTTTGGAGCTCCTGTGATTACAAAAAACAGGAAAAGGGATTTTTCTCCCACCTAATTTCCAGGTTTTGGAGCTTCTAGAATGACAAAAACCAGGAAAATGGAGTTTCTTCCCTCTCTCCATTCCCAGATTTTGGAGCTCCTGGGATTACAAAAACCAAGAAAAGGATTTTTCCCCCTTTCCCCTCTCTCATTCCCGGTTTTTCCCGGCAGGGCCGTGCGTGGGGAATTCCGTGGAGAGGAAGATTTACATCCCCCTGAACCACACGGCGCCCTGCGTGCGCCTGCTCAACGCCACGCACCAGATCGGCTGCCAGTGTGAGAGCACGGGAATTCGGGAATTTTCTGGAAATTTTCCAGGAATTTTCCAGGAATTTTCCAGGAATTTTCCAGGAATCTGGGAATTTTCCAGGAATTTTCCAGGAATTTGGGAATTTCGGGAGTTTGGGAATTTGGGAAATCCGGGAATTTAGGAATCCAAGAATTTGGGAATTCAGGAATTTCAGGAATTTGGGAATCTGGGAATTCAGGAGTTTGGGAATTCAGGAATTTGGGGATCTAGTAATTTGGGAAATCCGGGAATGTGGGAATTTGGGAATCTGTGAATTCAGGAGTTTGGGAATTCAGGAATTTGGGGATCTAGTAATTTGGGAAATCCGGGAATGTGGGAATTTCAGGAATCTAGGAATTCGGGAATTTGGAAATTCAGGAATTTCAGGAATTTGGGAATCATGGAATTTGGGAATCTGGGAATTCGGGAATTCAGGAATCCAGGAATTTGGGAATTGCGGGGGGTGCCTGAGGGAGCCTCACGGTGATCCTGGATGTGTGAGATCAATGGGAATCCCGGGAATTTGGGAATTTTGGGAATTCTGAGAGGACAAATCCCACATTTCCACCCCACTGCTCTTCCCCTCAATCCCTCATCCCCCTCCCCTGCTTTTCCTTGGAAAACCACGGAGTTTGGAAGGAATTCCCTGGAATTCCGAGGGGCTGATCCCGATTTTCCGTCCCCCAGCGTCGCTCAGCGGGGACACGGGCGTGATCCACGTGGTGGAAAAGGAGGAAGATCTGGAATGGGCCCTTTCCAAAGGGCCCCACCCGCCCTACATGATCCTGCTAAACGGGAATCTCTTCTCCAGGTCAGGTTTTTTGGGATTGGGAACTCCAAAATTTGGGATCAAATCCCATTTTCCATGTCCTGGCATCACCCGCGCATTCCGGGCTTGGAGCGTTCCTGGTTTTACCGGGATTTCAGGGTTTTATTAGTGCTAAACTTGATTTTCCTTCTTTTTTGTGGGATTTGGATCTCATATCCATGGAATATTGATCCATTATTTTAAAAAAACTGGAAAACTTAAACCTAGGATTGACTTAGGGCTCCTTTTCCTGGGAAAAGTGGGAAAGACATGGCTGGAATTTTCTCCTTGCTTCTTTTTTCCTCGTTTTGGGCCTTTCCCTCATAAAAATCCTGGGATTTTTGCTTCATTTTTGTGATTTATCCCCGTATTTCAATTCTTCATGGATCAATCCCTCATTCCAGACCCATTTTCCCTTTTCTAGGAGGTTTTGCTGAACCTCAGGGGAACTCCCGGATTTGCGGCCTTGTTGATTTTCCGCCATTTTGGGCCCTCCTTTCATAAAAATCCAGGGATTTTTTCTTCATTTCCATGATTAATCCCCAGATTTCAATTCTTCATGGATCAATCCCTAATTCCAACTCCCTTTTCCCTTTTCCAGGGAGATTTTGATGCAGCTGAAGGGAACTTCTGGGATTTGCGGCCTTGTTGATTTTCCGCCATTTTGGACCCTCCCCTCATAAAATTCCATGGATTTTTCCTTCATTTCCATGATTAATCCCCATATTTCAGTTCTTTATGGATCAATCCCTAATTCCAACTCCCATTTCCATTTTCCAGGGAGATTTTGATGCAGCTGAAGGGAACTTCTGGGATTTGCGGCCTTGTTGGTTTTCCGCCATTTTGGGCCCTTTCCTCATAAAAATCCTGGGATTTTTCCTTCATTTCCATGACTTATCGCCATATTCCAATTCTTTATGGATCAATCCCTGATTCCAGCCCTTTTATCCTTTTTCCAGGGAGATTTTGATGCGGCTGAAGGGAAATTCCCGGATCTCCGGCCTGGCCGTGGCTGCTGCCGCCCCTTCTGGAGGATTTTCCCCAGGATTGAAGTGTCCTAACGATGGATTTGGTGAGGAACATTCCCATCTTTTCCCCTTTTTTCCATGTTTTTTCATAATTTTCCCCATTTTCCCCATATTTTCCCACTTTTTCGCTTTTTTCCCCATGTATTTTCCCTTTTTTTTCTCATAGTTTCCCAATTTTTGACATTTTTTCATCCTTTTCCCCCCATATTTTTCACCATTTTTTCCCATATGTCCCTGTTTTCCCACCATTTTTTCCATTATGTTATTCCCCATATTTCCCCATTTCCCCCCTCATATTTTCCCCATTTTTTCACTATGTTTTCCCCTACATTTCCCCCATTTTTCCACCATTTTATTCCATTTTTCCCCCCATTTCTCTCCTCATATTTTGCCCCATTTTCCCCCAGATTTCCCCCATTTTTTCACTATAGTTTCCCCTACATTTCCCCCATATTTTTCACCTTTTAATTCCATCTTTTCACACATTTATCCCCTCATATTTTCCCCCAGATTTTCTCCCATTTTCCCCCAGATTTCCCCCATTTTTTCACTATGATTTCCCCTATATTTCCCCATATTTTCCCCCAGATTTCCCCCATTTTTTCACTATGATTTCCCCTATATTTCCCCATATTCACCCCCATTTTTCACTATGTTTTCACCATTTCCCCCCTGTTTTTCCCCCCATATTTCCCCATTTTCCCCCTCATATTTCCCCCATTTTTTCACGATGATTTCCCCCCATTTTTCACTGTGTTTTTCACCATTTCCCCTCTGTTTTTCCCCCATTTTTCCCCTCATATTTTCCCCATTTTTTCACCGTTTTATTCCATTTTTTCACACATTTCTCTCCTCATATTTCCCCCATTTTCTCCCCATATTCTCCCCCCATTTTCCACAGTGTTTTTCACCATTTTCCCCTGTTTTTGCCCCGTTCCCAGGGCTGTACTCAGAGGAGCACGGGCCGGAGTTTGCTCACTGCAATGGCTCTGTCTGGAACCCCCTGGGCTCGGGGGTCTCCTACGAGGATTTCCCCTTCCCCATTTTCCTGCTGCAGGACGCCAACGAGACCGAAACCATCAAAGAGGTGCTGGGAAAACAACGGGGGAGGGAGATTGGGGAATCTGGGGGGAAATCTGCTGAAATCAGTTAAAAACCTGTTTAAAATCTATTAAAAACGTGTTAAAAAACCCATTAAAAACCCATTAAAAATCCATTAAAAACACATTGAAAATCAGTAAAAGACCTGTAAAAAATCCACTAAAAATCTGTAATAAACTTATAAAAATCCATTAAAATTCCCTAAAAAATCCGTTAAAAATCTGTAACAAACTCATAAAAATTCCATTAAAATGGCCTAAAAAATCCGTAACAAACTCATAAAAATCCATTAAAATTCCCTTAAAAAATCCATTAAAAATCCATAATAACCTCATAAAAATCTCTCAAAATTCCCTTAAAAATCCATAATAAACTGATAAAAATCCCTTAAAATTCCCTAAAAAATCCATTAAAAATCCATAATAAACTCATAAAAATCCCTTAAAATTCCCTAAAAAATCCATTAAAACTCCTTAATAAACTCATAAAAATCCATTAAAATGCCCTATAAAAATCTATTAAAAATCCGTAATAAACTCATAAAAATCCAGTAAAATTCACTAAATATCCATTAAAAGTCAATAATAAACTCATAAAAATCTCTTAAAATTCCCTTAAAAATCCATAATAAACTCATAAAAATCCATTAAAATTCCCTAAAAAAATCCATTAAAAATCCGTAATAAACTCATAAAAATCCATTAAAATTCCCTAAACAAATCCATTAAAAATCTGTAAAAAAACCCTTTAAAACCAGACCAAAAATTTTTTCAAAACCCCATAAAAAATCCCCAGTTCCCCCTGAGCCATTCCCGTTTTCCTGCAGTGTTTCCGTGCCCACAACGTGCCGGCGGTTCCGGGCGCGGCGCCGCAGTTCCCGCTCTGTGCCATGCAGCTGCAGTCCCACATGCACGCGGCCGCCAGCACCGTCACCTGCATGCGGCGCAGCTCGCTGCAGAGCACCTTCAGCATCAACCCAGGTGAGCATTGCTGCTTTTCCTGGGAATTCTGGGGGAATTCCCACCCGGTTCCACCCCTTCCCAAGGGGTTTAGAGGAGTTTGGTTCGGTCGTGTCTGATTTCTGGGGTTCCCAAACCCAGCCTAGGATGATTTCTGCTTTTCCCAGATGTCCTTTGGGATCCATTCGTGGATTCCTCCCTGAATCCCAGCAATTCTTTCCTATTTTTCCAGAAAAATTCCACAGGAATTCCATTTTACCCATGGGTTTTAGTGGAATTTTGCTGATTTTTCCCTCATTCCCAGTCTGAATCCAACTCCTGGAATGTTTCCCTCTCTTCCCAGGGATATCAGGCTCTGGAGCCCCTGAATCCCGTCAATTTCTCTCTCTTTTCCGTGGATTCCAGGCCAAAATTCCCACAGAAATTCAATTTTTTTCCCATTTTCAGCAGAATTTTCAGGTTTTTCCCAGACTGATCCCAACTCCTGGAATGTTTTTTTCTTTCCCAGAGATTCATGCTGGATTACAACATCTGGAGCTCCCTTCACTGCATCATTCCACAAAAAATCAATTGATTCCAAATTTTCAGCAGAATTTTAATTTTTTTCCTATTTTTTCCTGGAGCAATCCCAACTCCTGGAATGTTTTTTCCTTTCCCAGCGATCCCTGCTGGATTACAACATCTGGAGCTCCCTGCACCGCATCAATCCCACAAAAATCCCACAAAAATTCAATTTATTCCCCATTTTCAACGGAATTTTCAGATTTTTCCCGTTTTTCCCTGGAGCAATCCCAACTCCTGGAATGTTTTCTCCTTTCCCAGAGATCGTGTGTGACCCCCTGCTGGATTACAACGTCTGGAGTTCCCTGCAGCCCATCAACGCCTCGGGGAAGGTGGAGCCCGAGAAGCGCCTGATCCTGGCGGCCACGCGGGTGAGAGCCCAGGGAAAACCGGGAAAATCATGGAAAAATCCTCAGGAAAATCGTGGAAAAATCCCCGTGGAAATCCCTGGGAAAATCATGGAAAAAATCCTGGGAAAATCATGGGGAAATACCTGGGAAAATCATGGAAGAATCCTCAGGAAAATAATGGGAAAATCCCTGGGAAAATCATGAGGAAATCCTTGGGAAAATACTGGGGAAATCCCTGGGAAAATCTTGAAAAAATCAAGGGGAAAATCCCTGGGAAAAGCATGGGAAATCATGGGAAAATCCCTGAGAAAATCATGGAAAAATCCTCAGGAAAATCATGGGAAAATCCCGGGGAAAATCATGGAAAAATCTGGGGAAAATCATGGGAGAATCCTGGAAAAATAATGGAAAAGTCCTGGGAGAAATCATGGGAAAATCCTTGGAGAAAATCGTGGAAAAATCCCTGGGAGAATCCCAGGAAAATTCCGGAAAAATCCCATTCCCATTCCTGTTTTTTCAGGTGGACACCCACTCATTTTTCTGGAACATTCCCTGTTTTTTTTCTGGAACATTTCCTGTGTTTCCCATTTCCCAGGTGGACAACCACTTGTTTTTCTGGAACATTCCCTGTGTTTTTCTGGAACATTCCCCTGTGTTTTTCTGGAACATTCCCTGTCTCATTCCCATTTTTCCCCTTTTTCCAGGTGGACAGCCACTCGTTTTTCTGGAATGTTCCCTGTCTCATTCCCATTTTTCCCCTTTTTCCAGGTGGACAGCCACTCGTTTTTCTGGAACATTCCCTGTCTCATTCCCATTTTTTCCCATTTATTTTCCAGGTGGACAGCCACTCGTCTTTTTTCTGGAATATTCCCTGTGTTTTTCTGTCTCAGTCCCATTTTTTCCCCTTTTTCCAGGTGGACAGCCACTCGTTTTTTTTCTGGAACATTCCCTGTGTTTTTCTGGAGCATTCCCTGTGTTTTTCTGGAACATTCCCTGTCTCATTCCCTGTATTTTTCCCATTTTTCCAGGTGGACAGCCACTCGTTTTTCTGGAACGTGGCCCCGGGTGCCGAGGCCGCCGTCGGCTCCTTCGTGTCCCTGCTGGCGGCCGCGCAGGCGCTGCAGGCGGCCCCGGGGGCGCTGGGGCTGCCCCAGAACGTCCTGTTCGTCTTCTTCCAGGGGGTGAGAGTGGGAATTCCCGGGAATGGCCCCAGATCCGCGGGATCGGACACAAATCCCTGAGATCCCAACCCAAATCCCCGGCATCGGCCCCAGATCCGCGGGATCGGCCACAAATCCATGAGATGGGCCCCAAATCCCTGAGATCCCAACCCAAATCCATGGGATGGGCCCCAAATCCTTGGGATGGGCCACAAATCCTTGGGATGGGCCACAAATCCATGGGATCCCAACCCAAATCCTTGGGATCAGCCCCAAATCCGCGGGATTGGACACAAATCGCTGGGATCCCAACCCAAATCCTTGGGATCCCAACCCAAATCCTGGGAATCCCAACCCAAATCCATGGGATGGGCCCCAAATCCATGGGATCCCAACCCAAATCCTTGGGATCCCAACCCAAATCCTTGGGATCCCAACCCAAATTCATGGGATGGGCCACAAATCCTTGGGATCCCAACCCAAATCTGCGGGATTGGCCCCAAATTCATGGGATCGCCCCCAAATCCTTGGGATCAGCCCCAAATCACTGGGATCCCAACCCAAATCCTTGGGATCGGCCCCAAATCCCCGGGATCGGACACAAATCCCTGAGATCCCAACCCAAATCCTTGGGATCGGCCCCAAATCCACTGGATTGGCCCCAAATCCATGGGATCAGCCCCAAATCCTTGGGATCAGCCCCAAATCCCTGAGATTCCCAACCCAAATCCATGGGATGGGCCCCAAATCCATGGGATCAGCCCCAAATCCTTGCGATCAGCCCCAAATCCCTGAGATCCCAACCCAAATCCTTGGGATCGGCCCCAAATCCACTGGATTGGCCCCAAATCCCTGAGATTCCCAACCCAAATCCATGGGATCAGCCCCGAATCCTTGGGATCTACCCCAAATGCCCGGGATCAGCCCCAAATCCATGGGATGGGGCCCAAATCCTTGGGATCGGCCCCAAATCCACTGGATTGGCCCCAAATCCCTGAGAGTCCCAACCCAAATCCATGGGATGAGCCCCAAATCTGTGGGATCCCAACCCAAATCCTGGGGATTGACACCAAATTCATGGAATCAATCCCAACCCAAATCCTGGGGATTGGCACCAAATCCATGGAATCAATCCCGGCCCCAAATCCATGGGATCTGCCCCGAATCCTGGACATTGGCCCCAGATCCTTGGGATCAGTCCCAACCCTTGGGATCTGGCCCCAAATCCTCGGGATCCCAGCCCTGGATCCCTGGGATCAGTTCCAGATCCTGGACCGGCCCTTGGGAAGGAGCTTTTCCTTTTCCCCTTTCCCCTTTCCCACCCCAGAATTCCCGGAATTTTCCTGTTTTCCAGGAAACCTTCGATTACATCGGCAGCTCCCGGCTGGTGTTCGACATGGAGCAGGAGAAATTCCCGCTGCGCCTGGAGAACATCGGAGCCTTCCTGGAGCTGGGCCAGGTCTGGCACAATCCACAGGGGACATTCCCAGCAAACATTCCCAGGAAACATTCCCAGGAAACATTCCCAGGAGTTCCAGAGCTGGGCTTCCCTCCCAGGAGCTCCATTTCCCCAAAATTCACCGAGTTTTCCTTGGAATTCCATGAGTTTCCCCTCAGAATTTCCTGAGTTTCCCCTCAGAATTCCCTGAGATTTCCCCGGAATTCCTGAATTTTCCCACAGAATTCCCTGAGATTTGCCCCAGAATTCCCTGAGTTTCCCCTGGAATTCTCATCCCATCTCTGATTTTTCCCAGGAATTCCCATCCTAGCTGGGATTTTTCCCAGGAGTTCCAGAGCTGGGCTTCCCTCACAGGGAGTCCATTTCCCAAAAATTCCCTGAGTTTTCCTTGGAATTCCATGAGTTTCCCCTCAGAATTCCCTGAGTTTTCTTTGGAATTCCCTGAGATTTCCCCAGAATTCCCAGGGTTTTTCTTGGAATTCTCAGAATTTCCCCTCAGAATTCCCTGAGTTTTCCCCCAGAATTCCCTGAGTTTCCCAGGAATTCCCATCCCATCTCTGATTTTCCCAGGAATTCCCACCCCAGCTCTGATTCCCGGCCCTTTCCCAGGTTTCTCTCCGGAACGACTCTGTGCTCTGGATGCACACGGATCCCATTTCCCGCCGGAACCAATCCGTGGACTCCCAGGTGAGCCTGGAATCCCGGGAATGTTCCCATCCCAAAAAATCCCGCAGAGCCTTTCCCAAAAATTCAAGGGCTGACACAATTCCTGGGATATTCCCAGCAAAATCCGGGATCCTGCAGAGGATTTCAACTTCTCGTGGGAATTCCAACCCTTCCAAATTCCCAGTGGGAATTCCAACTTTTTAAAATTCCCAATGCGAATTCCTACGAAATTCCCAATGGGAACTGTGTCCTTTTCAAATTCCCAATTGGGAATTCCTTACAATTTCCCACTGGGAATTCCAACCATTCTAAATTCCCAATGATAATTCCAACCTTTTAAAATTCCCACTGGGAATTGCAATATTTCCAAATTCCCACTGGGAATTCCAACCATTTAAAATTACCGGTGTCAATTCCAATGTTTTAAAAATCCCAATGAGAATTCCACCCCAAATTCCCGCTGGGAATTCCAACCCTTCTAAATTCCCTGTGGGAATTCTATCCCAAATTCCCACTGGGAATTCCAACCCTTCTAAATTCCCACTGTGAATTCTATCCCAAATTCCCACTGGGAATTCCAACCATTTAAAATTACCAGTGAGAATTCCACCCTTCAAAATTCCCAATGGGAATTCCAGTACTTTCGAATTCCCGCTGGAAATTCCCTTCCAAATCCCCACTGGGAATTCCATCCCAAATTCCTTTTCCCGTGGATACTCCAAGCACAAATCCAGGATTTCCAGCGGGATTTCAGCTCCCAGACCCGCGGTGCATTCCCGTTTTTCCCGCTGTTCCCGTTTCCAGGTCCGGGATCTCCTGGACGTTTTGAACCGCTCCAGCCCCGGCTCCGGAGTTTCCCTGGCGGATCCGGGCGTGTCCCAGCCCCTCCCCCCATCGTCATTCCAGAGGTTCCTGAGGGCCCGGAGCATCCCGGGGGTGGTGCTGAGCGACCACCGCGGGCAATTCCACAACAGGTGCGGGAGAAAATGGGAATGCTGGGAATTCTGGGAATGATCGGAATGCTGGAACAGGTAAAAAAATGGGAATTCTGGGAATGGCAGAAATTCTGGAACGGAGATTTAAAAAAATGGAATTTCAGGAATTCTGGTAATGCTGGGACAGGTGAAAAAAAAAGGGAATGGCGGGAATTCTGGGACAGGTAAAAAAAAATGAGAATTCCGGGAATTCTGGGAACGCTGGGACAGGTGAAAAAATGAGAATTCCAGGAATTCTGAGAATGCTGGGAATGACAGGAATGGCGGGAATTCCAGAACAGGTGAGAAAATGGGAATTCTGGGAATGGTGGGAATGACGGGAATTCTGGAACAGGGGAGGAATTCCGGAAATTCTGGGACAGGTGAAAAACAGGAATTTGGGGATTCCAGAACATGTGAGAAAATTCTGGGAATGCTGGGAATTCTGGAACAGAGAAAAATACTGGAATTCTGGGAATGCCAGGACAGGTAAAAAACTGGAAAACCAGGAATTCTGGGACAGGTAAAAAATCTGGGAATTCTGGGTCTTCCAGAACAGATAAAACATCTGGAATTCCAGGAATTCTGAAACAGGTAAAATTAGGGAATTCTGGGATTCTGTAACAGGTTAAAAATCTGGGAATTCTGGGAATTATACAACAGGCATTCCAGCGGAATTTCAGCTTCCCATGGGAATCCCATCCCAAAAAATCTGGGAATTCCCGGATTTCACTCTTCCCATGGGAATCCCATCCCAAAAAAACCCCGGGATGGGGCCGAGTTCCCTTTTCCAACCAGAACTCCGGGATTTTTGACCCGACGGCGCCGTTCCCGTGGGAATCCCGTCCCGTTGGGAACCCTGGGAATGCTCGGAGGAGCGCGAGGGAATTGCTCGGACAGGCGAGAGGAAAATTCCGGAGTTTTTCTGGGAGGAGATTCCTGGCCCGGAGCCCGGCAGGAGCCGGAGGCGCCGGAGCCGCAGCTGCGCTTCCGGAGGCTGCTCCCGGAATTTTCCATGGGATTATTTTTGGGATGTTTCCTCTCCAATTCCTTGTTTGTTTTTTTATTTTTTATTTTTTTTGGGATCACCCCCCGTGACCCTGATCCGGCTTTTCCAAAGGAATTCTGCGGGGATTTGGGAAAACGCCAAATCCCAGCTCTGGGATTCCTTTGGGATCATCCCGGATTTTTTGGGAATGTGGAAATCCAGCTGGAATTCCATTAATGAATAATGAGTCGTTAATTGAGGAAACCCGTTGGAATTCCAAGCTTTTCCTTGGATCCATCAGGAATTTCCTCCTCCCAGCTCATGGAATGGGCTCTGAAAATTCCAGCCTGGAAAATTCCTGGAATTCCGACCAGAAAAGCTTTGGAAGAGGAAATTCCGAACCCTCCTGGTTAATCCCAGAAAATCCCGGATTCAGAATTCCCGGGTCCCTTTCCCAACAGGATTTTCCCTCCGGGGTGGGAATTCCCGACCCGATCCCGGATTTTTCCCGGTTTTTATTCCCAGGTATTTCCAGAGCATCTACGACACGGCCGAGAACATTGGGATGCATTATCCCGAGGGATTGACGCCCGAGGAGCAGCTGGAGTTCGTCACCGAGACAGCCGAGGTCCCTGGGAGGAGGAATTCCTGGAATTCCTGGGGTTTGGGGTCTGGGGATTCCTGGGATTCAGGGAATTCCTGGGGTTTGAGATCTGGGGGATACCTGAAATTTGGAATTCCTGGAAATTCCTAGGATTTGGGAGCTGAGATTCGGGAGCTGGGATTTGGGATCCAGGGAGTTCCTGGGATATGGGATCTGGAATTCCTAGGATTTAGTATCTGGGATTTGGGATCTGGGATTCCTGGAATTGGGGATCCAGGGGATTCCTGGGATTTGGGATCTGGGATCGGGGATCCTGGGATTCAGGAGCTGGCATTCAAGATCTGGGAATTTCTGGGATTTGGGAACTGGGATTTGGGATCCAGTGGAATTCCTGGGATTTGGGATTCAGGCAGGAATGGGAATTGGAGGGGAGGGAGAAAAGCAGGAAAAGGTGGGAAGGGGCTGGGAGGGATTTGGGATTGGGAGAGGGAGGAAAAGCTGGGAAAAGGAGCAGGAATAAAACCTGAAGGTTTTGGAAATGGGGAGGGAAGGGAAAACATTTGGAATAAAGGTGGGAGTAAATCCCGAGGGATTTGGGAACAAGGGAAAAAGTGGGAGAAATCTGGGAATAAGGGCAGGAAGGATGTGGGAGCGTTGGGATCCCAGAGCTCAGGGCCGGCTGTGGATCCCGGCTGTTTTCCCGGGAATTCCCATTCCCAGAATTCCCAGAATTCCCGGAATTCCCGTTTTGCAGGCGCTGGCCCAGGTGGGCACGCTGCTGGCCCGGGCTCTGTTCTCCCTGGCTGGAGGGACCGACCCCACCGAGAGCATCCGGGCGGATCCAAAAACGGTAGGAATGCCGGGAATTCTGGGAATTCTGGGGTGGGGATCCGCGCTTTTCCTGGAACGCCCAATTTTCCTGGAGTCACTGGAATTACAATCCCCAATTTTCCTGGAGTCGCTGGAATTACAATCCCTAATTTTCCTGGAGTCCCTGGAATTGGAATCCCCAATTTCCCTGGAGTCCCTGGAATTGGAATCCCTAATTTTCTTGGAATTAACAGCCCTGATTTTCGTGAAATCCCTGGAATTGGAATCCACGATTTTTCTGGAATTAGAATCCCTCGTTTACTTGAAATTCCTGGGAATTGGAATCCCAGATTTTCCCTGGTATCCCAAATTTTCCTGGAGTCCCCAGGGTTGGAATCACTGGGACTGGAATCCCCAATTTACTCGAAATCCCTGGAATTAGAATCCTCAGTTTTCCTGGAATTAAAATCCCCAATTTTCCTGAAATCCCTGGAATTAGAATTCCCAATTTCCCTGGAATTGGGATCCCTGGTCCTGGAATTAGAATCCCCAATTTCCCTGGAATCTCCATTTCCCTGGGATCCCCAATCCCATCCCTGTCCCACAGAATTCCCTCTGCTTTCCTTGGGATCCCCTCCCTTCCAGGGGATCCCTTTTTCCTGAGGGAATTCCGGGGTTTTTCCAGGTCACCCGGCTGCTCTACGGATTCCTGCTCAACTCCAACAATTCCTGGTTCCAGTCCCTCATCAAACCCGACCAGAAGGGAATCCTGGGTGAGGCAACGCCGGAATCCAACATTCCCAATTTTCCAACTTTCATTCCCAGCTTTCATTCCCATTTTCCCAGCTCTAATCCCCATTTTCCCACTCTAATTCCCATTTTTCCTGCCTGGGATCCCTCTGAACCACCGTTTCCATTCCCATTCCTATGTTTCCCATTATTTTTCCCATTTTTCTCATGTTTTTCCCGTTTTTCCAGTCCCATTCCCTCAGCACTACATGTCCATGTTCCCAATCACGTTTTTCCCATTTTTCCCATTATTTTTCCCATTTTTCCCATTATTTTTCCCATTTTTCCCATTTTTCCAGGCCCGTTTCCCCAGCACTACATGCCATGTCTCCAATCCCATTTTTCCCGTTATTCCCGTTGTTTTTCCCGTTTTTCCAGGCCCATTTCCCCAGCACTACGTGGCCGTGGCCCCATTCCCATTATTCCCGTTACTTTTCCCGTTATTCCCGTTATTTTTCCATGTTTTCCAGGCCCGTTTCCCCAGCACTACGTGGCCGTGTCTCCAATCCCGTTATTCCCGTTATTCCCGTTGTTTTTCCATGTTTTCCAGGCCCGTTCCCCCAGCACTACGTGGCCGTGGCCCCAATGCCGTTATTCCCGTTATTTTTCCCGTTATTCCCGTTATTTTTCCCGTTTTTCCAGGCCCGTTCCCCCAGCACTACGTGGCCGTGGCCCCAATACCGTTATTCCCGTTATTCCCGTTATTTTTCCATGTTTTCCAGGCCCATTTCCCCAGCACTACGTGGCCTTGGCCCCATTCCCATTATTCCCATTATTTTTCCCATTATTTTTCCATGTTTTCCAGGCCCGTTTCCCCAGCACTACATGGCTGTGTCTCCAATCCCGTTATTCCCGTTATTTTTCCCATTGTTCCCATTATTTTTCCCATTTTTCCAGGCCCATTTCCCCAGCACTACATGGCCGTGGCCCCAATCCCGTTATTCCCATTATTCCCGTTATTTTTCCATGTTTTCCAGGCCCGTTTCCCCAGCACTACGTGGCCGTGTCTCCAATCCCATTAATCCCGTTATTTTTCCCGTTATTCCCGTTGTTTTTCCCGTTTTTCCAGGCCCGTTCCCCCAGCACTACGTGACTGTGTTCCCAATCCCGTTTTTCCTGTTATTTTTCCCATTATTCCCATTATTTTTCCATGTTTTCCAGGCCCATTTCCCCAGCACTACGTGGCTGTGTCTCCATTCCCATTATTCCCGTTGTTTTTCCCGTTATTCCCGTTGTTTTTCCCGTTTTTCCAGGCCCGTTTCCCCAGCACTACGTGGCCGTGGCCCCATTCCCATTATTCCCGTTATTTTTCCCGTTATTTTTCCCGTTATTCCCATTATTTTTCCCATTTTCCCAGGCCCGTTTCCCCAGCACTACATGGCCGTGTCTCCAATCCCGTTATTCCCGTTATTCCCGTTATTTTTCCCATTATTTTTCCATGTTTTCCAGGCCCGTTCCCGCAGCACTACGTGGCCGTGGCCCCAATCCCATTAATCCCATTATTTTTCCCGTTATTCCCGTTATTTTTCCCGTTACTTTTCCCATTATTTTTCCTGTTATTCCCATTATTTTTCCATGTTTTCCAGGCCCGTTCCCCCAGCACTACATGCCATGTCTCCAATCCCATTTCCCCATTATTTTTCCCGTTATTCCCGTTATTTTTCCATGTTTTCCAGGCCCGTTCCCCCAGCACTACGTGGCCGTGGCCCCAATGCCGTTATTCCCGTTATTTTTCCCGTTTTTCCAGGCCCGTTTCCCCAGTACTACGTGGCTGTGGCCCCATTCCCGTTATTCCCGTTATTCCCGTTATTTTTCCATGTTTTCCAGGCCCGTTTCCCCAGCACTACGTGGCCGTGGCCAGCCCCACCAACACCACGCAACTGCTCCAGGCCGTGCTGGGAAACCTGACCGGGATCCGGCTGAACCTGAGCCGGGAGGAGTGCCAGGATCCCGGGAAAAACCCGGCACTGCAGAGCGAGGTGGGAATTGGGAATAATGGGATAATGGGGCCAGGATCCCGGGAAAAACCCGGGAATGCAGAGCAAAGTGGGAATTGGGAATAATGGGATTGGGGATAATGGGATTGGGGATAATGGGATTGGGGCCAGGATCCCGGGAAAAACCCGGGAATGCAGAGCAAGGTGGGCATTGGGAATAATGGGATAATGGGGCCGGGATCCCGGGAAAAACCCGGGAATGCAGAGCAAGGTGATCCTGGAATTTGGGATAATGGGATTGGGGATTTGGGATTGGGATAATGGGGCCAGGATCCCGGGAAAAACCGGGAATGCAGAGCGAGGTGATCCTGGGATTTGGGATAATGGGATTGGGGATGATGGGATAATGGAGCCAGGATCCCGGGAACCAGCGGGATCCCAACCTGAGGTGATTCCTGGGATCTGGGATTGGGATTTGGGATGAGACTGGAGCAGAAACCCAGGATGTGCAATGTGCAATTCCCATTTCCCAACTCCCATTCCCATTTTCCATGTGCATTTCCCAGCTCCCGTTCCCATTTCCCAGCTGTAATTCCCATTTTCCCAGCTGTAATTCCCAGCTGTAATTCCCATTTTTCCCTGCACAATTCCCAGCTGTAATTCCCATTTTTCCCTGTACAATTCCCATTTCCCAACTGTAATTCCCATTTTCCAGCTGTAATTCCCATTTTCCCAGCTCTAATTCCCATTTTCCATGTGTATTTCCCAGCTGTAATTCCCATTTTTCCCTGTACAATTCCCAGCTGTGATTCCCATTTTCCCATGTGTAATTCCCATTTCCCATGTGCAATTCCCATTTTTCCCTGTACAATTCCCAGCTGTAATTCCCATTTTCCCAACTGTAATTCCCATTTCCCAGCTGTATTTCCCAGCTGTAATTCCCATTTTTCCCTGTACAATTCCCAGCTGTAATTCCCATTTTCCCAGCTGTAATTCCCATTTTTCCCCACACAATTCCCAGCTGTAATTCCCATTTTTCCGCACACAATTCCCAACTGTAATTCCCATTTTTCCATGTGTAATTCCCATTTCCCAGCTGTAATTCCCAGCTGTAATTCCCATTTTTCCCTGTACAATTCCCATTTCCCAGCTGTACGAGTACTGGTGGGTCCAGGGCCCCCTGGACGGGAATTCCACATCCCGAATTCCCGGCTGTGTCCGCTCCGGTGTCCGCCTGTCCCCCGCGCTGTCCCCGGCCTTCGAGCTGCGCCGCTGGGATTCCCGGGAATTCTCCACCTGGACCGAGAGCCGCTGGAAGGACATCAGGGCACGGATCTTCCTGGTGGCCAGCAGGGAGCTGGAGGTGACAGCGGGGACACGGAGGGGACACTGGGATGGACACAGGGATGGACACAGGGATGGACACAGGGATGGACACTGGGATGGGGATGGACACTGGGAGGGGACACTGGGACAGGGAGGGGACAGGGATGGGGATGGACACTGGGATGGGGACACTGAGGGGACACTGGGATGGACACTGGGATGGACACCGGGACAGGGATGGGGATGGGGACACAGGGATGGACACAGGGATGGACAAAGGGACAGGAATGGACACTGGGATGGGGATGGGGACACTGAGGGGACACTGGGACAGGAATGGACACGGGGATGGACACTGGGACAGAGATGGGAACACAGGGACAGGGATGGGCACAGGGAGGGGACACTGGGACAGGGATGGGGACACAGGGATGGACACAGAGATGGGGACACTGAGGGGACACTGGGATGGACACAGGGACAGGGATGGACGCTGGGATGGGGACACGGAAGGGACACTGGGACAGGGATGGACACTGGGATGGGCAGAGGGACACTGTGACACCAGGGGGGACACAAGGATGGACACAGAGATGGGGACACTGGGATGGACACAGGGACACAGGGATGGGGACACTGAGGGGACACTGGGATGGACACAGGGATGGGGACACAGGGACAGGGATGGACAAAAGGACAGGGACACAGGGACAGGGATGGACACAGGGGTGGGGATGGACACAGGGATGGGGACACCAAGGAGGACACAGGGATGGACCCAGGGATGGACACAGGGATGGACACAGGGACAGGGATGGACACAGGGACACAGGGATGGGGACACTGAGGGGTCACTGGGATGGACACTGGGACACAAGGGTGGACACTGGGACAGGGATGGACACAGGGAGGGGACACTGGGACAGGGACACAGGGATGGGGATGGGGACACAGGGATGGACACAGGGATGGACACAGGGACGGGGATGGACACAGGGACACAGGGATGGACACTGGGACAAGGATGGACATAGGGATGGACACTGGGATGGGCACAGGGACAGGGAGGGGACACAGGGATGGGAAGAGGGACAGGGACACTGGGACACCAGGGGGGACACTGAGATGGACACAGGGATGGGGACACTGAGGGGACACTGGGACACAGGGATGGGCAGAGGGACACTGGGACACCAGGGGGGACACAGGAATGGACACTGGGACAGAGATGGACACTGGGAGGGGAGGGGACACAGGGACAGGGAGGGGGACACTGGGATGGGGACACAGAGATGGACACAGGGATGGACACTGGGATGGGGATGGACACAAGGACAGGG
This sequence comes from Catharus ustulatus, assembly GCF_009819885.2. Lineage (NCBI taxonomy): Eukaryota > Metazoa > Chordata > Aves > Passeriformes > Turdidae > Catharus > Catharus ustulatus. The sequence goes on along the minus strand of NC_046250.1, from coordinate 2,991,300 downwards.
ACACTGAGGGGACACCAAGGGGACAGGAACACAGGGACTGGGATGGACACAGGGATGGGCAGAGGGGGGGACAGGGATGCTCTGCACCTTCATCCCAGGGATCCCAAATCCTGAATTCCCAAATCCCCAAATCCTGAATTCCCAATCCCAAATTCCCAATTCCAGCTGCTGACCCTGTCCCTGGGGATGCTGGTGCTGCTCCTGTCCCTGCTCTGCACCTTCATCCCAAGGATCCCAAATCCCCAATTCCCAAACTCCCAAACTCCCAAATGTCCAAATCCCCAAATCCCGAATTCCCAATCCCAAATTCCCAAATCCTGAATTCCCAATTCCCAAATTCCCAATTCCAGCTGCTGACCCTGTCCCTGGGTGTGCTGGTGCTGCTCCTGTCCCTGCCCTGCACCTTCATCCCAGGGATCCCAAATCCAAAATCCCCATCCCAGGGATCCCAAATCCCCATCCTAGGGATCCCAAATCCCAAATTCCCCAAATCCTGAATTCCCAAATTCCCAATTCCAGCTGCTGACGCTGTCCCTGGGTGTCCTGGTGCTGCTCCTGTCCCTGCTCTGCACCTTCATCTCAAGGATCCCAAATCCCCAATTCCAAAACTCCCAAACTCCCAAATCCCCAAATCCCCAATCCCAAATTCCCAAATCCCGAATTCCCAATCCCAAATTCCCAAATCCCGGATTCCCAATTCCCAAATTCCCAATTCCAGCTGCTGACGCTGTCCCTGGGTGTGCTGGTGCTGCTCCTGTCCCTGCTCTGCACCTTCATGCCAAGGATCCCAAATCCCCAATTCCCAAACTCCCAAATCCCCAAATCCCCAATCCCTAATTCCCAAATCCCGAATTCCCAATTCCCAAATTCCCAATTCCAGCTGCTGACGCTGTCCCTGGGTGTCCTGGTGCTGCTCCTCTCCCTGCTCTGCACTTTCCTCATCAACTCCAAGGCCTCGCTGCTCTTCGGGCTCCCGGCCCAGCCCGGCCCCTCCGGATACTGAAAATCGGGAAAACCTCCTGGGATGGGGCTGGGAAAGCTGGGAATCCTCCCCAGGATCCTGGAAAACCTCCTGGGATGGGGCTGGGAAAGCTGGGAATCCTCTCCTGGATCCTGGAAAACCTCCTGGGATGGGGCTGGGAAAGCTGGGAATGCTCTCCTGGATCCTGGAAAACCTCCTGGGATAGGGCTGGGAAAGCTGGGAATCCTCTCCTGGATCCTGGAAATCGGGAAAACCTCCTGGGATGGGCTGGGAAAGCTGGGAATGCTCTCCTGGATCCTGGAAAACTTCATGGAGTGGGGCTGAGAAAGCTGGGAATCCTCCCCAGGATCCTGGAAATCGGGAAAACCTCCTGGGATGGGGCTGGAAAAGCTGGGAATCCTCCCCAGGATACTGAAAATCTTGGAATTCCAGCCTGGAAAAACTCCCAGTGCTGGAAATGCCAGAGGTGTTTCATGGGGGGGGGGGGAAATTCCCAAAATTCTGGGTTGGATCAATGCCTGAATTAAAAATTCCCGAAATTCCCAACTGGATCCGATGCCCTGGTGGGAAATTCCCAAAATTCTGGGTTGGATCAATGCCCCGAGTGAAAAATTCCCAAAATTTGGGGTTGGATCCGATGCCCTGAGTGAAAAATTCCTGGAATTTCCGGTACTCTGAGTGGCAAATTCCCAAATTTTTCCCGAATTCCTGGTTGGATCCATCCTGGGGTGCAGCCTTTCCCAAAATCCAGATGAAGGAAGGATAAGGGGGGGATTTTTTTGGAATTGTGAGGAATTCCAGGGGGCCTGGGAATGTCCCTTTTCCCCCTGGGATTTGTAAATATTATAAATAAATAAATCCATGGAATTCCCAAGGAACTTTTTGAATTTCCATTTTTTTTGTTTTTCCTTGTTGGAGCCACAGGGAAAAAAAAGAAAGGAAAAACTTTGGGAATTGGGGGGAGTTTGGGATTTGGGAAAAATCGGGATTTGGGAGGGGAAAAAAATGGGAAGAGTCAGGGAAAAAAAAGAGGGAAAATCAGGAAAAAATTGGGAAAATCAGGGAAAAAATGGGAAGAAGGAGCCAGGAAAAAACGGGAAAAAGCAGGGAAAAGTGGGAAAAGCAGGGAAAAGTGGGAAAAGGCAGGAAAAGTGGGAAGCAGATGGGCAGGAGGAGGAGGAGCCGCGTTTGCCGGGATTGATGAGGGGTCGGGAAAAGCTTTGGGAGAACAGATGGGAGCGGGACAAAGGGCGGGAGCAGATGGGCACGGGGGGAGCGGGAATTCGGGAATTCGGGAACGGGGACCGGGAATAGGGGCTGGAAATTCGGGATAATGAACCGGGAATTCGGGAACAGGGGCCGGGAATTCGGGATAAGGGACTTGGAGCTGGGAATTCAGGAATATGAGCCGGGAATTCGGGAATATGGGTTGGAAATTCGGGATAAGGGACTGGAAATTCGGGATAAGGGACCGGGAATTCGGGAATAGGGGCCGGGAATTTGGGATAATGAATCGGGAATTCGGGATAAGGGGCTTGGATCTGGGAATTCGGGAATGAGCCGCGGGATCCGAGAGTTTCCGGCGCTTCTCTGTATTTGGGAAAAGGGGAAAAATCCAGGGGAAAAAGAAAAAAAAAAGGGATGAACAGCGGGAATGAGGTCCCGGGACTACCTGGGAAGAAATTCCGGGAATTCCCGGGTTTGGGAATGAGAGAAATACTGGGAATTGCCGGGATTTGGAATGAGAGAAATCCCAGCAGAACCTTCCCGAGTCCGTGGGATCTTTGGGATCTGTGGGATCCTGGGATCATCCCTGGATGAAATTCCTCATTCCCAGCAATTCCAGGTGGGAATCCCGACCCGGGGAAAAAAAACATTTAAAAAAAAATGGAAAAACTGAGCCGGGAATTTCCCGGGAAAGGAAATCCCAGCTCTGGATCCGCGGCCCCGATCCCGCTCCCCGTTTTGGGATCAGCCCGGAGCCCCCAAATCCCATTCCAGGAGCATCCGGGCTGGGAAAAGCGCCCGGAATTCCCGGCGGGCGGGGGAGGCTCCGCTCCTCCATTCCCGGCTGGAATCGCGCCCGGAGCCCGCGGCCTCAGCTGCGGCCGGGCCGGGAACCATCCCAAAAAATCCCCCCGGGGCAGCGGGGAGGGGGATTCGGGCTGGGAATGTGGGATTTGGGATGATGGATGTGGATTTGGGGCGGGGGTTTGGGATTTGGGATTGGGGATGGGGAGCGATGGATGCGGGGAAGCGCCGGGAATGATCCCAAAAAAACTCCTGGGGGCGGGAGGGAGGGGGAATCGGGAATGTGAGAATGGGGGTTTGGGATGGGGGTTTAGGATGGGGGTTTGGAGTTTGGAATGGGGGTTTGGGATTTGGGATTTGGGATGGAGGTTTGGGATTTGGGATGGGGGTTTGGGATGAGGGTGTGGGATTTGGGATTTCAGATGTGGGATGAGGGTTTGGGATTTGGGATGTGGCCGCACCAGGAATGCTCTGGGAACCGCTCCAGGCTCCACTGCTCTGTCCCCTGTCCCTATTCCCGTGTCCTGTCCTTGTCCCCATCCCTGTCCCCATCCCCGTCCCTTTCCCCATCTCTCCCCATCCCAGTCCCCATCTCTCCCTGTCCCCATCCTTGTCCCCATCCCCGATCCCATCTCTCTGTCCCCGTCCCCATCCCCGGCCCCTCCTCTTTGTCCCCATCCCTGTCCCCTCTCCCTGTCCCCATCCCTCCCCATCCCTGTCCCCATCTCCCTCTGTCCCTGTCCCCATCTCCCTCTGTCCCTGTCCCCATCCCCGGCCCCTCCTCTCTGTCCCCATCCCTGTCCCTGTCCCTGTCCCTGTCCCTGTCCCTGTCCCTGTCCCCATCCTTTTCCCCATCTTTCCCTGTCCCCATCTCTCTCCCTGTCCCCGTCCCCATCCCTGTCCCCATCCCTGTCCCCATCCCTCTCCCCATCCCTCTCCCCATCTCTCCCCATCCCTGTCCCCATCCCTGTCCCCATCTCCCTCTGTCCCCGTCCCCATCCCCGGCCCCTCCTCTCGGCCCCGCGCCCGCCGCGCTCGCAGCTGCTCCCGGAACGGCCCCGGAGCCGCGGGCGGCGACACGCGGGGCTCAGCTGGCGACAGAGCGGGGACAGAGCCAGGGCCAGCAGCGGCAGCAGCGCCACGGCAGGGGAGGGGGCAGAGAGGGGACAGCGGCGACAGGGACGGGGACAGGGCCAGCATCGCCATGGCAGCGAGGGGACAGAGAGGGGACAGAGAGGGGACAGGGATGGAGACATGGACATGGACATGGGGACAAGGACAGGGACAGGGACAGGGATGGAGACAGGGACAGGGACAGGGACAGGGACAGGGACAGGGACAGGGACAGGGATGGGGAGGGGAAAGAGAGGGGACATGGAGGGGACAGGGATGGGGACAGGGATGAGGACAGGGATGGAGACAGGGACATGGGGACAAGGACAGGGACAGGGATGGGAACAGAGAGAGGACAGGGACAGGGATGGGGACAGTGGGGACAGGGATGGGAACAGAGAGAGGACAGGGACGGGGACAGAGAGGGATAGGGAAAGGGGACAGGGCCAGCATCGCCATGGCAGCGAGGGGACAGCGGGGACAGAGAGGGGACATAACAGGGACAGGGATGGGGACAGGGACAGGGACAATCCCGGATCCCAGGCCCGGGAGGGGCAGGACGGACCCGCGTGGATCGGGGCGGATTTCCCCGATTTTCCCGATTTTTCCAGTTTTCCCGGAGCTGAACTGGGACAACCCCAGCAGGGCCAGAGCAGAGCCGGCCCCAAAGGTCGCTGTGACCCTCCTGGACACGGGATCCCCATTCCTGGGTTATTCCCGGCCATTCCCGGTTATTCCCGGCCATTCCCGGTTATTCCTGAGTTATTCCCGGGTTATTCCCGAGTTTCCTCCCTTTCCTTTTCCCCTCTCCACCACAGTGAATTTTCCAGGCGGGATTTATGGGATGGAAGCTCTGGGTGATCCCAAAGGGACCCGCAGGGATCACCCGAGGGCTCCAGAGTCGGGAATTCCGCTCCAGGCTCCCTTTTCCCACTTTTCGGGACCGGGAATGTCTCTCCAATCCCTTTCCCCCTTTTCCCGAACCGGGAATGTCTCTCCAATTCCTTTTCCCGATTTTTCGGGACCGGGAATGTCTCTCCAGACCCTTTTTCCCATTTTCCCGAACGGGGAATGTCTCTCCAGTCCCTTTTCCCCCTTTTCCTGAAACGCGAATGCCGCTCCAGGCTGTTTTTCCCATTTTTTGGGACCAGGAATATCTCTCCAATCTCTTTTCCCCATTTTCCCGGACCGGGAATGTCTCTCCAGTCGCTTTTTCCCATTTTCCCGGACCCTGAATGTCTCTCCAATCCCTTTTCCCTATTTTCCCGGACCAGGAATGTCTCTCCAATCCCTTTTTCCCATTTTCCCGGACCGGGAATGCCGCTCCAGGCTCTTTTTCCCCCTTTCCCGGCCCGAATTCCCGCTGGAAAGCAGCACCGGGAGCAGCTGTCGCCTTTTCGGGGCCGCATCCAGCGCGCCCCTCCCGGGGGGCTCGGGGGCAGCCAATGGGATCCCGAATTCCCGGTTTTCCATATTTATGAGGAAAAAGGGAGGGGGAGCGGGAGAGGCCAATGAGGCTCCCGGGGTCGGGCCCGGGGTGGATAAATTGGGAATTTTTTGGGGGAGCGGCGAATTCCTCCTTGGAGGCTCCGAGCGGGCGCTGCTGCCCCGGGAATCCCGGGATTGTTCCTGGATTGTCCCGGGATTGTTCCCGAATTCCCATCCCGGATCCATCGCGGGACCTCGGGACAATCCAGGGAAAGTTTTTTTTCTCCTTCCTTCCTCCATGGATGGATGAACCGAGAGGATTCCAAAGATTCCAAATCCTGGGAATACCCGGAGGAGAAGCGGCGGAGCCCGGGAATGCTGCGGGGTTTGGGGTAAGGATGGGGAATGGGAATTCCGGGATCCGGGCGGGAATTCGGCCCCAGAATCCCGGGAAAAGCCTCGATCCCACTGCCGGGTTTGGCTCCCAAATCCCCTCGGAAAAAGGAATTTTCCTGGGAGGGTTTGGGAGCCGGGAAAAGGGAAAGAACCCGCCTGGAATTGGGGTCCAGGGAAAATTGTCGGGAATTTTCGCCGAGGGTCGGGAATGGAAGGAAAAGGGCGAGGGAGGAGTGGGGAAAATTCCCGGGGTTTTGCTGGAAAAGTGGAGGCTGAGCAGGAATCCTTGGAGCGGCTGGATTTGGGAATGGGGCGGTTTTCCCAAAAAAAATAAAAATAAAAATGGAAAAGAGGCGCCGGGAGCGCAAATTCCAAGGAAAAGCTCCGGGAGTTTGTTTGGAGCCGGGAATGAAACTTGAGTTTTCCCAAAAAATACAAAAAGTCTCCTGCTTCCAGATTCCCTCTCGAGGGACCAAATTCCCAAATAATTTCCAAATAATTCCCAAATTGAATTCCCAATTTCCCGTCTCTCGGAGCGAACCTGAGCCCGGGAGAATCCCCAGGATGATCCCGAACATCCAAATTCCCGGGAATTTCTTTGGGAGACTCAAAGGGAAAAATCCTCCCCACCCTCACAGGGATTTTTGGGCGACTTCTCCCGAATTTTTTTTTTTTGGGGGGGTGGAATTCCCATTATCCCAACCTTTTAAAAATTCGGGATTGGGGCTGTTCCCGCCTGGAGTTTCCCCTTTTCCCTGGACGAGCCCGTGTCAGGATTCCCGAATTTCCAGCGGCCGGAGAGACCGGGAAGGAGGGGGAGGAAGAGGAGGAAGAGATGGATGGGGATGAAGATGAAGATGAGGAGGGAAAGGAGAGGAGCATTCCCGGATCATTCCCGGATCATTCCCGGATCATTCCCGGATCATTCCCGGATCATTCCCGGCCGCTTTTCCCAGCCCGGAGTTTTTCCCTTTTCCCTGGACGCACTCGGATTTCCAGGGAAGGCAGCAGGGATGAAGATGAGGAGGAGGAGGGTGAGGATGGAGAGGATGATGAATATAAGGATGGGGAGGAGGATGAAGATGAGGAAGATGAGTACAAAGATGAAAATGAAGATGATGAGGATGAAGATGATGAAGAACAAGTGAGGATGAGGATGAGGATGAGGGTCAAGATGGAGATGAGGATGAGGATTAGGATGAAGATGAAGAAGATGGGGGTGAAGATGAAGACGAGGATGGGGATGATAATGACGAGGATGATGATGATGAAGAAGACGATGAGGATTATAATGAAGATGAAGATGAGAATGATAATGAGGATGATAACTGGGATGAAGGCGAGGATGATGATGGAGATGATGAAGATGATGCTGATGAAGATGATGAGGATGAAGATGAAGATAATGAAGATGCTGATGGTGAAGAAGATGATGAAGATAAAGATGATGAGGATGAAGATGATGAAGATGATGCTGATGAAGATGGGGATGAAGATGAAGAAGCTGACGATGATGATGATGATGAAGAGGATGAAGCTGAAGATGCTGCTAGCGAAGATGATGAAGATGTTGATGAAGATGATACTGATGACGAAGATGATGAAGATGCTGCTAACGAAGATGATGCTGATAATGACGATGATGCTGCTGATGCTGCTGATGCTGCTGATGCTGATGAAGATGACGATGATGAAGATGAAGCTGCAGGGGCCGCTCTCTCCCCGCAGCTGCGGCCGCTCCGTCTGTGGGGGGGAGGCGACAGCGGCGACAGCGGCGACAGACGGGGCTGGGCGGCGACAAGGGCCGGGCCACCCCCGGGCAACCCCCGGGCAACCTCCCGGGCAACCACGGGAACCCTCCGGGCCAGCACCCAGGGTCGCCCAGCACGGAGCCCCCGGCGCTTCCCGAATTTCCCCGAATTTCCCCGAATTTCCCCGAATTTCCCAGAATTTCCCAGAATTTCCCCGAAATTTCCCCAGATTTCCCCGGATTTCCCCGGATTTCCCGGGTTTCCAGCTCTTCCCGAACTTCCCCACCTTCTTGAGCTTCCCAAATTTCCCGAGCTTTTCCAGAACTTCCCGAATTTCCCAGTCCTTTTCCATCCGGGAGCTGGAATTCCCTGAGTTTGTTCCCCGAAGTAGCCGGGATCTGACAGGGAAAAGCTGTGGAAAACTATTTTTATTTTTATTTTTATTTTTATTTTTATTTTTATTTTTATTTTTATTTTTATTTTTATTTTTATTTTTATTTTTATTTTTATTTTTATTTTTATTTTTATTTTTATTTTATTCCATTCCGTTCCATTCCATTCTTATCTGATCTTACTTTTTTCATGTTATTTTAATTTATTTTAATTTTTACTTCATTTTGTTTTCTATTTTTATTCTTTTATTAATTTATTTTATTTTTTATTTTTCATGATTTCATTTTAATTCTTTTGCTCTGATGCCTCTTCCAGCTCCTTTCCCACCCGGAGCTGAAATTCCCAATCCCTGAATCCAAAAAACCCCAAAAACACAGAAAAAAACCCCAAAACTCCTTTATATATAAAAACCTTTAAACATTAAAAATCTGCTTTTAATATTTAAAAACTCCTTTATTTTAATTTTATTTTTTTAAATTTCATCTTTCTCTTCCAGACCCGTCGGGATTTGACCCCCGAGGGCTCCGGAGCTGCATCCTGACCCCAAAAACCCGAAAACCTCGGGAAAGTCTCCCGGGTTCTTCTTCCCACATTCCCGGATTTCTTCCTGAGGAATTTTTCTGCCGGAATTCCCAAGGAAATGCCAAAAATCGCGGTTGGAATGTGATGAGGAGGAGGAGAATCCCCACGGGCCTCGCTGGGAACAGGGGACAAGGAACCCAAAATCCAGGAACAAAATCCCCAAATTTGGGACTGGAACCCCAAATCTGGGAAGAGAAACCCCAAATCTGGGAACAAAAACCCCAAATCCGGGAACAGGAACCCCAAATTCGGGGACTTCTCATGCAGAGGTGACCCCAAAATCCCTGGGAACAGCTTGGGGTGCCCCTAAATTATTTGGAATTGTCCCCAAAGTCATCGGGATCAGCTTGGGGTGTCCCCAAATCCTGGGACCAAGCAGGAATTGTTCCCAGACTCTGGGATCAGTTGGGATTGTCCCTAAACTCTGGGATCCATCAGGAATTGTCCCCAAACACTGGAATCAATCAGAAATCGTCCCCAAACTCCGGGATTAGTTTGGAATTGTCCCTAAACCCCGAGATCCATTGGGAATTGTTCCCAATCCCTGGAATCAATCAAGAATTGTCCCCAAACCCTGGGATCAGTTTGGAATTGTCCCCAAACCCTGAGATCCATCAGGAATTGTCCCCAAACTGCAGGATCAATTGGGAATTGTCCCCAGACCCCAGGATCAGTTTGGAATTGTCCCCAAACTCCAGGATCAGTTTGGAATTGTCCCTAAACCCCGAGATCCATCAGGAATTGTCCCCAAGCCCCGGGATCAGTTTGGAATTGTTCCCAAGCCCCGAGATCCATCAGGAATTGTCCCCAAACCCCAGAATCAGTTTGGAATTGTTCCCAAACCCCAGGATCCATCAGGAATTGTCCTCAAACCTCGGGATCAGTTTGGAATTGTCCCTAAACCCCAGAATCAATCGGGAATTGTCCTCAAACCCCGAGATTCATCAGGAATTGTCCCCAAACCCCAGAATCAATCGGGAATTGTCCCCAAACCCCGAGATCCATCAGGAATTGTCCCCAATCCCTGGAATCAATCAAGAATTGTCCCCAAACCCTGGGATCAGTTTGGAATCGTCCCCAAACTCTGGGATCAGTTTGGAATTGTCCCCAAACCCTGAGATCCATCAGGAATTGTCCCCAAACTCCAGGATCAATTGGGAATTGTCCCCAGACCCCAGGACCAGTTTGGAATTGTCCCCAAACCCTGAGATCCATCAGAAATTGTCTGCAAACCCCAGAATCAAGCGGGAATTGTCTCCAAACCCTGAGATCCATCAGGAATTGTCCCCAAACCCCAGAATCAATCAGGAATCGTCCCCAGGCTCTGGGATCCATCAGGAATTGTCCCCAGAACCTGGGATCAGTTTGGAATTGTCCCCAAACCCCGAGATCCATCAGGAATTGTCCCCAATCCCTGGAATCAATCAAGAATTGTCCCCAAACCCCGAGATCCATCAGGAATTGTCCCCAAACCCCAGAATCAGTTTGGAATTGTCCCCAAACCCCGGAATCAATCGGGAATTGTTCCCAAGCCCCGGCATCCATCAGGAATTGTCCCCAAACCCCAGAATCCATCAGGAATCGTCCCCAGGCTCTGGGATCCATCAGGATCTGTCCCCAGACCCCGAGGCGAGGATGATGCTGAACTCCGACCCCGCCGCTCTCGCCGTTCCCCCGCCGCGCCCGGGCCCCGATCCCGGAGCCAGTGCCGGTTCTGGGGATCCGGGGCTGGCGCAGCCCCGCGGTGCCGAGGAGCGCAAGGAGCCGCTGAGCCGCGAGGAGCGCCGGCGCCGGCGCCGCGCCACGGCCAAGTACCGCACGGCGCACGCCACGCGGGAGAGAATCCGCGTGGAGGCCTTCAACGTGGCCTTCGCCGAGCTGCGGCGGCTGCTGCCAACGCTGCCCCCGGATAAAAAACTGTCCAAGATCGAGATCCTGCGCCTGGCCATCTGCTACATCTCCTACCTGAACCATGTTCTGGATGTGTGATTGTCCGTGTGTCCATCCCTGTGTCCATCTGGCCATCTGCTACATCTCCTACCTGAACCACGTCCTGGATGTGTGATTGTCCATCCTTGTGTCCGTGTGTCCATCTGGCCATCTGCTACATCTCCTACCTGAACCATGTTCTGGATGTCTGACTGTCCATCTGTCCATCCCTGTGTCCCTGTGTCCATCTGCTACATCTCCTACCTGAACCACGACCTGGATGTGTGACTGTCCATCTGTCCATCCGTGTGTCTGTCTGGCCATCTGCTACATCTCCTACCTGAACCATGTTCTGGATGTGTGATTGTCCGTGTGTCCATCCCTGTGTCCATCTGGCCATCTGCTACATCTCCTACCTGAACCATGTCGTGGATGTGTGACTGTCCATCCTTGTGTCCAAGTGTCCATCTGTCCATCTGCTACATCTCCTACCTGAACCATGTTCTGGACGTGTGACTGTCCATCCTTGTGTCCGTGTGTCCGTCCCTGTGTCCATCTGGCCATCTGCTACATCTCCTACCTGAACCATGTCCTGGATGTGTGACTGTCTGTGTGTCCGTGTGTCCATCTGTCCATCCTTGTGTCCGTGTGTCCATGTGTCCATCTGCTACATCTCCTACCTGAACCACGTCCTGGATGTGTGACTGTCTGTGTGTCTGTGTGTCCATCCCTGTGTCCATCCCTGTGTCCGTCTGCTACATCTCCTACCTGAACCACGTCCTGGATGTGTGACCGTCCGTGTGTCCATCCCTGTGTCCATCCCTGTGTCCGTGTGTTACATCTCCTACCTGAACCATGTCCTGGATGTCTGACTGTCCATCCTTGTGTCCGTGTGTCCATCTGGCCATCTGCTACATCTCCTACCTGAACCACGTCCTGGATGTGTGATTGTCTGTGTGTCCATCTGTCCATCCCTGTGTCCATCTGCTACATCTCCTACCTGAACCATGTCCTGGATGTCTGACTGTCCATCTGTCCATCCCTGTGTCTGTGTAACTCTCCGTGTGTCCATCCCTGTGTCCATGTGTCCATGTGTCCATCCCTGTGTCCGCGTAACTGTCCCTGTGTCCATCCCTGTGTCCCTGTGTCCGTCTGCTACATCTCCTACCTGAACCACGTCCTGGATGTGTGACCATACCTGTGTCCATCTGTCCATCCCTGTGTCCATCCCTGTGTCCGCGTAACTGTCCCTGTGTCCATCCCTGTGTCCATCTGTCCATCCCTGTGTCCGTGTGTCCATCTGCTACATCTCCTACCTGAACCATGTCCTGGATGTGTGACTGTCCATCCTTGTGTCCGTGTGTCCATCTGGCCATCTGCTACATCTCCTACCTGAACCATGTCCTGGATGTGTGACTGTCCATCTGTCCATGTGTCCCTGTGTCCATCCCTGTGTCCATCCCTGTGTCCATGTGTCCATCCCTGTGTCCGTGTGTCCGTGCTGCCCACACTGCTGCCCCTCCGCCCTGCTCCCAGGAATTTGGAGCCGCAATTCCAGAAGGATGGAAGAGCCAATTCCAGGGGTTTGGAGCAGCAACTCCAGAGGTTTGGAGCTGCAGTTCCTGGGAATTTGGAGCAGCAATTCCAGAGGAACTGGAGCAGCAATTCCCAGAGCGATGGAAGAGCCAATCCCAGAGAGCTGGGACGGCAAATCCCAGAGGGACGGAGCCGCAAATTCCGGATGGATGGAAGAGCAAATCCCAGGGGGTTGGAGCTGCAATTCCCGGCGGGATGAGCAGCAAAACCCAAAAGTTTGGATGGGCAAATTCCAGAGGAACTGGAGCAGTAATTCCAGAGGAACTGGAGCAGCAATTCCCGGTGGGATGGGACAGCAAATCCCAAAAGGTTGGAACCGCAATTCCCGAGGGTTTGGAGCAGCAATTCCAGAGGAACTGGAGCAGCAATTCCAGAAGGATGGAGCCAAAATTCCCAGAGAGCTGGGACAGTGAACCCCAAAATGTTGGAGCTGCAATTCCCGAGGATTTGGAGCTGCAAATCCCAAGGATCTGGAACCAAAATTCCCAGAGAACTGGAGCAGGAATTCCCAGAGAACTGGAGCAGGAATTCCCAGAGTTGGTTCCCCCCTTTTCACCCCAAACCCTTCCCCTGCCCCCTCCCCTGTGCCACGAGGATATTTATGGAGTTAATTTATTTATTGAGAATTATTATCTATTATTATTATTTATTATTATTTATTACTATTTATTATTACGAATAATAATTTATCTGCTGTGTCCTTGTGTGCTTTTGGGGGAAAAGAAAAATTCCCTGTCCCCATTCCCAACCCCTTTAGGATGTCCCCATTCCCAAACCCCTTTAGGATCAGTTTTCCCCATTCCCAACCCCTTTAGGATTGTTTTTTCCTCATTCCCCATTCCCAATCCCCTTTAGGATCAGTTTTCCCCATTCCCAACCCCTTTAGGATCAGTTTCCCCATTCCCAACCCCTTTAGGATCAGTTTTCCCCATTCCCAACCCCTTTAGGAACAGTTTTCCCCATTCCCAACCCCTTTAGGATCAGTTTTTCCAATCCCTAACCCCTTTAGGATCGATTTTTCCCATTCCCAATCCCTTTAGGATCAGTTTTCCCCATTCCCAACCCCTTTAGGATCACTTTTCCCCATTCCCAACCCCTTTAGGATCAGTTTTCCCCATTCCCATTCCCTTCAGGATCAGTTTTCCCATTCCCAATCCCTTTAGGATCAGTTTTCCTCATTCCCCATTCCCCATTCCCAATCCCCTTTAGGATCAGTTTTCCCCATTCCCAATCCCCTTTAGGATCAGTTTTCCCCATTCCCAACCCCTTTAGGATCAGTTTTCCCCACTCCCAACCCCTTTAGGATCAGTTTTCCTCATTCCCCATTCCCCATTCCCCATTCCCAATCCCTTTAGGATCAGTTTTCCCCAACCCCTTTAGGATCAGTTTTTCCCATTCCCAACCCCTTTAGGATCAGTTTTCCCCATTCCCAACCCCTTTAGGATCAGTTTTTCCCATTCCCAGTCACTTTAGGATCCGTTTTCCCCATTCCCAGTTGCTTTAGGATCAGTTTTCCTCATTCCCCATTCCCCATTCCCCATTCCCAACCCCTTTAGGATCAGTTTTTCCCATTCCCAATCCCTTTAGGATCGGTTTTCCCCATTCCCAACCCCTTTAGGATCAGTTTTCCCCATTCCCAATTCCCTTTAGGATCGCTTTTCCCCATTCCCAACCCCTTTAGGATCAGTTTTCCCCATTCCCAACCCCTTTAGGGTCAGTTTTCCCATTCCCAATCCCTTTAGGATCAGTTTTCCCCATTCCCAATCCCTTTAGGGTCAGTTTTCCCCATTCCCAAACCCTTTAGGGTCAGTTTTCCCTATTCCTAATCCCCTTTAGGATCAGCTTTCCCCATTTCCAAACCCTTTAGGATCAGTTTTCCCCATTCCCAATCCCTTTAGGATCAGTTTTCCCCATTCCCAACCCCTTTAGGATCAGTTTTCCCATTCCCAACCCCTTTAGGGTCGCTTCCCCGCTCCAGCAGATCCCAAACCCCTTTGGGGCCCCGGCCCCATCTGGTCCCATTGTCCCCTCACAATGGGAACTCTCGGCTCTCATTGAGATTCCGGCCCCGACAGATTGGGAATTCCCGCCCTTTGTCCCCGCTGCTCCGAGCCTTTTCCAGCACAATTCCCGATTTTTTTTCCCCTATTCCCGATTTTTTCCCCCTATTTCCAGCCCTTCCCTGTCTCTCCATCCCTCTGGAAAATCCCATTCCTGCTGTGTGGGGGCTTTTCCTTGGGAAAATCCATCTGGGTTTGGGATAAAAATCAGGGAATTGTTCCTGGGTTTGGGATAAAAATCAGGGAATTGTTCCTGGGTTTGGGATAAAAATCAGGGAATCGTTCCTGGGTTTGGGATAAAAATCAGGGAATTGTTCCTGGGTTTGGGATAAAAATCAGGGAATTGTTCCTGGGTTTGGGATTTTTAAAAAATCAATTGTTCCTGGGTTTGGGATAAAAATCAGGGAAATGCTTCTGGATCCGGGATAAAAAAATCAGGGAATCGCTGCTGGGTTTGGGATAAAAAATCCCGGGATTGTTCCTGGGTTTGGGATTTAAAAAAATCAGGGAATTTCTGCTGGATTTGGGATAAAAGACTCGGGATTGTTCCTGGGTTTGGGATAAAATTCCCGGGATTTCTCGGCCGCCTCTTCCCAGGGGAATTCGGGAATGTCCCCGTGGACACCACCCCCAATTTGGGGACATCCCTTAATTTGGGAACCCCAACCCCTTCAGGGTTCATTGTCCCCATTGTGTCCCCAAACCCCTTTGGGGTTCATTGTCCCCATTGTCCCCAAACCCCTTTAGGGTTCATTGTCCCCAAATCCCTTTGGGGTTCATTGTCCCCATTGTCCCCAAACCCCCCCAGGCCCGTGTCCCCCCGGCAGGGGAGGGGCGGCCCCATAAAGGCCGGGCTGGGACCGAGCGCCCCTTCCCAGCTGCCGCAGCCCCATCTGGCCCCGACCCCATAAATCATCCCCGGGAACGACCCCGACCCCATAAATCATCCCCGGGGCAGCTGCGGGGGCGGGGGCGGCCCAGGGACCCCCAGAACAGACCCCACAACAATGGGGTCACACCAGGGACCCCCCGGCACGGACCCCACAACAATGGGGTCACACCAGGGACCCCCCAGAACAGACCCCACAACAATGGGGTCACACCAGGGACCCCCCAGAACAGAACCCACAACAATGGGGTCACACCAGGGACCCCCCAGAACAGAACCCACAACAATGGGGTCACACCGAGACCCCCAGAACAGACCCCACAACAATGGGGTCACACCGGGACCCCCCAGAACAGACCCCACAACAATGGGGTCACACTGGGACCCCCGGAACGGACCCCACAACAATGGGGTCACACCAGGGACCCCCGGCACGGACCCCACAACATTGGGGGTGTCAGGACCCCCCGCCCCATAACCCCCCCATAACCCCCCAATTCCCCCGTTTCCCCTCGTCCCCCATTGCCCCCCACCCCAAAATTCCCCCATATCCCCTTGCCCCAAAATCCTCCCCTTTCCCCTCAATTTTTCCCATGACCCCCAGCCCTAAATCCCCCCTAAATCCCCCAAAATCCCCCCAAATCCCCCCCAATCCCCCCCAATTTCCCTCTTTCCCCTCCCGTCCCTCTCCCATTGATCCCACCCCCGCATTTGAATCCCACCAATCGCAGCGCTCCTCTCCGTTCCCACCTCTTCTCATTGGTCAGTCCCGCAGGGGGCGTGGTCTGCGCGTTCCCACCCCCTCCCATTGATCCCACCAATGACAGCGCTCCTCTCCCACCCCGCCTCTCCCCATTGGTCAGTTCCACAGGGGGCGTGGCCTACGCGTTCCCACCCTCGCCCATTGGGAGATCGCGGCTGTTCCGGCCCCCCCCACCAATCCCGGGGACCCCCCCCGACCCCCGGCTGTTTTTGGGGGGCTCTGGGGGTTCGGGGGTCGCTCCCTATGCTGGTGCTGAAGCTGATGGACCCCTACGTGTGTCCCCAGCACCCCCGAGGGTGTCACTCGTGTCCAACAGGCCCTGCTGGTTTGGGGGGGTTCTGCTCCTGAACCCCCCCAAAAAAATCTCTCGGACCCCCCCCGGTCACTCCTCTGAAAGTCCTCAGAGGGGTCCCCCAATATCCGCAGGGATGGGGGCTGGGGTCTTCCAGCTGCCCCCAAACACCCCGGAACCGGGGCTGAGGGTGGGGGGTGACTCCCCAAAATCGGGGTCTCGGAGGGACCCTCCCCAGGGCACCCCAAACCCGGGGGGGACCCTCCCCAGGACCCCCCAAATCCGGGGGACTCAGCCGAACTCAGGAACCGGACCCCGGTTTTTGGTTTTTTTTTCGGGGGGGGGATTTATGGGGTTCAGAATCGTTCCCCGAACCCCAAAACAAAGGGGGGAGCAGCTGGGCTGTGCCCCCCCGTGGGCTGAGACCCCTTGGGGGGCAATTCTGGGGGGCTGAGACCCCTTGGGGGACGTGGGGACACGAGGTGGGGGCTTAACCCTGACTGTGCCCCAAAAAAACGGGGACCCCTCCCCAAAAAACGGCGATTCTTCCCCAAAAAACGGCGATTCTTCCCCCAAAAAAGCCCCCTCCCCCCAAAAAACTCCCTCCCGAGCACATCCTCACCCCAAATCTTCCCGTCTGGGGGGGTTCCCCGAGTGTCCGGGGAGGGGTCTCCGGGTTTAGGGGGTCCCCCGGGATGTTCAGGGGGCATCCCTGGGTGTTTGGGGGATCCCCAAGTGTCCGGGAGGGTCTCGGGGGTCCCGATTCCCGGTTATTGGGGTCCCCCCGGGTTTCGGGATGGGTCCTTGTGTGTCCAGGGGGGTTCCCGGTTTTAGGGGGTCCCCCCGAGTGTCGGGATGGTTTCCTGGATGTCCAGGGGGGTTCCCGGCTCTGGGGGGTCCCCCAGGGTATTTGGGGTGGGCTCCTGGATGTCCAGGGATGTTCCCGACTCTCGGGGGTCCCTCCGAGTGTCGGGATGGGTCCCTCTGTGTCCAGGGGGGTTCCCCGATTATTGGGGTCCCCTCGGGTGTTTGGGGTGGGTCCCTGTGAGTCCATGGGGGATCCCCGGTTTTGGGGGTCTCCTGGGTTTCCAGGGTGGATTCCTCCGTGTCCAGGGGGGTTCCCCGTTTCTCGGGGGTCCCTCCGAGTGTCGGGATGGGTTCCTGGATGTCCAGGGGGTGTTCCCGACTCTAGGGGTCCCCCCGGGTGTCTAGGGTGGGTTCCTGGATGTCCAGGGGGGTTCCTCGATTATTTGGGATCCCTCCGAATGTCGGGATGGGTCCCTGTGTGTCCAGGGGGTGTCCCCGTTTCTCGGGGGTCCCCTGGGTTTTCAGAGTGGGTCCCTCTGTGTCCAGGGGGGTTCCCCGGCTCTGGGGGTCCCTCCGAGTGTCGGGATGAGTTCCTGGATGTCCAGGGGGTGTTCCCGTCTCTCGGGGGTCCCCCCGTATGTTTGGGGTGTGTCCCTGTGTGTCCAGGGGGGTTCCCCGGTTATTGAGGGTCCCTCAGAGTGTCGCGATGGTTTCCTGGATGCCCAGAAGGTGTTCCCCGTCTCTCGGGGGTCCCCCCGCCGCCCCCCGCCCCAGACAATGGCCCCGCAGCGGCGCCGGGAGCGCGGAGCGCAGACAATGGGCGGGAGCGGCCCGGGCAGGGGGCGGGGGGCGCCGGGGCCGGAGGAGGGGGGGGCTCCGCTGGGAACCGGGGTTTCCTCCGCCTCCTCCTCCTTCTCCTCCTCCTCTCTTCCTCCTCCTCCTCCTCCTCCTCCTCCTCCTCCTCCGCCGCCGCCGCCGCCGCCGCCGCCGGGGTTTCGGTGCGGGGGGGACGCGCACAAAGGTGCGGCGGCGATGGTGAGTGCGGGGGGATCCGGGGGCGACCCCCGGGGGGGATCCCGGGGGGGATCCCGGGATGCGGAACCGGCCCCGGAGCCGGCGGGGAGCGGAGCGGGGCCGGGCCGGGCCGGGCTGGGCGCGTTCCCTGCGGGAAGGGCCCCGGGAGCCGCGGCTTTGCCTGGGCTGGCGGCGGCTGCGGGAGCCCCGAGCGCGGAGCTGGAACCGGGGGAGGGTCCGGGGTGGGGAGGGGACGCTGGGGACCCCCGGGACCCCCCCCTGGGGACATCCCCGGGGATCCGGCGGAGCCTCCTCGGTGCGCGCTGCGACCCCCGGGACCCCCCGGATCCGCCCGCGGCGGTGGCGGCGATGGCAGCGCGGCCTCGGAGCGCTTTGTGCCCGTCCCCAGGACACCTGCGGGGTGTCCCCGCTGTCCCCCGCTGTCCCCCGCTGTCCCCCGCTGTCCCCCGCTATCCCTCGCCATCCTCGGGGTGTCCCCGGTGTGTATTTCCCGTCACCCGCTCGGTGTCCCCGGTGTGTCGCCCAGGAAGTCTCCGGTGTCCCCCGCTGTTCCTGCTGTCCCCCAGCTGTCCCCTGATGTCCCCCGGTGTCCCCCCGTGTCCCTCATGCCCTCCCCGGTGTCGGGGCTGTTCCGGGGGTCCCTTGGACGGGGTGTCCCTGCTGTCCCCGCTGTCCCCCGTGTCCTCCTGCCCTCCCCGGTGCCATCCCGTGTCCCTGCTGTCCCTTGTGTCCCTCGCTGTTCCCTCGCTGTCCCCCACTGTCCCCCGTGTCCCCCCACTGTCCCCTTTTTCTCCCGACTGTCCCCCGTGTCCCCCTGCCCTTCTCGGTGCCACCCCGTGTCCCCAGGCCGGGGTGTGCCAGCTGTCCCCGCTGTCCCTGATGTCTCTCGTGTCCCCCGTGTAGCCCTGCCCTCCTCGCTGTCCCCCCGTGTCCCCTCACTGTCCCCTGTGTCCCCAGGCCGGGCTGTGCTCGCTGTGCCCCGTGTCCCCCACTGTCTCCCGTGTCCCCCGTCGTCCCTCGTGTCCCCCAGTGTCCCCCGCTGTCCCCCTGTCCTCCCCAGTGCCATCCCGTGTGCCCAGGCCAGGGTGTGCCCGCTGTCCCCCATGTCCCCACTGTCCCCCACTTTTCCCCGCTGTCCCCCGTGTCCCCAGGCCGGGCTGTGCCCGCTGTCCCCCGTGTCCCCCACTGTCCCCCAGTGTGCCCCACTGTCCCCGTGTCCCCAGACCGGGCTGTCCCCGCTGTCCCCCGTGTCCCCCACTGTCCCCCAGTGTGCCCCACTGTCCCCGTGTCCCCAGGCCGGACTGTCCCCGCTGTCCTCCGTGTTCCCCACTGTCCCCCGTGTCCGCATGCCCTCCCCACTGTCCCTCGTGTCCCCCGTGTCCCCCTGTCCTCCCCAGTGCCATCCCGTGTCCCCAGGCCGAGCTGTGCCCGCTGTCCCCCGTGTCCCCATCCCCTCCCCACTGTTCCCCACTGTCCCCCGTGTCCCCAGGCCGGGCTGTGCCTGCTGTGCCCCGTGTCCCCCACTGTCCCCCACTGTCCCCCACTTTTCCCCACTGTCCCCCGTGTCCCCCGCTGTCCCCGGGCCGTGCCCACCGTGCCCCGGCTCCCGGACAGCCCGGGCCGGTTCCTCCCGAGCCGGTTCCTCGCGGAGCCGCCCTGGAGCCGCCGGGGAGTTCCCGGAGCCCGTCTGGGATGGATTTTCCTTTGGGAGCTTTTCCCCCCCGCGGGCGGAGCTGAAAACACAACGAGACAACAACAACAAAAAAAAAGAAATTTAAAAACCAAAAAAAAAAAAAAAAAGGAGATTTCAGGATAATGAAAATCTTCTCCCGCACCCAGAAATTCTGGGATGGGGCCGGGAGTCCGACGGGATCCCGAGGATTTTCCAGCGGCTTTGTGAAGCTTGGGTGATTTAATTAATGAACAATCAGCAATTAACAGGCGGCGGGCGCAGAGCTGGGGCTGGCGGCTTTGGGGTCGAGGTCACCCCGTGTCCCCCCCGTATTCCAGAGGGTTGGGGACATTCCCAGCCTTTGGAATGATCCCGTGGGACGATTCCTTGTTTTTCCCCGGCTGCTGGTAGACAATGGGGCCGGAGGGAGCAGCCCCGAGGTCGCGGATCCGGATGAATTCGAGGATTTGGGATGAGTTTTCCAAGCGCTGCCGAGGTTTTGCGGATGGGGAAGAGGGATTTGGGAATTCCCAGCTGGAAATTCCGCTCAGCACAGCCTCAAATCCGAGGAATTCCAGCCCTGCTGCCCTCCAGGATCCCCTGGGTGTGGATGGATGAAAATATTCCAGGGTTCCCGGATCCCGTCCCTGCGCCACTTTCCCAGGATCCAGGATGGAAAATGGATTGAGGAGATTCCCAAAGGATCAGGAGCTGCTGGGGCAGAATTTCCATGGATCCCAAACCCCACCCTGGGTGATCCTGGTGGGGCAGGAATCGGGATTTTGGGGCCTCCCCTGGAGAAAACGTTGGAATTCCGAGCGAGGATGCAAAGTTCCCAAACCCCACGGAGCTCCTTGGGACTGGGATTTGGGATTTGGGATTTCTGCAGGGAATCCTGAGCAATTCCCCAGGAATTTGGGATTCTGCAGGGAATCAAATTCTGCAGAGGAATTCCCTGGGAATTTGGGATGGGGGAATTTAAGGAAAGTACAGGGAGATGGAATTTGGGATTTTTCCAGGGAATCCTGAGCAATTCCCTGGGAATTTGGGATGGGGGAATTTAGGGAAAGGACAGGGAGATGGGATTTGGGATTTCTCCAGGGAATCCTGAGCAATTCCCTGGGAATTTGGGATGGGGGAATTTAGGGATATGGGGTAGGAATTCCAGAATCCCAAATTTTTTGCCAGGAATTCGGGATTCCGGGATCTTCCAGCTCTGGGATTTGGTTTTCCAGGTGCTGGGGTCGGATCCAGGGCTGGGATCCTCATGGAAAAAGGGAAGTGGGAAAAGTCTGGGATGGGAAAGGGGCTGGAGCAGCTGGAAAAGGGAATGGAAAATCCCAAAGGAGCTGGGGGGGCTCAGCCTGGAGAAAAGGGGGATCCAGGGGAATTTTGGGATTTTCCAGGGGAAATTTGGGGTCTGATCCCAGGGAATGGGACAGGACAGGAGGGAACGGCCTTGAGCTGGGCCAGGGTTGGATTTTTGGGATGATTTTTCCATGGAAAAACGGCTGGGAAGTTCAGGGGGCTCAGGGAGGGTTGGATCCCCATCCCTGGAGGGAATTCCTGGAATTCTGGATGCTGATCTATCCCAGCCTGGACTCGGTGACCTCGGAGCTCTTTCCCAACCTGGACAATCCCAGGATTTTTGGAACCACATCCCAGATTCCCGACTGGAGTTGGATTCTCCTGGAAAAGCAGCCTTGGGATGCTCCCAGCCCGTTCCCAATCCCTCCAGGATGGGAATTTCGGATTCTTCCCTCTCCAAGTGGGATTTTTCCCAGGAAAACTCATTCCCAGAGCTGCCTGCACAGGATTGGATTTTCCTCTTGGAATTCTCCCTCTGGAGAAGAAACTTTTTCATCTGGGAACACTCGGATCTATTTTTTATTTTTAATTATTTCCTTTTATTTTTTGGGGGGGGAATATTTGAATCCCAAATGTTGGATTTGAGGTTCAGGACTTTGATCCCGGGAAAAATTCCAGCCTGGACTTGAAGACCTTGGGAATGGCGAAGCCTCTCTGGCCCTGGGGGGATTTTTTGGGAGCTTTGATCATCCCAGGATTAAAAATTGGGAATTTTCCTCCTCCTCCTCCTCTTTTGCATCCGGCTCTGGCTCCCGGCGTCTCCCGGAGTCCGGGAATTCATTCCCAGCTTTTCCTGGGCTGTGGAACCGGCTCTGCTGGAAAAGATTCCAAGAATAATCAAAAATTTTTTTTATTTTTATTTTTTTTCTGCTGGAACGAGAGGACGAGGAGCTCCTGGATTCCTGCTGGAATTCCCAAATTCCCTTTGGAAAGCTGCTGGGATGGGGATAACGCCTGGAGAGCTCGGGGATTCCTGGAAAATCCCGAATTTATTGTGGCTGAATCCACTCGGAACAGCTGGAAAATCCAGGGATTCAGGGAAAACTCCAGGATTTCTGGAAAATCCCAAATTCGCTTCAGCTGGAGACACCGGGATTCCTGGAAAATCCAGGAATTCCTGGAAAATTCAGGGATTCAGGGAAAAGAATCTCAAGCACTAGGATTTGGAATTCGTGGGATTTGGGATTTGTGGGATTTGGGAATTTGTGGATTTGGAATTTGTGGGATTTGGGATTTGCGGGATTCAGGAATTCTCAGGGTTTGGGAACCTGTGAGATTTGGGAATTCCTGAAATTCCAGAATTTGTGAGATTCAGGAATTTATGGGGTTCAAGAATTTGAGAGATTTGGGAATTCCTGAGATTCGGGAATTAGTGGGATTCAGGAATTTGTGACATTCAGGAATTCACAGGATTCAGGAATTTGTGAGATTCAGGAATTCATGAAATTCACGGGAATTTGGGAGACCCTCCCAGAATTCCCATATTTTATTTTGAATGTCCCCCAGAATTCCCATTATTTTATTTGCCCCTCCAATTCCCATATTTCATTTTCTGCCCCCCCCATAATTCCCATTTTTTTCTGTGTCCCACCCCCAATTCCCATTATTTTATTTTTCCTACCCCCCCCATAATTCCCATATTTTATTTTATTTTATTTTATTTTATTTTATTTTATTTTATTTTATTTTATTTTATTTTATTTTATTTTATTTTATTTTATTTTATTTTATTTTATTTTATTTTATTCTATTTCAGGTGCCCCAGGCCGTTCCCCCCGTGCCCTGAGCCCCCCATGCCCGGCCCGGAGCCGATGCCGCCGCGGGAGCCGCCGGAGCCGCCGGTGAGGGACGGGCTGGGGATACTGGGGGTACTGGGATGGACTGGGACGGACTGGGATGGACTGGGATGGGATACAGCCCTTACTGGGACAGACTGGGATGGGATACAGCCCTTACTGGGGATACTGGGATGGACTGGGATGGACTGGGATGGGATACAGCCCTTACTGGGACAGACTGGGACACACTGGGGATACTGGGAC
This sequence comes from Catharus ustulatus, assembly GCF_009819885.2. Taxonomy (NCBI): domain Eukaryota; kingdom Metazoa; phylum Chordata; class Aves; order Passeriformes; family Turdidae; genus Catharus; species Catharus ustulatus. Next base: position 2,968,171 of record NC_046250.1, on the reverse strand, counting down.
GGACTGGGGGTATTGGGATGGACTGGGATGGACTGGGATGGGATACAGCTCTTACTGGGGATACTGGGGATACTGGGACAGACTGGGATGGAATACACCCCTTACCGGGGCATACTGGGATGGACTGGGATAGACTGGGGATACTGGGATGGACCGGGGGGACTGGGATGGACTGGGATGGACTGGAACAGACTGGGGATATTGGGATGGACCGGGGATACTGGAGATTCTGGGAATACTGGGACAGACTGGGGATACTGGGGATACTGGGACAGACTGGGGATATTGGGATGGACTGGGGATGCTGGGATGGACTGGGACAGACTGGGATGGGATACAGCCCTTACTGGGGATACTGGGATGGACTGGGACAGACTGGGACAGACTGGGATGGACTGGGGATACTGGGATTGACTGGGACAGACTGGGACAGACTGGGACAGACTGGGATGGGATACAACCCTTACTGGGGATACTGGGATGGACTGGGATGGACCAGGGGGACTGGGACAGACTTGGACAGACTGGGGATAGTGGGACGGACTGGGACAGACTGGGGATACTGTGCAGGACTGGGGATGCTGGGATGGACTGGGGATACTGGAGATTCTGGGAATACTGGGACAGACTGGGGATACTGGGGATACTGGGACAGACTGGGGATACTGGGATGGACTGGGGATACTGGGATGGACTGGGGATACTGGGATGGGATACAGCCCTTACTGGGACAGACTGGGAGTGACTGGGACAGACTGGGGATACTGGGGATACTGGAACGGACTGGGATGGGATACAGCCCTTACTGGGAGCACTGGGGGAACTAGGATGGGATCCAGACCTTAGTGGGGTTAATGGGGTTACTGGTCCATACTGGGAACCCTGGTATCCATCCCTTACTGGTGTTACTGGGCCGTACTGGGAGCCCCAGTGTCCATCCCTTACTGGTGTTACTGGTCCGTACTGGGAGCCCCAGCCCCGTTCTCAGCTGCAGGTTCCCGCCGTTCCCAGGGAGATCCGAGTGGGACTCTCCGGAATTCCGGACAAAGGAATTCCCGGCTTCCCCCGCGGGGTCGCCGTGGAAACCTGGGAGGGTCCGGGGGGCTCCCGAGGGGGCTGGGACCCCAAAAACCTCGGGAAAGGATTTGGGATCATCCAAGGGGATCACACAGGGTATGGAGACCCCAAAAACCTCGGGAAAAGGATTTGGGATCATCCAGGGGGATCCCACAGGGTCTGGAGACCCCAAAAAGGATTTGGGATCATCCAGGGGGATCCCACAGGGTCTGGAGACCCCAAAAACCTCGGGAAAGGATTTGGGATCATCCAAGGGGATCCCAGATTGTGGGGTTTGGTCTGGAGACCCCAAAAACTTCGGGAAAAGGATTTGGGATCATCCAAGGGGATCCCACAGGATCTAGAGACCCCAAAAACCTTGGGAAAGGATTTGGGATCATCCAATGGGATCCAGAATCCCTCGGGATGGATCCAGGGGTTCCGTGGGGGTTTAGGGTGTCTGGATTCCCCCATGAACCTCGGGAAAAGGCAGCAGGATTTGTCAGGATGATCCCATGGAATGCAGCATTCCCAGATTCCCAAGGGTGGGGGGACACAGCCCCAGATCCCAAATCCCATTTCCCTCCTGACCCCAAATCCCATTTCCCTCCTGATCCCAAATTCCCTTTTCCAGCCCCATTTCCCACCAGGGATTGGGATCTCAGGGGCTCTGGGACCTTTCCCCCTTTACTGGTCCGTACTGGTCCATACTGGTCCGTACTGGTCCGTACTGGTCCGTACTGGTCTGTACCGGTCCACACTGGTCCATACTGGTCCATATTGAACTACACTGGTCCATACTCGTCCATACTGGTTTGTATTGATCCATAGTGGTCCATATTGATCCACACTGGTCCATACTGGTCCATACTGGTCTGTACTGATCCATACCAATACATACTGGTCTATACCTGCCCATACTGGTCCATACTGGTCTATACTGGTCCATACTGATTCACACTGATCCATACTGGTCTGTACCGATCCACACTGGTCCATACTGGTCTGTACTGGTCCATATTGATTTATACTGATCCACACTGATCTATACCAATCCATACTGGTTCACACTGATCCATACTGGTCTGTACCAATCCATACTGGTCTGTACTGGTCCCTATTGATTTATACTGATCCACACTGGTCCATACTGATCCATACCAATCCATACTGGTCTATACCTGTCCATACTGGTCTGTACTGGTCCATATTGATTTATACTGATCCACACTGGTCCGTACTGGTCCATACCGATCCACACTGGTCCGTACTGGTCCATACTGGCCCAGTACCAATGACACCCCTGCGTGTCCCCGCAGGTGGCCGTGTCCTTTTCTCCGGAGCGAGGCCACTCCAAGGTGACAAGATTGAGCCGCTCAAGGTCACGGTCGATCTCCTGAAGGCGCCGCTGGGCCTGAGGAAGCCCCCGCTGAAGGAGGCGCCGGCCAAGGCCAAGGCCCCGAAGGCCCCGGAGCGGCCGAAGGCCCCGGAGCGGCCGAAGGCGCGGCGCGGCGACGCCATGGACAACGAGTCCCAGTACTCGGGCTACTCCTACAAGTCCGGCCACTCGCGCGGCTCCCGCAAGCACCGGTGAGAGACGGGGCGTGCTGGCACCTTTGGGGTGTCACTGTCCTGAGGGTGTCACCATCCTTAGTGTCCCCATGGTTGTCTCCCTTTTGTGGTGCCCCTTTTGTGGGTGTCACCATCCTGGGTGTCCCCATCCCGCGGCTCCCGCAAGCACCGGTGACAGAGACGGGAATTCCTGGCACCTTTGGGGTGTCACCATCCTGTGTGTCCCCATCTGGGTGTCCCCATGGTGTCCCCTTTCCCATGGTGTCCCCATCCCACGGCTCCCGCAAGCACCGGTGAGAGACGGGAATTCCTGTCACCTTTGGGGTGTCACCATTGTGGGTGTCACCATCCCCATGGTGTCACCATCTGGGTGTCCCCATGGTGTCCCCATCTGGGTGTCCCCATCCCGTGGCTCCCGCAAGCACCGGTGACAGAGACGGGAATTCCTGGCACCTTTGGGGTGTCACCATTGTGGGTGTCACTGTCCCCATGGTGTCCCCATCCTGGGTGTCCCCATGGTGTCCCCTTTCCCATGGTGTCCCCATCCCGTGGCTCCCGCAAGCACTGGTGAGAGAGACGGGGCGTGCTGGCACCTTTGGGGTGTCACCATCCTCAGTGTCACCATCTGGGTGTCACCATTCTCGGTGTCCCCATCCTGCTTTTCCCACTTTTCCCCCACGTTTTCCCCTGCTTTTTCCCACTTTTTCCCTGCTCTTTTCCCCCACTTTTCCCCCCCAATTTTCCCCCACTATTTTTTCCCACTTTTCCCTTTTTCCCCACCTTTTCCTCACTTTTTCCCCCCTGCTTTTCCCCCACTATTTCCCCCCACTTTTCCCTTTTTTCCCACTTTTTCTCACTTCTCCACACTGTTTTTCCCCACTTTTCTCTTTTTCCCCACTGTTTTCCCAACTATTTTCCCCCCACTTTTTCCCACATTTTCCCCACATTTCCCCTATTTTTTTCCCATTATTTTTCCCTCTTTTCTCCACTTTTTCCCCACTTTTCTCCTCACTTTCCCCCCACTTTTTCCCCACTATTTTTCCCCACTTTCCCCTTTTCCCCACTATTTTCCCCACTATTTTTCCTCACATTTTCCCACTTTTCCCCACTATTTTTCCCCACTTTCCCCTTTTCCCCACCATTTTCCCAACTATTTTCCCCACTATTTTTCCTCACATTTTCCCCCACATTTCCCCACATTTTCCCACTTTTCCCTGTCCCCAGGGACCGGCGGGAGCGGCACCGCTCCAAGAGCCGGGAGGGGACGCGCGGGGACAAATCGGTGACGATCCAGGCGCCGGGGGAGCCCCTGCTGGACAACGAATCCACGCGGGGCGACGAGAGGGTGAGCGGGGAAAGTTTGGGATCCCGGGGCGGGATTTGGGATCCCGGGGCGGGATTTGGGATCCCGGAATTTCCCGCCCGGCCGGTCGGGCCGGTCCCGGCAAAACCAGAACGGGAGAGAAAAAAACCAAAGAGGAGAGGACGCGGCTCCGGGGCGGGATTTGTCCCAATCCTGGAGGATTTGTCCCAAATTCCCCACCTGGGTGGGACACAAGAGGCTGCCCCACCTTGGGGTGCCCCCCAATTCCTGAATTCTGGAATTTTTCTGGAGCTGATCCCGGTTTTTCATCGTCTCCCAAGCCGCCCACGCCGGCGGCTCCGGCGCTTTTCATGTTCCAAACCCGCCCTGCCCGTCCCTCTGGAGAGCTCGGAGTGAAATCCATGGAATTGTGGAGCCCAGGCTGGAATTGGGCACTTCCAGGGACGGGGAATCCATGGAAAAATCTTCCCCTGCCAGGAAGAGTTTCCCGATTTTCTGGCAGAAATTTGTAGGGAAAATTCTGACATGGAGGGGAAAAAAAAACCAAACAAATTTCAGGAATGTCCCATCCCAGGAATTTTTGGGAATGTCCGAGTGCCCAAAACAAGGAAGAGGGAAAGACACACGGATGGGGTGTGGGAGGGAATCCGGCTGGGAAGGAATCCAGGGAATTTGGCACCGCTCTGGGTGGGACAGGGGGGGTCTGGAGCAGGGACTGACCTGTCCGGAGCAAATCCCGAAAAATCCTGGCAATTCCCAGCAATAATTCCCAGCAATAATTCCTGACAATTCCCAGCAATAATTCCTGACAATTCCCAGCAATTCCTAGCAATAATTCCCGACAAATCCCAGCAATAATTCCTGACAATTCCCAGCAATTCCTAGCAATAATTCCCGACAAATCCCAGCAATAATTCCCAGCAATTTCCAGCAATAATTCCCAGCCATTCCCAGCAATAATTCCTGACAATTTCCAGCAATAATTCCTGACAATTCCTGACAATTTCTGGCAATTCCCAGCAATAATTCCTGACAATTCCCAGCAATAATTCCTGGCAATTCTCGGCAATAATTCCTGACAACTCCCAGCAATTCCTAACAATAATTCCTGGCTATTCCCAGCAATAATTCCCAGTAATTCCCAGCAATTCCCAGCAATAATTCCTGACAATTCCCAGCAATAATTCCTGACAAATCCCTACAATAATTCCCAATAATTCCTGACAATTCCCAGCCATTCCCAGCAATAATTCCCAGCCATTCCCAGCAATAATTCCTGACAATTCCCAGCAATAATTCCTGACAATTCCTGACAATTCCCAGCCATTCCCAGCAATAATTCCTGACAAATCCCAGCAATAATTCCTGACAATTCCTGACAATTCCCAGCCATTCCCAGCAATAATTCCTGACAAATCCCAGCAATAATTCCTGACAATTCCCAGCACTTCCCAGCAATAATTCCTGACAATTCCCAGCAATTCCCAACAATAATTCCCGGCAATTCCCAGCAATAATTCCCGACAATTCCCAACAATAATTCCCAATAATTCCTGACAATTCCCAGAAATTCCGAACAATAATTCCCAGCAATTCCCGACAATTCCCAGCAATAATTCCCAGCCATTCCCAGCCATTCCCAGCCGTCCTGGCGGCAGCAGTGCGGGGGTGTGCCGGGCCGGGCCGGGCCGTGCCGGGCGTGTCCCTGCTGGCCCTGCCAGCCTCGGGGGATTCGCTGGGAAATCCGGGAACTTCCTGATCCCAAAGCTGCTCCTGGGAACTTCCTGATCCCAGAGCTGCTCCTGCCGGAGCCGGAGCTTTCCCAGAGGGGAAAATTCCCGGCGGGATCGGCGGGTCCAGGCCGAGGTTGTGCCATTCCTGAGGAGGGGATGGCTCCGGGAAGGGCTCCTGGATTGGAGGTGGGATGGGGTTTGGAGCTGGGAATGTCACACTGGGATTGGAGGAATTTGGGAATCATCCCTTGGGATGTCCCAAGGTGACAACAGGGACACTCCTGGATTGGAGGAGGGATGGGGTTTGGAGTTGGGAATGTCACACTGGGATTGGAGGAATTTGGGAATCACCCCTTGGAATGTCCCCCAGGGTGACAATGGGGACATTACTGGATTGGAACTGTGATGGGTGGGATGGGGTTTGGAGTTGGGAATGTCACACTGGGATTGGAGGAATTTGGGGCCACCCCTTGGACTGTCCCTTGTCCCCTCCCCAGGGTGACAATTCCTGGCTTGGAGGGGTGAAGGGTGGGAGGTCCTGGAGGTGACACAATCACCTGGCAGAGCTGTGACACCCCTCAGGATGTCCCTGTCCCCTCCTCAGGGTGACACCTGGGTTATGGTGGGAGGTCCTGAAGGTGACACGTCACCTGGCACGGGTGTGACATGAAGCCACCTTTTGGGATGTCCCTGTCCCCTCCCCAGGGTGACACCTGGGTTATGGTGCGGGGTTTTAGAGGTGACACATCACCTGGCACAGCTGTGACCCCCCTCAGAATGTCCCTGTCCCCTCCCCAGGACGACAACTGGGGCGAGACCACCACGGTGGTGACGGGCACGTCGGAGCACAGCATCTCCCACGATGACCTCACGCGCATCACCAAGGACATGGAGGACAGCGCCCACCTGGACTGCTCCCGCCACCTGGGCGTGGCCCTGGGCGTGGCCCTGGCCCTGCTGGCCTTCCTCACCCCCTTGGCCTTCCTCCTCCTCCCCCAGCTGCTGTGGCGGGAGGAGCTGGAGCCCTGCGGCACGCCCTGCGAGGGGCTCTTCATCTCGGTGGCCTTCAAACTCCTCATCCTCCTGCTGGGCAGCTGGGCGCTGTTCTTCCGCCGCCCCAAAGCCTTCTTCCCGCGCGTCTTCGTCTTCCGCGCGCTGCTCATGGTGCTGGTGTTCCTCCTCGTCGTCTCCTACTGGCTCTTCTACGGCGTCCGCATCCTGGATTCGCGCGACCGCAACTACCGCGGCGTGGTGCAGTTCGCCGTGTCGCTGGTGGACGCGCTGCTCTTCGTGCACTACCTGGCCGTGGTGCTGCTGGAGCTGCGCCAGCTCCAGCCCCAGTTCACGCTCAAGGCCGTGCGCTCGGCCGACGGCGCCAGCCGCTTCTACAACGTCGGCCACCTCAGGTGGGCGCCGCCGAGGTGGCCTGGTGGGGCATTCTTGTGGTGGGGATGGGATTTTGGTGGCCTGGACGGACATTCTTCTACTGGGGATCTGAATTTGGTGGCCTGGGTGGGCGTTCCCATGGTGGGGATGGGATTTGGTGTCCTGGATGGATGTTCCCATGATGGGGATGGGATTTTGGTGTCCTGGACGGATGTTCTTCTGCTGGGAATTGGGATTTGGTGATCTGGATGGATGCTCTTGTGGTGGGGATGGGATTTGGTGACCTGGGTGGGCGTTTCTGTGGTGGGGACCTGGATTTGGTGTCCTGGGTGGGCGTTCCCATGATAGGGACAGGGATTTGGTGTCCTGGATGGATGTTCCTGTGGTGGGGATGGGATTTGGTGTCCTGGATGGACGTTCTTGTGGTGGGGATGGGATTTGGTGGCCTGGAAGGACTTTCTTCTGCTGGGAATTGGGATTTGGTGTCCTGGATGGGCGTTTCTGTGGTGGGGGTGGGATTTGGTGTCCTGGACAGACGTTCTTCTGCTGGGGATCTGGATTTGGTGTCCTGGATGGACGTTCTTGTGGTAGGGATTGGGATTTTGGTGTCCTGGGTGGGCGTTCCCATTTTGGGGATGGGATTTTGTTGGCCTAGATGGACATTCTTCTGCTGGGGATCTGGATTTGGTGTCCTGGAAGGACGTTCTTCTGCTGGGGATTGGGATTTGGTGATCTGGATGGATGTTCCTGTGGTGGGGATCTGGATTTGGTGTCCTGGGTGGGCATTTCCATGGTGGGGATGGGAATTTTGGGCTTTTCCAGGAGGGATTTGGGATCTGACCCCAGAGAATGGGACAGGACAAGAGGGAACGGCCTTGAGCTGGGCCAGGTTGGGAAATTCAGGAAAATCCCTCCTGGAAAAATCGGCCAGGCCTCGGAAGGGGCTCGGGGAGGGTTGGAATTCCTGGAGACCCCTCTGGATGACCAAGCTTGGACTGGGTGATCCTGGAGCTCTTTCCCAACCCGGATGATCCTGGAAATTGATGGAATCCTGGAATTCTTTGAGTTGGAAGAACCTTAAAGATCCGTGGGCAGGGACACCTCCCACCACCCCAGGTGGCTCCAGCCTGACCTTGGACACTTCCAACCAATTTTTCCTGGGAATTCCATCCCAGCCCTCACTGTGTGTCCCCCTCACACATTCCCGACCCTCCCCACATTCCCATTTTTTTTCCATCCCCATTTTTTCCCACATTCCCGCTTTTTCCCCCCTCAGCATCCAGCGGGCGGCCGTGTGGATCCTGGAGAATTACTACCACGACTTCCCGGTCTACAACCCCGCCCTCCTCAACCTTCCAAAATCCGTCCTGTCCAAGAAAATGTCCGGCTTTAAAGTCTATTCCCTCGGCGAGGGTGAGATTCCCTTTTCCCCTCATTCCCGTTTTTCCTCGTGTTCCTCTCCGGAATTTTGGTTTTTTGGTTTTTTGGGTGGATCTCCGGGTGCTTTTCCCCGAGCTCATCCCGACCCTTCCCGCAGAGAATTCCACCAACAACTCGACGGGGCAGTCGCGCGCGGTGATCGCGGCGGCGGCGCGGCGGCGCGACAACAGCCACAACGAGTTCTACTACGAGGAGGCCGAGCACGAGCGGCGCGTGCGGAAACGCCGCGCCAGGTACGGCGGGAATCCGCGGGTTTTGGGAATTCCTGCTGGGAATTCCGTGGGTGGGGAAATACCAAGGTGGGTGATGAAGTTGGTTGAAGTTTGTTGGGTTCTGTCTTCAGTTTGAGTGAATCCTAACTGATTCAAGGGGCTTTCCATCCCAAATCCTCAGGGTTTTCCACCCCAAATCCAAGGGATTTTCCATCCCAAATCCAAGGGATTCTCTATCCCAAATCCACGGTGTTTTCCACCCTAAATCGAAGAGGTTTTCCACCTGAAATCCTTGGGATTTTCCACCCCAAATCCGAGGAGTTCTCCACCCCAAACCCAAGGACTTTTCCACCCCAAATCCAAGAGGTTTTCCACCTCAAATCCTTGGGGTTTTCCACCCCAAATCCAAGGACTTCTCCACCCAAATTCAAGAGTTTTTCCATCCTGGATCCAAGAGGTTTTCCACCCCAAATCCAAGTATTTTCCACCCCAAATCCACAGGGATTTCCACCCCAAATCCAAGAGGTTTTTTCACCCCAAAACCCGCGGTATTTCCACCCCAATTCCAAGAGGATTTCCACCCCAAACCTGTGATATTTTCCACCTCAAACCCACGGTATTTTCCACCCCAAATCCACAGGGATTTTCACCCCAAATCCAAGAGGATTTCCACCCCAAACCCGTGGTATTTTTCACCCCAAATCCATGGAATTTTCCACCCCAATTCCAAGAGGATTTCCTCCCCAAACTCATGGTATTCCTCCCCCAATACCATGGTATTTTCCACCCTGAACTCACGATATTTTCCCCCCAAACCCGCAGTATTTTCCACCCCAAATCCTTGCGATTTCCCCCCGAAAACCGTGATTTTTTTCCCCCCAAACCCCCGTGCTGTCCCTGTCCCCCCAGGCTGGTGGTGGCGGTGGAAGAAGCCTTCACCCACATCAAGCGGCTGCAGGAGGAGGAGCAGAAGAACCCGCGGGAGATCATGGACCCGCGCGAGGCCGCGCAGGCCATCTTCGCCTCCATGGCCCGGGCCATGCAGAAATACCTGAGGACCACCAAGCAGCAGCCCTACCACACCATGGAGAGCATCCTGCAGCACCTCGAGTTCTGCATCACCCACGACATGACCCCCAAGGTCGGGGTTCTGCTCTGGGGGTTATGGGGTCAAGGATTTGGGATTTATTAGGCAAAGTTTTGGGGATTTATGGGGCCAAGAGTTTGGAGTTATGGGGCCAAAGATTCGGGGTTTAAGGGGCCAAGGATTTGGAGTGAATGTGGTCAAGTTATGGGCTCTGTAGGGCCAAGGATTTGGGGTTTGTGAGGCCAAGAGTTTGGAGTTTTGGGGCCAAGAGTTTGGAGTTTTGGAACCAAAGATTTGGGGTTTGTGAGGCCAAAGATTTGGGGGTTGTGAGCCCAAGGATTTGGAGTTTTGGGGCCAAGGGTTTGGAGTGCATGGGGTCAAGTTATGGGCTCTTTAGGGCCAAGGATTTGGGGTTTGTGGGGCCAGGGATTTGGGGTTTGTGGGGTCAAGGATTTGGGGTTTATGGGACCAAGAGTTTGGAGTTACGGGGCCAAGGATTTGGGAGTGAATGTGGTCAAGTTATGGGCTCTGTAGGGCCAAGGATATGAGGTTTGTGGGGCCAGGGATTTGGGGTTTATGAGGCCAAGAGTTTGGAGTTCTGGGGCCAAGAGTTTGGAGTTTTGGAGCCAAAGATTTGGGGTTTGTGAGGCCAAAGATTTGGGGGTTGTGAGCCCGAGGATTTGGAGTTTTGGGGCCAAGGGTTTGGAGTGCATGGGGTCAAGTTATGGGCTCTGTAGGGCCAAGGATTTGGGATTTATGGGGCCAGGGATTTGGGGGTTGTGGGGCCAGGGATTTGGGGGTTGTGAGGCCAAAGATTTGGGGTTTATGGGGCCAAGAGTTTGGAGTGAATGTGGTCAAGTTACGGGCTCTGTAGGGCCGAGGATTTGGGGTTTATTGGGTCAGGAATTTGGGGTTTATGGGGTCAAGGATTTGGGGTTTATGGGGCCAGGGATTTGGGGTTTATGAGGCCAAAGATTCGGGGTTTAAGGGACCAAGAGTTTGGAGTGAATGTGGTCAAGTTATGGGCTCTGTAGGGTCAAGGATTTGGGATTTATGGGGTCAAGGATTTGGGGTTTATGGGGCCAAGAGTTTGGAGTTATGGGGCCAGGGATTTGGAGTGAATGTGGTCAAGTTATGGGCTCTGTAGGGGCAGGGATTTGGGGTTTGTTGGGGTCAAGGATTTGGGGTTTATGGGGCCAGGGATTTGGGGTTTGTGAGGCCAAAGTTTTGGAATTTATGGAACCAAGGGTTTGGAGTGCATGGGGTCAAGTTATGGGCTCTGTAGGGCCAAGGATTTGGGGTTTGTGGGGTCAAGGATTTGGGGTTTATGGGACCAGAGATTTGGGATTTGTGGGGCAAAGATTCGGGGTTTAAGGTGCCAAGAGTTTGGAGTTATGGGGCCAAGAGTTTGGAGTGCATGGGGTCAAGTTATGGGCTCTGTAGGGCCAAGGATTTGGGGTTTGTGGGGTCAAGGATTTGGGAGGATTCTGTGGATCCTGGAGGTGGGACTGGAAAATCTCAGGATGGGAACGGGGCTGGACCAACTGGAAAAAGGGATCGAGAATCCTGCGGGGGTTCAGGCTGGAGAAAAGGGGGATCCAGGGGGAAATTTGGGATCTGATCCCAGGGAATGGGACAGGACAAGAGAGAATAGGGTGGGAAATCTGGGAAAATCCCTTCTGAAAAAGGGAAAAATCCTTGAAATAGGCTCAGGGATGATTGGAGTGTCCACCCCTGGAGGCATCAAAGCAACCCTAAAATTCTTTTGACTCGACAACCTCAGATCTTTTTCCCAACCCCAAAAAACCCCAAGCTCCACCCCCCAAAAAACAAAACCCCAAACCACCACCAGAGGGCCGTTCCCACTTCCCAAAAACCCCAAACCATGGTTGGTGACCCCCCCGTCCCCCCCTTTCCCCCAGGCCTTCCTGGAGCGGTACCTGACGGCCGGCCCCACCATCCAGTACCACAAGGAGCGCTGGCTGGCCAAGCAGTGGACGCTGGTCAGCGAGGAGCCGGTGACCAACGGCCTCAAGGACGGCGTGGTCTTCGTGCTCAAGCGCCAGGACTTCAGCCTGGTGGTGTCCACCAAGAAGATCCCCTTCTTCAAACTCTCCGAGGAGTTCGTGGACCCCAAGTCGCACAAGTTCATCATGAGGCTGCAGTCCGAGACCTCGGTGTGATTTGGGATTTTTTTTTTTAATCCCGGGATTTTTTTCATCCCGGGATTTTTTTTTTTTTTTTTTTTTTTTATCCTGGGATTCTTTTTCCGGCTCCCGAATTTCCCGGTTCGGGCGCCTTCCTGGGATTGTGACCACTCATGGCTGAGCCCCTTTTCCTCCTCCTCTTCCTCCTCCTCATTCCCGAAATCCGGATCCTCTGGAGCCGTAACTCAAGGGCTAATTCCAAGAATTCCCAATTTCCTTCTTCACCAGCGTCCCTCCCGTCCGTTTTCTCCTGGACAATTGTCCTGGCTCCGGCCTTAAACCCCCCTGGGGCTGGGTTTGCAATCCCAAGGGAATTTTTTTAGTGGGGGGAGAAGAATTTTGGAATAATCTCCAGTGGAAAAGCTCACATGGTGCATCCCAGATTTTGGCAGCGTCCTCCTTCCCTGTTTTATTTTATTTTATTTTATTTTTATTTTATTTTATTTTATTTTATTTTATTTTATTTTATTTTATTTTATTTTATTTTATTTCATTTCATTTCATTTCATTTCATTTCATTTCATTTTATTTTATTTTATTTTATTTTATTTTATTTATTTTATTTTATTTTACTTTGTTTTATTTTATTTTATTTTTAGGAAAAACGAGTGGAAATCTGGTTTTTTATGGAGGAGCTGAAGGTTGAATTGAGGATTTTTTTGGGGTTTTTTTGGGGTGGATTTTGGAGGAGCTCCTGGGAGAGGTCATTAACAAAAATCCCACAGAATTCCCACTGGGATGCAAAATTTTTTTTTTTTTCTGTTTTTTGGGATTTTTTTTTAAGGTCACAAATACCTCACGGACGGATTTGGAATTTTTTCCCATTTTTTTTTTTTCCCCTGTTCCACCCTCACGGGGTTGGCAGTGCCGGGTTTCATTCCAGGGAGGCGTTTTTGGGGTCGGATTTTTGGGGTCGGATTTTTGTCCTAAGCACTAAAAAGGGGGAGTTTGGAGCCAGGGGAGGCTCCCCCAGTCAGCACCAGTAGCAAAATGGGGGAGGATCCATCCCACATCCAAATTCCAGGAAATCCCCGTTTTTTTGGGAATTTTTTGGGAATTTTTTTGGGGGGAAATTTTTGGGGGGATTTTTTTTGGGGGGAACTTCAACCCCCTCCTGCTGCTCCCAACATTTTCCATTTTTTAGGAAATTTCCCAAAACATTTCCCAACATTTTGGGGCGTTTTCCTGCAAAAAAAAATTAAAAAAAAAAAAAAAAAGGATGGATCTTCCTTGGGGGGAGGAGGGTGGAACTCCCAATTCCATTTGGGAATTTTGGGAGGGAAAATTTCCCTTTTTTTTTGGTTTTTGGGGTCGGGTTTGGATTTTCTTTTCCCCGCAGAGCCGAGATTTTTGTGCATGCGTGTAGAAAGTTGTAAAATGTCAAATTAATGGTTTTTAATATATAAGAAGAGCTTGGATTTTCCCGGTTTTTTGCATTCCGGCAGTGGTAGGAATTTTTTCCGTTGGTGTTCGGTTGTTTTATGGTATTTTTTCTGTTTTATTTTATTTTTATTTTTATTTCATAGAGGAACTAAAATTGTACAATTTTGATTTTTTTTTTTTTTTTAATAAAAGAAACATGTTTTGACTTTTTTTTTAAAAAAATTCATTTTGGCTCCGGGGCTGTGGGGCCAAGAGTTTGGGGTTTGTGGGGTCAAGGATTTGGGATTTTTGGGGAAGAGTTTGGGGTTTGTGGGGTCAAGGATTTGGGATTTGTGGGGCCAAGAGTTTGGGTTTGTGGAGTCAAAGGGTTTGGGATTTTTGGGGTAGATTTTGGAGTTATGGGGTCAAGGATTTGGGGTGTATGGAGTCAAGTTATGGGGTCTGTAGGGCCAAGGATTTGGGGTTTGTGGGGCCAAGGATTTGGGGTTTATGGGGTCAAAGATTTTGGATTTATGGGGGAGATTTTGGAGTTATGGGGCCAAGGATTTGGCATCTAGATTTGGGCATCTCTGGGGTCGAGGATTTGGGGTTTGTAGGGCCAGAGATTTGGGGTTTGTGGGGCCAAAGATTTGGGATTTATGGGGCAAGAGTTTAGGGGTTTTAGGGCCAGGGATTTGAGATTTATGGGGCCAAGGATTTGGGGTTTGTGGGGTCAAGAATTTGGAGGTTGTGGGGGCGAGGATTTGGAGTTTATGGGGTAAAGGATTTGGGATTTGTGGGGCCAAGAGTTTGGAGGTTGTGTTTGGAGGATTTGGGATTTGTAGGGTTGAGGATTTGGGGTCTGTGGGATCAAGGATTTGGGGTTTGTGGGGTTTGGGATTTGGGGTCTGTGAGGTCACATTACGGGGTCTGTAGGCTCCAGGATTTGGGGTTTGTGGGGTTTGTGGTATTTGGGGTGTAGTGGGTCAATGATTTGGGGTTTGTGGGGTTTGTGGTGTTTGTAGGGTCATTGGGGTCTGTGGGGTGAAGTTATGGGGTCTGTGGGGTCACGTTGTGGGGTTTGTGGGGTGAAGGATTTGGGATTTAGGGGGACAGGGATTTGGGGTCTCTGAGGTCAATGATTTGGGGTTTGTGGAGTTTGGAATTTGGGGTTTGTGGGGTCACGTTATGGGGTCCGTGGGGTTTGTGGGCTCAGTGGGGTCACGTTGTGGGCTCAGTGGGCTCTGTGGGCTCTGTGGGATCTCTGGGCTCTGTGGGCTCTGTGGGGTTTATGGGGTCAGTGGGTTCTGTTGGTTTTGTGGGCTCTGTGGGCTCCGTGACCGCGTTCCTGTTTCCCGGCGGCCCCAGGGGGGTCTCGCTGAGCTCGGGGTCTGGGGGAGTCCCAGGATCCTCCTGGAAAAGAGACGGGAATGGCACCGAGACCCCGGGATGGTGGGGTCTGGGGTTAGACCTGGCTTTGAGACCCCAGGCCCCGCTTTGAGACCCCCGGACACGGCTTTGAGACCCTTAGACCTGGCTTTGACCCTTCCAGGCCCAGCTTTGACCCTTCCCAATGTCTGGAGCCTTCCCTAAACCCTTTGAACCCCCCTAAACCCAGCTTTGATTCCCCCTAAACCCGGCTTTGAGTCCCCTAGGCCCAGCTTTGAGCCCCCTAGGCCCGGCTTTGGCCCTTCCCAACTCCCAGGAGTTTTCCCAGGTTGGGCTCACCTGTGGGTTGAGGTCGTGGGATTGGACCAGAGCTCCCAAATCTGCAGGAGAAAATTTGGGATTAAAAATTATCCCAATGCAACGAAATATCCCAATATAAAATAAAATATAAAATATAAAATAAGATATTAAATAAAATATAAAATAAAATATCCAAATAAAATAAAATACCTGATAAGAAAATGCCTCAATAAAATAAAATACTCCAATAAAACAAAATATAAAAGAAAATATCCCAATAAAATAAAAAATACCCCAATAAAATGAAATATAAAAGAAAATATCCCAATAAAATAAAAAATACCCCAATAAAATAAAATACTCAAATAAAATAAAATGTTCCAATAAAATAAAATACCCCAATACAACAAAATATCCCAATAAAATAAATTACCTGATATAAAAAACCCAATAAAAAATACTCCATAAAATGAAATATAAAAGAAAATATCCCAGTAAAATAAAAAAATCCCAATAAAATTAAATACCCCAATAAAATAAAATATAAAAGAAAATATCCCAATATAATCCAAATATCCCAATAAAATAAAAAATACCCCAATAAAATAAAATACCCCAATAAAAAAATCCCATTACAATAAAATACCCCAATAAAATAAAACACCCCAATAAAATGAACGATCCCAAATCAGTCAAACCAGTTTCCCCAGTTCCCCCAATCCCCCTGGGCTCACCTGAGGAGTCGCTGCCGTTCGGGACCCGGTCCCGGATCCCTGGGATCAGAAAAGACCCAAAATTGGGATTTTTCCCACCAGAACAGACCCAAAATTGGCATTTTTCCACCCAAAATCCCCCTTGGAAAACCCCAAAATGGAGCTACCGAACCCCCCAAAATTTGGGTTTGGAGCAGGGGAAAAAAAACCCCAAAACCCCAAAATTTGTGTGAATCGAAGAAAAGGGCGGAGCTGACCCCAAAAGAGAAAAAATTGGGGTCAGGTGGGAAATTTGGGGTGAATTTGGGGGATTTTGGAGCAAGGAGAAGGTGCTGAACCCCAAAAAGGAGATTTTTGGGGAATCTCTGGAGGTTTTTGGGGTTGGGACTTCTGGATATTTTGGGGCAATTTTGGATCTTTTTAGGTTGTGATTTCTGAAGATTTTGGGGTTTTGAGTTCTGGATCTTTTGGGGCATTTCTGGATCTTTTTGGGGTTGTAGCTTTTGGGTATTTTGGGCCATTTCTGATTATTTTGGGGTGATGGTTTCTGGATCTTTTGGGGTTTTGAGTTCTGGATCTTTTAGGGAATCTCTAAATATTTTGGGGTTGTGGCTTGTGGACATTTTGTGGTGGTGATTTCTAGATTTTTTTTGCAATTCTGGATTTTTTGGGGTTGTGATTTCTGGATTTTTTGGGGTATTTCTGATTATTTTGAGGTGGTGATTCAGGATATTTTGGGGCAATTCAGGATCTTTTGGGGTTGCAGCTTCTGGATCTTTTGGGGTTCTGAGTTCTGGAGGTTTTGGGGCATTTCTGATTATTTTGGGGTTGTGTTTTCTGGGAGTTTTGGGGTTGTGACCTCCGGGTGTTTTGGGGTTTTTGGGGGTGCTGACCTCTGTCCTTTTTCCTGTGGTAGGTGACAAAGAGCACGAGCAGGGCCAGCAGCACGAAGATGACGGGGGACCAGTAGCGGGCTGGGACACCCGAGGACGTTCCTGTGGGGACAGCGGGGACTGGGGGGTGACAGGAACCGGGAACGGGGGGTGGGGACAACCCAGGGTGGTGGCAGGGCCCCAGGAGGGTGACAGATCCCCTGGGACGGTGACAAATTCCCTGGGAGGGTGACAAATCCCCTGGGAGGGTGGCAGGTCCACCAGGAGGGTGACAGGTCCCCTGGGATGGTGACAGGTCTTCCAGGAAGGTGACAGGTCCCCTGGGAGGGTGACAAAACGCCTGGGAGGGTGACAAATCCCCTGGGATGGTGACAGATCCCCTGGGAGGGTGACAGATCCCCTGGGGTGGTGACAAATCCCCTGGGAGGGTGACAGATCCACCAGGAGGGTGACAGGTCCACCAGGAGGGTGACAAATCCCCTGGGAGGGTGACAAATTCCCTGGGAGGGTGACAAATCCCCTGGGAGGGTGACAGGTCCCCCGGGAGGGTGGCACATCCCCCAGGAGGGTGACAAATCCCCTGGGATGGTGACAAATCCCCTGGGAGGGTGTGCAGGTCCCCAGGGGTGTTGTCACCTCCCCACAATGGTGACAATCCCCGGGACAAGGGTGACAATCCCCAGGATGGTGCCACATCCCATGACGGTGACAATCCCCATCCTGTTGTCACCTCCCTCCCCTTCCCGCGGAACTCACGCGTTTGGTTCCCCGACGGTGTCCCCGCGATGTCCCCGCCCCCAGGAGGGCTCGTGGTGGCCCTAGACCAGGTTGTCACCGTGTCCCTGTCCCCAGGGGCTGTGCTGGGGTGTCCTGGTGGCTCCGGTGTCCCCTCCCTGGTGACATTCCCGTCCCACTCCTCGGTGACATTCCTGTTCTCCTCCTCCTCTTGGAAGCCGAGAGCTGGGAATGGGATTTGTCCATTCCTGTTGATTCTCCTCAAAAATCGGGGATGGGGAATGGGAATATGGACCCCAGAGACCCCTCAGGGGACGTGGGACAGTTTGGGGACATTGCCAAGGGAGGGGCTCCAAAAGGGAATTTTGGAAAAGAGGAGAGGGAAGGAATTCCTGGGAATTCTGAGATGCTATCCCAGGAATGGCGGGAGATGTTCCAGATGGGATTTGGGATGGAGATCCAAAAAATTCTGCACCCAGAGAGTTTTGGGGCTTCGGAAAAACTCCCCAGGGAATTATCCCGACCCCAAAAAAATCCAGGAGGGTTTGGAAAAACCCTCGGAGACAGAGGGATGGGATTTTGGGATTTTGGGATGTCCTGGGGTTGGATTGGATGATCTGGGTGAGTTTTTTTAGCTCAGGATGTCCCAGAACTCTCTGAGGGGGCTGAACCGGCATAGAGCAGAGATCCCACATCCTGTGGGTTTACACATCACCCCCGAGAAAACAAAAACTCAAATGTTGTTGAGTTCTCATGGTGGAAACTCGGTGGGCCCCAAATGTCAGGTGTTCATGATGGAAATCACGGGGGGCTGAGCTGGGGCTGTACTGAAACCCCAAAGGTTTTGGAGGTTATCTCAGCTACAGCGATTATAATCATCCTAAAATACCCCCAAGTGTCCCTAAATGTCACAAATTAACCCAAAATATCCCCAAATATCCCCAAATGCCACAAAATATCCACAAAATATCCACAAATATCACAAAATATCCACAAATATCACAAAATATCACAAAATATCCACAGATATCACAAAATATCATGAAATATCCACAGATATCACGAAATATCCACAAATACCCACAAATATCCCCAAATATCCCGGTCTGGGGTGTGGAATTGTGGGGTGGGAGGTGGAAGGACCCCCCAACCCCATCCAAGCCCCGTTCGTGACCCTGCTGAGATCAAAACCAGCAAAACCAACCCAAAATTATTCCAGTGACCCTGCTGAAATCAAAACCAGAAAAACCAACCCAAAACGGTTCCAGAGCCCCTCCTGCTGCTCCTTTGGGGCGGGTTGGGATGGATTTGGGGTGCTGGGACAGCTCAGAACACCCCAAAATCCCTCTTAGAATCCACAAACCAGGCTCAGCAAAGCTGGGCTCAACCTTAAAGCTGAGCTTAAAGCCCTAAAGGGACGTTCCTGAGCTACACCCACTGCCTTCAGCGCCTTCCTCTTCCTCTTCCTCCTCCTCACTCCAGCCCCACACCCCAGACCCCCCGGCCCCACTCACCGACCCCAAAGCTGAGCAGGGCGAGGCAGAGCCCCCCGAAGCCCCTCGGGCCCATCCTCGGGGCCCCAGCCCCACCCCAGCCCCTCTCAAACTCTTCCTTCCCTTTTCTCTCACAGGAAGCAGCAGCTGGTGAGCAAAGGTGGTGAAATTTGGAGGGGAAATTATGAAAAGAAACCCCCAAAGTCATTTCTCCATCCCCCAAGGGCATTTCTACATCCCCTCAGGTTGTTTCTTCATTCCACAGAATTATTGCTCCACCCTATGAATTTATTTCTCCACCCCATGGATTTATTTGCCCACCCCATGAGTTCCTTTCTCCACCCCACAGATTTATTTGTCCACCCCACAGATTTATTTGTCCACCCCATGGATCATTTTTTTCCATCCCATGGATTCATTTTCACCCCATGGATTTATTTTCACCCCATGGATTCATTTCTCCATGTCATGAAATTATTTTTCCACCCCACAGATCATTTCTCCATCACATGGATTCATTTTCACCCATGGATTTATTTTTCCAACCCATGGATTCATCTCTCCCCATCATGGGATTATTTTTCCATCCCATAGAGTTGTTTCTCCATTCCATGAAAAAATCCCATGGATTTTTTTTCTCCACCCCATGGAATTATTTTTCCACTTCATGGAGCTGTTTATCCATTCCCAGATTCCTGCTGGGATCCCTGAATTCCTGCTGGAATCCCAGAATTTCTGCTGGGGATCCCCAAATTCCTTTTGGGATCCCCCCAGCTCAGCAGCACATCATAAATCCCTCCCCCCAAAATCAAAACTCAACACCCAAACACATCAAAGTCTCCACATCCCGTTTTTGCCCAAAATCCCCGATCCCAAATCCTGGCCCTGCAGGTTTTGGTGGGGCTGAGTTGTTTTTTTGGGGTTGGTGCTGGAACATTTAAAGGTTGCAGAAGTTGGAGGGGGAAGGGAGCAGGTGCTGAAACCACTCGGGGTTTTGGTAGGTGGAAGGTTCTCACTTCAACTTTCTGGAGTTATTTCTCGATTTGTTTGGTCAAGAAAAGGAAGCTCTGCAAGAGTCAAAACACGGCAGCAACAGAGGATTAAATAAAAAATAAAATTTATGAAAGCTTTGTTCAGAAGGAATTAATTTTAGACAATTTGCATTAAAGTGTGCTTTCCATGTGAAAAACGAGACGGTTTGGAGCTGTCCGTCCCTGGAGGTGGGCAAGGAACCTGCTGGACGTTTGTCTGGGTGACCAGGATTGGTCCCAAGCTGGAACTGATAGTGCTGCAGGGCTTTTCCAAATTCAGGAATTCCTGAATTCCATGGAAAAAAAACCTTCTGAGAGTTTCTCTCTGTCTGTGAGTCCTTGCAGAAATTTCTTCTAGGAATCGGGTGGGAGAGGGTGAGGATTCAGCTTCTTGAATCCCAGGGAGGTACCAAAATTGAGGGGAAAGATCCCAAAAGTCTCCAAATCCTCCCTGAGATCCCAAACTGAGGCTGCTGCGAGGGAAACTGAGGCAGAAGTGACGAGGAGGGAAAGGGGAGATCCCTGAGATCCAGGTCTGGAGTGGTACTGGGGATGTTGGAGCTGTCCAGGAGACCTTCCAGAGTGACATTGTGCAGTCTGTCTGACCTTAAAACAGGTCCAGGTCCTTTAAACCCAGTCTAGGTCCTTCTAAACCAGCTCCAGACCCTTCAAACCAGGTCCAGGTTTTGGAGAAATCTGTCCTGGTTTGTAGAACAGGTGTCTGCTAAGAAAGGCAGGAGCCTCTCTTTGGAATGAAAATGTAAACCTCCTCCCCCTAAATTATTGCAATTTTGAAATCAAGGGCTTGCAGGAAAACGTATGGGAAGGGAAATAACAATGGAAAATTAAAATAGAAACAGAGCATTGCAAAACAACAACAAAACAGTAACCAGATTGACAGTATAACCTGACACTCCATCAGTCAGGGTGTTAGCAGCAGTTCCATTCAGTGGTGGCTGCATCCTCCTGCAGTGACAGATGTGGTTCAGTTGAAGCAGTGGTTCTGTACAAGGTGCAGTTTGCCTCCGGAGATTCAATGATGATATGGAAAGGTACAGCTTTCTTCTGGAATCCAGTGCAAAAAGCTGTTCTGGTGTTCCAAACATCAGTGTTTACCTGGTTGGGAAATGCTTGGCTCCTCCCCTGGATGATGGAATTTTATCAGTCATACATCAGTGGCAGTTAACAGGAGAGAAACTGAACTTTTTCCAGGCTGCTATCAGCTCTGATTCTTTTCCCAGGAGAAAGGTTTCAGAGAGTTCAATAACACAGATAGACACCTGCTGCAGACGTGTTGTTTTTCACAGAGCAGATTTCTGGAGGGGTGTTGCTCCTCGTACCAAATCAACCCTTTCTAATTTGTATTGTACAATGTATCTTATTTAAACCCATTATTTTCTTGAATAAAATTGTCATTTTTTGGTCTTGCAAGAACGTTGACATGTTACTGCCTTTATCGCATCTCTGGAACCACGTGCAGTGACACGCCTGGAAGGAGGATGAAGATAAAAGATGAAGATGATTGCCCTGGTTGATTTTAGCACATCAGCAGATAATATCTCCCTGGAGATAAGGATCTGGCTTAACGGATGGTGATAAAATCCAAATTTTTGATTGTATCTTGTATTGCAACCTGAGACACCAGATCATTCTAGATCTGTTCTTGATACTTTAATGGTTATAGAATATTTTGAGATCCTTTAAGGCAGTTCCAGATCCTTTAAACCATTTCCAGATTCCTTAAACCTGTTCCAGGTCCTAGATCAGCTCCAGGGTGGCCACGGCACCATTTTCCACCTGCAAAGCCAAAGGGACACGGGTTGGGTTTGGGATCGTGGGAATTGATCCCACCTGGGCAGGGAAATTCCTGGATTTGTTTTAAGGACCCCCTGGGGTGTCCCAGCTCACCTGGTCTGGAGGCTTCACCAGGGAATAAATGGTTGCGGCGGATTCTCCATCTGTTGGTTTTGCTTTAATTCCGTTAGGGATGCGCTGGGGGGGAAAAGGATTTGAAAAAATGTTTTAAGTGTTGGGAAAAAAGATTCCAAATGCAGAGATCCCACAAAGATCAAAGATCCACCTGTGGAAGTGTCACCCCATCCCAAGGCCAGACTGGAGCATCCTGGGAAGGGTCTCCCATCAAGGAATGGAAGATTTTAAGCCCCTCCCAATCCCCAAAATCCCATTTTTTCTCTGATCCCTCCTTTTGGGAGTTTTTGTGGCAGGGTACAGAGTTTTGGGGCAGTTCAGGCGCCCTTGGGACACCTCCAGCTGTGACACAATCCCCTTGGAATTCCCAAAAGCAGGCAGGGATTGTCCGGTTGCCCCCACAGTGTCCCCAGGGTGTCCTCAGGCTGTCCCAAACCCCAGGGAGGACACAGACCCCCGGACTCACCAGCTGGGAAGGTCCCACCTCAGCGTACATGGTCGTCTGCTCGGATGTGGACACTGGAATGGGGGAAAAAAATCAGGAATTTGGGAATTTGGGAATTTGGGATGCAGGGAATGCCCCTGGAGGGAATCCCAACCTCAGGAGCTCAGGATTGACCCCAAAACCCCTCGGAGCTGCTGGAGGGGAATTGTTCCTCATCCCTCCCTCCCTGCGCTCTGTGCGATTGGGATGAACTTCCAGCACCAAGGACAGGGAAAATCCGTTTGGTTGGTTGTTTTGGTTTTGGTGGGTTTTTTTGGGTTTTGTTTTTTTCTTTTTTTTTTTTTTTGTGTTTGTTTGTTTGTTTGTTTGTTTGTTTAAATCCTAAATTCCTGGCTACTTTTAGAGGGCAGAATCCATTTATTTTTCCTTCATGTGATCCCCTCATATCCCATGGAACAGAACGGGGAGTGAGAGGGGACACCCTAAATTTCCCCGGTTATTCCCACCAGGAGAAGGGCAGGGAGCTGCCCCAAAATCCCACCTGTGTCCGTAGGCTTGGGTTTGCAGAGACGGAATTTCCTCCAGCCTGGGGGAGATGCGACAGAATCAGGAGAACTCCAAATCTGATTCACCCCAAATCCACCCCAAATCCTCCCCAAATCCGTCCATCCTGGTTCTGTGTCCCCTCCCAGGTCCCACCTCCTTCCCAGGACTCCAGGAATCGTTTTCCACACTCACCCCTGAATTTACGGAGGAACAGGAGGAGAACCGATAAAAGTGTCACGACTCCAATTGTCACTATGAGCCAGATCCAGAACCTGCCACTGGAGAGGGAACCTGGGAAAGGGTTCCCAAAATAATCCTGGTTCTTCCTGGCATAGGGGGCAGAGGGAATTTCAAATCCCTCCCTGATCCCTCAGTCCATGAGAACTCACTCCAAGCCAGGGCGGCAGTGAGAGAATCCCAAAACCTCAAAATCCCCAGATCCCCAAATCCCACAGTCCCACAGTTGTTGGGTTGGAAAGGAGTTCTGGAGATCTCCCAGGATGGGGTGACCCAGGGCAGGGGACACAGGGACACGGCCAGGTGGTTTTGGGATGGCTCCAGAGAAGGAATCCAGGGGGGGCTCTGGGATTTGGGGTTGGGCTTGTGGCCAACACTCCTTGTCTTGTCCCTGGGACCTCTGGGAAGAGCCCAAACATTCCCTGGGATCTGGAGGGTGCTGGGCTCAACCTCCCCAGTTCCCCTTCCCGGTCGGACATGGAAAAGCTGCACTGGGCACTTGGGGACACTCAGGGACACTTGGGACACAGTTGGACATGGCAGCTCACCGAGGCCAGGAAGGTGTGTGGAAGTTTCTGGTGAGGGAAGAGAAGAGGGACAGGGGTCAGAGTTGCTGCTGCAACCTGGGAAAAACCAGAGCCTGGAGAGAGGGATCAGCCCAGCCCAGCCCCCAAATTCTCAATTTTGGAATCAAAGGAAGGATCACCCCACCCTCAACATTCCCATCCCATCCCATCCCAAATTCCCACCTTTCCCAGCTCTCACCAGCGCAGAGCAGGTCAGGGGTTCTGACAGTGACGCTCCTGTTGCTCACAGGGTTCCGTGCTGTGCACCTCAGCGGCCCCAGCACCTCCAAGTCGGATTTATTCACCCACAGCACCATGGAGCCTTCATCCCATGGCCGATCTCCCTCTCTCCAAGTGTAGGAGACGTTCCCGAGGTCGGTGCCGGACACGGAGCAGCGCAGGGAGAAGCGGCAGTTCCCATCTGAGGAGCAGTTCTGGGCCTCGCAGGTCACCGTGGGCTCTGCCAGCTCCCCTGGGGGTATGGAGGTGTCAGAAACCTTTTTTGTTTTCGTGTAAAAAAACCCAAAAACCACTGAAAGCACTTACTGTACACATGGAGGATGAAGGTGAATCTTTTTTCCCCAATGGTTACAGAGTAGGTCCCGGCATCCTGCAGCCTCAGCTGGGAGATGCTGAGTGCACGGCCCTTCTCGGAGACAGCAAAACGCTTTTCGAATGTTGGTTTTGAAAATAAAGCATGAGGAGGATCCTCAAATGATGCAGTCACTATGGGATCATTCCCAAAATTCCAGAATGCATTTCCATCTGTCATGTCCTGGGTGCGGAAGATCACGGACCTGCCCACGGTCCCGGACACCTCCTCAGTGTCACTGGTGCTCGCTGGGGAGAGAAAGTGGGGACATAACGTGGATGAGGGTGGGATGGAGGTGAGATGAACATGGGGACCAGGTGGGCTCCAGGTGGTATGGTAGTGAGATGAAGGCCAGTTGGGTGGATGAAGGCAGGTTGAAGGAGGGATGGAGGCGGGATCAAGGTGGGATCAAAAGCTGGCATCCAGATGGGATCAAGGCAGGCTGAAGATGAGATGGAAGTGGGATGGAGGTCAGTTTAAGGGGGCATTGAGGTGGGATGAAGATGGGATCAAGGGATGAAGGTGGGATCAAAAACTGGGATCAAGGTGGGATCAAAAGCTGGGATCAGGGTGGGATCAAGAACAAAGCCCACCAGGACTGCAGCAGTTGGAAGGGACTCATGGAAGGGTCCTGTGATTAAGGAAGAGCCTCCCCATGTCGCTGAGGCAGCCACCCCCAGGGCCTCGTGATGGGAACATGTGAGAGACAGAGCCTGGCTGGAAACTGGAAGGGGAACGGGAATGAGGAGCTGGAAACGGGAAGATGCGGAAAGGTCACTCAGCAGGAGAGGGAACTAACTCCTGGTCAGCTGTTCCTTGGAGGAGAATCAGAATCATGGAAAGGTTTGGGTTGGGATGGATTTAAAACCCTTTTATTCTGCTCCCCTAAAATCCTAAAACCTTCCAGTCACCCAGGGTGCTCCAGGCCCTGTCCAGTCTGGCCTTGGACACTGCCAGGGGTGACCGGGGCAGCTCCACCACCTCTTCTCCAGGCTGACCATTCCTTGTGTCCAGGGTTAGGGTTAGGGTTAGGGTTAGGGTTAGGGTTAGGGTTAGGGTTAGGGTTAGGGTTAGGGTTAGGGTTGGGGTTAGGGTTAGGGTTAGGGTTAGGGGTTCCTTTTCAACTCTGCAGCCTCCAAAGGTTCTGTGACCATCTTATGTTGGGATCTCCCCATTCCAGATGGGATCTCCCCATTCCAACAGGGATCTCCCCATTCCAGCTGGGATCTCCCCATTCCATTTGGGATCGCCCCATTCCCAGTGGGATCTCCCCATTCCCAGTTGGATCTCCCCATTCCATTTGGAATCTCCCCATTCCATTTGGGATCTCCCATTCCAAGTGGGATCTCTCCATTCCAAGTGGGATCTTCCCATTCCAGGTGGGATCTCCCCATTCCCAGTGGGATCTCCCCATTCCTGGTGGGATCTCCCATTCCAGGTGGGATCTCCCCTTTCCTAGTGGGATCTCCCATTCCAAGTGGGATCTCTCCATTCCAGGTGGGATCTCCCATTCCAAGTGGGATCTCCCCATTCCTGGTGGGATCTCCCCATTCCACTTGGGATCTCTCCATTCCCAGAGGGGTCTCCCCATTCCAGGTGGGATCTCCCCATTCCAGGTGGGATCTCCCCATTCCAGATGGGATCTCCCCATTCCAAGTGGGAACTCCCCATTCCAAGCGTGATCTCCCCATTCCTGGTGTGATCTCCCCATTCCAGGTGGGATCCCACAAGACCCGAGATGATAATCCTCCCACACCCCTTCAGGTGCAGCCCAGGACAAGGTCCAAGATCCCTCTGGATCCCTCCCTCCCCCTCAGTGAACGCACCCTGACCTTGGGCCACAAATTCAAGGGGGAATGAGTTGTTTTCATTTTTGAAGCTTCCCATTCCAAAAAAGGAAATAAAAACATCCGTTTTGGTTTTTTCATTTTCAGTCCTGACTGGGAACTGAGTTTTTTGAACAGGGAACTGATCCTGGCTCAGCCCTGAGGCTGGGCTCAGAATTTTGGGGTCCCTCAGCCTCAGCTGCCTCTGGAACATGGACAATGTCTCTGAGCACGAGAAAAGACTGTTGAGGGAAGATAAGCAGGATGTTTGCTTAATTTGGTTAACAAAACAACAGTATGGTTGGTTGGATAAGACCCCTCCCTTATGAAAGGGCTGCAGCCAGACCTCGCCCAATTTCCCATTTTACAAGCTCAAAACTCCCCAAGACCTTCAAAAATTAAGAGGCAACCTGGAGAGGAGCAGGAGTGGAGCAGAATGGGCGGAGAACACCTGGACGGGGCGGGACCTGAGGTGGAGCTTGTCCCTCATTGGCTGAGGGTTCCCACGGCCAGAGGAGAGCTCGGGGCATCTTTATCCCCCCTGGTTGCCCAATCCCTGGAGGGTTGCCCAATCCTCTACTCCTGTGCCCCAAATGTCCTCATTCTCCTGGGGGGTCCCTAAAACCAATTTTGCCAAGGGACAAGGAGCACCTGGTGTGTGCAGAGAGGCACAAGGACAGAGCCTGGAGGTGAAATGAAAGAGGGGAAAAGCAATGAGGAGTTTAGAAAGGTCAGAAAAGTTCACCCTGAGCTCCCAAATCCCAGCTCAGCTAACTGAGCAGGACAGGGAGCTCCTGGCCAGGTGTGCAGCTGCTCCTTGCAGGAGAATCCTGGAATTCTGGAATGGGTTGGTTTGGGAGGGAGCTTAAAATTATCCAGTTTCACCCTCTGGAACATTCCAGGAGGTTCTTGGTCTGGTCACTTCCAGGGATGGCAAATCCATGGAATGACCTCTGCTGGACCAGAGGTGGGCATCACCCTCCATCACCAGGTTTCCATGGAAACCAGACAAACATCTTCCACCCTGGCTACAAATTCACCCAGCAGAGCTGCTCTGAAAACCATCCTAAAACTGCCTAAAACCCTAAAACCACCCCAAAATCTCCCTCCCAAGGGCAAGGAGCAGTTAGCACTCACTGGTTTGGTGGAGGAGCACAAGCGCAGTGAGAAGCCGGATCCAAAATTCGTCCATGGGTGGCGGGGACATCCAGGGAATTCCGGGCACTGAGTGCACCGAAAATACAGTGGAAACAAAAAGGACTAACAAGAGTGCCTGATCAGATATTTGAATGTTGTGGAGGGGGGGAGGGGCCCTTGTGGTGAAAACGACAACCAAAGGAAGAGGAACACGAGTCCCTGCGCTGGTCCTTGAACAGCGTCAGTGGGGAGGGCCCCTGTGGTTAAAAGGCATTGGTTGCAAAGGGAGTAGAGCAAGAGTGTCTGTGTAGCTTTAGAATTGTGGGTGAGCACGGAACTTGTGAGCTTTGGTAAACCTGACACACAACGAGTGTGTGAAAACATGCAATGGAAACAACTTAAGGTGTTAGAACAAACAAATACTCAGTTTCTAAGCAAAGGTGAGGAAACTTGAGGTGCTTCAAAAAACCCCTGACTTTTTCAAGTAAAGGTGAGGAAAGTTGAGGTGTTTCTTTAAAAATACTCTGATTCCAAGCAGAGGTGGGCATCATGGGTGACAAATGTGAATGTGTGACAAATGACTCAGGGGCTCCGTGGGGACCAGCGTGAATTCCCTCATCCTCGGCCATGAAGGAGCTGCTCCAGTCTGCAGGAGTGCTGAACAGCAATGCTGAACAAGTCTGGGTCATGATCTGTACAATATACACCAGCCAAACTATATTTTGCTGTTTTTCTTCTATAGTTTGTTTTTCTTCTATATTCTGCTGGTTGTCTCTATATTTTGCTGTATTTTCACTTCCCTGTTTTTCTATATATTTCTTAGTTTAGACCAATGTTTATAGCAGGTGCATGAGATGAACCATTTTTAGGGGATATTCTGCAACTTGTTGAGCAAGTCCTGAAACATAAACTGCGCTAAATCAGGAGAGAAGAGACTGAAAAAGAGAACACTGAAATTAGAAGTTACAAGAAAAAAGGGGAGGACAGCAAAGTTCTGGACAGAGACTTGAAGGGCTCGTGCAAGGGATGTGAACAGCACCAATCAAGAAATGTGTGATTCTGTGAACAGTAGTTTTAGAATGCATAATTAGGACTAAAAGTAAATCATAAATCAGCTTCTGCTTGGTGTCCTGTTTCTCCTGCACCCCCAAAACCACCCTCAGACACAGGACAGCGACAATTCTGGGAAAGTAGAACTTCTCCAAATCCGGGTTACTCTTGGCAGTCACACGCCGTCGCCTCGTGATGAGATTTCGGGTTCAGAGGGAACTGAGGACAGCTGGAGTGAAAATCCTAAAATCAACTTCAGTTCTGCTGTCCCAGTGAGGAACTGGGAGTTGCTGGGAGGATTGGGAGGGATGTTAGAGACAACATTTTGGGGCTGGAATGAGGATTTGGGGCTGGAATGAGGAGGATTTTGGGGCTGGAATGAGGATTTGGGGTCTGGATTGAGGAGGATTTTGGGGCTGGAATGAGGATTTGGGGCTGGATTGAGGAGGATTTTGGGGCTGGAATGAGGATTTGGGGCTGGATTGAGGAGGATTTTGGGGTTGGAATGAGGATTTGGGGTCTGGGTTGAGGAGGATTTTGGGGTTGGAAAGAATATTTTAGGGTTTGATATTCCCCCCCAAAGCTCCCAACCCTGCTGGGGTGTCCGAACTGGGGACACCGGAGCCATCGTGATGTCCCCAAGTGTCCCCACACCTCTGGGGCTGCTCGGGGCTGGCTGGGAGCTGAGATGAGGAAGGGACACAGGGATGGAGAGGGTAGGAGGGATTTGGGAATTCCAGGGAACAAAATCATGCATGAGGAGGGATTTTTGAGGTGTCTGTTATTTCAGAGTTCTGCCGGTTTTTGAGCTGTCACCTCCCCCTGGGACATCTCAGTGTCCCCTCCCTGCCTTGGGGGCTCTGGGGGGGTTGCCCAAGGTTGGGGTCACTTTCCTGGAACTGAAGAAGTGACAGGAACACTGCCAAAGTTGTCACATCATGATGAAGTGACAACCACATGAGAAACCACTCCGAGCGGTGAAATTTGGCATAATTTCTTGTCTGCCACTCACAGGATCTGCAGAATCTCCGAATTTGTGGGGTTGGGAAAGAGCTCTGAGGTCACTGAGTCGGCCACTGTGCACCTTGGTCATCCCCAGGGTGGCAACTCCAAACCTTTCTGGGCACTTCCAGGGCTCCTCCCCGATGGAATTTTGTTTTTTTCCACCAATTCCGAGCCACAGGGATAAACCTGACCTGCCCTTCCCTGGGAAAAAACTTTGGATTCTCTTCCCTCAAAATCCAACTGGGAAACTCCTCCAGAATCCAACCCCAAAAGATTTTTTTAAAATTCCAAGTTTATTTTGCTTTTCCATCTGCCACAATCTGCAAGTTTGGACCTGCCAACACCTGAGATATTTTTTGTCACTGTACAACCTCACTTGTTAATGGATACCTGATTTGGCCATACTTGGGAAAAGCAGCCTGGTGGGACAGAAAACCCTCTGGGGAACAGGGATAGGACAGAATCGGAACCAGACAGGGATTTGACCCACTGGGTTCCTGCCTGGCTGCAGGGGCTATTGGTCAGAGAGCTGGGCAACCTGAACTTTGAACCAATCACAAATGCTTGCCAAGGGACATTAAGAAAGGTATTTAAAGTGCAGTGAGAACAATAAAGTGCTTTTTGTCACATGGATCACAGACTGTCCATGTCTCTGTCTCGGGCTCGGCACCGTTCACGTTACACTAAAATCTGTCTAAAAATCTCTCATTGATTTCCAAACAGCTCAGACACGAACTGATGAATGCTCATTCTCTGCTTGTAAAGGCAGCTGGTTGGTGATTGATTGGTCAGCAATTGAAGGCCACACGCCGTCTCTGATGTCACAGGTTGGGGTGGACACCCCTTGCAGGGCACCCCAGAATCCATCGGGACTCACGCCTACCCACGACCCCAAACGATGAATTCCTGTGATCCCTTCCACTTGTTTGTGGTCAGGTCACGTATAAAAACCTTCGCTCGTGTCTCATCTGCAGCCTGTAACGAGGTAAAACAATTAACAATGACAGGATTATTGGAATCTTGTGGCACAGTAAGATTATTTTTCCAACGGGCTGTGTGGTGTTTCCACAGCCATTCCCCTTTTCTGTTTGTCCAAAAAACTCTTCAGAGTACTGTGAGCGCATTGGACAATGGCCTGGACTGCTGGAGAATGTGGCATGCCAAACTTGTGTGAGGTTCCCCACAGCTGCAAAAACTGCCTCATTTTATTTTATTTTATTTTATTTTATTTTATTTTATTTTATTTTATTTTATTTTATTTTATTTTATTCTATTCTATTCCATTCTATTCTATTCCATTCTATTCTATTCCATTCTATTCTATTCCATCCTATTCTATTCTATTCCATTCTATTCTATTCTATTCTATTCTATTCTATTCTATTCTATTCTATTCTATTCTATTCTATTCTATTCTATTCTATTCTATTCTATTCTATTCCATTTCATTCCATTCCATTCCATTTTATTTTATTTTATTTTATTTTTTACGTATATTTAGGTTTTTTTAATTAGAAAAACAATGACACCGCATTAGAGCTTCACCTCCCACGGCAAACCTGGGATGTGTCTGAGGGCCCTGCACATTCTCTGCAGCTGCCTTTTCAGCCATCTGTCTCCAATTCTCTTCAAAAACTTTAAATTGAACCGACTGAAACTTGGGTTATATCGTTAATTTCATACGGTGCCAGCAAACCCGTATTCAACTCGCGATAATTTGCCCAACGTGTGTAGAACCAAGCCCAAATGGTGCAACCTCGTCCTATAAATCCTGGACTACACGCCAGGCTGGGACATCGTGTCTGTCACGTTGTCCTGTGTCAGGGATGGCTTTAAATACAGGACGCGCTCGAGCCTCCCCTTTCATTTGGATGTCATCTCCAAAATTTCGCGGTAATTGCGACCCAGAGATCGGGATCAGTGTCCACCTGAACACGCCTGCCCAACGGACAGTGGCTACCAGAGGCAGTGATGGAAACACCAACAGGGCTCCAGGGATGGTTTTCCATGCTCACCTTTGGATTTATGGAGGAACGGCAGGAGAACCAATAAAAGTGCCTTGATTCCAATCGCGGTTATGAACCCAATTGTGATCCCGCTGCTGGAGAAGGAACCTGGGAAAGGGAGAAGATCCAATGGAGACATCCCAAAATAATCCTGGCTCTTGCTGGCATGGGGGGCAAAGGGGATTTGGCTTTGAATCTCTCCCTGATCCCTCAGTCCAGGAGAATTCACTCCAAACCAGGGTAGAGGCGGCTTGGCGGAAGCAGTGGTGGGAGAATACCAGATTCCCAAAATCCCAGATTCCCAAAACCCCCAAATCACACAATCCCACACTTGTTGGGGTGGAAAGGAACTCTGGAGATCATCCAGGACGTGGTGACCCAGAACAGGGGACACAGGGACACGGCCAGGTGGCTTTGGAATGGCTCCAGAGGGGGAAGAGGTGGAACTTGTTGGGGTTGGGTTTGTGGCCACCACTCCTTGTCCTGTCCCTGGGACCTCTGGGAAGAGCCCAAACATTCCCTGGGAGCTGGGTCTAGCCCATCCCATCCCATCCCATCCCATCCCATCCCATCCCATCCCAAATTCCCACCTTTCCCAGCTCTCACCAGTGCAGAGCAGGTCAGGGCTGCTGACGGTGACGCTCCTGCTGCTCACAGGGTTCTGTGCCGCGCACGTCGGTGGCCCCAGTCCCTCCAGGTCAGGTTTATCCACCCACAGCAGCACAGGACCCTCGTTCCACAGCCGATCTCCCATTCTCCAGGTGTAGGAAACGTTCCCGAGGTCGGTGCCAGACACGGAGCAGCGCAGGGAGAAGCGGCAGCTCCCATCTGAGGAGCAGTTCTGGCCCTCGCAGGTCACCGTGGGCTCTGCCAGCTCCCCTAGGGGAATGGGGGTGTCAAAAACCTCTTTTATTTTACTGTAAAATACCCCAAAAACACTGAAAGCACTTACTATACACGTGGAGGATGAAAGTGAATCTTTTTTTCCCGTCAAAGGTTACAGAGTAGGTCCCGGCATCCTGCAGTGTCAGATGGGAGATGCTGAGCGCACGACCCTTCTCGGAGACAGCAAAACGCTTTTTGAATGTTTGTTTTGAAAATAAGGCTTGAGGAGGATCCTCAAATGATGCCGTCACTATGTGTATATCCTCAAAATTCCAGGCTGCTACATTTCCACCTGACGTGTCCTGGATGCGGAAGGTCACGGACCCGCCCACGGTCCCGAACACCTCCTCAGTGTTGGTGGCACTCGCTGAGGAGAGAAAGTGAGGACAGAACGTGGGTGAACATGGAGTGAGGGTGGGGTGGAGGTGGTGACAAGGTGGGAGCAAGGTGAGATGGAGGTGAGAGGAAGATCAGTTGAAGGCAGGACGAAGGTAGATTGAAGATGGGATGAAAAGTTGGGATCAAGTGGGATCAAGGAGGGATCAAGGCAGGATGAAGGCAGGATGAAGATGCTGAACGCAGAGAGCAAAGCCCATCAGGGATGGAGCTGTTTGAAGGGTCATGGAAGGGTGGGATCTCCCCATTCCAGGTGGGATCTCCCCATTCCAGTTGGGATCCCACAAGACCCGAGATGAGAATCCTCCCACACTCCTTTGGATCCAACCCAGGACAAGGTCCAAGATCCCTCTGGATCCCCTCCCCCCCAGTGACCACACCATGACCTTGGGTCATGAATTCAAGGAGGAAACAGCTGTTTTCATCATTTTTGCAACTTCCCATTTAAAAAGAAAAAAAAACTGTCTTTTTTTTTTTGTTCCCACTCTAGACTGGGAATTGAGTTTTTCTTCCCAGTTTTCTGAACAGGGAACTGATCCTGACTCAGCCCCAAGGCTGGGCTTGGAATTTCTGGCTCCCTCAGCCTCAGCCACCTCTGGGACATGGACAATAGAATCTCTCCAGTATGAGAAAGGAAAAAATGCTGGGGGAAGGTAAAACCAACAGGAAATTTTGTAGTTAGCAAAGTCACAGGGTGGCTCACATGAT
Organism: Catharus ustulatus; assembly: GCF_009819885.2. Classification (NCBI taxonomy): domain Eukaryota; kingdom Metazoa; phylum Chordata; class Aves; order Passeriformes; family Turdidae; genus Catharus; species Catharus ustulatus. Next base: position 2,934,910 of record NC_046250.1, on the reverse strand, counting down.
ATAAACCCTCGTGGAGCATGGCGGAAGGGCTGTGAACAGACCTTGCCCAATTTCCCTCTTTTCCTTCCAAAAAACGCCCCAGGACCTCCAAAAATTATTAGGCAACGTGGAGAGGAGCAGGAGTGGAGCAGGAGAACATCTGGACAGAGGCTGGACCAGAGGTGCACATCAGCCCTCCATCACCAGGTTTCCATGGCAACAAGAGATGCATGGCTACCAAATATTTACCACAAATCCACCCCACGGAACTGCTCTGAAAACCACCCAAAAACGGCCTAAAACCGCCCCAAAATCTCCTTCCCGAGGGACAAGGAGCACTTGGCACTCACTGGTTTGGTGGAGAAGAAGGAATGTGGTGAGAAGAGAGATCCAAAATTCGTCCATGGGCATCTGGGACACACAGAAGACGCGGTGCACAGCACGAACAAAAAAAATTATTCCAACAAAAATGAGGAACAAGAGCGCCTGCCTCTTGTTGCTTAGAGCTGTGGTTAAAGGGAAGGGCTTGTGGCTTGTCACTGAAATGATGGACAACAAAGACAAGGTAAAAAAAATCTACATATCTTTAGAATCATGGGTGAAGCAAAAATTTATGGGTTGCAGTGAGTCCAAAGTGCAATGAGCTGGAGCCGAGCTGGGCTGGCTTCACCTAAACCCCAAAATCTCCTTCCCAAGGGACAAGGAGCACCTGGCACTCATCAGTTTGGTGGAGGAGAATGAACATGGTGAGAAAAGGGATCCAAAATTCGTCCATGGGCATCTGGGACGTGGGGAGGATCCTGAGCAACGGGTGCACCCAAAAGATTATTGAACTAAAGAGAAGGAACAGGAGGGTGAAGCAAAACACTTGTCGTGCTGAAATGACACGTACGGAAACCACAGTGCCTAAGAGTTGAACCACTAAAAACTGGCACGATTGCAAAGACATTCTACCTAACTCAAGTCAGAAAGTGATTATGTTCAATTCACCAGTGGCAGCACAGGAGTCATCTCTGAAAGGTGGGACTGGTCACGAAGATTCTTTGCCCTCTAAGATCTAACACACGATACACATTCAGAACCACAGCACCTCCCATCTCCTCTCTGTACTAAAATGAGCCATCAGTCCTTCATGAGTGCACAATTCTTCTCTTGAATTGGGTCAATGTCCCCGAAATGAGTCAGTGATCTCAAAGGATGAAGTCAGGAGAGTCTTCATCAGGTCTTGGGGACCCTCTGGCATGACCCAAGGCGCTGTGGTTCGTGATGCAGTCCAGGTGCACACGTTGTTCTTACTGGTTTTGGTTTCATCTTATAACGGTTCAGTTACTCTACGTTCTTCAATAAACTCGTAACAGCAGACAATGTAGCAATTAACCCTAGCTTAATCATCTAGTAATCATTAACCTACCATTTGCCTACCTAATTTGCATCTTGGTCATGGGAATTGCTTCTACAGCAAAAATCTTAACCCTCTAAAATCATCATTCAGTGTGGGGTTTAAAAAAGAAACTAACTCTGTTTATAAGTAGAGGTAACTTGCGGTTTCTAAGCAAGGAAATGTGAGGGTTTAGAATAAAAAGTTCTGTTGCAGGGCCAAGGAGAGGAAATCTGATGTGTTTTTTCCAACTCCATTTCCAAGGTAAGGTGGATTGGGCAGCTGTCCCAAGAGTGTCATGGTGTCCCTGTGTGACAAATTCCTCAGGGGCTCCGTGGGGTCCAATCCTGATCCCCTCAGCCTCGACCATGAAGGAATCCTCTAAACCCCCACCAAAAGCCGTCCCCAGACACAGGACAGTGACAATTTTGGGAAAGCAGAACTTCCCCAAATCTGGGTTTTTCTGGGCAGTCACACACAGTCGCCTCGGGGTGAAATTTTGGGGGTCAGGGGGAAGTGAGAAGGGACAAATGGAACAAAAATCCTAAAAAATAAAATCTTCGGTTCCTCTGCCCCAGTAAGGAACTGGGTGGTGCTGGGTCAGACTGGTTTGGGTTGGGAGGTATGTTAGAGAAAACATTTTGGGGCTGGAATTGGAATTTTGGGTCTTGAAGGAGGAGAAATTTGGGGCTGGAATGAGGAGGATTTTGGGGTTGGAACAAGGAGAATTTCGGGACTGGAATGGGGAGAATTTGGGGGTCTGGAGCAGGGATTTTGGGGTTGAAAAGCGCATTTTGGGGCTGGATATTCCCCCCCAAATCTCCTAGCCCTGCCGGGCTGTCCGGAGCCATCGCGATGTCCCCAGATGTCACCAGCGCTGCAAAAGGAAACCAAAAAACCACACCCATAAAAACCCACACCCTCCTGGCCCAATTAAAACCAATAAAAATATATTAAAATGAATTGAAATGTATTAATTCCCTGCGAGTTTCGAGGCTGAGCAGCGCCACCTGTGTCCCCCAGGAGGGGTGGCCTGGGCGGGACAGGATGAGGAGGAGGAGCAGCAGGAGGAGGAGCAGAGGAATTCCCCGAGTCCCCGCCGGGCACTCGGCAGCCCCGAGGGGTCCCCGCAGCTCCGGGTCCGCTGCGGGGGGTCCCCGAGATGTCCCCGAGATGTCCCCGCTGCCCCCCGGTGCTGCTGGCGCTGCTGCTGGGGCTGGCTTGGAGTCAAGGTGAGGAGGGGGCGCGGGATGGGGGTGGGATGGAGAGGGCAGGAGGGATGCGGGAATTCGGGAATTGCAGGGAAAAGCTGGAGGGGGGCACGCAGAGGGGCTTTGGGATTAAAACTTGGGATCAAGGCGGAGTCAAAAGTTGGGATCAAAAGCTGGGATCAAGGTGGGACCAAAGCTGGGATCAAGGCGGGATCAAGCCGGGCTGAAGTTACTGAACCCAGAGAATGAAACTCATCAGGGCTGGCGCAGTTGGAAGGGACTCACGGAAGGGTCCCAGGGCAAAGGAAGAGCGTCCCGTGTGGCTGAGGGGGCCTGGAGGGGGCTGAGGGGGCCTAGTCACCCTCAGACTGAGCCACCAGAGCCTGGTGCTGGAGGTGAAAAGGGAACGGGAATGCAGAGTTGGAGACGAGAAGATCAGGGAGGGGATGGAGAGCGGTTGGGTGTGAATCGTGGGAGATTTTCCTCGGTTCTCTCACCCCACACTGGATGTGCCCCCGGGGTAAGAATTTCCTGGTGGAAAAAAACCACGGGATGGATGGGATTTGCACTGGGGCACTGTGGAAAGGGGGATTTTGAGGGGTTGAGTCTTGCAAAGTCTCTACCTCATCCGCTCTGACCACACAGAACATTCAGAAACCACATCCTCTGTGAGTTTCATGAGTTTTGTTTTGGGACCTTCGACATCCGGGGCTGCTCTGGAGAAAAGACAGAAATTGAGAGGGGAGGGTGCAGGGGGTGGAAATAACTGGGGTGGGGATGGGACTGAACCGGTCTGGGATGGTGGGGAGGGAGTGGAAAAGTTGGGATGGGGAGTGGACACTTGACCAGTTTGGGATAATGGGGAGAAAGTGGAATTTTTGGGGTGAGGTTGGAGAATGGACACTTGAGCAGTTTGGTATAAAGGGGTAAGAGTGGAACCCCTGGAATACGGAATGGACACAGAACCAGTTTGGGATGGAGAGAAAGGAAATTTTGGGATGGGGAATCAGCCCAGGCTCGAGCAGAGAGGGCAGATCCCTCAGGATGGGGATGGGGAACAGGTTCTGAACTGGTCTGGGATGGTGTGGAGAGAATGGAAATTTTGGGATGGGGACAGGGAGCAGGTCCCTGTGACGAAGAGTGACCTCGGTGGCCGTGGCCGGGCTGGCCCAGGGGTGGCTCCAGCAGTGACCGCATCCCCTGTGGTCACAACCCAGGGACCCCTGGGGTCACAGCCTCCCTCTCCTGGGACTCCCCGGTTCTGGTTTAGGGTCCCAGGAATGCCGAGATCAGGCTGTGACCGCCGGGGGATCGCTGTGCCTGGTGCCGGAGGAACCCGCATGGGAATGGGGGGAGATGCACTGGAAAGCAGAAATGGATTCTGGATCGCAGCAACAGATCTTGACAGCCAGCAGGGACGGGGATGTCTCGTATCCCAAAGGTCCTTTCCTTGGGAGAGCTGAATTCCAGCCGGGAAATCTCTCCCTGTGCATCTCCCCAATTAACAAAACCGAGAGCGGGGTCTATAGGGTCGAGTTCAAGAGTTCCTCTGGGATTTTCCAACAGTGCTTCCGAGTGTCTGTGTGGGGTGAGTGGCTGGGTCCCTGTGTCCCTGTGTCCCTCTGTGTCCTCGTGTCCGTCTGTCCCCTCTCACTGTCCCTGTGTCCCTGTGTCCCTGTGTCCCTCTGTCCCTGTGTCCCTGTGTCCCTCTGTCCCTCTGTCCCTGTGTCTTTGTGTCCTTATCCTCTGTCCCTGTGTCTGTCTGTCCCCTATCCCTGTGTCCCTCTGTCCCTGTCCCCTCTCACTGTTCCTGTCCCCACAGACCCCATTCCAGAACCATCCCTGAAATCCCAAATCCTGGAGTGGGATCGGGATCGGTTCCACTTGTCCCTGCGTCCTCTGTCCCTGTCCCTCTGTCCCTGTCCCCTCTCACTGTTCCTGTCCCCACAGACCCCATCCCGGAGCCATCCCTGCAATCCCAAATCCTGGAGTGGGATCGGGGTCGGTTCCACTTGTCCCTGTGTCCTCTGTCCCTGTCCCTTTGTCTCTGTCCCTCTGTCCCTGTCCCCTCTCACTGTCGCTCTCCCCACAGACCCCATCCCGGAGCCATCCCTGCAATCCCAAATCCTGCAGCGGGATCGGGGTCGGTGCCTCCTGTCCCTGCTCTGCTCCAGCCCCGCGAACGGGAACATTTCCATCAGCTGGGAATGTCCCGGGGACCTCCCGGAATTCCAGGAATCCCCGGGATCCAATGGAACCCAGCGGTTCCAGTGGATCCCAGAAAATGCTGAACCCCAAATTTGTCACTGCAACCTGAGCAACCCCGCGGGCTGGAGAGCGGCCCCGGCCCCGCTCACCTGCCCAGGTGAGTTTTCCATGGGTATTCCAGGGAATCCTGAAGTTGGGAAAAAAACTACTGGGAAAATATTAGGAAAATGCAATATCCTAATTACAAATCTATACATTTGTATAGATATGAAATATTTAATTTTTAATTTCGATTTTGTGTGGAATAGATGAAAATTTTGGTGTGTGTTCTGTGTAAAATCTCAACTTATTTCTTATATAAAAAATCAATTTATATATAAAATATATACATATATAATATATTTACTTATATAATATGCTTGTTAATATAATAAATTTTTATAAATAAGTATATAAATATACTTATTTATATATAAATTATACTGATTTTTATATATAACTATACTTATTTATGAAACAGATACTTATCTCTATAAAATCTATACTTATTTAAAGATAAAATATGGATTTGCTTACATATATAAAAATCTGTACTTATTTATAAGTATAAATTAAACTAATTTAATCTGTTTAATAATATTCTTAATGGTTCATTTAATTATTTGAAATTATTTTTTTTATTTCCATAATGATTTATATATAAAACACAAACTCATTTCTGTATCATTAATCCTCATTAATTTCAACATTTTAAAATTCCCTGTAAGGCAAAATGACGAATTTGGAGACTTGGGGAATCCTGTGACAGTTTGGGTGGGGAGGGAATTTAAATCCCTGGTTAAGGGATTGAATTCCCAGCCCAATTCCAGGATTTTGGGAATTCTTTTCCAGAAATTTCGGGGAATTTTGATTTCTGGAAAGGGCTGAAACTGGTCCTGGACCTGGTCGATTACCTGGTCATGGTCGTGGCGATGCTCATGATGTGCTACTGCTGCAGCAGGTGATAAGGTGGAATTCCTAGGAATTTTTCTGAGGAGTGTCGGAGAGGGAGGCACTGTGGGAGCTGTGACCCCGAAATCCGGGAATTCTGAGCCCACACTGACCCCTGGAATCTCTCCCTAAAATCTGGGAATTCTCAGCCCAAATGGACCCCTTGAAGCTCCCAAAATTTGGGAGTCTGGAACCCCAAAATCTGTGATGTGAAAAAATTTGGGGTGTGAATGTTTGGTTTTGGGGTGAAAATGTGTGATTTGCGGTGTAAATGTGTGTGATTTGGAGTGGAGAGTGTGGTTTGGGGTGTAAGTATGTGAGATACATTCCATGATACGTATTTTATAATGCATTTTATATATTTTATTATGTCAATATGTGTTTTGTGATGTAACTGTGTGATTTTGGGGTGTACAGGTGTATTTTGTCCTGTACAGGTGTATTTTGGTCTGTCCAGGTATATTTTGTCCTGTACAGCTATATTTTGTCCTGTACACGTGTATTTTGGTCTGTACAGGTGTATTTTGACCTGTACAGGTGTATTTTGTCCTGTACACACCTGGACACACCTGGACACTCCTGAGCACATCTGGGAGCTCTTCTGTCTTCCCCGAATTTTTTTTGCACTTTTGGAATTCTTAAGGGGTTTTTTTTTCCCCCAATCCAAGAATTCCCAAATTAATCTGTATCCCAGAAGTCTCCAATTCCAAACCACCCGAGATGTGCAAAATAAAAAAATAAAGAGTGAACAAAAAGCCGATTTTTGTTATTTTGTTAAAATTGATCCCATGGGGGAATCCAGGTTGGGATGAAATTCCTGGGTCCAGCTGCTGGCGCTGCTGCTGTGGCTGGTTTGGAGCCAAGATGAGGAGGGGGCACGGAAATTTGGGAATTTGGGAATTCAGGAATTCCAGGGAACAACGCTCGCAGGCACAGGGTGGGATTTTTCGGGTTATTTCAAAATAATTTGGGTCTGTTATTTCAGAATCCCGTGGATTTTTGAGCTGTCACCTCCCCCTGGGACATCTCGGTGTCCCCTCCCAATTCTGAGCCACAGGGATGAGCCTGACCTGCCCTTCCCTGGGAAAAAAAACTTTTTGGATTCTCTTCCCCCAAAATCCAACTGGGAAACTCCTCCAGAATCCAACCCCAAAATATTTTTTTAAAAAATTTCAAGTTTATTTTGCTTTTGCGTCCACCATAATCTGCGAGCTCGGACCTGCGGACACCCGAGATATTTTGGGATGAAAAAATCCCTTGGATCAGTGGGAAAGAAAGCGAATGGGGAAGTTTGGTGGGAATGACCATTCCTGGAGTCATAGGAGTGGGAATGACCTTTCCTGGGGTCACAGGTGTGGAATGACCATTCCTATGGTCACAGGTGTGGAATGACCATTCCTGGGGTCAGAGGAGTGGGAATGACCATTCCTGGGGTCAGAGGAGTGAGAATGACCGCTCCCGGGGTCACAGATGACCATTCCTGGGTCACACATGTGGGAATGACCATTCCTGGGGTCACAGATGACCATTCCTGGGGTCACAGATGACCATTCCTGGGGTCACAGATGACCACTCCTGGGCTCACAGGTGTCCACTGCCATTGGGATCCTCCAGCATTCCAGAGGTGCACCCCGAGCCTCTCCCTTCTCCAGGATCCCGCTGGAATTCCTCCTCCACCGCCAGGGCAGGTTCCTCACCAATGTCCAGCGCTCTCTTGACCGTCCCACACCTCTCCAGCCGCCATGCTGGACACTCCGGACAGATTTGTCCCCAAATCCTCTGGGGTTTTTCAGGAATTCCCAAAGGATCCTCCGGAGTCACTCAGGCCACGGGCAGGGTCACGCTGGCGTAAACCGTGGTGGCCTCCTCAAGGGGACAAAAATTTGGGGCTCAGTGAAGTCACCCAGCCGGGGGGTGGCCCAGGGGAGGGGGTTGGGGACAGTCCCCCCTTACCTGGGGGTGTCCCTGAGGGTTTGGGGGCTCTGCTGGGGCCCGGGGGGTTCCGTCAGTGGCCGGGGGTGGCCCGGTGGCCGCGGCGTAGATGGTGGTGCTGGAGATGGGGGTGGCGCTGGGGACGGTGACTTTGGGCTTCTGAGGGGGGGGACAAAGAGTGGGAGGGGACCTGAGGTAACTGAGGGGTGCTGGGGGACACCTGAGAGGAGCTGGGGGGCACCTGAAAAATTTTCTCCCGTTTCCCCCTATTTTTCCCCATTTTTCCCCATTTTCCCGCATTTATTTTCCCCATTTTCTCCCATTTTTACTTTTTCCCCTTTTCCCCTTTTTCCCTTTTCCCCGTTTTCCCTTTTTCCCTTTTCCCCTTTTCCCTTTTTTCCCTTTTTCCCTTTTCTCTTTTTCCCTTTTACCCTTTCCCCATTTTCCCCCATTTTTTCCCCATTTTCCCCCATTTTCCTCCATTTTTCCCCATTTTCCCCATTTTCCCCCATTTTCCTCCTTTTCCCCCGTTTTCATTTTTCCCTTTCCCCCCATTTTCTCCCCAATTTTCCCCATTTTTTCCCCATTTTTTCCCCATTTCCCCCATTCTCCCCATTTTCCCCCATTTTCCCCATTTTCCCCATTTTCTCCCCATTTCCCCCCATTCTCCCCATTTTCCCATTTCCCCCATTTTCCCCCATTTTCCCCTCATTTGCCCCATTTTTCCCATTTCCCCTCATTTCCTCCCCATCTTCCCATTTTCCCCATTTCCCCATTTTCTCCCCATTTTCCCCACTCACCTGCACCTGGGCATAGATGGTGGCGCTGGTGGCACCGTCCGGAGTCACCTGGGAGGGACCTTGGTCACCTGTGGGGGGGTCAGGTGACAAATCTGGGATCATCCAGCTTGGAAAAGAATTCCAAAATCACCCAACTCCACCCAACCCCAGGACCCCCCAAACTCACGTCTGGCCCTGAGGATGATGATGGTGACGATGACGATGATGACAATGACACCGAGGGTCACCAGCGCCACGAGGAGCTCTGTCCTCACCCTGGGGACACCTGGGACAGGGAGGGGACACTGGGGGGTGGCACCAGGACACCCAGAGCCTTTTGTCACCTCTGTCCCCAGATATTGGGGTTGATTTTTGTCACCTGTCCCCTGATTTTGGGGTTGATTTTTGTCACCCGTCCCCTGATTTGAAGGACGATTTTTGTCACCTGATTTTGGGGCTGACTTTTGTCACCTCTGTCCCCAGATATTGGGGTTGATTTTTGTCACCCGTCCCCTGATTTTGAGGATGATTTTTGTCACCCGATTTTGGGGCTGACATTCACCACCTCATCACCTGATTTTGGGGCTCATTTTTGTCACCTGTCATCTGATTTTGGGGACCACTTTTGTCACCTGTCACCTGATTTTGAGGTTGATTTTTGTCACCCGTTTCCTGATTTTAGGGATAATTTTTGTCACCCATTCCCTGATTTTGAGGCTGACTTTTGACACTTTGTCCCCTGATTTTAGGTCTGATTTTTGTCACCTGTCCCCTGATTTTAAGGATGATTTTTGTCACCCGATTTTGGGGCTGATATTCATCACCTGATTTTGGGGCTCGTTTTTGTCACCTGTCATCTGATTTTGGGGACCACTTTTGCCACCTCATCCTCTGATTTTGGGGATCGCTTTTGTCACCTGCCACCTGATTTTGGGGTCGATTTTTGTCACCTGATTTTGGGGTTGATTTTTTATCACCTGGTGCTGATTTCCATCACTTTGTCCCCCGATTTTGGGGTTGATTTTTGTCACCACTGTGCCCTAATTTTGAACTGAATTTTGTCACTTCATCGTGCCCTTATTTGGAGGCCGAATTTGTCACCGTGTCACCTGCTTTGGGGCTGATTTGCTGCAGGAAATCAAGGGCAGGAAATGCCTCCGAGTTCTCTTTATTTGCCTTATTTGAGATAAAAACCCGATGGGGGCTGGATTTGGGGTCGGAAAAAAAATACCAAAGCAAGCTAAAAATGTCTCTCCTGGCTTTAAGGGGAGTTGAGGGATGGAAATGTCACAAATATCCATAGAAATACCTCCAATATTCACAAAAATCTCTCATGTGAAGGGGAATCCCATTAATCCAGAGAAATATCTCAAATATTCAGAGAAATCTCTCAAATTTGCACACAAATCACTCAAATTCCCACCCTGACCTGACAGCACTGGGACATTTCCAGAGTTCTTTTCCCACCCCACAATCCTGGGATTCTGGGGTTAACTGAGATTCTGGGATTCTTGGGATTCCAGAACTCTGGGATTCTGGGATTCCAGTATTCTCTGATTCCAGGATTCTGGGATTCCACGATTCTGGGTTTCTGGGATTTGGGGATTCCAAGGTTCTGGGATTTAGGGATTGTGGGATTTTGGGATTCCAGTATTTTTGGGTTCTGGGATTCCAGGATTTTGGGATTCCAGGATTCTTAGGTTCTGGGATTACGGGATTGTGGGATTCTGGGATTGTTGGATTCTGAGGTTCAGGATTTTGGGATCTGGGGATTCCAGGATTCTGGGGTTCGCGATTTTGGGATTCTGGGATTTTGGGATTCCAGGATTCTTGGGTTCTGGGATTTTGAGGTTTTGGGGTTCCGTAATTCTGTGGTTCCGGGCTTCTGGGGATTTGGGATTCTGGCATTCTGGGATTTTGGGATCCCAGGATTCTTGGGTTCTGAGATTATGGGATTCTGGGGTTCTGGGATTTTGGAGTTCTGGGATTTTGGGATTCTTGGATTCCATAATTCTGGGATTACGGGATGGTTGGATTCTGGGATTCAGGATTTTGGGATTCTGGAGTTCTGGGATTTTGGGATTCCAGGATTCTGGGGTTCTGTGATTTTGGGATTCTGGGATTCCATAATTCTGGGATTACGGGATTCCATGATTCTGGGATTCCAGGATTCTGGAATTTTGGAGTTCCGTGATTCTGGGATTTTGGGATTCTGGAATTTTGGAGTTCCATGATTCTGGAATTTTAGGATTCCATGATTCCATGACTCCAGCACCTACCACTCTGCTCGGCACCACACTGGGACGAATCAAAGGCGGCGTCCCGGCTGCTGACGCGATTCCTGGCGGTGCAGACGCAGCGGAAGCCGGAGTTCCGTAGGGAATAGGAGACATTCAGGACACTCCCATTCCCAGAGCAGATCCCGCCAGTGTCACCGCTGTCCCGGCTGTCCCAGCTGTAGGAAACCTCATCCCCGCGCTCCGAGGCGCAGAGCAGGGACAGGGAGCAGCTGCCGTTGGACAATTCCCGATGCAGGATCCGGATTCTGGGATCGGCCACCGGCTCTGGGAAAAGGAATTCCGGGAGTTGGTTTTGCAGCTCCTTGATCACCACCCGCATCCCGTCCCCGAAATGCTGAGAACATCCAGAAAGAAAACCCAGGAACATCCAGGAAATTCCAAGGAAACACTGGGAACATCCAACAGCAAGCTGGGAAGTTCCAGAAAAAAGCTGGGATGGGTCTCCAGCTCTGGGGAAAGGGAGAAATGGGAATTCCAGGATTTTTTTGGACATCGAAGTTGGCATTTCTCATCCCCTTGACCGCCGACCACCACCCAAGTTTTCTCCCAAAATGCCAGAATCGTCCAGGAAAAAGCCAGGAACATTGAGGAAAAAAGCCAGGAACATCCCAGAAAAAAAAAAAATCAGGAACATCCAGGAAAAAAACAGGAATATCCAGTAAAAAGCCAAGAACGTCCAGGAAAAGTGAAGAACATTCCAGAAAAACCCAGGAACATCCAGGAAAAAAACCAGGAACTTCTAGGAAAAGACCAGGAATATTCCAGAAAAAAAAAAAAAAACAGGAACATCCTAGAAAAAGCCAGGAGCATCCTGGAAAAAGCCAGGAGCATCCTGGAAAAAGCCAGGAACATCCAGGAAAAGACCAGGAACTTCTAGGAAAAGACCAGGAACATCCCAGAAAAAGCCAGGATCACCCAGGAAAAAGCCAGGATCACCCAGGAAAAAGCCAGGATCACCCAGGAAAAGACCAGGAACATCCAGGAAAAGACCAGGAACATCCAGGAAACAAAACAGATCATCCCAGAAAAAGCCGGGATCCTCCATCACGGCGATTCCCAGAGGATTTTTTTACCGAACACCTGGAGCTGGATGTGCCAGAGCTCCTCCTCCGGCCCCTTGCTGACGCTGTACTCGTAGAGCCTCTCGTCCTCCCGGCTGGTGTTGAGGATTTCCAGGGAAAAATTCCCCCTGTGGAAGCGCATCCGGTCCTGCTCGTACTCTGTGAAATTCCCGCTGGAAAACCTCAGCAGGACTTTTTTCTTCTGCGACCCCTCCATGGTTTTTTTCCAGGAGGCTTCCCCGAATTCCCTGGTGCGTTCCTGGAACTTGGGGGGGATCTGCAGGAGCGTCGGCTCTCCCAGAATTCCCAACTGTGTTTCCCTGGCTCTGATTCCTGGGAAGAAGGGAGGGAGAAGGGTTGAGGCTCATGGGGATTGTCCTCATCCCAATCCTGGAGGAATCCTCTGGGATCAGGTCAGGAATGATGCTGGATCCAGCCTGGTGATCCACAGGATCCCAGATCCAAGGGAGGAACTTCCAGATCCAGAGGAGAGACCCCAAATCCAAAGGAAAGACCCCAAATCCAAAAGGAGACCCCAGATCCAAAGGGGAAACCCCAGATCCAAACATGAGACCCCAAATCCAAAGGGGAAACTCCAAATCCAAAGGGGACATCCCAAATCCAAACATGAGACCCCAAAACCAAGGGAAAGAAACTCCAAAATCCAAAGAAAAAATCCCAAATCCAAAGGGGAGACCCCACATTCAAAGGCAAGACCCCAAATTCCTCCCCAGAATTTTGGGAATTGCAGCCACCTGGGAGTGGGCTCAGGTACAAATCTCACATTTTCCTTCTGGTTGGGTTTTTTGGAAAAACAAAATTAAAAATCAAGGGTTTTCATCTCCCTCACACCCGGATTTCCGTGGGAGGACTTTTCCCCCCAAAACAATTTGTTGTTTTTTATTCCAAGCCAATGATTCGGATTTTCCTCCATTCAAATTTTCCTCCATTCAAATTTTCCTCCATTCAGATTTTCCTCCATTCAGATTTTCCCTCATTTCTGGGCAAACAAATTTTGTTTTTTTAGGAAATTGTGGGAGGAGGAGGGGGAGGAGCAGGAAGAGGAAGTGGAGGAGGAAGAGGAGGAGGAGGAGGAGCCAAATCTGGAGCTCCCAAAGGCAGAGAAGGGTCCCCACTGTGCCCCTCCCACTTTTCCCAAAGATTTTTTTTCCATCGTTTTTGCCCTGGAAAGGAAAGGAAAAAGGAACAAAAAAAAGAAAAAGGAGCAAAAAAGGAAAAAGGAACAAAAAAGGGGGGAAAAGTGAAAAGGGAAGGGAGGAAATGGAAGAGGGAAAAACGGAAAAGTGAAAATGGAAAAGGGAAAAAGGGAAAAAAGGGGGAAAGGGAAAAAGGGGAAAAGGGAAAAAAGATAAGATCCTTCCAAGCCAAACCATTCCATGATTTTATTCCTTGTGATCCCTCTCCCAACCTGGTGATTTGAGCCAATCTGCCAGGAATTTTTCTCTGGAATTCCCAACTCCCTCTGGCGCGGAATGAACCCCTCAGGGCCCTCAAAACCCCACTAAAATTCACCCAAATCCTTCATTTTTTCCAGCTGGAAAATCATTTTTTAATGATCATTTTTTAATCACTTCCTCCCTCTGGAAGAGTTTTCAGGGCGTTTCTCACACCCTACCTGGAGCACCTCGGCCCCAAAGTCCTAAACACCCCAAAAACCCCAAAATCTGTGGGAAAAAAAAAAACAAAAAAAACAAAAAAAAACAAAGAACCCCAAATCCAGGAAAAAAACACCCAAACCCCCCACAAAATCTGGGGAAAAAAAACCAAAAAAACCCAAAATCCAGAAAAAAAAAAACAAAACCAAAGAACCCCAAAACCCAGGAAAAAAAACACCCAAAAAACCCCCCAAATATGGAAAAAAAAAACAAAAAACCACCCAAAATCCGGGAAAAAAACACCCAAAAAAACCCAAAATCCAGAAAAAAAACCCCAAAAATTGGGAGGAAAATCCACGTACCCCAAAGAGCTCCGAGGGCGAGGAGCAGCCGGATCCAGGTGCCCGAGCCCATCCCGGGATCACGGAGCCCCCAGGTTCGGAGCAGGTGGTGACAGGAAGATTTTCACCCCGGTTCGCATTTCCTGTTTTTGGTGTGAATGAGTCAAAATTTTGCCTTTTCTTCTCTCTGATCGGAAATTATTCAAAGCGTGGGGGGTTTGTGCTTTGTGCACCGAGAGCTGTGAGGAAAGCAGAGAAATGGGTTTGGTTTTCTGACAGAATTTACTTGTTTTGGTGAGGGTACTCAATAAAGAAAAAAAAACCAAAAAAACAAAAGAAAACTGAATAAAAATGCCAAAAAAAAAAAAAAAAAAAGAAAAAGGATAAGGATAAGGAAAAGGAAAAGGAAAAGGATAAGTATAAGGAAAAGAAAAAGGAAAAGAAAAAGAAAAAGAAATAGAAAAAGAAAAAGGAAAAGAAAAAGAAAAAAAAAAAAGAAAAAAGAAAAAGAAAAAGAAAAAGAAAAAGAAAAAGAAAAAGAAAAAGAAAAAGAAAAAGAAAAAGAAAAAGAAAAAGAAAAAGAAGGAAAAAAATCAAACCAAACCAAAACCAAACCAAACAAAGCAAACAAAAGAAAGGAATTGAAAAAAAAAATTAAAATTTTTTAAAAATTAAAAATGAAAAAATAAACTAAAAAAAACCCCAATAAAATCAAAGCAAACCAAACCCAAAACCAAACCAAACCAAACAAAACAAAACAAAACAAAAATCAGAGCACAAAACAAAACTAAAAACCAAACAAACCAAAAACACACACACACAAAAAAAAAAAAAAGGAAAAAAAAAAAGAAGAAGGAAAAATCCAATTTTAAAATAATTTCGTGGATTTTTCAGCTCTGGGTCCGCCAAAGCGTCAAAGGACGCGGGAGGCTCCACGGGACATCCCAAAATCTGCTCCATCCCCCTAAAAGGTGGGAAACTCCCAAATTTCCTGGGAATATCCCAACTTGGAGCTCCGTGGGAGGAGAAGGACAGGAGGACCCCAAAAACTCACCTGGGAGAAGCCAAATCCTCGTTCTCGGTGAATTTGGGTGAATTTGGGTGAATTTGGGGATGGGTTTGGTCCTTCCTGGAATGGCTGGGAAAGGCAGGATTGAAAATTCAAGTCATGGATCTACTACTGGGAAAATCTTGGCTGGTTCCAGTGGAGGAGATCCCAGAGTTTTTAATTTTTCCTTTCTCCAAATTTCCTTTCTCCAAATTTCGCCGTTTTCCCCCAATTTTCGCGGTGTGGAGTGGGAATTCCGCAATCCTGGGGCTTGGATCCAACAATCCGAGCTGTGCCCAATTCCTTGTGGGTCCAGGGATGAGAATTCCAGGATTTTCACCCAAATCCAGTCCCAGATTATCCCAGGTTCCTTCTGCTTTTCAGGTGAGCCCAGCTCGGAGGTTTTGCTGCTGGGAAATGATTTTTGAACGACGAAAAAACCCAAAAAAAAACCCGAAACCACCCAAAAAAACCCACACGAAATATCCTGTCAGGCCCCTCCTCCTCCTCCCTGCTGAGACAGCACCTGATGAGGTGAAAAACCCAACGCTCATTTCTCAAAAATCAGATTTTTACGGAAAAAAAATCCTGATTGCAATGAATTAATCCAGGAACAACAGCAGCGATTCCTTCTGGAAGGATTTTGGGGTGGTAAAGTCGTTGGTTTTGGGGTTTTTGAGATTTTTTTTTTTCGGTATTTTGGGGTTTTGGGGGTGTTTTTAGAGGCGCAAATCCCTCCTGGAATTCCCATGGATTTCCATGGATTTCTCCACCAGGTCACAACTGGATTTTCATTCCAGAAATGATTCAAAAATCCCAAAAAAATCCCTGAAAAAAACCAATTTTCCACACCTGGGGAGGAAAAATTAATGAAGTGAAATCATCCAGGAAAAAATTCCTTTTGGGGAACATTTTTGGGAGCAAAGAGCATGAAATAACAGGAAAAATCTCTTTTAAGTGGAAATAATGATCCTAAATTCTTTCTTTTCCCCATCAACTCATCCAGGAATTTTCTGGATGGAAAACCAAGATTCAGCACCAGGATCAATGTTTATTTATGTATTAATATATTTCTATATTTATATATTTACATATTCATAATAAATATATTATAAATATTGGTTGGTTTGTTTATTTGTTTGTTTGTTTGTTTGTTTGTTTTTATAATTTCCAGAGGGGTTTTTTCTTGGATATCCTGGATTTTTAAAGCAGAATAAAAACTCGAAATCACCACACGGGAACGGAGCAAGACCCCCCCAAAAAAAAATTTATTTCCACTGGGAAAAATCAACTTTGGTGTTAAAATCCTCATCCAAGGAGCAGGAATTATTCCGAATTTTCCAAGGAATTCCCTGTTGACCCTTGGGTGGTCCCAACCTTGGGAATCTTCACCTAAATCAGAATTTTTGGGATTTTTGGAGGTGAAATCCCCGAATTTCCCCTTTTTTTTTGGGCTGGGTTGCATTTCTCTCATTCCCAAAATTTCTTCCCACCTTGTTGGATCCGGACAAAAAAGGGAATTTGTTCCCCAAAAACGAGGCTGAGATTTTTCCATCATCCCCCCCGTCAATCCCTGAGCTCGAAAAAATCCAGAAAATCCCAAAGTTGTGGTGTTCAGGATCAAATTTAATGTGAAAAAAAACCAAAATAAACATTTGGGGAAAACCAAAATCGACCCCAAACCCTCTCGAGGGAGAAAACCAAAGGTCCCAGGATTCCCCAAAATTCCAGGAAACCCCAGGAAAGGCTCAGATTGGGTCTCCCTGCGGATTTTTGGGGAGAAATTCCAAATTTGGAATTCCAGTTTAGGGAGGATTTCAAAATTAATCATAAATTAAACCATTCTGATTTCCAAATTAACCATCAATTAAATTATTCTGATTTCTGGATTAATGATCAATTAAACAATTCTGATTCCCAAATTAACCATGAATTAAACAATTCCCATTTCCAAATAAACAATAAATTAAACAATTCTGATTTCCAAATTAACCATCAACTAAACCATGTTGATTTCCAAACTGACCACAAATTAAACTATTCTGATTTCCATATTAACCATAAATTGAATTATTCCGATTTCCAAATTAACCATAAATGAAACAATTCCTATTTCCTAATTAACTATAAATGAAACTCCTCTGATTTCCAAATTAACCATCAATTAAATTATTCTTATTTCCATATTAACCATAAATTGAATTATTCCGATTTCCAAATTAACCGTAAATTAAACAATTCTGACGATTCCGTTCCCATTGAACGGATTCCGTTCCCTGTGTTTCCCTGATTTTTGGATTTTGGGATCTTCATCCAGGTGACAGGAGGTGACAGCAGGCGACAATGAGTGACAGCAGGTGACAGGAGGTGACAGCAGGTGCCACCTTTGGTGTCCTCAGGCCACGGCGAGCAGGAGGAAGAGGAGCACGAGGTGTCCCAGGGCCACCAGGGCACTGGGTGTGGCACAGGTGACGGAGGAGGGCTCACCTGGAGGAGAGGGAGAGATGGGAAAGGGATTGGGAAAGGGATTGGGAAAGGATTTGGGAAAGAATTTGGGAAAGGATTTACGAAAGGGATTTCGGAGAGGGATTTGGGAAAGGGATTTGGGAAAGGGGTTTGGGAAAGGGATTTGGAAAGGGATTTGGGAAAGGGATTGGGAAAGGGATTGGGAAAGGGATTGGGAAAGGATTTGGGAAAGGATTTGAGAAAGGGATTTGGGACAGGGATTTGGGAAAGGGATTGGGAATGGGATATGGCAAAGGGATTTGGGAAGGGATTTGGGAAAGGGATTTGGGAAAGGGATTGGGAAAAGGATTTGGGAAATGGATTGGGAAAGGATTTGAGAAAGGGATTTGGTAGAGGGATTTGGGAAAGAGATTGGGGAAGGGATTTGGGAAAGGATTTGGGACAGGGATTTGGGAAAGGGATTTGGGCCTGAGGTGTCCGAGGAATTCCTGGACATTGCTCTGAGTGACCACTGGGGGTGTCCAAGGAACTCCTGGACATCCCTGAGTGACCACACAGGGTCAGCCCCACCTTGGATCAATGCTCTTTCCCAACCCCAATAATTTTTCGGGATCGCTCTCGAAGTCCCCAATCCCCCCCAAATCCCCTCTGGGGTCACTCCAAATCCAAGGCCACCCCTCCTGGAGCCGTGTCCACACCTGTCCAGCTGCAGGGCGGCCGGTAGGTCAGCGAGGCATTGTTGGAGGACACGGGGTTGCTGACCCTGCACACGTAGGTCTCCACGGCGGGGTTGAAGGACACGTTCACGACGGGGTCGCGGTTCCTGGGGACTTTCTGGGGCGGGATCCACTCGTAGGTGACACCCTTGAGGGCCACCGAGCAGCTGAGGGTGGCATTGCAGTGCTGGGCGTCACCGCTGGTGGTGGCCCCCACTCGGGGCTTCGGGACCAGATCTGGCACAAAGGGGACAATTCCCACAGGGTGGCACAAAGGGGACAATTCCCCCAGAATGTCGTTACGTCCCCAGTCCACCTGTAGGACATGGGGACAACGCCCCCTAGATGTCACAACATCCCCATGAGGTTCTGGGACAACCCCCAGGGTGCCACAAAGTCCCTGTGGAGCTCTGGGACAATTTGGGGACTTCACAACGTCCCCAACACACCAGAGGAGCTCAGAGACAACCTCCAGGACATCATAACGTCCCCGTGGAGCTCTGGGACAATTTGGGGACATCACAACGTCCCCAATCCACCTGTGGGGGACCTGGACAACCCCTCCAGGATTTCACAATGTCCCCATGGAACTTGGGAACAACCTCCAGGATGTCACAACATCCCCAACCCACCCGTGGTGCTCGGGGACATGTCCCAGGATGTCACAGTGTCCTCATGGAACTGTTCAACAATTCTCAGGATGTCACAATGTCCTCAAACCACCCGTGGCACTCAGGGACAACCCCCAGGATGTCACAACGTCCCCAGCCCACCCGTGGAGCTCGGAGATAATTCCCAGGATGTCACAGTGTTCCCATGAGACTCTGGGCAACCCCCAGGACATCCTAACGTCCCCATGGAGCTTGGGAACAACAACCAGGATGTCACAACGTCCCCGTGGAACTTGGGGACAATCCCCAGGACATCACAACGTCCCCATGGAGCTTGGGGGCAACCTCCAGGATGTCACAACGTCCCCATGGAGGCTGGGGGCAACCCCCAGGACATCCCAACGTCCCCATGGAGCTTGGGGACAACCTCCAGGATGTCACAACGTCCCCAACCCACCTGTGGGGCACAAAGTCCCTATGGAGCTCGGGGACAACCTCCAGGACATCACAACGTCCCCATGAAGCTCGGGGACAATTCCCAGGATGTCACAACGTCCCCAACCCACCCGTGGCTCTCGGGGACATGTCCCTGTCCCCATGCTCACCGTAGACCCTCAGCCGGACTGTCTGGACGCTCTCCCTGCCCGTGTCATCCTCCAGGTACAGGTGGAACTCGCTGCTGTCCCTGATGCTCAGGTCCCTCATTTTTAGGGTGTGGTTCTCAAAGAGCTCCAGGCGCCCCTCAAAGCTGCTCTGGGGATACCGCGGCTTCTGGCCCCGCTTGCGGATGGCGATCGTCACCTTGTTCTCCCAGCGCCAGTGGATTTGGGAATATTCCGAGGGATCTTGGGGGCTGCGGGGGTTCAGAAGGGCCACCCCGCCCACGGCGCCGTTCACCTCCAAGGGTTGGGGTTCTGCTGCCCAGGCTGAGAAAAAAAACCCAACAAAAAAACCACAAAAAACCCCAAAAAACGGGGATGGTGTTGTGGGGTCGCTCGACCTTTCCCGGCTTTTGTTCCGCTTGGAATTTTAAATTTTTTTAAATTTTAAATTTTAGATTATTTTGAATTTTAAATTTTAAATTCTTCTAAATTTTAAATTCCTTTAAATTTTAAATTTAAAATTATTTTAAACTCTAGATTTTAAATTTTAAATAATTTAAAATTTAAAACGCAAATTAACTCCAATATTAAAAACCCAAAATTCAAATAATTCCACCACGCCTGGAGCCCTTTGGACACGGATTTCAATTTTCCCACTCCAAATTCCTCAGGGATTAATTTTTCCCTCACTTCCCCTTTTTTGGGGTGTCACGTGGGGACAGCCCCACCCCCACCCCACGGCGTGGTGGCTTCTGTGGGGACGGGCCAGGTGGTGGCACCTTGTGGGAAAAACCACGGTGGGGATAAGGCGGGGTCACCCCAATGTCCCCAAATGTCCCCAAGTGTCCCCAAAACCTCGCCCTCACCCCAGCGCCCCCACCCCAGCGCCCCACCCAGCCCCGTACCTCGCACGATGAAGGGGAGGAAGAGGAGGTTCAGCCTCAGCCCCGGCACCATCTCCCGTCCCCAAGTGTCACCTCCAGGATGGGACACCCCAAACCCCCTCCCCAAGGAGCCCTGAGGCCGGACCCCCCCAAAATCCCCCAAAAAACGAGGCTGGGTGTTCTGAGGAAGGAACGGAAGAGAGCGCGATAGAGTTCCTGTTTCTTTTTCTGTTTCCATTTTTGGGCTCAAAAAGGAGGGTTTGGGGTGTGACAGAATGTCACAAGGTCACAGACACCTCCCACACAACCCCAAGGATCCCCGAAGTCCCCACCAGGGGGACCCCAAATCCGTCCCCATGGGGCACTGACCCCAAGGTCACCAGAGTGACCCCAAATTCCTTCCCCAAGCCCCAGAACAATCCTGGAAATTCTTTTCCCAAACGCAGGAAATCTGTGGGAATTATTTCCCCTGAACCCCAAAACATTCCCGGGAAATCTGTGGGAATTCTTTCCCCAAATCCCAGGAATTCTTTTGGAATTCTTTCCCTAAACCCCAAACAATCCCGGGAATTCTTTGGGAATTCTTTCCCCAAGTCCTGGGAATTCTTTGGGAATTCTTTCCTCAATCCCGGGATTTCTGTAGGAATTCTTTCCCCAAATACAAAACAATCCCGGGAGTTCTTTGGGAATTCTTTCCTTAAACCCCAAAACAATCCCAGAAATTCTTTGGGAATTCTTTTCTTAAACCCCAAAACAATCCTGGGAATCCTGCGGGTTTTGGGGCGGAATTTAGGGAATTCCCAAAAGGAATTTTGGGACGAATTTTAGGGGAAATTCTTCTCCCCAAAGGGAATTTTGGGGTGGATTTTAGGGAAAATTCTAGGGGAAAAAAAAAAAACCACAAACAAGTGAATTGTACAGCCCAGCTGTATTTACAAAAAACAAAAAAAATTTCCAAACTTTCCAAACCCTAAACCTCCAATCCCAAATCCACCCATTCCTGAGTTTTCCACCCCAAAATCTTCACTCCAAGGCTGAATTTTGGGGAGAAAAACCCCAAATTTCCGATTTTTCCTTTTCTGTCATGTGGAATCCTAGTCGACGCTGGAGTTGAATTCCATAGCAAGGAGAATTCTGGGATTTCAGGATTTGGGATTTGGAAAACCAAATTTCCCATAATCCCCATTATCCTACAACAAAAAAAAAAAAAAAGGGATTTAGGAGATTTTTGGGATTTTTTGGATCCCAAAAAACCCCAGGTGGATTTTTCCATCACCTCCAGGTAGGCAGTGGAGACCAAGGCTCGCTCCAACCTCTTCCTCTTCATGGAGGAAGGCTGTGGGGGGAAAAAAAAGAGAAAATTCCAGGTGGGAAAAGCAGGAAAATGATCCCAAAATCTTGGGGGACGGGGATTGGGTGTCCCCAAAGATTGGGGACAGGGATTTGGTGTCCCTAAAAATTAGGGACAGGGATTTGGTGTTGGGGACATGGATTTGATGTTCCCAAAGATTGGAGACACAGATTTGGTGCTGGGGACACGGATTTGGTGTCCCTAAAAATTGGGGACAAGGATTTGGTGTCCCCAAATATTGGGGGCATGGATTTGGGCTTGGGGACACGGATTTGGAGTCCTCAAAGATTGAGGACATGGATTTGGTGTCCCAAAAGATTGAGGACATGGATTTGGTGTCCCCAGATAATTGGGGACATGGATTTGGCTCTGGGGACACGGATTTGAGGTTGGGGACAGGGATCTGGTATCCCAAAAACTTGAGGACAAGGATTTGGTGTTGGGGACATAAATTTGGTATCCTCAAAGACTGGGGACATGGATTTGGTGTCACCAAAATTTTGGGACACGGATTTGGTCTCCCCAAATAATTGAGGACATGGATTCGGTGTTGGGGACACTGATTTGGTGGTGGGGACACGGATTTGGTGTCCCTAAAAATTGGGGACACAGATTTGGTGTCCCTAAAAACTGGGGACATGGATTTGGTGTTGGGGACACGGATTTATTGTTGGAGACAGGGATTTGGTGTTCCCAAAGATTTGGGACATGGATTTGTTGTTGGGGACACAGATTTGGTGTCCCCCAAATATTGGAGACATGGATTTGGTGTCTCCAAAGAGTTGGGATGCGGATTTGGTGTTGGGGACATGAATTTGGTGTTGGTGACACAAATTTTGCGTCCCCAAAGATTGAGGACACAGATTTGGTGTTGGGGACACGGATTTGGGGTTGGGGACATGGATTTGGTGTTGGGGACATGGATTTGGTGTCTCCAAAAATTTGGGACACGGATTTTGTGTCCCCAAAGATTGAGGACACAGATTTGGTGTTGGTGACACAGATTTGGGGTTGGTGACATGGATTTGGTGTTGGTGACATGAATTTTGTGTCCCCAAACCTGGGCCCACCCCAGGCCAGCCTCACCCTCTGCACCGTGGCGTAAACGGTGACGCTGCCGGGCTGCTCCCGGTTCCGGGGATGTTCCTGCAATAAAAAAGGATTGGGATGGACCAAAAATCCCAAATTTTGGGATAAAAATGGATTTAAAATTTGGGGTGACCCTACCAGGGTCCGGGGGGTGACCGTGGTGTAGATGGTGGTGCCGTCGTCCTTGCGGGGCATGGACTGGGGGTGCAAAAATGGAAAAATTTATGGGTTGTTTATTGAAAAATAAAGGAAAAGGAAAAGGAAAAGGAAAAGGAAAAGGGAAAGGAAAAGGAAAAGGAAAAGGAAAAGGAAAAGGAAAAGGAAAAGGAAAAGGAAATTGAATTTTTTTAAAAGATGAAATAGAAATGAAATAGAATAGAATAGAATAGAATAGAATAGAATAGAATAGAATAGAATAGAATAGATTGAAATAGAATAAAATAGAATAAAATGAAATTAAAGAGAATAAAATAGAATAGAGTAAAATAAAATTAAATAGAATGAAATCAAATAGAATAAAATGAAATAAAAAATAAAATAAAATGAAATGAAACTAAATGAAACTAAATGAAATTAAATTAAATATAATAAAATTAAATTAAACAAAATGAAATACAATACAATAAAATAAAATAAAGTTAAATTAAATTAAATTAAATGAGATGAAACTCACGGCGTTCCTGGCTCCCACCTCGGCGTAGACGCTCAGGGGCTCCAGGGATCCCGCGGGGGCTCCGGGGGGATCTGCAGGGTCACAACTCCCAAAGTTTGGGCTCACAATTCCCAGATTTTGGGGTCACAATTTCCAGATTTTGGTCTCAGAACTCCCGAAGTTTGGGGTCAGGATTCCCAGATTTTGGGGTCAGAATTTCAAGATTTCAGGCTCTGGATTTCCAGATTTTGGGATTCCAAACTCCCAGATTTTGGTCTCTGAACTCCCAGATTTTGGGGCCAAATTCTGAGATTTTGGGCTCTGAGCTCCCAGATTTTGGGGATCCAAACTCCCAGATTTCAGGCTCTGAATTCCCACATTTTGGTGTCAGAACTCCCACATTTTGGTGTCAGAATTCCCATTCCCTCCCTTCCCAACATTCCCCACAAACCTTCCCGGGAATTCTCCTTCCTCCTCTTCCTCCTCCAGACCCCAAGCATCACAATCAGAACGAGGATCAGGATCAGCCCCACGCCCAGCGCTGCCCAGAGCCCCAAATTCCCCAAAATTCCTGGAAAAGATAATTCCCCAACTCCTGGAATTGGGCTGGGATGCCAAGAAATCCTCTGGAAAATTCCAGAAATTCCCAGGAATCCCCATGGAAAACTCACCTGTGCAGGTGAGCGAGGTCTGTGCTGCTCTCCAGCCCGCGGGGTTGCTCAGGTTGCAGTGACAAATTTGGGGTTCAGCATCTTCTGAGATCCACTGGAACCGCTGGGATTGGGATTTTGGGGGTTCAGAGGATTTTGGGGGTTCAGTGGATTTGGGGAATTCCGGGAATTCCGTGGGTTTGGAGCGCTTGGGGCATTCCCAGCTGATGGAGACGTTCCCGTTCCCAGGGCTGGAGCAGAGCAGGGACAGGAGGCACCAACCCTGATCCCGCTGCTGGATTTGGGATTTCAGGGATGGCTCCGGGATGGGGTCTGTGGGGACAGGGACAGAATGAGGGGACGGAGGGACAGGGACAGAGGGACACAGGGACAGAGGGACAGAGGGACACAGGGACAGGGACAGAAGGACAGAAGGACAGAGGGACACAGGACACAGGGACAGGGGACACAGGACACAGGGACACAGGGACAGAAGGACAGGGGACACAGGGACAGGAGGCACCAACCCCGATCCTGCTGCAGGATTTGGGATTGCAGGGATGGCTCCGGGATGGGGTCTGTGGGGACAGGGACAGGGTGAGGGGACAGGGGGACAGGGGATAAGGACACAGGGATAAGGGACAGAGGGACAGACACAGGGACACAGGGACAGGGGGAACCAGTCCCGGTACCGGGCCAGGATTTGGGATTTCAGCTCTGGCTGTGGGATGGGGACAGAGGGACAGGGTGACACAGGGACAGGCGATAAGGCCAGAGGGACACAAGGACACAAGGACACAGGGACACAGAGAAGCCACTAACCCCACACGGACACTCGGAAGCACCCAGAAGTCTCAACATTCCCTGAGGAATTCTCGAACTCGACCTTATAGACCCCGCTGTCGGTTTTGTGAATGGGGGAGATGCACAGGGAGAGATTTCCCCAGTGGAATTTGGCTCTCCCAAGGAAATGACCTTTGATGTCCTGGACATCCCTGTCCCTGCTGGCTGTCACGATCTTGTACTGCGATCCTGAATCCATTTTCACTCTCCAGTGGATCTCCATCCATTCCCACGAAGGTTTCTCCGGCACCAGGCACAGCGATCCCCCGGCGATCACAGCCTGATCTCGGCATTCCTGGGACCCTAAACCAGGAATTTGTGGATTATGAACCCAGGAGAGGCCCCACGGCCACCGAGGCCACTCCTGGTCACAGAGGTCCGTACTCCATCCCCGTCCCCATCCCAAAATTCCCACTCACTCCTCATCCCAAACTGGTCAAGTGTTCATTCCTCATCCCCATCCCAAATTTTCCATTCTCTCCCCATCATCTCAAACTGATTCTGTGTCCATTCCCTATTCCAGGCGTTCCATTCCCTCCACACCATCCCAATTTGGTTCTGAGTCTATTACTCATCCCCAACCCAAAAATTCCATTCTCTCCCCACAATTCCAATATGGTTCTGTGTCCATTCCCCATCCCAAAAATTTCTACTCCCTCCCCACTATCCCAAACTGTTTCTTTCCCTGTTCCTCGTCCCAATCCCAAAATTTCCATTTTCTCACCATTTTTCCTGACTGGTCAAGTGTCCATTCTCCATCCCATTATCCCCAAAAAATTCCATTCTCACCCCATTATCCCAAACTGGTTCTGTGTCTATTCCTCATCCCAAAAATTCCACTCTCTACACATCATCCCAAATTGTTTCTGTCCCTGTTCCCCATCCCAAAATTTCCACACTCTCCCCATTATCCCAAACTGGTCAAGTGTCCATTCCCCATCCCAAATTTTCCATTATTTCCACACCATCCTAGACTGGTTCTTGTGTCTCTTCCCCATTCCAAAAATTCCATTTTCTCCTCATTATCCCAAACTGGTTCTGTGCCTGCTCCCCATCCCAAATTTTCATTATTTTACCAGCCTGCCCAAATGTCCATTCCCATCCCAAATTTCCCACTCCCTCCCCACACCCCAAACCAGTTCATTCCCATCCCCATCCCAGTTATTTTCACTCCCTGCCCCCTCCCCTCTCAATTTCTCTTTTCTCTTCTCTTTTTGCAGCCCCGGATGTCGAAGGCCCCCAAAATAAAACCCACGGAACATCCGGGCGCCGCTTCCTGTGGCTCTGCGTGGTCAGGCGAGCTCAAAACCCATAAAAAAAACTCTAAATACAATTAATTTTAGTTTTTCCACAGCCCCTCAATTCAAATCCCACCCATTCCCATTTTATTTTTTATTTTTCCAGCAGGAATTTCCTCTCCCAGAGTTGTCGGTTTTGCTCTGGAAAAAAAAATTCCAGCGATGTCAAAATTTGGTGAATTTTGGTGTGGGGACACCCTGAGGATTGAGAAGGATTGGATGAGGATCCCAAAATTCTCCAGGGGGAGCTGGGGGTACTCAGGATGGAGAAAAGGGGAAATTTTGGGATCTTCAGGGGAAATTTGGGATCTGAGCTTGAACTCCAGCACTTCAAAACTCTTCCCCAACCTCAGAAATCCTGGGGTTGTGAAAATCCTGGAGTTGTCAGGAAATAAAAATAAAAATAAAAATAAAAATAAATAAAAATATGAAAACCCAAGGTGTGGCCAGAAGATGCTCCAGGCACCTGGAGATGCTCCAGGGTGACTCCATCTCCCAAATTTGTTGTTTTTTCCCATTCCAGGCCCAAAATTTCCCCAAAAATCTTGTTGTTCCCCTTCCCCACACCCAAAAATCTCTGGTTTTAGGGTAAAAAAATAAGAAAAAAAAAAAGAACTTTCATCCAGCAGCAGCTGCCCCAAAATCCTGGGAAAACAGGGTTGGTTCGGCAGATTTAAGTTTGGGAAAAGGGAAAATCGAAGCTGGGGGTTGGGGAGCTGTCGTGACAGGGAAGTCACGACTTTCAGTCTCAATCCCACACCCAGCCCAGGAAGGGGAACTGAGCTCCGGGCTCCACTTTCGAGGGGTGAAAAAACCCCAAAAAATCCGCGCCAACCCCCGGTTCCCTTCCAGGATTTTTTCCTGGAAACCCCAAATTCCTGAATTCCTCAAATTCGCAAATTCGCAAATTCCCGAAAGCGCAAATCCCCAAATCCCCGAAATCACAAATCTCTGAATTCACAAATCCCTGAAATCACAAATCTCCGAATTCACAAATTCCCTGAACTCCGAAAATTCCGAATTCTGAAATCCCCAAATCCCCGAATTCCCGACAACCCCAAATCCCCAAATTTCCGAATTTCCCAATCCCCAAATTTCCGAATTTCTGAAATCCTCAAACCCCCAATTTTCCGAATTTCTGAAATCCCCGAATCCCCAAATTTCAGAACCTCTGAATCTCCGAATTTCTGAATTTCCAAATTTCCCAAATTACCAAATTCTGAAATCCATGAATTCCCAAATCTCCGAATCTCCGAATTTCCAAATTTCCGAATTTTCAAATTTCCAAATTTCTGAATTTCCCAAAATCCCCGAATCCCCAAATTTCCGAATTTCCGAATCCCCAAATTCCCAAATTCATGAATTCCTGAATCTCCGAATTTCCAAATCTCCGAATTTCCGAATTTCCGAATCTCAGAATTTCCCAAATTTCCAAAATTTCCCGAATTTCCTCACCTTGACTCCGAGCCAACCCCAGCAGCAGCGCCAGCAGCACCGGGGGACAGCGGGGACATCTCGGGGACATCTCGGGGACCCCCCCGGAGCAGCCCCGCAGCTGCGGGGACCCCTCGGGGCTGCCGAGTGCCCGGCGGGGACTCGGGGACTTCCTCTGCTTCTTCCTCCTCCTCCTCCTCCTCCTCCTCCTCCTCCTGTCCCACCCAGGCCACCCCTCCTGGGGACACGCGGGGGTGGTGGCGCTGCTCGGCCGCGAAACCCGCAGGGAATTCATTCATTTTTATTAATTTTAATGAGATTTTGTTGGGTTTTATTGCTCCGAGTGTGGGTTTTGTTTGGGTTTTTGTTTTTTGGGGTTTTTTTTTTGGGCGGGTTTTGGTTTCCTTTTGCAGCGCTGGTGACATCTGGGGACATCGCGATGGCTCCTGACAGCACGGCAGGGACGGGAGGGGTTGGGGGGAATATCCAGTCCCAAAATGCGCTTTGCAACCCCAAAATCCCTGCTCCAGACCCAAAATTCCTCTTCATTCCAACCCCAAAATTCTCCTTGTTCCAACCCCAAAATCCCCCTCTTTCCAACCCCAAAATCCTCCTCATTCCAGATCCCAAATCGTCCTCGCTCCAACCCCAAAATCCTCTCCATTCCAGACCTTAAATCCACATTCCTGACGCCAAATCCCCCTCATTCCAGTCCAAATTTTCTCCTCCTTCCAGCCCATAAATCCCCATTCCAGAATCCAAAATCCTTTTCTTTCCAGACCCAAAATCCTCTTTCTTCCAACCCCAAAATTCCCATTACAACCCCAAAATTCTGCTCATTCCAGCCTCAAAACTCCCGTTCCAGCCTCAAAACCTCCCTATTTTTATGGGATTTTCTCCTCCCAGCCCATCCCGCATTCCCAAGCCAGTAGAGAAGGAAAATCCAGGGAATTCTTTAAAATTCATCCCCCAAAATCAGGGATTCCAGGAGGAATTTCCTCCTGGGTGGAAGGGGCTGGGTAAGGGTGGGATCCCCATCCCTGGAGGTGCCGGAGGAATTCCCGGAATTCCGGGATTCTGGAATTCTGAGATTTTGGGGTTCTGGAATTCCGGGCTCCTTGATTCCTGGACGTGATTGTTTGAAAGCAAAACCAGTGAGAGACTCCAAGTCAGAAATGCAATTTAATACGACAACAAGAAAAAAATAAAATCATGCATTAGAACCAAAAAAAAAATAAAATAAAATAAAAATAAAATAAAAATAAAAAACCATGACCAGAGTCAGACTCCAACCTGACACCCCCTGGCTGGGGTGGTGGGAGCAGTCCAGATGAAGAGATTTTATTGGAATTGTGATCCTGTAGAAAGGTCTGGAAGCTCTCATCCTCTGGAATCCAGTGGGAAAAGGCTGCTCCGATGTTCCAAATGTCAGATTTTTATCCAGGTAGGAAAGGCTTGGCTCATCCCCCTGGGTGGAGCAGCTGATGGCGGAATTTCGTCAGTCATGGAGTGGGATCCATGGCCATTAACAGGAGAGATCTCCTGGAGGGAGGATGGGTTGTGAAAAGGTAAAGAACATCTGGTTTTTAACAAATAATTCATAAATAGAGGATATCCCCACAGAGATAAAAATCACTGCCGCACGTGGTTTTAAAAAAAATACATTAATAGAGGATATCCCCACAGAGATAACAACACTGCCCCACCTGGTATCTAACAGATAATCCAAGAACAGGAGATTTGTCTCACAGAGATAAGAACGCTGCCCCATCTTGGTTTTAAAAAATAATTCATTAATAGAGGATATCTCCTACAGAGATAAGGATCTCTGCCCCACCTGGTTTTTAACACATGGCCCATTAACAGGAGATATTTCACACAGAAATAAGAAATTCTGCCCCACTTGGTTTTTAACAGATAATCCATTAACAGGAGACATCTCCTGGAGGAAGGATGGTTGGTGGAAAAAATCAAGATCACTGCACCATGTGGTTTATTACAAATAATCCATTAACAGAAGATATCTCCACAGAGATAAGAACAGTGCCCCATGTGGTTTATTACAAATAATCCATTAATAAAGGAGATCTCTCACAGAAATAAGAATCACTGCCCCTCCCGGTTTCAGCAGACAGGTAGATCTTTACTAAGCAACCCACGACCAAGGGCCATTCCCAGATTTTGGGGTTCCAGGGGTCAGTATTCCCCGATTTTGGGATCAAAATTACCAGATTTTGGGGTCAGTTTGGGGTAAGAACTCCTAGATTTTCGGGCTCCTAACTGCCGGATTTTGGGGTTTCAAAGGTGAGTTTGGGATAACAATTCCCAGGTTTTGGGCAGGGGGTCCAAGAGTCAAAATTCCCAGATTTCGGGCAGGAGTTCCAAGGGTCAGAATTCCCAAAGTCTAGAATTCCAAACTCTTCGATTTTGAGGTTCCAGGGTTTAGTATTCCCAGATTTTGGGATCAGAATTCACAGACTTTGGGCAGTGGTTCCAAGGATCAGAATTCCCCGATTTTGGGGTTCCAAGGGTCAGTGTGGGATCAGAACTCCCAGATTTTGGGATCAAAATTCCATGACTTTAGGGTTGCAATGCTCAGTTTGGAGTCAGAATTCCCAGATTTTGAGGAGGGGTCCCAAGGATCAGAATTCCCAGATTTTGGGATCAGAATTCCCAGATTTTGGGCTCAGAATTCCCGGATTTTGGGGTCACAGCTCCCAAAGTCCCTCCCACTCAAACATTCCCCACAAACCTGCCCGGGAATTCTCCTTCCTCCTCCTCCGGCAGTCCCAGCAGACCCCAAGGAGGATCAGGAGCAGTTTCAGCCCCACGTCCACAGCCAGCGCTGCCCAGAAGCTGAAATTCCATGGAATTCCTGGGAAAGGGATCTCAAAATCCTCAAATTGGGCTGAGATTTCAATTCCTTAAATGGGGATTTAAATTCCCTCCCCACCCAAACCATTCCAGGACTCCCCAAATCTCCAAATCCATCATCTTGCTTTATAGGGAATTTTAAAATGTGGAAATTAATGAGAATTTAAGATATAAAAATATGTTTGTGTTTCATATATAATTCATTATGGAAATAATAATAGTAATTGTAATTGTAATAGTAATTGTAATAGTAATTGTAATAGTAATGGTATTAGCAATAGTAATTGTAATAGTAATAACAATAGTAATGGTAATAGTAATAGTAATAGTAATAGTAATAGTAATAGTAATAATAAAATTAAATTTATACTTATAAATAGCTATAATATTTATATATGTTAACAAATAAATATTTTATCTAAAAATAAATACAAGTTTTATAGACATAAATGCCTGTATAGATTTATAATTAAGATACTACATTTCCCCAGTATTTTCCCAGTAGGTTTTTTTTTTTCCCATTTCTGACTTCTAAAACCTAGAAAATTCCAGAAATTCCCTGGAATCCCCATGGAAAACTCACCTGTGCAGGTGAGCAAGGTCTGCACCGCTCTCCAGTCCGCGGGGTTGCTCAGGTTGCAGAGACAAATTTGGGGTTCAGCATCTTCTGGCATCCACTGGAACCGCTGGGATTGGGATTCCGGGAATTCTGGGGATCCCCAGGATTCCGTGCATTTTGGGAATTCCGGGAATTCCGTGGGTTTGGAGTGCTTGGGGCATTCCCAGCTGATGGAAACGCTCCCGTTCGCGGGGCTGGAGCAGAGCAGGGACAGGAGGCACCAACCCCGATTCTGGTAGAGGATTTGGGATTGCAGGGATGGCTCTGGAACGGGGTCTGTGGGGACAGGGACAGAGTGAGGGGACAGGGACAGAGGGACAGGGACAGGGACAGGGTGAGGGGACAGTGAGAGGGGACAGGGACAGGGGATAAGGACACAGGGACAGAGGGACACCGGGACAAGGACAGGGACAGGGGACAGAGGGGACTGGGACAGAGGGACACAGGGACACAGGGACCCAGTCACTCACCCCACACGGACACTCGGAAGTACTGAGAATAAGCCAGGGCAAACCCTAAGTAACGAATGAAATCAGCCGTATAGATCCGACTGTCGGCTTTGTGAACCGCGGAGATGCACAGGGAGAAATTTCCCGGATGGAATTGGGCTCTCCCATGGAAAGAATCTTTGAAATACGAGACACTCCCATTCCTGCTGGCTGTCACGATCGTGTACAGCACTCTTGAATCCATTTCTATACTCCAGCGCATCTCCCTCCATTCCTGCGGGGGTTCCTCCGGCACCAGGCACAGCGATCCCCCGACGGTCACAGCCTGATCTCGAAAGCCTGAACCAGAACAGGGGAGCCCCAGGAGAGGGAGGTTGTGACCCCAGGAGAGCCCCAGGCTGTGACCCCAGGAGAGGGAGGTTGTGACCCCAGGGATCTCTGGATTGTGACCCAGGAGAGGCTCCATGGATGTACAGGGACCCATTCCCCGTCCCCATCCCAAAATTCCCACTCTCTCCCCATTATCCTGGACTTGTCAAGTGTCCATTCCACATTCCCAGGGGTTCCATTCTCTCCACACCATCCCATTTTGGTTCTGTGACTGTTCCCCCCGTCCATCCCAAAATTTTCACTCTTCCCATTATCCCAAACTGGTCAAGTGTCCATTCCCCATCCCAAAATTTCCACCCTCTCCCCATTATCCCAAACTGTTTCTGTGTCCATTCCTCATCCCCATCCCAAAATTTCCACACTCTCCCCATTATCCCAGACTGGTTCTTGTGTCTATTCCTTGTTCCCATCCCAAATTTCTGCTCTCCCCATTATCCCAGACTCGTCAAGGGTCCATTCTCCATCCCAAAAATTTCCATTCTCACCACACCATCCCAAACTGGTTCTGTTTCCATTCCTCATCCCCATCCCAAAATTTCCATTCTCTCTACATCATTACAAACTGGTCAAGTGTCCATTCCTCATCCCGCTCCCAAAATTTCCACACTCTCCCCATTATCCCAGGCTGGTCAAGTGTCCATCCTCCATCCCAAAATTTCATTTTATCCCCATTATCCCAAACTGGTTCTGTGCCAATTTCTCTTTTCTCTTCCCTTTTTGCAGCCCCAGATGTCGAAGGCCCCCAAAATAAAACCCACAGAACATCTGGGCGCGACTTTCAGCCCAAATCCCTCATCCGGTCCAGGAAGGGGAACCGAGCTCCGGGCTCCACTTTCGAAAAATCCGCGCCAACCCCCGGCTCCATTCCAGGTTTTTTTCCTGGAAACCTCAAATTCCTGAATTCCTCAAATTCGCAAATTCGCAAATCCCCAAATTCCCGAAATCGCAAATCAAGAAATTCGCAAATCCCCAAAATCCCAAATCTCCGAATTCACAAATTCCCCAAATTCTGAAAATTCTGAATTCTGAAATCCCCAGATTTCCAAATTCCCGACAACCCCAAATCCCCAAATTTCCGAATTTCCCAATCCCCAAATCCCCAAATTTCTGAAATCCGCGAATCTTCAAATTTCCGAATTTCTGAAATCCCCGAATCCCCAATTTTCCGAATTTCTGAAATCCCCAAATCCCCAAAATGCCGAATCTCCAAATTTCTGAATTTCTGAATTTCTCAAATTCCCGAATTCGGAAATCCATGAATTACCGAATCTCCGAATCTCCGAATTTCTGAATTTCCGAATCCCAAAAACCCCAAAATTCCGAATTTCCCAATTTCCCGATTTCCCAAATTTCCCAAATTTCCTCACCTCCGCTCCGAGCCAGCCCCAGCAGCAGCGCCAGCAGCACCGCGGGACAGCGGGGACATCTCGGGGACATCTCGGGGACCCCCCCGGAGCAGCCCCGCAGCTGCGGGGACCCCTCGGGGCTGCCGAGTGCCCGGCGGGGACTCGGG
The DNA here is from genome assembly GCF_009819885.2 of Catharus ustulatus. Lineage (NCBI taxonomy): Eukaryota > Metazoa > Chordata > Aves > Passeriformes > Turdidae > Catharus > Catharus ustulatus. The sequence continues at coordinate 2,901,626 of NC_046250.1, read as the reverse complement.
GACTTCCTCTGCTTCTTCCTCCTCCTCCTCCTCCTCCTCCTCCTCCTGTCCCACCCAGGCCACCCCTCCTGGGGACACGCGGGGGTGGTGGCGCTGCTCGGCCGCGAAACCCGCAGGGAATTAATCCATTTTTATTAATTTTAATGAGATTTTGTTGGTTTTTATTGCACCGGGTGTGGGTTTTGTTTGGGGTTTTTTTTTGGTTTTTTGGTTGGTTTTTTTTTTTTTGGGGCGGGTTTTGGTTTCCTTTTGCAGCGCTGGTGACATTTGGGGACATCGCGATGGCTCCGGACAGCCCGGCAGGGACGGGCGGGGTTGGGGGGAATATCCGGCCCCAAAATGCGCTTTTCAACCCCAAAATCCCTGCTCCAGACCCCCAAATCCTCCTCATTCCGGATCCCAAATCCTCCTCATTCTAGTCCCAAAATCCCCCTCGTTCCAACCCCAAAATCGCTGCTCCAGACCCAAAATTCCTCTTCATTCCAGTCCCAAAATTCTCCTTGTTCCAACCCCAAAATTCCTCTGCATTCCAGATAAATCCTCCCCATTCCAGTCCCAAAATCCCCCTCTTTCCAACCCCAAAATCCTCTCCATTCCAGACCCTAAATCCACATTCCCGACCCCAAATCCCTCTCGTTCTTGCCCAAATTTTCTCGTCCTTCCCGCCCCTAAATCCCCATTCCAGACCCAAAATTCCTCCTCATTCCAGACCCTAAATTCTCCTCCTTCAAGACACAAAATTCCCGTTCCAGACTCCAAAATCCTTTTCTTTCCAGACCCTAAATCCCCCTCATTCCAGCCCCAAAATTCATCTCATTCCAACCCCAAATCCTCTCCATTTCTGACCCTAAATCCCCGTTCTAGACCCCAAAATCTTCCTCCTTCCAGACCCTAAATCCCCTTTCTTCCAACCCCAAAATTCCCGTTCCAGACCCCAAAATCTTTTTCTTTCCAGACCCTAAATCGCCTCTCCTTCCAACCCCAAAATCCCCATTCCAAACCCCAAAATTCCCTTTCCAGCCCCAAAATTCTGCTCATTCCAGCCCCAAAATCCTTTTCTTTCCCAACCCAAAATCCCCTTTATTCCATCCCCCAAATCCCCATTCCAACCCCAAAACCTTCCTCATTCCAACCCCAAAATCCTCCCCATTCCCGACCCTAAATCCTCATTCCAAACCCCAAATCCCCCTCATTCCAACCCCAAAATTCTCTTCCTTCCAAGCCCCAAAATCCTTTTTTTTCCACACCCAAAATTCCCAATCCAAACCCTAAATCCCCCTTTTTCCGACCCCAAAATTCCCATTCCAACCCCAAAATTCCCATTCCAGACCCTAAATCCCCATTTTTATGGGATTTTTCTCCTCCCATCCCGCATTCCCAAACCGGCAGGGAAGGAAAATCCAAGGAATTTTTAAAATTTCTTTTAAAACCAAAAGACCGGGAGGTGGCAGCAGGAGACCGCGAGAGGTTCCCGAACGCAAAACCAAATTTGGATCCCAAAAACTCAAATTTTGATCCCAATTTTGGATCCCAAAGTTTGATCCCACATCCCTTCTGAAAAAAAAAAAAAAAAAAAAAAAGGAAAAAAGGAGGAAAATTCAGATTTTTCCAGGCTGGGATTGGTTCCATTCGGCTCCAAAATTTAATTATTAATTGAAATAATGCTTTTAATTAATTAAATTTAATTTAAATTTAATTAATTAGTCCCTCGGAGTTAATTATTGAGAGGGGACAAGGTGTCTGATCCCTCCTGGGTGGCAGATGTCACCTCAAACAAAATCCCAGACACAAACAAGGAGATTTTGGGAATTAAGGGGCGCGAGGGGAGGGAATAAAAGGGAATAAAAATTCCAAGGGGACAAAAACAACCCTGGGAGAAATCTTGGAATGAAGCTGGAGTTGCTTTCTGTTTTATTTTCTTTTATTTTCTATTTTTTAATCTTTTTTTCTATTTTTTCTATTTTTTAATTTTTTTGTTTGTTTGTTTGTTTTGGGTTTTTTTTATTTTGGTTTTTTGGTGCCACAAATTCTGGAATTCGGGGGTTCTGGGATTTTGGGGTTCAGGAATTCTGGGATCTTGGGGTTCTGGGATCTTCGGATTCTGGAATTCTGGAATTCTGGGATTTTGGGATTCTGGAATTCTGGGATCTTTGGGGTTTCAGAATTCTGGGGTCTTTGGATCCTGGGATTTTTGGATTCCGGGGTCCTGGGATTCTGAAATTCTGGGATTTTGGGGTTCTGGAATTCTGGGGTTCTGGGATTCTGAGATTTTGGGATTTTAGGGTTCCAGAACTCTGGGATTCTGGGATTTTGGGATTTTAGGGTTCTGGAAATCTGGGAATCTGGGATTTTGGGGTTCCAGAATTCTGGGATTTTAGGATCCTGAGTTGATGGGATTCTGGAATCCTGAGATTCTGGAATTCTGGGTTTCTGAGATCTTGGATTCTAGAATATTTGGATCCCGGGATTCTGGAATTCTGGGATTTGGGGGTTCTGGAATTCTGGGATCCTCAGTTCCTGAGATTCTGGGATTTTATCATTCTGGGACTCCAGAATTCCGGGGTTCTGGGGTTCCAGAATTTTGGGATTTTGTGATTCTGGGATTCCAGAATCCTTAGTTCCTGGGATTCTGGAGTTCTGGGATTCTGGAATTCTGGGATTTTGGGGTTCTGGAATTCTGGGGTTCTGGAATTCTGGAATTTTAGGGTTCCAGAGTTCTGGGATTTTGTGATTCTGAGATTCCAGAATTCTGGGGTTCTGGGCACCCACGGGTGACCCCAGTGTCCGGCAGTGTCCCCCGGTGTCCAGTGTCCAGCACCCATGGGTGACCAATGTCCAGCACTGCCCAGCAATGTCCAGCAGTGTCCAGCAGCGTCCCCCAGTGTCCAGGGTCCAACACCCACAGGTGACCAGTGTCCAGCACTGTCCATCAACGTCCAGTGTCTCCCAGTGTCCAGCACCCACCAGTGATGACCAGTGACCCGTGACTGGTGTCCAACAGTGTCCAGCACCCACCAGTGACCAGTGTCCGGCCTTCCCAGTGTCCCCCAGTGTCCCCCAGTGTCCCCCAAGTGTCCAGCACCCACCAATGATCAGTGTCCAGTGTCCCCTAGTGTCCCCCAGTGTCCAGCAGTGTCCAGCACCCACCAGTGTCCACCAGTGACCCGTGGCTGGTGTCCAGCAGTGTCCAGCACCCATCAGTGAACCAGTGTCCAGTGTCCACCAATGTCCAGCAGTGTCCCCCAGTGTCCATTAGTGTCCAGTGTCCATCAGTGTCCCCCAGTGTCCCCAGTGTCCGGCTCTGTCCGGAATTCTGCCCCCGGAGCCCCCCAGGCTCTCCCTCGGTGCCTCAGTTTCCCCGACTCCGAAATCCTGCGGCTCTGGGGCCACCAGGAATCCCAGAAACCCAGAATTCCAGAAACCCCAGAATTCCAGAATTCCAGAAAATCCAGAATTCCTGAACCCCAGAATTCCTGAATCCCAGAATTCCAGAAAATCCAGAATTCATGAACTCCAGAATTCCAGAAGTCCAGAATCTCAAATTCCAGAATCCCAAATTCCTGAACCCCAGAATTCCAGAGAATCCAGAATTCCTGAATTCCAGAATTCCAGAATACCAAATTCCTGAGTCCCAGAATTCCAGAATTCCAGAAAATTCAGAATTCCTGAACCCCAGAATTCCAGAAAATCCAGAATTCCAGAATCCCGAATTCCTGAACCCCAGGATCCCAGAATTCCAGAAAATCCAGAATCTCGAAATCCTGAACTCCAGAATTCCAGAATTCCCAGAATTCCTGAATCCCAGAACCCCAAAATCCCAGGATCCCAGAAACCCAGGATCCCAGAATTCCAGAATCCCAAACTCCAGAACTCCAGAATCCCCAGAATCTTGGAATCCAGGAACTGCAAAATCCCAGGATCCCAAAATTCTGGAACACCAAAATCCCAGAACTCCAGAATTGCAGAATCCCTAAGGATCCTGGAATCCCCCACAAAAACTGGGATAATAGGCCCAAAAACTGGAATAATGGACAAAAAAATCAGATTTTTGGGGTAAATACTGGGATAATTGACCAAATATTGGGATAATGGGCTCAAAAATTGGGAAAACGGGCCAAAAAAATCAGATTTTTGGCATAAATATTGGAATTTTGAGCCCAAAATTGGGATAATTTGGTTTAAAAAAATAGATTTTTGGTGTAAATACCGGGATGATTGACCAAATATTGGGATAATGGGTCAAAAAATCAGGATTTGGGGACAAACAGCTGGAAACAGCTGGAGTTGATGATTTCCCCTCCCCCTCCTCTTCCTCCTCCTCCTCCTCCTCCTCCTCAAATTCCTGCGGTCGGAGGCGGCTCCGAAAAAGAATTTTGGGGTTAAAAAAATAACAAAAACATCACAAAAATCCGCTTTTTTTGTTTTTTTAAATCCATTTTTTATCGTCCCTCTCGGAGTTGGAAACTTCTGGGATTCAAAAGAATTCGGGAATTCGAGGGTAGCCAGAAATGAAACTAAAAAAATGTGGAAATCCCCAGGAGAGAAGGGGAAAAAATGGGTTTTTCCATGAAAAAAAAAAATTTGGGAAGGAGGGGTTGGGAGGGCTCAGAGCAGAAAAAATCCGGATTTTTTTTTTTTTTTTTTTTTCTCCAGGATTCTTTCAAATCCCTCCAGGCAAGGGAGGAAAAAAAAAAATTATGTTGAAGATTAAAGTTAAAAAAAAAAAAAAAAGGAGGGAAAAAAATATTTAATAAATTCTGGCAGTGGGAAAAAAAAAATTTGGAGGAGTTGCCAGATGTGCGTGGGCGTGGCCAGGTGTGAGCCCCGAAATGCAGATGTGCACCCCAAAAATCCTAAATTTACACCCCAAAAAATCCACATTTACACCCCAAAAAGTCACATTTACACCCCAAAAATGCCAAATTTACACCCCAAAAATCCCCCATTCTCACCCCAAAATTCCCATTTATTCACCCCAAAATCCCAGATTTGCATCCCAAAAATACCACATTAACACCCCAAAATCCCCGATTTTCACCCCAAAAATTCCCCTTATTCACCCCAAAAATCCCATTTTGTCACCCCGAAATCCCAAAGATTTTCACCCCGAAATCCCATTTATTCACCCCAAAATCCCACAGATTTACACCCCAAAATCCTCCATCCACACCCAAAAATCCCCATTTTCCACCCCAAAATCCCGAATTCTCACCCTAAAATTCCCCTTTTTTCACCCCCAAATTCCCTTTATTCACCCCCAAAATCCCGGATTCTCACCCCAAAATCTCAGTTTTACATCCCAAAACACCCGAAAATCCCATTTTTCCCCCGAAAATCCCCATTTTTTCACCCTAAATCCCGGATTCTCCCCCCAAAAATCCCAATTTTCACCCCGAAAATCCCATTTTTCACCCCAAAATCCCATTTTTCTACCCAAATTCACCATTTTCCACCCGAAAAATCCCATTTTCCCCCAAAAAAATCCCATTTTCCCCCCCAAATCCCCCATTTCCCACCCAAAACCCTCGATCCTCACCCCAAAAATCCCATTTCCTCCCCCCCCAAATCCCCATTTTTTCAACCCAAAATCCCATTTCCCCCCCCCCAAAATCCCGGATTCTCACCCCAAAATTCCCATTTCTTCACCCAAAATCCCCGATTTTCACCCCAAAAATACCATTTTTCCCCCGAAATCCCCCATTTTTTCACCCAAAATCCTGGATTCTCCCTCCAAAAATCCCATTTTTCCCCAAAAAAATCCCATTTTCCCCCAAAAAATCCCATTTTTCCCCAAAAAAATCCCATTTTCCCCCCGAAAATCCCCATTTTTCACCCGAAATTCCCCATTTTTCCCCCAAAAAATCCCATTTTCCCCCCCAAATCCCCCATTCCCCACCCAAAACCCCCGATCCTCACCCCAAACCCTCCCTCCCCCCCCCTCCCCTCCCCCTCCCCCCCCCTCCCCTCCCCCTCCCCTCGCCCCCCTCTCCCCCCCCCGCCCCGCCCCCTCCTCTCCGGGGCTCTCAGCGGAGCCTCCGTGGCCATTCCGGGCCGCGGGGCCACCCCAAAAACCCCCAAAAAAACCCAAAAAAAATCCCCAAAAATTCAACCCGAGTGGGGTGGCCACCGAAGGGCGCCCCGGGGCTACCGGGAGCACCGGAGGCCCTGCCCGTGGCCAGCCCGGAGCGGGAGATGCGGGTCCTGCTCCTCTGCCTGCTCGGGGTCGCGGGGAGCCGCGGGCAAGGTGGGCGAGCCGAGCGGGGGGTTCGGGGGTTCGGTTTTACCGGGGGGGGTTCGGGTTTTACCGGGGGGGTTCGGTTTTTACCGGAGGGGGTACCGGGGGGAGGTTCTAGGGGGGTACCGGGAGGTTTTGAGGCGGTACCGGGAGGTTTTGTGATGGTACCGGGGGGTCTGGGGGGTACCGGGGGTTCGGTTTTTACCGGGGGGAGTTCGGGGGTTCGGTTTTTACCGGAGGGGGTACCGGGGGTGGTTCTAGGGGGGTACCGGGAGGTTTTTTGATGGTACCGGGAGGTTTTGAGGTGATACCGGGAGGGTTTGTGATGGTACCGGGGGGTTTGAGGCGGTACCGGAGGGGTCTGAGGATACCGGGGGGGTTCGGGGGATTCGGTTGTGAACGGGAGGGGGTTCGGGAGGTGGTTCTAGGGGGATACCGGGAGGGTTCGTGATGGTACCGGAGGGGTCGGGGGGTACCGGGGTTCGGTTGTGAACGGGGGGGGTTCGGAGGGTGGTTCTAAGGGGGTACCGGGAGGTTTTGAGGTGGTACCGGGAGGGTTTGTGATGGTACCGGGGGATTCGTGGTGGTACCAGAGGGGTCGGGGGGTTCGGTTTTTACCGGGGGGGGTACCGGGGGGTGGTTCTAAGGGGGTACCGGGAGGTTTTCTGATGGTACCGGGGTGTTTGAGGCGGTACCGGAGACGTCTGGGGGGTACCGGGAGATTGGGAGGGTTCGGGGGTTCGGTTTTTACCGGAGGGGGTACCGGGGGGAGGTTCTAGGGAGGTACCGGGAGGGTTTGTGATGGTACCGGAGGGGTTCGGGGAGTACCGGAGGGGTCTGGGGGATACCAGGGGGTTCGGTTTTTACCGGGGGGGGTTCGGCGGGGGGTTCTAAGGGGGTACCGGGAGGTTTTGAGGTGGTACCGGGGGCTTTTGTGATGGTACCGGGGGTTTGAGGCAGTACCGGAGGGGTCTGGGGGGTACCGAGGGGTACCGGGGTTCGGTTGTGAACGGGGGAGGTTCGGGGGGTACCGGGGAGGGGGAGTTCGGGGGTTCGGGGGTTCGGTTTTTACTGGAGGTGGTTCGGAGGGTGGTTCTAAGGGGGTACCGGGAGGTTTTGAGGTGGTACCGGGGGCTTTTGTGATGGTACCGGGGGTTTGAGGCAGTACCGGAGGGGTCTGGGGGGTACCGAGGGGTACCGGGGTTCGGTTGTGAACGGGGGAGGTTCGGGGGGTACCGGGGAGGGGGAGTTCGGGGGTTCGGGGGTTCGGTTTTTACTGGAGGTGGTTCGGAGGGTGGTTCTAAGGGGGTACCGGGAGGTTTTGTGCTGGTACCGGGGTGTTTGAGGCGGTACCGGAGGGGTTCGGGGGGTACTGGGGGTTCGGGGGACGTTCTAGGGGGGATTTGTGATGGTACCGGGGGATTCGTGGGTGCTTTGAGGCGGTACCGGAGGGGTTCGGGGGGTACCGGAGGGTTTTGGGGGGTTCGGTTTTTACCGGAGGGGGTTCGGGGGGTGGTTCTAAGGGGGTACCGGGAGGTTTTGAGGTGGTACCGGGAGGGTTTGTGATGGTACCGGGAGGGTTTGTGATGGTAGCGGAGGGGTCTGGGGGGTACCGAGGGGTACCGGGGTTCGGTTGTGAACGGGAGGGGTTCGGGGGGTGGTTCTAGGGCGGTACCGGGAGGGTTCGTGGTGGTACTGGAGGGGTCTGGGCGTACCGGGGGGTTCGGGGGTTCGGTTTTTACCGGGGCTGGTTCGGGGGGGTGGTTCTAGGGGGGTACCGGGGCGTTTTGTGATGATTCTGGGGGGTTTGGGGGGGTTCGGTTGTGAACGGGGGAGGTTCGGGGAGGTTCTAGGAGGGTACTGGCAGGTTTTGAGGTGGTACCAGGAGGGTTTGTGATGGTACCAGAGGGGTCGGGGGGTACCGGGGGTTCGGTTTTTACCGGGGGAGGGTTCGGGGGAGGTTCTAGGGGGGTACCGGGAGGTTCGTGGTGGTACCGGGGGGGTTTGTGGGGTTTTGGAGATGTTTAGGGTGGTACCAGGGGGGTTCTGGAAGTGTTCGTGGTGGTACCGGGGATGTTCTGGGGATGTTTGAGGTGGTACCGTGGTGGTACCGGGGGGATTTGTGGTGGTACCGGGGGTTTGTGGTGATTCCGGTGATGTTTGTGGCGGTACCGGGGGGTTTGTGGCGGTTCCGATGATGCTCGTGGTGGTACCAGGGGGTTTGTGGTGGTACCAGTGATGTTTGTGGTGGTTCCGGTGATGTTTGTGATGGTACCGGGAGTGGTTCTGGGGAGGATTTGCCATGGTACTAGTGATGTTTGTGGCGGTACCGGTGATGTTTGTGGCGGTACCGGACTGTTTGTGGCGGTACCAGGGGGTTTGTGGTGGTACCGGAGAGGTTCCGGGACAATCGCGGTTGGTTCTGTTCAATCCCGGGCCCCGGGGTTCGGAAATCTCGGGGTGGGTTTGTGTGGATTCGGTACCGGGGGGTCCTGATGGGACCGGGCCCGGTTCTCCCAAATCCCGGGGCTTGTTCTCCTTGATCCCCCCTCTCCGGTACCGGAAGGTCCTGGTGGAATCCGGGCCACTCCTCCCGGACCCTCCCCCGCCGGTACCGGGCCCGGTTCCCCCAAATCCCGGGACTGGTCCGTGTGGATTGCTCTGAGTCTGTACCGGGAGGTTCTGATGGGACCGGGCCCGGTTCTCCCGAATCCCGGGACTGGTTTGCCCCTCTTCGGTACCGGAGGGTCCCGGTAGAATTCGGGCCGCTCCTCCTGGACCCTCCCTCTCCGGTACCGGGCCCGGTTCTCCCTGTCCTGGGACTGGATCGCTCTGATTCGGTACCGACGGATCCCTCCGGTACCGGGCCCGGTTCTCCCTGTCCCGGGACTGGTTCTCATGAGCTCCCCTCCGGTACCGGGCCCGGTTCTTCCCCCGCTCCTCTCCTTTCCCCCCGGTTCCGTTCCCGTTGGATCCCTGGGACCGGAATCGCGATTTTGGGTCCCCCCTTCCCCAAATTCAAACCCTGAACCTCCATCCCAGTTCCGGGGGCACCCCCAGATCCCAGCCCTGGAATTCCTGGGAAAACGGGGCTGGGGGGGATCCTTTTCCTCCCCTTTTTCCACATTTTTCCCATTTTTCCCCATTTTTCCACTTTTTTTCCTCATTTTTCCCCATTTTTCCCACTTTTTTCCCCATTTTTCCCCATTTTTCCCCATTTTTTCCCCATTTTTCCCTATTTTTCCCCATTTTTCCCCATTTTTCCCCATTTTTTTCCATTTTTTCCCATTTTTCCAATTTTTTCCCCATTTTCCCCACTCTCCCCCACCCCCTCCATCCTCACAACCCCACCCCCCCCATTCCCAAAAACCCCAAAAATTTGGAATCCCCAAATTCACCCCAAATCTCCCCAAATCCTTTTTTTTGGAGGATCCTCCCTCCCTCCTCTCCCCTCCTCCTTCCCGAGCTGCAAAATCCAATCTAATTTTTAATTAAGGGGGCGGCGTTGCTAAGAGGCCGAGAGGGGGAAGGAGGAAAAAAAAAGGGATAAAAAGGGAAAAAAGAGAAAAAAAAAATTATAAAAAAACCACCAAAAACCCACCAAAAAAATCCCAAAAAACTCCAAAAAAATAAGAAAAAATCCCTTAAAAATCCCTAAAAAAATCCCAAAAAAATCCCAAAAAACGGGGATAAGAATGGTGTGGGGCGCGGGGGTTTTCAAAGGGACGGAATTTGTGTTTTGGGGTCGGGGGCAGGGCCGGGACCCCTCCCCGGAGCTCTCCCGGGAACAAAAGCGGCGCCGCTGCCGCCCGGGAGGGAGAGAGGGAGGGGAGGGAAAGGGGGGAGGGAGGCCCCGGGTTGGGGCGGGACGGGCCCGGTTTGGGGTCCAGGGCTCCGGTTTGGGGTCGATGGTTTCAGTTTGGGGTCGATGGCTCCGGTTTGGGATGGGACAGTTCCAGTTTGGGATCAATGGTTTCAGTTTGGGATCAATGGCTCCAGTTTGGGGTCAGTGGCTCCGGTTTGGGGTTGATGGTTCCAGTTTGGGGTCGATGGTTTCAGTTTGGGGTCGATGGCTCCGGTTTGGGATGGGACAGTTCCAGTTTGGGGTCAATGATTCCTGTTTGGGGTCGATGGCTCCGGTTTGGGGTCAGTGGTTTCAGTTTGGGGTCAGTGGTTTCAATTTGGGGTCAATGGTTTCAGTTTGGGATGAGAGCTCTGGTTTGGGATGGGACAGTTCTAGTTTTGGATCAGTGGCTCCGGTTTGGGGCGGGATGGCCCCAGTTTGGGGTCAGTGGCTCTGGTTTGGGGTTGATGGCTCCGATTTGGGGTCAATGGTTTCAGTTTGGGACAGGATGGCTCCGATGGCATCAATGGCTCCGGTTTGGGGTCGATGGTTCTGGTTTGGGGTCAATGGTTTCAGTTTGGGATGGGACAGTTCCAGTCTGGGGTCGATGGCTCCAGTTTGGGATCAGTGGTTTTGGTTTGGGGTCGATGGCTCCGGTTTGGGATTGATGGGTCTGTTTTGGGATGGGATGGCCCCAGTTTGGGTTGATGGGTCTGGTTTGGGATGAGGGCTCCAGTTTGGGGCGTGATGGCCCCAGTTTGGGATCAATGGTTTCAGTTTGGGATGGGACAGCCTCGGTTTGGGGTCGATGGCTCCACTTTGGGGTCAATGGCTCCGGTTTGGTGTCGACGGTTTCAGTTTGGGGTCGATGGTTTCAGTTTGGGATGGGACAGCCCTGGTTTAGGATCGATGGCTCCGGTTTGGGGTTGATGGGCCAGGAGGGCCCCAGTTTGGGATTGATGGTTCCAGTTTGGGGTCGATGGCTCCGTTTTGGAATGGGACAGCCCTGGTTTGGGGTCAATGGTTTCAGTTTGGGGTGGGACGACCCTGGTTTGGGGTCAGTGGCTCTGGTTTGATGTCGATGGCTCCAGTTTGGGGTCAGTGGCTCCAGGTTGGGATTGATGGCTCTGGTTTGGGGTCGGTGGTTTCAGTTTTGGATCAATGGCTCCAGTTTGGGGCGGGACAGCCCCAGTTTGGGGTCGATGGTTTCAGTTTGGGGCAGGATGGCCCCGGTTTGGGGTCAGTGGGTCCAAGTTGGGATCAATGGCTCCAGTTTGGGGTCAGTGGTTTCACTTTGGACTCTATGGGTCTGGTTTGGAATGGGAGGGCTCCAGTTTGAGGCGGGATGGTCCCAGTTTGGGATCAATGGTTTCAGTTTGGAACAGGATGGCTCTGGTTTGGGTTGAGAGCTCCAGTTTGGGGTTGATGGTTCCAGTTTGGGGTAGGACAATGAAGTTTGGGACGGAACAGCCCCGGTTTGGGGTCGATGGTTCTGGTTTGGGGTCAGTGCCTCCAGTTTGGGGTCGATGGGCCAGGACGGCTCCGGTTTGGGCTGGGTTTCAGTGATTTTGGGGTGATTTTGGATGATTTGGGGTGATTTGAGTCATTTCAGGGTGACTTTTTGCAATTTTCTGTGATTTTGGGGTGAATTTTGGTAATTCTTGGTGATTTTTGGTAATTTTTGGTGATTTTGGGTGATTTTTGGTTACTTTTGAGGTGATTTGAGGTGATTTTGAGTGGAATTGTCAGGAATTATTGGGAATTATTTGGAATTGTCAGAAATTATTGAGAATTATTGGGAATTATCGGGAATTATCGAGAATTATTGGGAATTATTGAAAATTATCAGGAATTTTCACTGGGAATTATCAGAAATTATTGGGAATTATTGGGAATTTTTGGGAATTATCAAGAACTATTGAGAATTATTGAGAATTATCAGGAATTATTGAGAATTATCGGGAGTTATCAGGAATTATTGGGAATTACCAGGAATTATCAGGAATTTTCAGGAATTATTGATAATTAATTATTGAGAATTATCGAGAATTTTCAGGAATTATTGAGAATTGATTGTCCCTTCCCTCCCCTTAATTGCTGGAGGTTTAATCATCAAAGGCTCCTTTTGGTTTGATTATCTCTTAATTAATCACTCAGCCGCTAATTGCGGTCTGCGGGGCACGCGGCTCATTTGCATAAACCGCGGGAAAAGGGGGGAGGGGACATTTGGGGACATCGAGGTGGCACCGGGAAAAGGAAAAGGGGACACTGAAGTGGCAGATTTGGGATTTGGGATTTAGGATTTGGGATTTGGGATCAGGGATCTCAGATTTAGGGTCTGGGATCTGGGATCTGGGATTTGGGATCTCAAAATCTGGATTTGGGATCTCAGATCTGGGATCTGCGATCTCACATTAGGGATCCGGGATCTGGGATTTGAGATCTCAGATTTTGGATTTGGGGTCTGGAATTTGGGATCTGGGATCAGGGATTTGGGATCAGGGACCTCAGATTTAGAGTCTGGGATTTGGGATCTGGGATCAGGGATTTGGGGTCTGAGATCAGGGATTTGGGATCTCAAATTCTGGATTAGGGATCTGGGATTTGGGATCAGGGATCTCAGATTTTGGATTTAGGATGTGGTATTTGGGTTCAGGGATCTCATATTTGGGATCTGGTTCAGGGATTTAGGATCAGGAATCTCAGATTCAAGGTCTGGGATTTGGGATCTGGGATCTGGAATCAGGGATCTCAGGTTCAGGGTCTGGGATTTAGGATCTGGGTTCAGGGATTGGGGATCTCGAATTTTGGATTTGGGGTCTGGGATTTAGGATCTGGGATTTGGGATCTCAGATCTGGGATTTGGAATCTGAGATCTGAGATTTGGGATCAGGGAGTGGGGATCAGGGATCTTGGATTTGGGATTTAGAATCTGGGATCTCAAATTTTGTATCTGGGGTCTGAGATTTGGGATCGGGGATCTCAGACCGGAGATCTCAGGTTTGGATTTGAGATTTGGGATCCGAGATCTCGAATTTGGGACTGGGAATCTGGGATCTGAGATCTTGATTGACGATCTCAGATTTGGATTTGGGATCTGGGATGTGGGATCTGGAATCAGGAATCAGGAGTTTGGGATCAGGGATCTCAGATTTAGGGTCTGGGGTATGGGAACTCGAATTTGGAATTTGGGATCTGGGATCAGGGATTGGGGATCTGGGATTTGGGATCTCAAATTTCAGATTTGGGGTCTGAGATTTGAGATCAGGCATCAGCGATCTCATATTTGGGATTTGGGATCAGTGACTGGGGATCAGGGATCTCATATTTAGGATTTAGGATTTGGGATCTAAGATCTGGGATCTCAAATTTTAGATCTGGGATTTGGGATCTGGGATCTCAAATTTTGGATTTGGGGTCTGAGATCAGGGATCGGGGATCTGGAATCTCAGATTTGAGATCTCAGGTTTGAATTTGGGATCTGGGATCTGGAATCTGGGATTTGAGATCCAGGATTTGGGATTTGGGATCCAGGATTTGGGATCTGGGATCAGACATCTAGGATTTAGGATTTGGGATCTGGGATCTGGGATCTCCAGGATGCATCCAGAGACTCCAGAGGGAAAAAAGGAGGGAAAAAAGAGATTAAAAGGAGGAAAAAGGAAAAAAAGGGGAGGGGGGAGAGAAGAGAAAAAAAGGAGAGAAAAGAGAAAAGGGGGAAAGGAGAAAAAATGGGGGAAAAGGGGAAAAAAAGGAAAAAAAAAACCAAACCAAACTTTTCTGCAGGGCTGGAGGCGTTGCTGTGGCAACGGGGATTGGGATCCACATGGAAATGGGGGAAAAAAAGAGAATTTGGGAAAAAAGGGGAAAGGAGGAGGAGGAGGAAACAAAAAAATAAAATTATTTCCCAGTTTTGGAATAGGAACATTTTAATTTTTAAAATTTTTTAAAAATTGGGATTGATTTTGGGGTAATTTTAGGATAATTTTGAGATATTTTGGGGTAATTTTAGGGTAGTTTTAGGGGTGATTTTGGGGCAGTTTTGGGGTGATTTTGGGATAATTTTAGGATGACTTTGGGGTGATTTTGGGAACGATTTTGGGGTGATTTTTTGTTTTTTTCAATGGGTTTGAAGCAGGAATCAAATCCTTGGGAATCAAAGCCAGGAAAACGAGGCACAAAATTCCGATTTTTATTTTTATTTTTTTCCCCATAAAAAACCCTTAAGATTCTCTAAAAAAAAAATCAGAAAATAATTTTAAAAGACCCCAAAATGGATGAAATTCACCCCGAAAAAAATCTGGGCCGGGCTGGGGAAGAGAGGGTTAAAAATTCGGAGTTTTTCTGGGTGGTTTTTTTTTTCTCTCCTTTCCAGAGGGAGCCTGGGCAGGAAATTCCTGGAATTCCAAAAGTGTGGGATCATGGAGAGGCTGAGCAGGGAGAGGGAGCGGGGAGAAAAATCCCAAAAAAGGCCCCAAAAGCTGCAAAAAAAATCTTAAAAACAGCGTGACTATTCCCCATAAATATATCAAATATCCCCCCAAAAAATATCCTGAAAGTACCCCAAAAATCCCCCAAAAAATAAAAACAAATGCCCCCAAAAATCAAAATAAAGGCCCCCAAAACAGCAAAAAAAAAAAATCCTAAAAAATATCTTGAATATGTCCCCCAAAAAATACTGAAACTGCCCCAAAAAAATCCCCAAAAAAGTCCCCCAAAAGAGCAAAAAAATCCTAAAAACAGCGTGGATATTCCCCCCAAAAAATATTGAATATCCTCCCCAAAAAACCCTGAAACTATGTCCAAAAAATCCCAAAAAAATCCCAAAATCACCCCAAAAAAATCCCCCAAAAATCGTGAATATTCCCCCCACAAAAATCCTGAAACTACCCCAAAAAAATCCTGAAATTACCCCCAAAAATCCCCCCAAAATCCCGAAATCACCCCAAAAAAAACCCGAAAATTGTGAATATTCTCCCCAAAAAATCCTAAGTATGCCCCCCAAAAAATCCTGAAATTAACCCAAAAAAATCCCCCCAAAAATTCTGAATTACCCCCAAAAAATCCCGATTTTACCCCCCAAAAAATCCTGATTTTACCCCCAAAAAAATCCCAAATTCACCCCTCAAAAAATTCAAAAATCCCCCCAAAATATCCCCAAAATCCCCCCCAAATTCTCCCCTCCCCCCTTTTCCCCTCTGGGAATTCCTCCTCCCTGGTTAATTAATTAGGAACAATCTCTAATTAAGGTTTTTGTGTGCGCTGGGGGGGAAAGAAAGAAAAAAATTCCAAATTTAATGAGAGGAAAAAAAAATTAAAAATAAAAATTAAAATAAATGCGCCGGCGTCGTTCCCCTCCCTCGTTAGCGATGCCTTAATGAGATGTGGGTAATTAATGGGAGTGAGTAATTAATTCTGGGGAATTTGGGGACATTTGGGGAAAATTCTGGAAACTCTGGAAATTCAGGATTCAGGGAAATTCAGGGAAATATGGGGAAAATCCGGAAAATCCTGGAAATTCAGGAAATTCAGGATTCAGGGAAATTCAGGGAAATTTGGGGAAAATCTGGAAATTCAGGAAATTCT
The DNA here is from genome assembly GCF_009819885.2 of Catharus ustulatus. Taxonomy (NCBI): domain Eukaryota; kingdom Metazoa; phylum Chordata; class Aves; order Passeriformes; family Turdidae; genus Catharus; species Catharus ustulatus. The sequence continues at coordinate 2,885,961 of NC_046250.1, read as the reverse complement.
GGAAAATTCAGGGAATTCTGGGGAATTCAGAATTCTGGGAAATTTGGGGAAATTCTGGAAATCCAAGGAATTCGGGAAGTTCTGGAAAATTCTGGGAAATTCAGATTTTGGGGAAATTCTGGAAATTCTGGGAATTCTGGGAAATTCTGGGGAATTCTGCAGCCGTGCCTCAGTTTCCCTTTGGCAATTCGGTGTCACTAAGGCCATGGGGACATCCCTAAAGTCACCAACTCAGTGCCACCATCATGGGGACATCCCAGTGCCACCATCATGGGGACATTCCTGTCCCCAATTCCAGTGCCACCACCATGGGAACGTCCCTAAAGTCACCAAACTCACACCCCAGTGCCACCAAGGCCATGGGGACATCCTGGTGCCACTAAAGCCATGGGGACCCTCCTGTCCCAAATCCCAGTGTCACCAAGGCCATGGGGACATCCCCAATGTCACCAATCCTGGTGCCACCATCATGGGGACATCCTGGTGCCATTAAAGCCATGGGGACACTCCTGTCCCCAATCTCTGCCACCACCATGGGAATGTCCCAGTGTCACCAAGGCCATGGGGACATTCCTGTCCCCAATTCCAGTGCCGCCATCATGGGAACGTCTCTAAGGCCACCAAGGCCATGGGGACATCCCTAAAGTCCCCAAATCCTGGTGCCACCATCATGGGGACATCCCCAAAGTCACCAACCCCAAATCCCAGTGCCACCAGCCTGGGGACATCCTGGTGTCACCAAGGCCATGGGGACATCCCCAACGTCACCAATCTCAGTGCCACCAAGGCCGTGGGGACACCCCTGTCCCCAATCCCGGGGCCACCACCATGGGGACATCCTGATGCCATCAAAGCCATGTTTGTCCCGATGTCACTTTGTCCCTGTCCCTGTCCTGTCCCCTTTGTCCCCCCAGCAGTGACACTGACCTAAAACCAGGAATGAGGGGAGCACCAGACCCCCAAAATCTGTCCAAGGAGCGACCCAGGGACACCGTGGTGACACCAGGGGTGACAGGGAGGTGACAGGGAGGTGACAAGTGCCACCCTCAGCTTGTCCCCGCTCCCAGAGTGAAAATCATGAGTGGGGGAGGCACCAGAGCCCCCACAAAATCTGCCCAAGAAGCGTCCTGGGGATTGTCCCCACAGGTTTGGGGACACGGAGGTGACACTGAGATGACAGGGAGGTGACACTGATGGTGACAGGGAGGTGACAAGTGCCACCCCCAGCCTGTCCCCACTCCCAGAGTGAAAACCAGGAATGGGGGAAGCACCGGACCCCCCCAAAATCCTCCTGAGGAGCGTCCTGGGGATTGTCCCCACAGGTTTGGGGACACGGGGGTGACACTGGGGTGACACTGGGGTGACAGGGAGGTGACACTGATGGTGATAGGGAGGTGACAGGGAGGTGACAAGTGCCACCCCCGAGCTGTCCCCACTCCCAGAGTGAAAATCAGGAATGGGGGAGGTACCGGAGCCCCAAAAAATCCTCCTGAGGAGCGTCCTGGGGATTGTCCCCATAGGTTTGGGGACACGGGGGTGACACTGGGGTGACACAAGGGTGACAGGGAGGTGACACTGATGGTGATAGGGAGGTGACAAAGGCCACCCCCAGCTTGTCCCCACTCCCAGAGTGAAAATCAGGAATGGGGGGAGGCACCGGAGCCCCAAAAAATCCTCCTGAGGAGCGACCTGGGGATTGTCCCCACAGGTTTGGGGACACGGGGGTGACACAGGGGTGACACAAGGGTGACAAGTGCCACCCCCGGGCTGTCCCCGCCCCGCCCCCGCGGGGAAGGGACGCTCCAGTTATTTCCAGTTTCGAGAGAGGCGAAATCAGAAAAACAAACGAGCGGAGCCAGCGTGGCCCCTCCCCCCGCGCCGGCGCCACCGCCAGGGTCCCCTCCTCCCCTTCATTGTCCCCTCCCCCCCTTCATTGTCCCCTCCCCCCCATCATTGTCCCCTGCGGGGTCACCTTGGCAGGGCCACCGCGGGGGGCGTGGTCAAAGGGATGTCCCCAAGGCCTTGGTGACACCGGGATGTGGGGCTGGTGGCATTAGGGATGTCCCCGTGGTGGTGGCACCGGGATTGGTGACCACAGGGGTGTCCCCATGGCCTTGGTGGCCTTAGAGACGTTCCCCATGGTGGTGGCACTGGAATTGGTGACAGGAATGTCCCCATGCTGGTGGCACTGGGATTGGTGACCAGAGGGGTGTCCCCATGGCCTTGGTGGCCTTAGGGATGTTCCCATGGTGGTGGCACTAAGATTGAGGACAGGAATGTCCCCAGGGTGGTGGCACTGGGATGATTTGGGACCACAGGGGTGTCCCCATGGCCTTGGTGACACTGAGATTGGGGACAGGAATGTCCCCATGCTGGTGTCACTGGGGTGTCCCCATGTTGGTGGCACTGGGATGATTTGGGACCACAGGGATGTCCCCATGCTGGTGGCACTGGGATTGGTGACCAGAGGGGTGTCCCCATGGCCTTGGTGGCCTTAGGGATGTTCCCATGGTGGTGGCACTGAGATTAAGGACAGGAATGTCCCCATGGCCTTGGTGGCACTGGGATGATTTGGGACCACAGGGGTGTCCCCATGGCCTTGGTGACACTGAGATTGGGGACAGGAATGTCCCCATGCTGGTGTCACTTGGGTGTCCCCATGTTGGTGGCACTGGGATGATTTGGGACCACAGGGATGTCCCCATGACCTTGGTGACACCAGGATTGGGGACAGGGATGTCTCCATGGCTTTGGTGGCACTGAGATGTCCCCAGGCTGGTGGTACCAGGATTTGGGACCACAGGGATGTCCCCCTGGCCTTGGTGACACTGAGATTGGGGACAGGAGTGTCCCCAGGGCCTTGGTGACGCTGGGATGTCCCCAAGCTGGTGGCACCGGGATTGGTGACTTTGGGAATGTCCCCATGGCCTTGGTGACACTGGGATTGGGGACAGGGACGTCCCCATGGCTTTGGTGGCACTAGGATGTCCCCATGCTAGTGGCACCGGGATTGGTGACTTTAGGGATGTCCCCATGGCCTTGGTGACACTGGGATGGCCCCAGGTTGGTGGCACTGGGATATGGGGACTTTAGGGTTGTCCCCATGGCCTTGGTGGTGCCGGGACTGGGGACAGGAGTGTCCCCATGGCCTTGGTGGCACTGGGATATGGGGACTTCAGGGTTGTCCCCATGGTGGTGGCACTGAGATTGGTGACTTTAGGGATGTCCCCATGGCCTTGGTGACACCAGGATGTCCCCACGGTGGTGGCACTGGGCTTGGAGACTTTAGGAATGTCACCATGGCCTTGGTGGCACTGAGATTGGGGACAGGGACATGGACAGGGACAGGATTGGGGACAGGGACAGGGACAATGACACGGCCACCACCCCGCGGGGACATCGCCGCGTCCCCGCCCCGCCGCGGGATTCAATTAAGGAGGAATTAAGGGCCGGGTTTTAATTAGTGCGGGATTAGGGGGCGGCCAGGCGGGGTCGGGGACAAAAAAGGGACAAAAAGGGACAAAAGGGACAGAAGGGACATTGGGGACACCCCCGAATTGCCGGGATGGAGCCCTGGGATCGCAAAAATCCCAAAATTCGCGGGAGGTGAAAAAGGAAAAAAAGGGAGGGAAAAAATTAGGGGAAAAAGGGAAAAATAATAAAATAAAAAAAGGGGGGAAGGGAAGAAAAAGAAGGAAAAAATTGGGGAAAAAAAAGGGAAAAGGGGAGGGGAAAAAAGAGGGAAAAGGAGAAAAAAGGGGGAGAAAAGAAAAAATAAAGGAAAAAAATGGGGAAAAAAGGGGAAAAAAGAAAAAAAAGGAGGGGAATCGGGAAAAGGAGGAATAAAAATGGAAAAAAGGGGGAAAAAAAGAAAAAATGAAGGGAGAAAAAAGGGGGGAAAGGAAAAAAAAAGGGGAGGGGGAAGAGAGGAAAAAGAAGGAAAAAGGAAGGAAAAAAGGGGGAAAAGGAGGAATAAAAGGGGGGAAAAACGAAGGGAAAAAAAGGGGGAAAGGAGGAAAAAAAGGGGGGGAAATGAGGGGAAAAAAGGGGAAAAAAGGAGAGGGGGATAAAGGGAAAAAATGAGGAATAAAAAAAGAAAAAATGAAGGAAAAAAAAAAGGGGAAAAAAACTGGGAAAGGAGCAAATCCCGGGAATTTCAGCGAGGTTTGGGGGTTTTGGGCCCCCAAAATCCCGGATTGTTTGGGGTGACACTTTGGGGACATTTTGGGGACACGGCGGTGGCCTCACGTCCCCTCCCCTCGCCCGTAGCCGGGGCCGGGCCTGAGCTGAAAAGTCCCAAATTCCAGAATCCCAAAATAGTTCCTGGGAGGGGGGAGGGGCGGGGAGGGGCCAGAGCTGAGCTGGGAACCGCGCGGGAAAACGGGCTGGAATTCGCGGGAAAAACGGGGTGGAATTCGCGGGAAAAACGGGGTGGAATTCGCGGGGAAAACGGGGTGGAATTCGCGGGAAAAACGGGGTGGAATTCGCGGGGAAAACGGGCTGGAATTCGCGGGAAAAACGGGGTGGAATTCGCGGGAAAAACGGGGTGGAATTCGCGGGAAAAACGGGGTGGAATTCGCGGGAAAAACGGGGTGGAATTCGCGGGAAAACGGGGTGGAATTAGCGGGGAAATTAGGGTGGAATTAGCGGGAAAACCTGGTTGGAATTCTCAGGGAAATGGAGTTGAAATTCCGGGGAAAATTGAGTTGGAATTCCCTGGAAAATGGGACTGGAATTCGCGGGAAATGGGGCTGGAATTTGCGGGAAAAATGGGATTGATCCCTGATAAAATGAGGTTGGAATTCCTGGGGAAATGGGATCCCACATCCCTGGGAAAATGGGATTGATCTGTGGAAAAATGGGGTCCCGAATTCCCGGGAAATGGGGGTGAATTTCTGAGGAAATGGGATCCCAAATCCCCATCGGGATGGGACCCCAAATTCCCAGCACTGCTGGGGTTTCCCTCCTCGTCCCATCCCATAAATCCCAGAAATCCCATCCCATAAATTCCACCCCATCCCATCCCATCCTATAAATCCCATCCTAAAATCCCACCCCAAAATCCCATCAATCCCATCCCATCTCACCCCACAAAACCCTTCAATCCCATCCCATAAATCTCATCCAAAAATCCCATCCCGCCCCACAAATCCCATCCCAAATCCTATCCCATCAACCCCATCCCAAAATCCCACCCCAAACCCTACAAATTCCATAAATCCCATCTCAAAATCCCATCTCATAAATCCCATCCCAAAATCCCCAAATCCCAAAATCCCACCCCACAAATCCCAAAATCCCACCCCACAAATCCCATCAATCCCATCCCATAAATTCCATTCCAAAATCTCATCAATCCCACCCCAAACCCCACAAATCCCATCCCAAAATCCCCAAATTCCATCAACCCCATCCCAAAATCTCTTCCCAAAATCCCATCCTATGAATCCCATCCTATAGATCCCATCCCATCTCATCCCACCCTACAAATCCCATAAATCCCATCCCAAAATCTCATCCCATAAATCCCATCCCAAAATCCCATCCCAAACCCCACAAATTCCATAAATCCCATCCCAATCCCATCTCATAAATCCCATCCCAAAATCCCAAAATCCCACCCCACAAATCCCATCAATCCCATCCCATAAATTCCATTCCAAAATCTCATAAATCCCACCCCAAACCCCACAAATCCCATCCCAAAATCCCCAAATTCCATCAACCCCATCCCAAAATCCCACCCCAAAATCCCATCCCATCAATCCCATCAATCCCATCCCAAAATCTCTTCCCAAAATCCCATCCTATGAATCCCATCCTATAGATCCCATCCCATCTCATCCCACCCCACAAATCCCATAAATCCCATCCCAAAATCCCATCAATCCCTTCCCATAAATTCCATTCCAAAATCTCATAAATCCCACCCCAAAAACCACAAATCCCATAAATCCCATCCTAAAATTCCAAAATCCACAAACCCCACAAATCCCATCAATCCCACCCCAAAATCCCACCCCAAACCCCATAAATCCCATCCCAAAATTCCATCCCAAAAATCCCAAAATCCCACCCCAAAATTCCCCCCAGGGTCCCCTCCCTTTTTTTCCCCTCTCCCTTTTCCTCTCCGCTCCAAGAAATCCAAATCCTCTTTTCTTTAAAAAGAGAGAAGAAAAAAAAAAAAACCCAAAAAACCAAAAAAAATCCAACTCGGGGAAAAGCTTTTTTTTATTTTTTTATTTTTAAATTTTTTTTAGGATTCTTCTCCCTCCTCGCCTTTTTTTTTTTTTTTTTTTGTGGTTTTATTTTTAAAGTTTTTTTTTTTTTTTCATTAAAAATAGAAGCGAACGAGGCGGGAGGAGAAGGGGAGAAAAGGAAGGAGAGAGAAAATAAAGAGGGGAAAAAAGGGAAAAATGAAAAAAAATTGGGAAAAAAAGGAAAAAATGGGGGAAGAGGGATTCTCAGGATCCCTGGGATAAAACACCCCCAAATTTTTGGGATCAGACACCCCCAAATCAGAATCCCGGGGATCAGACACTCCCAAATTTTTGGGCTCAGACACCCCAGAATCCATGGGATAAAAATCCCAAATTTTTAGGATAGGACACCCCAAAATCCCCAAATTTATGGGATAAAACACCCCAAAATTTTTAGGATTGGACACCCCGAGATCCCCCGAAATCAGACACCCCCAAATTTTTGGGGACAGGGACTCGGGGATTTTGTGGGAGGATGAAGGAAGAAGCGGGGGATGGAGAGCAGGGATCGGGAAAATAAAAAAAACTGGGAATAATAAAAAAAAAAGATCAAAGAGGGAAAAAAAAGGGGGAGGGAGAGAGGGGGGGAGGGGAGGGAGAGAGGGGAAAGGGGGGAGGGAAAAGTGACAGGAGGGAATCGGGATTTGGGGGAAATTCAGGGAAAAACGGGCAAGGGATGGCACTGAATTTTGGGGTAAATCCAGGGGAAATCCATGGATTTGGGGGTGTTTAATCTTGGGGATCCCGGGGATTTTAGGGGAGTCTGATCTTGGTGGATCCTGAGGATCTTGGGGTGTCCCATCCCAAAAATTTGGGGGTGTTTTATCCCAGAGATCCCAGGATTCCTGATTTGGGGGTGTCATATCCCAGGGATTTGGGGATGTCTGATTCCGGGGATCCTGAGGATCTTGGGGTGGTCGATCCCAAAAATTTGGGGATGTTTTATCCCGGGTATTTGGGGATGTTTTATCCCAGGATTCCTGATTTGGGGGTGTCATATCCCATGGATTTGGGGGTGTCCATCCCGGGGATCCTGAGGATCTTGGGGTGGTCGATCCCAAAAATTTGGGGGTGTTTTATCCCGGGTATTTGGGGGTGTCTGATCCCGGGGATCCCCAAAATTCCGGCAATAGAAGCCCCCACCCCCACCCGCCGATTTTTTGGGGAGGATTTTGGGATTTATTTTTGGGATCAGAAGCAGGACACGCCCTGGATGGATTTCCCGAGATTCGGGAGGGGAGATTCCGAGCTCCGTGCTAATTCCAGTCCAATTTCGTGCTAATTCCATTCCAATTCTGTGCTAATTCCATTCCAATTCCGTGCCAGTTCCGTGCCAGTTCCGTGCCGCTTTCCAGATAAAAAATCCCGGGATTGGAGCGGGAGAAGTGGCCCCAGGGCGCAGCCTCATCCCAAACCCTCCCCCCGCTCCTGGCCCTGGCACGGCCCCGCTCGATTCCCACTGCGCGCGTGACACCGGATCGGGGACAGCGGGACTGGGGACACTGGGATCGAACTGGGACACCGGGACTGGGGACAACAGGACACCGGGATTGAACTGGGACCGGACTGGGGACATCAGGATCGGGGACACCAGGACTGGGGACACCGGGATCAAACCAGGACACCGGGACACCAAGATCAGGGACATCAGGGTTGAATCAGGACCGGACTGGGGACACCAGGATCAAATCAGGACCGGATTGGGGACACCGGGATTGAGGACATCGGGATTGAACCAGGACCGGGATTGAACTGGGACCAGGATCGGGGACAGCGGGACTGGGGACACTGGGATCGAACTGGGACACCAGGACTGGGGACAACAAGACACCGAGATCGGGGACAGCGGGGTTGGGGACACCAGGATCGAATCAGGACCGGACGGGGGACACCAAGATCGGGGACACTGGGATTGAACTGGGACCGGATTGGGGACATCAGGATCGGGGACACCGGGGCTGGGGACACTGGGATCAAACCAGGACACCGGGACACCGGTATCAGGGACACCGGGACACCGGGATCGGGGACACCGCGGTTGAATCAGGACCGGATTGGGGACACCGGGATCGGGGACAACAGGACACCGGGATCGAACTGGGACACTGGGGTTGGGGACAACGGGACTGGGGACACCTGGATTGAACTGGGATCAGGACACCGGGATCAGGGACAAAAGGACACCGGGATCAGGACACCAGGATTGGGGTCACCAGGATCGAACCAGGACCAGGATTGAACTGGGACTGGAATCGGGGACACCAGGATTGAACTGGGACTGGACTGGGGACACCGAGATCGAGGACACCAGGACCGGGGACACTGGGATCAAACCAGGACACCGGGACACCGGGATTTGGGACACCGGGATTGAATCAGGACCGGACTGGGGACACCAGGATTGGGGACAACAGGATCGAACTGGGACTGGGATTGAACTGGGATCGGGGACACCAGGATTGAACTGAGACTGGATTGGGGACACCGGGATCGGGGACAACAGGATCGAACTGGGACTGGGATTGAACCAGGATCAGGGACACCGGGATTGAACCGGGACTGGACTGAGGACAACGGGACTGGGGACACTGGAATTGAACCAGGACCAGGACTGGGGACAACAGGATCAAATCAAGACTAGGCTGGGGACACCGGGATCAGGGACACCGAGATTGAACCAGGACCGGGATTGAACTGGGACCAGGATCAGGGACACTGGGATTGAACTGGGACTGGATTGGGGACACTGGGATCAAACTGGGACCGGGATTGAACTGAGACTGGGGACAACAGGATCGAACCGGGACTGGGACACCGGGATTGGGGACAGCGGGATTGAACCAGGCCAGGATCGGGATCACCAGGATTGAACCGGGACTGGATTGGGGACACTGGGGTTGGGGACACCGGGATTGAACCAGGACTGGGATCAAGGACACCAGGATTGGGGACACTGGGATCGAACCGGGACCAGGACACTGGGATCGAACTGGGACTGGGATCGGGGACACCGGGATTAAATCGGGACCGGGAGAGGCAGGGCTGAACCTGGAGGGGTTGGGGGAGGTCACCAGGACTTTGTGGGGGTGGGAAGGTCCAGGAGGATCTCGAGGGGATCCTGGGCAGATCCAGGGATCCCAGGAGGATCTCAGACATCTCCAGGGGGATCTCAGGGGATCCCAGGAAGCTCTGGGGGATCCCAGAGGGATCTCAGACATCTCCAGGGTGATCTAGGGTAGATCCCAGTTGATCCCAGAGGATCCCAGCTGATCCCAGGAGGATCTCGAGGGGATCCCAGGCAGATCCAGGGATCCCAGATGCTCTGAGGGATCCCAGGTGGATCCCAGAGGATCCCACCTGGTCCCAGTTGATCCCTGGAGGATCTTGGGGTGATCCCAGCTGATCCCAGGAGGATCTCAGAGGGATCCCAGGAGGATCTCAGGGGGATCTCTGGTGTATCCCAACTGATCCCAGAGGATCCCAGTTGATCCCAGAGGATCCCAGGGACTCGGGCATGGCGGGCCGGGCGGCGCCGTGGTGCTGGGTGCCGGCACCGCGTGGTGACCGTGGTGGTGATGACGGTGACCGTGCTGGTGACCACGGTGGTGACCATGACAGTGACCGTGGTGGTGACCATGGTGCTGACCATGGCAGTGACCACGGTGGTGACCGTGGCGGTGATGGTAGTGGTGATGGCGGTGACCACGGTGGTAACGGTGGTGACCGTGGTGTTGACCGTGGCGGTGACCACGGTGTTGACCCCGGCGCTGACCGCGGTGCCGGGCCCGCAGCGGTGCAGCCAAGGTTCGTGGAGGAGCCCGAGGACCGGACAGTGGTGGCCGGGCAGAGAATCGTCCTGTCCTGCGTGGTGCTCAACTACTCCGGCATCGTGCAATGGACCAAGGACGGGCTGGCCCTGGGCATGGGCCAGGGCCTCAAAGGTGCCCTGGGGCGGGGCGGGGTGGCAAACATGGGGTGCGGGTGGCAACCATGGGATGGGGGTGGCAATCATGGGACAGTGGTGGCAACCACGAGGTGGGAGTGGCAACCACGGGGTGAGGATGGCAACCATGGGACAGGGGTGGCAACCGTGGGGTGGGGGTGGCAACCATGGGCCAGGGCCTCAAAGGTACCCTGGGTAGGGTGGCAACCACGGGGTGGGGGTGGCAGCTGTGGGATGGGGGTGGCAATCATGGGATGGGGGTGGCTCTGGGGGTGGCAACTGTGGGGCAAGGGTGGCTTTGGGGGTGACACCATGAGGGGATGGTGGCTCTGGGGCTGTCCCCACAACCTGGGTGTGGGATTGGGGTGTCCCTGTGGGATCTGGGTGTTCCTGTGGGTTTGGGGTGTTTGGGGTGTCCCTGTGTCATTGGGATGTTTGGGGTGACCCGTTCCTGTCCCCAGTACCACGTACTGGGTATGGTGGGATTGAGGTGTTTGGGGTGTCCCTGTGGGATTGGGTTTTTGGGGTGTCCCAGAGTGTTTGGGGTTTTTGGGGTGACCCCGTTACTGTCCCCAGCGTGGCCCTGTTACCGCGTGCTGGGCACAGTGGGATCCAGGGTGTTTGGGGTGTTTGGGGTGTCCCAGGATGTTTTGGGGTGTTTGGGGTGTCCCTCTGTCATTGGGGTGACCCCGTTGGTGTCCCCTCAGCCTGGCCCCGGTACTGCATGCTGGGCATGGTGGGTTTGGGATGTTTGGGGTTTTTGGGATGTTTGGGGTGTCCCTGTGGGTTTGGGGTGTTTGGGATGTTTGGGGTGTCCCTGTGGGTTTGGGGTGTTTGGGATGTTTGGGGTGTCCCTGTGGGTTTGGGGTGTTTGGGGTGTCCCTGTGTGACCCTGTTGGTGTCCCCCCAGCGTGGCCCCAGTACCGCGTGCTGGGCACGGTGGGGTCGGGGTGTTCGGAATGTTTGGGGTTTTTGGGGTGTCCCTGTGTGATCAGGGTGTTTTGGGGTTTTTGGGGTGACCCTGTTCCTGTCCCCAGTGTGACCCCGGTGTTTGGGGTGTTTGGGATGTCCCTGTGTCATTGGGGTGTCCCTGTGTGACCCCGTTCCTGTCCCCAGCCTGGCCCCAGTACCGCATGCTGGGCATGGTGGGTTTGGGATGTTTGGGGTGTCCCTGTGGGTTTGGGGTGTTTGGGATGTCCCTGTGTGACCCTGTTGGTGTCCCCCAGCCTGACCCCAGTACCACGTGCTGGGCACGGTGGGATCAGGATGTTTTGGGGTGTTTGGGGTGTCCCTGTGTGACCCCATTCCTGTCCCCCCAGCCTGACCCCGGTACTGCATGCTGGGCACTGTGGGGTTGGGATGTTTGGGGTGTTTGGGATGTTTGGGGTGTCCCTGTGGGTTTGGGATGTCCCTGTGTGACCCTCTTGGTGTCCCCCCAGCGTGGCCCCGGTACCGTGTGCTGGGCACGGTGGCATCAGGATGTTTTGGGGTGTTTGGGGTTTTTGGGGTGACCCCATTCCTGTCCCCCCAGCGTGGCCCCGGTACTGCGTGCTGGGCACGGTGGGATCAGGATGTTTTGGGGTGTTTGGGGTGTCCCAGGATGTTTTGGGGTGTTTGGGGTGCCCCTCTGTCATTGGGGTGACCCCGTTGGTGTCCCCTTAGCCTGGCCCCAGTACCGCGTGCTGGGCACGGTGGGATCAGGATGTTTGGGGTTTCTGGGATATTTGGGATGTCCCTGTGGGTTTGGGATGTTTGGGGTGTCCCTGTGTGACCCCGTTCCTGTCCCCAGCCTGGCCCCAGTACCGTGTGCTGGGCACGGTGGGATCAGGATGTTTTGGGATGTTTGGGGTTTTTGGGGTGACCCCGTTCCTGTCCCCCCAGCCTGAACCCGGTACCGCGTGCTGGGCACTGTGGGGTTGGGATGTTTGGGGTGTTTGGGATGTTTGGGGTGTCCCTGTGGGTTTGGGATGTCCCTGTGTGACCCTCTTGGTGTCCCCCCAGCCTGGCCCCGGTACCGCGTGCTGGGCAAGGTGGGGTCGGGGTGTTTGGGGTTTTTGGGATGTCCCTGTGTGATCAGGGTGTTTTGGGGTTTTTGGGGTGACCCCGTTCCTGTCCCCAGCCTGGCCCCGGTGTTTGGGGTGTTTGGGGTGTCCCTGTGTCATTGGGGTGTCCCTGTGTGACCCCATTCCTCTCCCCAGCCTGACCCCGGTACCGCGTGCTGGGCACAGTGGGTTTGGGATGTGTGGGGTGTTTGGGGTTTTTGGGGTGACCCTGTGTCATTGAGGTGACCCTGTTCCTGTCCCCCCAGCCTGGCCCTGGTACCGTGTGCTGGGCACGGTGGGGTCAGGATGTTTTGGGGTGTTTGGGGTGTCCCTGTGTGACCCCATTCCTGTCCCCCCAGCCTGACCCTGGTACTGCATGCTGGGCACTGTGGGGTTGGGATGTTTGGGGTGTTTGGGATGTTTGGGGTGTCCCTGTGGGTTTGGGATGTCCCTGTGTGACCCTCTTGGTGTCCCCCCAGCCTGGCCCCGGTACCGCGTGCTGGGCAAGGTGGGGTCGGGGTGTTTGGGGTTTTTGGGATGTTTGGGGTGTCCCTGTGGGTTTGGGGTGTTTGGGATGTTTGGGGTCATTGGGGTGTCCCTGTGTGACCCCATTTGTCCCCCCAGCGTGGCCCCGGTACCGCGTGCTGGGCACAGTGGGTTTGGGATGTTTGGGGTGTCCCTGTGTCATTGGGGTGTCCCTGTGTGACCCCATTTGTCCCCCCAGCGTGGCCCCGGTACCGCGTGCTGGGCACAGTGGGGTTGGGATGTTTGGGAGTTTTGTTGTGTCCCTGTGTCGTTGGGGTGTCCCTTTGTGACCCCATTTGTCCCCTCAGCGTGGCCCCGGTACCGCGTGCTGGGCACGGCCGACTCGGGCCAGTACAACCTGGAGATCAGCCAGGCCGAGCTCTCCGATGACGCCGCCTACGAGTGCCAGGCCACCGAGGCCGCGCTGCGCTCGCGCCGCGCCCGGCTCACCGTGCTCAGTGAGGCTGGCCCCGCGTCCCCAAATGTCCCCATTAATGTCCTCATTAATGTCCCCAGTGTACCAGTGTCCCCATTAATCTCCCAAGTGTCCCCAGTGTCCCACACATTCCCCAGTGTCCCCCACGGTCTCTGATGTCCCCAGTGTCACCAGTGTTGCCCAATGTCCCCAATGTCCCCAATGTCCACAATGTCCTCAGTGTCCCCATTAATGTCCCCAATGTCCCCAATGTCCCAAGGTCCCAGTGTCCCCAATGTCCACAATGTCCTCAGTGTCCCCATTAATGTCCCCAATGTCCCCAATGTCCCAAGGTCCCAGTGTCCCCAATGTCCCCAATATCCACAATGTCCTCAGTGTCCCCATTAATGTCCCCAGTGTCCCACAGTGTCCCCAGTGTCCCACACATTCCCCAGTGTCCCCAGTGTCCCCAGTGTCACGCAATGTCCCCAACGTCCACAATGTACCCAATGTCCCCATTAATGTCCCCAATGTCCCAAGGTCCCAATGTCCCCAATGTCCCACAGTGTTCTGCAATGCCTCTGATGTCCCCAATGTCCCCACACTGTCCCCAGTGTCCCCACTGATGTCCCCAATGTCCCCATGTCCCCGTTAATGTCCCCAGTGTCCCACTTTGTTCCCAATGTCCCACAGCGTCCCCAGAATCCCCCAATGTCCCGTGTCCCCCCCTGTCCCCATCACCCCCCTCCCACCCCCAGGTGCCACTTTGGGACACCAGGCCACCACCAGGGTGACATTTTTGTGTCCCTGAACCCCAAAACCACCAAAAACCCCCAATTCCCCTCCCCTAAATCCCCCCCAAACCCCAATCCCCCCCCATTTTTTGGGGACCTGCCACCACCGGGGCGTCCCCCCCACGTGTCCCCTGTGTCCCCTCCGCAGTCCCCCCCGAGGACCCCACGATCGACGGCGCCCCCGAGATCCTGCTGAGGGCGGGGACCCCGTACAACCTGACGTGCCGCGCGCGCAGCGCCAAGCCGGCCGCCAGCATCGCCTGGTTCCGCGACGGGCAGCAGCAGGACGGCGCCGTCACCACCACGGTACCGTGTCCCCAAACTGTCACCAAAACTGTCACCCTGTCCTGTGTCACCCTGTCCTGTCCTGTGTCACCCTGTCCTGTGTCACCCTGTCCTGTCCTGTGTCATCCACCCTGTCCTGTCCTGTGTCACCCACCCATCTTGTCCTCGCTGTCACCTGGTTCCGCGACGGGCAGCAGCAGGACGGCGCCGTCACCACCACGGTACCGTGTCCCCAAATTGTCACCTGTCCCCTGTCACCCTGTCCTGTCCTGTGCCACCCACCCATCTTGTCCCCACAATCGCCTGGTTCCATGACGGGCAGCAGCAGGATGGCACCGTCACCACCACAGTACCGTGTCCCCAAATTGTCACCAAAACTGTCATCCTGTCCTGTGTCACCCTGTCCTGTCCTGTGTCACCCACCCATCTTGTCCTCACTGTCACCTGGTTCCGCCACGGGCAGCAGCAGGACGGCGCTGTCACCACCACGGTACCGTGTCCCCAAACTGTCACCTCCTGTCCTGTCCCCAAAGCTGTCACCTTGTCCTGTCCCGTCCCCAAATTGTCACCCTGTCCTGTCCCCAAAGCTGTCACCCTGTCCTCTGTGTGTCCCCAATGCCCCCATTGTCCCTGACGTCCTCGTGTCCCCTATGTGTCCCCAATGTCTCCGTGTGCCTGTGTGTCCCCACTGTCCTGTGTGTCCTGTGTCCCCAATGTCCCCCAATGTCCCTCAGTGTCCCCATTAATACCCAATGTCCCCAATGTCCCCAATGTCCCCAAAGTCTCCCAATGTCCCCCGTTAATCCCCAATGTCTCCATTATCCCAAATCCCTCCCAGTGTCCCCAATGTCCCCCAGTGTCCCCATTAATACCCCATGTCCCAATGTCCCCAATCCCCTCCGCCGTGTCCCTGATGTCCCCAATGTCCCCCAATGTCCCCAGTCCCCTCCAATGTCCCTCAGTGTTCCCAACATCGCCAATGTCCCCATATCCCCAATGTCCCCATTATTCCCATTATCCCCCACCATGTCCCCGATGTCTCCGATGTCCCCGGTGTCCCCGATGTCCCCGGTGTCCCCAACCCCCGTGTCCCCAGGAGCTGCTGGCCGATGGCAAGCGCGAGAGCACCACGAGCCTGCTGCCCATCAACCCCACGGACCTGGACATCGGCCGCGTCTTCTCCTGCCGCAGCTCCAACGAGGCCGTGCCGGGCGGCAAAGAGACCTCCGTGCGCCTCAACGTGCACCGTGCGTGACACCAGGGACAGGGGACACGGGGGACACACAGGGGGATTGGGGACATCGGGGACATTTGGGACACACAGGGGGATTTGGGACACTGGGGACACACAGGGGGATTGGGGACACTGGGGACAGGGGACACAGGGACACTGAGGGGATTTGGGACACCCAGGGGGATTGGGGTCATGGGGACACCGGGGACATCAGGGACACTGGGGACAGGGGACACTGGGGACACGGGGGGATTGGGGACACTGGGTACACCAGGGACAGGGGACATGCAGGGGGATTGGGGACACTGGGGACACACAGGGGGATTGGGGACATCGGAGACATTTGGGACACACAGGAGGATTGGGGACATTGGGGACGTTGGGGGTAATGGGGACACTGGGGACACTGGGGACACACATGGGGATTGGGGACACCGGAGACACCAGGGACACGGGGACACTGGGGACACAGGGACACCGGGGACACTGGGGACACGGGGGACACACACGGGGACTGGAGACACTGGGACACAGGGACACTGGTGGGGATTTGGGACACTGGGGGGGATTGGGGACACTGGGGATACCAGGGGGAATTGGGGACATTGGGGACATTGGGGACACTGGGAACACCGGGGACACTGGGGACACACAGGGGGACTGGGGACACTGAGGACACTGGGGACACACAGGGGGATTGGGGACACTGGGGGGGATTGGGGATAATGGGGACATTGGGGATGTTGGGGACACTGGGGACACACAGGGATTGGGGACACGGGGACACTGAGGACACAGGGACACTGGGGACATTGGGGACACGGGGACACTGGGGACACACAGGGGGATTGGGGACACCGGGGGGGACTGGGGACACAGGGACACTGGGGGGAATTGGGGACATTGGGGACACTGGGGACACTGGGGACAGGGGACACTGGGGACAAGGGACACTGGGGACAGTGGGGACAGTGGGGACACACAGGTGTGTAGGACTGGGAGGGGTTTGGGGAGATTTTGGGGGTTTTGGGGGGATTTTGGCACAGGAATGAGGGACGACCCCATTAGGATGGGATCTGTGGTCCCCAGAAGGAGAGGGACAGGATTTGGGGTCCCCAAAAGCCCAGGGACAGGGGATGATCCCATTGGGACAGGGTTTGGGGTCCCCAAAAGGACAAGGACAGGATTTGGGGTCCCTATGAGGACAGGAATGGGATTTGGGGTCCCCACAAGCACAGGGACAGGGGATGATCCCATTGGGATGGGATTTGGGATCCCCACAAGAACAGGGACAGGATTTGGGGTTCCCACAAGCCCAGGAATGGGATTTGGGGTCCGCACAAGCCCAGGGACAAAATTTGGGGTCCCCATGAGGACAGGGACAGGATTTGGGGTCCCCACAAGCACAGGGACAGGATTTGGGGTCCCCACGAGGACAAGGACAGGATTTGGGGTCCCCATAAGCACAGGAATGGGGATGACCCCACTAGGACAGGATTTGGGGTCCCCATAAGCCCAGGGACAGGATTTGGGGTCCCTACAAGGACAGGAACAGGATTTGGGGTCCCCACGAGGACAAGGACAGGATTTGGGGTCCCCATAAGCACAGGAATGGGGATGACCCCACTAGGACAGGATTTGGGGTCCCCATAAGCCCAGGGACAGGATTTGGGGTCCTTACAAGGACAGGAACAGGATTTGGGGTCCCCACAAGGCCAGGCCCCACTCCAGATTTTTGGGTCCCCCTGACGGCCCCGTCCCCGCAGATCCCCCGACGGTGACTTTGTCCATCCAGCCCCAGACAGTGCAGGAGGGCGAGCGCGTCGTGTTCACCTGCAAGGCCACGGCCAACCCCGAGATCAAGGGCTACAGGTGAGCCCCGAACCCGGGGGCGGGGTTGGGATCAAATGGGATTGGGATTGGGGTTGAGGTTGGGATTGGGGTCAAATGGGATCCCTCAATGTCCCAAATATGGTGGCTCTGTGTCCTCTCCCCTTCCCAAAATCCCCCTGAAAATGGGATTGGGATTTAGGGCTGGGATTGGGATTTAGGGTTGGGATTGAGATTTAAGGTTGGGATTGGGATTTGGGGTCAGCATTGGTATTTAGGGTCAGGATCGAGATTTAGGATTGGGATTGGGATTTAGGGTTGGGATTGGGATTTAGGATTGGGATTTGGATCAAATGGGATCCCTCAGTGTACCCAATATGGTGGCTCTGTGCCCCTTCCCCTTCCCAAAACCCCACTGGAAATGGGATTGGGATTTAGGGCTGGGATTGGGATTTAGGGTCAGGATTGGGATTTGGGGTTGGGATTGGGATTTGGGGTCAGGATTGGGATTTAGGGTTGGGATTGGGATTTAGGATTGGGATTTGGGGTCAAATGGGATCCCTCAGTGTCCCCAATATGGTGGCTCAGAGTCCCCTTCTCTTCCCAAAATCCCCCTGGAAATGGGATTGGGATTTAGGGCTGGGATTGGGATTTAGGGCTGGGATTGGGATTTAGGATGGGAATTGGGATTGGGATTGGGATCCCTGAATATCCCCAGCATGGTGGCTCTGTGTCCCCTCCTCTTCCCAAAATCCCCCTGAAAATGGGATTGGGATTGGGGGTCGGGATTGGGATTTGGGGTCAGGATTGGGATTTAGGGTTGGGATTGGGATTGGGATTGGGATTGGGATCCCTGAATGTCCCCAATATGGTGGCTCTGTGTCCCTTCCGCTTCTTTAACCGGCCCTGGAAATGGGATTGGGATTTGGGGTCAGGATTGGGATTTAGGGTCGGGATTGGGATTTGGGGTTGAGATTGGGATTTAGGATCAGGATTAGGATTTAGGATTGGGATTTAGGGTTGGGATTGGAATTTAGGACTGGGATTGGGATTTGGGATTGGGATTTAGGATGGAGATTGGGATTTAGGACGGGGATTAGGATTTAGGATGGGGATTTAGGAACGGTGTCCCTCGTCCCAGGTCGGCCAAGGAGGGATGGTTGGGATTTAGGATGGGGATTGGGATTTAGGATCAGGATTTAGGCTCAGGACTGGGATTTAGGAGCGGTGTCCCCGTGCCAGGTGGGCCCAGGGGGGAGGTGGTTGGGGTTTAGGATTGGGATCAGGATTTAGGACTGGGATCAGGATTTAGGATTGGGATTTAGGATGGGGATCAGGATTTAGGACTGGGATTGGGACTTAGGATCAGGATTTAGGCTCAGGACTGGGATTTAGGAGCGGTGTCCCCGTGCCAGGTGGGCCCAGCGGGGAGGTGGTTGGGATTTAGGATGGGGATTGGGATTTTAGATTGGGATTTCGGATCCGGATCGGGATTTAGGACCAGGATCGGGATTTAGGACTGGGATTGGGATTTAGGATGGGGATTTAGGAGCGGTGTCCCCGTGCCAGGTGGGCCAAGGGGGGGGTGCTGATCGAGGAGGCCACCGAGAGCCGCTACGACACGCAGGTGGATTACACCTTCTTCACCGAGCCCGTGTCCTGCGAGGTGCACAACGACATCGGCAGCACCAACGTCAGCACCCTGGTGGACGTCCACTGTGAGGGGCCCCAAACCTGACCCCAAAACCACAAAAAACCCCAGAAACTGACCGCAAAAAGCCCCAAAAACTGGCCCCAAAAACCCCAAAAAACTGACCCCAAAAACTGATGCCAAAAACCTCAGAAACTGACCCCAAAACTTACCCCAAAAAACCCAGAAACTGACCCCAAAAAACCCAGAAACTGACCCCAAAATCTAACCCCAAAAACCCCAAAAACTGACCCCCAAAAACCCCAAAAACTGACCCCAAAAGACCCAGAAACTGACCCCAAAACTGACCGCAAAAAACCCCTAAAACTGACCCCAAAAAATGATCCCCAAAACCCCAGAAACCGACCTCAAAAACCCCACAAACTGATCCCAAAAAAACCCAGAAACTGACCCCCAAAAACCCCCAAAACTGACCCCCAAACCCCAAATCTCCAGACCCAAAACCCCAAAAACTGACCCTCAAAACCCCCCCCCAAAACTGATCCCAAAAACTCCAAATCCTGACCCCAAAAATCCCAAATCTTCAGTCCTCAAACTCCAAATCCCCATCCCCAAAACCCCCAAATCCCCAAACCCCAAAATCCCAAAACCCTAAATCCCATTTTTCCCAAACCCCAAACCCCAAATCCCATTTTTCCCAAACCCCAAATCCCATTTTCCCCCCTACAGTCGCCCCCCGGATCGTGGTGGACCCCAAGCCCACGGTGACCGACATCGGCTCCGACGTCACCCTGACCTGCGTGTGGTCGGGGAATCCGCCCCTGACCCTCACCTGGACCAAGAAGGAATCCAACATGGTAGGGTTGGGATTGGGATTGGGATTGGGATTTGGGTTTGGGATTTGGGCCCTACAGAAATGAGGATTGGGATTTGGAATGGGATTGAGATTGGGATTGCGATTAGGATTTGGGTTTGGGATTGGGTTTGGGATTGGGGTTGGGATTCAGATGGAATTGGGTTTGGGTTTGGGTTTGGGATTTGGGCTCCCCAGAAACAAGGATTGGGATTGGGATTGAGATTTGGATTTGGATTTGGATTTGGATTCGGATTTGGATTTGGATTAGGATTTAGATTTAGATTTAGATTTGGATTTGGATTTGGATTTGGATTAGGATTTAGATTTAGATTTGGATTTGGATTTGGATTCGGATTTGGGTTTGGGATTGGGATTTGGATTTGGATTTGGATTTGGATTTATGTTTGGATTTTGATTCGGATTTGGGTTTGGGATCTGGACCCTCCAGAAATGAGGATTGGGATTTGGAATGGGATTGAGATTGGGTTTGGGATTTGGATTTGGATTTGTGTTTGGATTTGGATTTGGATTTGGATTTGGATTAGGATTTGGATTTGGGCCCTCTAGAAACGAGGATTGGGATTTGGAATGGGATTGAGATTGGGTTTGGGATTTGGACCTCCCAGAAAAGAGAATTGGGGTTGGGATTTGGGTTTGGGATTGGGATTTGAATTTGGGATTTAGACCTCCCAGAAAAGAGAATTGGGGTTGGGTTTTGGTTTTGGGATTTGGATCCCCCAGAAATGAGGATTAGGATTGGGGTTTGGATTTGGATTCGGGTTTTGAGCTCCCCAGAAAAGAGAATTGGGATTGGGATTGGAACTCAGATGGAATTGGGATTGGTTTTGGGATTTGGTTTGGGTTTGGGGTTGAGATTGGGATTGGGATTTGGTTTGGGTTTGGATTTGGGTTTGGGGTTGGGATTGGGATTGTCACTGGGGCTGGGATTGGAGCTGGGATTGTGATTGGGATTTGGTTTGGGTTTGGGGTTGGGATTTGGTTTGGGTTTGGATTTGGAATTGGGATTGTGACTGGGGTTGGGATCGCTTTCCTCCTGCAGTTTCTCTTTGGGTTTTTTGGGGTTTTTGGGGTGCCCCCCTGACGCCCCCGGTGCCGCAGGTGCTCAGTAACAGCAACCAGCTGTACCTGAAGTCGGTGACGCAGGCGGACGCGGGCCAGTACGTCTGCAAGGCCATCGTGCCGCGCATCGGCGTGGGCGAGAGGGAGGTCACGCTCTTCGTCAACGGTCAGAACGCCCAGAAACCCAAAACATCCACAGAAACCCAAAACCATCCCAAAAACCCCCAAAATCATCCCAAAAACACCAAAAAAACCACCCCAAAAATTCAAAACCTCCCCAGAAACCCCAAAAACTCCAAAAATCACCCAAAAAATGCCAAAAACACCACAAACTTCCCCAGAAACCCCAAAAATCATCCCAAAACCCCAAAAACCTCCCCAGAAACCCCAAAAACCACCCCAAAAATGCCAAAAACCTTCCCAGAAAACCCCAAAAACCCTAAAAACCAAAAATCCCAAAAATCACCTCAAAAAACTCCCCAGAAATCCCTATAAAAATCATCCCAAAACCTCCCCAAAAACCTCCCCCCAAAACCCCCAAATCCCCCTAAAATTCCCAGATTTTGCCCCAGAATTCCCATATTTTGCCCCATTTTTCCCAAACTTTGCCCTGTTTTTTCCCAAAATTCCTGGATTTTGCCCCAAAATTCCCAATTTCCCCCCGTTTCCCCCCAGGGCCGCCGATCATCTCCAGCGAGCCGGTGCAGTTCGCGGCGCGCGGTGACCGCGGCAAGGTCGAGTGTTTCATCGGCAGCACGCCGCCCCCCGACCGCATCGTGAGTGCCACAAACAATTAATTAAATTCATTAACTAATTTAAGTTACATTTGATTTTTTCTTTAATTAAATAAAATTTTAAATTAAGTCATTAATTTTATCTTGACTGCGGCAAGGTCAAGCGTTTCATCGGCAGCACGCCGCCGTGAGTGCCACAAATTCCAACCTTGGAAAATCTAAAATTTTCAATTTTTAAAAAATTTAATCTTTTAAATTTAATGATTTTTAAATTCAAGTATTTTTAAGTCAATTTTTTATTTAATGTTTAAATTATTTTTTCAACTGCTTTTTTACATTAGATTTTTTTTTTCAATTTAGTGTTTTCTGAAATCTGTATTTTTTAAATTTATTTTTAAATTTATTCAACTTTCAATTTTAATTTAAATTTGTTTTTTAGTTTTTTAAAGTATAAAAATACACAATTATAAACGCAAAAAACTATAAATACACCACCAAATACATTATAGAAATTATAGATATTAAAAAATCAATATAATATAATATAATAGAAAACAATGTAATATAATATAATACAATATAATATAACACAATATAATATAATATAAATTACATATATTCCATAAAATTATAAAACCATCATCCCCCCGTCCCCGTGCAGGCGTGGGCATGGCAGGAGAACATTCTGGAAGCCGGGACGCTCGAGCGCTACACGGTGGAGAGGAGCAACACGGGCAGCGGCGTGCTGTCCACGCTGACCATCAACAACGTCATGGACGCCGACTTCCAGACGCGCTACAACTGCACGGCCTGGAACAGCTTCGGGCCCGGCACCGCCATCATCCAGCTCGAGGAGAGAGGTGACACTGGGGGACACTGGGGACGAGTTTGGGGTGGGGTGGGTTGGGTTGAGTTGGGTTGTGTTTGGTTAAATTGGGTTGGGTTGGGTTGAGTTGGGTTGAGTTGGGTTGGGTTGAGTTAGGTTGGCTTTGAGTCTGGCCTCATCCAGCTCGAGGAGAGAGGTGACACCAGGGGGGACATTGGGGATGAGATTGGGGTGGTTTAGAGTGGTGTTGAGTTGAGTTGAGTTGAGCTGGATTGAGTTGAGTTGGGTTGGGTTTTGTTGGGTTGGGTTGAGTTGGGTTGGGTTGGGTTGAGTTGGGTTAAATTGGGTTCGGTTGGCTTGAGTTGAGTTGAGTTGGGTTAAGTTGGGTTGGGTTGGGTAGGCTTCAGGCCCGGCACTGCCATCATCCAGCTCGAGGAGAGAGGTGACACCAGAGGGGACATTGGGGACAAGTTTGGGGTGCTCTAGAATGTTCTTGAGTTGAGTTGAGTTGAGTTGAGTTGAGTTGAGTTGAGTTGGGATGAGTTGAGTTGAATTGGATTGAGTTGAGTTGGGTTAAGTTGGGTTGGGTTGGGTTGGATAGGCTTCAGGCCTGGCACTGCCATCATCCAGCTCGAGGAGAGAGGTGACACCAGAGGGGACATTGGGGACAAGTTTGGGGTGCTCTAGAATGTTCTTGTGTTGAGTTGAGTTGAGTTGAGTTGAGTTGAGTTGAGTTGGGTTAAGTTGGGTTGGGTTGAGTTGGGTTAAGTTGGGTTGGGTTGGGTAGGCTTCAGGCCCAGCACTGCCATCATCCAGCTTGAGGAGAGAGGTGACACCAGAGGGGACACTGGGGACAAGTTAGGGGTGCTCTAGAATGGTGTTGAGTTGAGTTGGGTTGAGTTGAATTGGGTTGAGTTGGGTTGGGTTGGGTTGAGCTGGGTTGGGATTTAGGGCCGGGACCCGCAGGGGTGGCACTGTCCCTTGTCCCCAACGCGCCCTCTGTCCCCGCAGAGGTCCTGCCCGTCGGCATCATCGCCGGGGCCACCATCGGGGCCAGCATCCTCCTGGTCACCTTC
This sequence comes from Catharus ustulatus, assembly GCF_009819885.2. NCBI lineage: Eukaryota > Metazoa > Chordata > Aves > Passeriformes > Turdidae > Catharus > Catharus ustulatus. The sequence goes on along the minus strand of NC_046250.1, from coordinate 2,862,410 downwards.
CTGGTGGCCCTGGCCTGCTTCCTGTACCGGCGCCGCAAAGGGAGTGAGTCGGGGCACGGGGGGGACAGCGGGGGACACGGGGGGACACGAGGGGACACGGGGGGACACGAGGGGACAGGGGAGACATGAGGGGACAGCAGGGGACAGCAGGGGACAGCAGGGGACACCAGGGGACAGCAGGACATCAAAGGGGACAGGGGGACACAGGGACAGGGGGACACAAGAGGGGACAGGGGGACACTGCAGGGGTGGCCTTGTGGTCACTCCATGGCCACTCCATGCTCATCCAGTGGTCACTCTGTGTCACTCTGTGGTCACTGTGGTCACTCCATTGTCACCCAGTGGTCGCTCTGTGTTCACTCCATTGACACTCCATGGTCACTCCATGCTCATCCAGTGATCACTCGGTGGTCGCTCTGTGGTCACTCCATGGTCACCCAGTGGTCACTCTGTGTCACTCTGTGGTCACTGTGGTCACTCCATGCTCACCCTGTGGTCACCCCATGCTCACCCTGTGGTCACCCAGCAGTCACCCAGTGCTCACTCTGTGTCACTCCATGGTCACTGTGGTCACTCCATGCTCACCCTGTGGTGACCCCATGGTCACCCAGCGGTCACCTAGTGGTCACTCAGTGGTCACCGTGTCCCCAGGCCGCAAGGACGTCACCCTGCGCAAGCTGGACATCAAGGTGGAGACGGTGAACCGGGAGCCGCTGACCCTGCACGGCGAGCGCGACGACGACACGGCCAGCGTGGCCACCGCCACCCGCGTCATGAAGGCCATCTACTCGGTGAGGGGACACAGGGGACACCTGGGGACACAGCTGGGGACACCTGGACTCTATCCCAGGTTTTTCCATGGATTTTCAGGGATTATTTTTGGCTCTTCTTTGAGATTTTTAGGGGTTTTTTTGGGATGTTCTTTGGAATTTTAGGGATTTTTTGGGGCTCTTCTTTGGGATTTTAGGAATTTTTTGGGGGGATCTTCTTTGGGATTTTAAGGATTTTTTTAGGGTTTTTGCATCCCAAACCATTCCAGGGTTATCTGTCCTGCTTTATTTGGGATTTTAAGGATAAATCCCAAATACTTCCATGGTTTTTCCATGGGTTTTTAGGGATTTATTTTTTGTCTTCTTCGGGATTTTCAGGGATTTTTTGGGAATCTTCTCTGGGATTTTTAGGGGGTTTTTTTTGGGGTGTTCTTTGGGATTTTTTTTTTTACTTTCTTTGGGATTTTCAGGGATTTTTTTGGGATCTTCTTCGGGATTTTTTTGAGATTTTTTTAGGATTTTTTTCCAGGATTCCCTGGGCTGTTTTTTTTTAGGATTTTAGGAATAAATCCCAAATCCTTCCCAGGTTTTTCCATGGATTTTTAGGGATTTTTTTGGGGATCTTCTTTGGGATTATTTTTAGACCTTCTTTGGGATTTTCAGAGACTTTTTGAAGGATCTTCTTTGGGATTTTTTAGGATTTTTTTCCCAGGATTCCCTGGGCTGTTTTTTTTAAGATTTTAGGGATAAATCCCAAATCCTGCTGGGTCATCCCAACCCAAAATCCCAGGGATTTTTATTTTTCCTCCCCAGTCCTTCAAGGATGACGTGGATCTGAAGCAGGACCTGCGCTGCGACACCATCGACACCCGCGAGGAGTACGAGCTCAAGGTTCCAAAATTCTAATTTTTTCACCCAAAACCCCCTAAAATCCCAATTTTTCCCCCAAAATTCCATTTTTACCCCCAAAACCCCTACTAATTACTTTTTCCCCCTTCCAGGACCCTACCAACGGCTACTACAACCCCAAAACCCCCTAAATCCCCATTTTCCCCCCCAAATCCCCTAAAATCCCTGTTTTTTCCCCCAAAATTCCATTCTTTTCTCCCAAGATCCCCCAAATCCCAATTTTTCCCCCCAAAATCCCATTTTCCCCCCCAAAATCCCCACTAATTATTTTTTCTCCCTTCCAGGACCCCACCAACAGCTACTACAACACCAAAACCCCCTAAAATCCCAATTTCTTCCCCCAAAATCCCATTTTCCCCCCAAAACCCCCACTCATCATTTTTTCCTCCCTTCCAGGACCCCATCAATGGCTACTACAACCCCAAAACCCTCTAAAATCCCTTTTTTTTCCCCAAAAAATTCCATTTTTTTCTCCCAAAATCCCCCAAATCCCCTTTTTTGAACCCAAAATCCCAATTTTTCCCCCCAAAACCCCATTCTTCCCCCCAAAAACCACCCTAAACCCATATTTTTTCTCCCCCTTCCAGGACCCCACCAACGGCTACTACAACGTCCGCGCCCACGAGGAGCGCCCGGCCTCGCGCCCCGCGCTCTTCCCCGATTTCCGCGCCGCCGCCGCCGCCGCCCCGTCGCGCTTCGACGCGCGCCCGCCGTCCCGCGTGTCCCACGGCAGCGCCTACGCCCAGCTCAGCTCCTACCCCCGCGGCACCCCCGAGTTCCCCCAGGACCCGCCGAGCGCCGGCGGCGACAATTCCAGCCAGATCTCCTACGAGAACTTTGGGGGGTTCCCCGGTTACCCCGGTTATCGGTTGGGGTTCGGGAATCTGGAGCGCGCGCCCTACGAGGCGTACGAGGCCGTGGGGAAGCTCGGCGGCGGCGCCAGGTTTTCCTACACGTCCCAACAGTCGGATTACGGGCAGAGGTTCCAGCAGAGGATGCAGACGCACGTGTAGGGCGGGCTGGGAGTTCCCCTGATATTCAGGGGACCCCAAAATCCCGCCCTGACCCCAAAATCCCGTCCCCGTTTCTGGATTTTTAAGGTCAGGGGTTTTCGGTACGGTGAGGAGGGCAGGGAGGAGCAAATCCCAAAAAAATTCCCCAATTCCAAACCATTCCCATTTCCCAATCGATCCCCAAATCCAGAGGGAGGAGCAAATCCCAAAAAATTCCCAATTCTAAACCATTCCCAAAAAATCCCACGATCCCAAATCGTTCCCATTCCAAATCCATCCCTGAATCCAGAGGGATGAGCAAATCCCAAAAAATTCCCAATTCTAAACCATTCCCAAAAAAAATCCCTCAATCCCAAACCATTCCCATTCCAGGAGGGTTCCGTGTGACCCCAAATCCTGAGGGACGCACAATTCCCAAAAAAATACCCAATCCCAAATCATTCTCATTCCAAATCCATCCCCAAATCTGGAGGGATGAGCAAATCCCAAAAAATTCCCCAATCCCAAGCCATTCCCATTCCATGACCCCATTGGGTTCGCCATGACGGTTCTGTGCGACCCCAAACCCACAGCGACACAAAACCCCCCCAAAAAAAAACCCCAAATCCCAACCCATCCCCCAAAACCCTCCAATCCCAAACCCCAAACGATCCCAGATCCCAGCCAGATCTCCTACGAGAACTTTGGGGGGTTCCCCGGTTACCCCGGTTATCGGTTGGGGTTCGGCAATTTGGAGCGCGCGCCCTACGAGGCGTACGAGGCCGTGGGGAAGCTCGGCGGCGGCGCCAGGTTTTCCTACACGTCCCAACAGTCGGATTACGGGCAGAGGTTCCAGCAGAGGATGCAGACGCACGTGTAGGGCGGGCTGGGAGTTCCCCTGATATTCAGGGGACCCCAAAATCCCGCCCTGACCCCAAAATCCCATCCCCGTTTCTGGATTTTTAAGGTCAGGGGTTTTCGGTACGGTGAGGAGGGCAGGGAGGAGCAAATCCCAAAAAATTCCCCAATCCCAAATCATCCCATTCCAAATCCGTCCCCAAATCTTGAGGGAGGAGCAAATCCCAAAAAATTCCCAGTTCTAAACCATTCCCAAAAAATCCCTCGATCCCAAATCGTTCCCATTCCAAATCCGTCCCTAAATCTCGAGGGAGGAGCAAATCCTCAAAATAATCCCCAATTCCAAACCATTCCCTAAAAATCCCTCAATCCCAAACCATTCCCATTCCAGATCCGTCCCTAAATCTGGAGGGAGGAGCAAATCCAAAAAAATTCCCAATTCCAAACAATTCCCCAAAAAAATCCCTCAATCCCAAACCATTCCCATTCCAGGAGGGTTCCGTGTGACCCCAAATCCTGAGGGACGCACAATTCCCAAAAAAATCCCCAATCCCAAATCATTCCCATTCCAAATCCATCCCCAAATCTGGAGGGATGAGCAAATCCCAAAAAATTCCCCAATCCCAAACCATCCCCATTCCATGACCCCATTGGGCTCGCCATGACGGTTCTGTGCGACCCCAAACCCACAGCGACACAAAACCCCCCCCAAAAAAAAACCCCAAATCCCAACCCATCCCCCAAAACCCCCCAACCCCAAACCCCAAATGATCCCAGATCCCAGCCAGATCTCCTACGAGAACTTTGGGGGGTTCCCCGGTTACCCCGGTTATCGGTTGGGCTTCGGGAATCTGGAGCGCGCGCCCTACGAGGCGTACGAGGCCGTGGGGAAGCTCGGCGGCGGCGCCAGGTTTTCCTACACGTCCCAACAGTCGGATTACGGGCAGAGGTTCCAGCAGAGGATGCAGACGCACGTGTAGGGCGGGCTGGGATCCTGCAGGGACCCCAAAAGCGTCCCCTGATATTCAGGGGTTCGGTCCTGACCCCAAAATCCCGCCCCCATTTCTGGATTTTTAAGGTCAGGGGTTTTCGGTACGGTGAGGAGGGCAGGGAGGAGCAAATCCCAAAAAATTCCCCAATTCCAAATAATTCCCAAAAAAATCCCTCAATCCCAAATCATTCCCATTCCAAATCCGTCCCTGAATCTCGAGGGAGGAGCAAATCCCAAAAATTCCCCAATCCCAAACCATTCCCATTCCATGGGGGTTCTGTGTGACCCCAAATCCAGAGGGTCACAAAAATCCCAAAAAAATCCCAATCCCAAACCATTCCCATTCCATGACCCCATTGGGATCATCAGGAGCGTTCTGAGTGTTCCCAAATCCAGAGGAACGCACAAATCCCAAAAAATTCCCCAATCCCAAATCATTCTCATTCCAAATCCATCCCCATATCCAGAGGGATGAGCAAATCATTCCCAAAAAAATCCCAATCCCAAACCATTCCCATTCCAGGAGGGTTCTGTGACCCCAAATCCAAAGGGACACAAAAATCTCAATTCCAAATCAATTCCAAATCATTCCCAAAAAAAAAAATCCCATTCCAAACCATTCCCATTCCAGGAGGGTTCTGTGTGATCCCAAATCCAGAGGGACACAGAAATCCCAAAAAAATCTCATTCCAAATAATTCCCAAAAAAATCCCAAATCATTTCCATGAGGGTTCTGTGACCCCAATTCCAAAGGGACACAAAAATCCCAAAAAAATTCCATTCCAAATAATTCCCCCCAAAAAAATCCCAATCCCAAACCATTCCCAAAAATACCAATCCAAAAAAAAATCCCATTCCAAATCATTCCCAAAAAAATTCAAAATAATTCCCAAAATTCCGAAACCATTCCCAAAAAATCATTCCCAAAAATCCCAAATCCCAAAAATCCCAAATCCCAAAAATCCCAATCCCAAACCATTCCCAAAAAACCCAAATCCCAAAAATCCCAAATCCCAAAAATCCCAAATCATTCCCACCCCATTCCCTGTGCCTTGATTTTGGGGTCGCCTCTCCCCTGATTTCCCCTAATCCCAAAATTCCCCAAATTTGGATTTTGGGAGAATTTGGGAATTTTTGGGGTTCCACTCCCCCATCCCATACGCACATTGTTCCCCCCCCAAAAAAATCCCAAAATCCCCCAAATTTTGGGGTTTGGGGGGAGCTCCTTCCTGTGAATGTAAATCGGAATTTTGGGGGAAATTTTTGGGAATTTTGGGGGATTTTGGGTGAATTTTGAAGATTTTTGGGGGAATTTTTGGGGGATTTTGGGGAATTTTTGGGGGGAATTTTGGGATTTACGGGATGGATTTTGGAGGGAATTCCCAAAACAAAAAATCCCAAATTTTTTGAGATTTGGAAGATGAATTCCCAAAAAAAAATCTGGATTTTTTGGGATTTTAGGGATGAATTTTGGAGGGAATCCCCTCAAAAAAAATCCCAAATTTTTGTGGATTTTAGGGATGAATTTTGGAGGAAATTCCTCAAAAAATCCCAAATCTTTTGGGAATTTAGGGATTAATTTTGGAGGGAATTCCCCCCCAAAAAAATCCAGAATTAGGTACGAAACCCTCCCAAAAATCAGGAATTTCCCCAAAATCCCCCAAAATTCTCATTCCCAATCCCGGTACTATGGGATTTTTATTTTTTTTCCTCCCAAAATAATATTTTAAAAATCCCAAAAAAAAAAACAAACCCCAAAGGTGCCTGAATTCACCCCAAAAATCCCAGAATTTTTCCAGGTGCTGCACCCCAAAAATCCAGAGCAATATCCCATAAAAAAAAAAAAAAAAAAAAAAAAGGGGAATCCCCACCCCAGCTTTAAAATTCCAACCCCATTTTGGGGTGGAAAATGGGATTTTCCCCTTTTTTTTTTTTTTTTTTTAATTTTTTAGCACAAATTTAGAAAACCTTTTTTTCCCGAAATTCCGCGATTTTTTTCCCCCCCCGCCCTTATTCCCGATTTTATTTTATTTTTTAAACGTCGCATTTTCCTTTTTTTTTTTAAATATTCTGTACTATATTTTTAGTCTTAAACACGATATATTATATATATTTAATTTTTTTATATATATATATATATATAAATATAAATGGTTAAAAAAAAAAAAAAAAACGAAGCGGCTCCGGGTTTTCAATAATTAAAAAAATAAAATAAAATTTTGTTATTTCTTTATGGTTTTTTCTCTAGTGGATGGAAGGAGGGAGGAATATTTTTATTTTATCAACTTTAATTCCTAAAATTCCAGCATTCCCAAATCCCTGGAGTGGTTTTGATGACAAAAAAAAATTAAATATAAATTTATTCAATTTTTTCTAGGGATTTATCTCATTTATTCCTGGGTTTATCCCGAATTATTCCGCAGGAATTTTTACAAATCTCTCTCCTTATCCTTTCTTCTTTCTTTCTATAAAAAAGGATTTTAATCCCAAAATTTAATCAGGATTCCCTTAAAAAAAATCCGGATTTTGGCTTTTAGAATGCAAAATTCCTTTTTTCTTTTTTTTTTTTTTTCACCTTCCAGCCCCTCCCTTAGCCAGTTGTGTAATAAAACCCAATTAATTAATTAATAAAGTTGGAATTCTTAAATCACGAGGTGCTGGGAGAGGAAAAGAAGGAATCGGGAGGGTTTTCCGCACTTTATTTTTTATGGAAAAATAAAAAAGTGGGACCCAGTTTCCCCCACCCACGGGACAGCGGTGACACCCCGAGGGCGGAATAAAATTCCAAGGTGGAATTAGTGAATTTGTGAGGTTAAAATTCCCAAATTTATGAGGCGAATTCCCAAATTTCCGAGGTGAATTCCCGGGATTTATTTTTTTATAATTCCGCCATGATGGGGCCTGCTCGCGACCCTCAGCGCAGCGCGGCTCCCCCCGCCCGTGCCCGCCCGCGGCTGGGCGGGCTCTGAAGGCCGCGCCCCTCAAGCAGGGCTATTTATAACCTCGGCATCACGCGAGATCTCGCGAGATTTGTGGACCGCCGTTCCGTGTCGCCCGGGGTTTGTGCGTGACGTCATCACTCAGCGGCGAGCTGGGGGTTTGGGGAGGCCTGAGGGGATTTGGGCTTTTTTTTCTTCTAATAACAGAAGTTAAACATAATATTTTTTAAAATAGTGGGCATAAACTACCCACTTAGTTAAAATAAAAGCCCATAAACATATAATAAAAACCCTACAACGAACACAGCAATTATCAACACCAACTGCAAAAAGCCGAAACCACGCAAATTTAATAAAATTAAAACCGCGAGCCAAAAACCACGCATGCTCTAAAAAAGCGAACCCAAAAAGTAGCCATGCTAAACAGCTCCCAAAAAAAGTATAAATATACATAAAAAACAATAAATATGCAACAAATTGATGTATTGTAAAACGCATTGAGCGCTCCCGAAGCAGCCGGCCGGTTTAACCCTTTGTTTTATGTTTGCATTTTTATTAAATCTTTTTATTAAACTTTTTAAATGAGTGCGGGGGGATCCCTGACTCCGCTCCGCCGCGGGTCGCGACTTCCGGCAGCCATCTTAAACCGCGCCGGAAGTGACGTAACCGGCGGAGCCCTGACCTGCGCGCCGGAAGTGACGCAAACGGCGTGAGGCGTTGCTAGGAGACGCCGGAAATGGCGCGACTTGGATGCTCGGAGGTGCAAACAGCGGGGCTTGGTGGATGGGGCGCCTCCAAGCGCGGAACGCGGCCGCTAGGGGGTGTCGTAAACGTGTCGTGCGTGGTTGCTAAGGGTGCCGTAAAGCATAGAGCCCGAGCGTCGAAAAATGTCCTAAAAGTGGTGGCTGGGTGCTGCCGTAAAGCGCGGTGGCCCGGTCCTGGGGACTGCCGTAAAGCACGGACACTGTCGTAAAAGCCGTTGCTAAGGAGCACCGTAAAGCACGGAAGTGTCGTAAAAGCCGTTGCTAGGGAGCGCCGTAAAGCACGGAAGTGTCGTAAAAGCCGTTGCTAGGGAGCGCCGTAAAGCACGGAAGTGTCGTAAAAGCCGTTGCTAGGGAGCGCCGTAAAGCACGGAAGTGTCGTAAAAGCCGTTGCTGGGGAGCGCCGTAAAGCACGGAAGTGTCGTAAAAGCCGTTGCTAGGTAGCGCCGTAAAGCACGGAAGTGTCGTAAAAGCCGTTGCTATGGAGCGCCGTAAAGCACGGAAGTGTCGTAAAAGCCGTTGCTATGGAGCGCCGTAAAGCACGGAAGTGTCGTAAAAGCCGTTGCTAGGGAGCGCCGTAAAGCACGGAAGTGTCGTAAAAGCCGTTGCTAGGGAGCGCCGTAAAGCACGGAAGTGTCGTAAAAGCCGTTGCTAGGTAGCGCCGTAAAGCACGGAAGTGTCGTAAAAGCCGTTGCTAGGCGCCGCCGTAAAGCACGGAAGTGTCGTAAAAGCCGTTGCTAGGCGCCGCCGTAAAGCACGGAAGTGTCGTAAAAGCCGTTGCTAGGGAGCGCCGTAAAGCACGGAAGTGTCGTAAAAGCCGTTGCTATGGAGCGCCGTAAAGCACGGAAGTGTCGTAAAAGCCGTTGCTAGGCGCCGCCGTAAAGCACGGAAGTGTCGTAAAATGCCGTTGCTAGGGAGCGCCGTAAAGCACGGAAGTGTCGTAAAATGCCGTTGCTAGGGAGCGCCGTAAAGCACGGAAGTGTCGTAAAAGCCGTTGCTAGGGAGCGCCGTAAAGCGCTGAAGTGTCGTAAAAGCCGTTGCTGGGGGTGCCGTAAAGCAGGGAAGTGTCGTAAAAGTTTTTTTTTTGTTTGTTTTTTTTTTTTTTTTTTTTTTAAAGCTCTTTTGGGTTTATTTTCGGGTTTTTTGTGGGTTTTTTGTGGGGTTTTTTTGCTTTTTTGGGCTATTTTGGGTTTATTTTGGGTTTATTTTGGATTTATTTTGATTGATTTTTTGGGTTTTTGGGGATTTTTGGGCAATTTTGGGGTTTATTTTTGGTTGATTTTGGTTGGTTTTGGGGTTTATTTTGGTTGATTTTTAGGGTTTTTTGGGGTTTTTTTGGGCTATTTTGGGGTTTATTTTGGGGTTTATTTTGGTTGATTTTTGGTGATTTTTGGGATTTTGGGGGGGTTGTTTTGGGTTTATTTTGGTTGATTTTTCAGATTTTTTGGGCTATTTTGGGGCTATTTTGGGGTTTATTTTGGGGGTTATTTTGGGTTTATTTTAGTTGTTTTTTGGGTTTATTTTAGTTGATTTGGGGATTTTCTTGGGGTTTATTTCGGGGGTTTTTGGGGTTTGTTTTTGGGGTTTATTTTGGTTGATTTTGGGGTTTTTTGCGGTTTTTTTTGGGCTATTTTGCGGTTTATTTTTGGGTTTATTTCAGTTAATTTTTGGGTTCTTTTGAGTTATTTTTGGTTGTCGCTGTTGTACAAATAAAACAATAATGATAATAATAATAAAATTTAAATCCCTGGAATTTCAGGAAATTTTTTCTAGATATTTTTTATTTTCCCCAAATCCCAAAATCCACCTCATCCCCTCAGCCACGACCACCAGAACACTAAAATAAAATTTTAAAATCCCAGTAACTCTTTCCCAGATTTTTTACCCCAAAATCCTCCTCAGGAATTACAACCAGCACCCTCCAAAAAATTAAAAAATAAAATTAAATAAAATAAAATTAAATTAAATTAAATTAAATTTCCCCTCCCCGCTCCCATCCGGGCACCGCTCGCAGCTCCCGCCCTAATCCCAAATCCCCGCCTCCCTCACGGCCCCAAAACCCTTTTATTTACATCCCAAATTCCCTTTATTTACATCCAAAATTCCTTTATTTTTTCATCCAAAATTCCCATTTTATTCACCCCAAATTCCCTTTTTTTCCCCCCAGTTTTTCCCGGTTTTTTTCCCCACAAAATCTCGCTCCGCTCCCTCAGCTCCTCCTTCCTCCCCCTCCTCCTCTTCCTCCTCGCCGTTTATTTTTATTTATTTTAACCCCAAACTCCCATATATTTAAACCCCAAACTCTCATATTTTATTCACCTCAAATTCCCATTTTTAAACCCAAAAATTCCCATTTTTTTCCCGTTTTTTTCCCACAAAATCTCGCTCCGCTCCCTCAGCTCCTCCTTCCTCCCCCTCCTCCCGCTCCTCCTCCTCGCCGTTTATTTTTATTTTTTTTAAACCCCAAACTCCCATTTTTAAACCCCAAAACTCCCACATTTTAACCCCAAAATTCCCATTTTTAAAACCCAAAAATTCCCATTTTTTTCCCGTTTTTTTCCCACAAAACCTCGCTTCGCTCCCTCAGCTCCGTCAGCTCCTCCCCTCCTCCTCCTCCCCCTCCTCGCCGTTTATTTTTATTTTTTTTAAACCCCAAACTCCCATTTTTAAACCCCAAAACTCTCATTTTTTAAACCTCAAACTTTCACCTTTTATTCACCCCAAATTCCCATTTTTTAAACCCAAAAATTCCCATTTTTTCCCGTTTTTTCCCCACAAAACCTCGCTCCGCTCCCTCATCTCCCTCAGCTCCTCCTTCCTCCCGCTCCTCCTCCTCGCTTCGATTTTTATTATTTTTTACCCCAAATTCCCATTTTTTAAACTCAAAAACTCTCATTTTTTAAACCCCAGACTCTCATATTTTATTCACCTCAAAATTCCCATTTTTTAAACCCCAAAATTCCAATTTTTTCCTCACAGAATCTCGCTCCGCTCCCTCAGCTCCCCTCAGCTCCTCCCCCTCCTCCTCCTCGCTGTTAATTTTTATTTATTTTAACCGAAAATTCCCATTTTTAAACTCAAAAATTCCCATTTTTTAAACCCCAAACTCTCACCTTTTATTCACCTCAAATTCCCATTTTTTAAACCCCAAAATTCCCATTTTTTCCCACAAAATCTCGCTCCGCTCCCTCAGCTCCCTCAGCTCCTCCTTCCTCCCGCTCCTCCTCCTCGCTGTCGATTTTTATTATTTTTTACCCCAAATTCCCATTTTTTAACCCCAAACTCCCATATTTTAAACCCCAAAACTCCCACATTTTAAACCCAAAATTCCAATTTTTAAAACCCAAAAATTCCCATTTTTTCCCGTTTTTTCCCCACAGAATCTCGCTCCGCTCCCTCAGCTCCCTCAGCTCCTCCCCTTCCTCCCCCTCCTCCTCGCTGTTAATTTTTATTTATTTTAACCGAAAATTCCCATTTTTTAACCCCAAAACTCTCATTTTTTACACCCCAAACTCTCATATTTTATTCACCTCAAATTCCCATTTTTTAAACCCCAAAATTCCCATTTTTTCCCACAAAATCTCGCTCCGCTCCCTCAGCTCCCTCAGCTCCTCCCCCTCCTCCTCGCTGTTAATTTTTATTTATTTTAACCCCAAATTCCCATTTTTAAACCCCAAACTCTCATATTTTTAAACCCCAAATTCCCATTTTTTAAACCCCAAAAATCCCCATTTTTAAAATCAAAAATCACCTTTTTTTTCCTTTTTTCCCACAAAACCTCGCTCCGCTCCCTCAGCTCCTCCTCCTCCTCCTCGCCGTTTATTTTTATTTTTATTTACCCCAAATTCCCATTTTTTTAACCCAAAATCCCCACATTTTATTCACCCCGAACTCCCACTTTTAACCCCAAAAATTCCCATTTTTTAACCCCAAAAATTCCTATTTTTAACCCCAAAATTCCTATTTTTTCACCCCAAATTCCCATTTTTTCCCCGTTTTTTTTCCCCTCCTCGCCGTTTATTTTTATTTTATTTTTTTTCCTCTTCTTCCAACCGATAAAAAAATTTTAAAAACACAAAAAAAAATTTAATTTTTTTCCATAAAAATAAATTAAAAAATGATGGAAGGAGAAATCCCCCGGAGCAAATCCCGGCTGCCCTCGCTGCTCCTGGCGCTGCTCGGGCTCGGCCCAGGTGAGTTCAACCCCCCCAAAAAAATAAATTTATTTTTCATTTTTTTATTAATTTTTATTTTATATTTCATTGATTTTTAGGGTTTGGGATCTTCCCCACCTCATCCCGTTTGTCCCAGATCCTCTGGAATTCTGCATGCCGAGGGTTTGGGGGTTTATTTTTAATTTTTTTAGGGTTTAATTTTAATTTTTTATGGTTTATTTGTATTTTTTAGTGTTTATTTTTAATTTTTTAGGGAGTTATATTTATATTTTTAGGGTTTAATTTTATTTTTTCAGGGTTTATTTGTATTTTTTAGGGTTTATTTTTATTTTTGGGGTTTATTTTTAATTTTTAGGGGTTTGTTTTTCTATTTTTAGGGTTTATTTTTATTTTTTTTAGGGTTTATTTGTATTTTGTGGGTTTATTTTTCTTTTTTTTACTGTTTATTTTTATATTTTTAGGGTTTAACTTTATTTAGGGGGTTTATTTTTATTTTTGGTGTTTATTTATATTTTTGGGGGTTTATTTTTAATTTTTGTGAGGGTTTAATTTTATATTTTAAGGGTTTATTTGTATTTTTTGAGGGTTTATTTCGATTTTTTGGGGGTTTGTTTTTATATTTTTAGGGTTTAATTTTATTTTTGGGGATTTCTTTTATTTTTGGGGGGTTTATTTTTATTTCTGGGAGTTTATTTGTATTTTATGGGGTTTATTTGTATTTTTGGGGGGGTTAATTTTATGTTTTTAGGGTTCAATTTTTTGGTGTGTGTTTATTTTTATTTTTGAGGGTTTATTTTTATTTTTTGGGTTTATTTTTTATTTTTTTAGGGTTTCCTATTAGGGGGGAAATTTGGGATTTGGAAGAGGATTTTTGGGATTTGGGGAATTTTGGAATTTTGGGAATTTTGGGAAGCTCCTCCCCCCCAGACTGGGCCTGAACCCCTGAGAAAAATCAGAATAAAATCTGGGATAAACTGGAATTAAATCCAGGATAAACTGGAATAAAATCTGGGATAAATTGGAATAAAATCCAGGATAAACTGGAATTAAATCCAGGATAAACTGGAATTAAATCTGGGATAAACTGGAATAAAAGCCAGGATAAATTGGAATAAAATCCAGGATAAACTGGAATAAAATCTGGGATAAATGAGAATAAAATCCAGGATAAATGGGAATAAAATCTGTGATAAACTGGAATAAAATCCAAGGTTTAAACCCAATTTATTCAGGACCAGGCCAGAATGTTCCCATCCCAAAATTCCCCAAAATTCCCCAAAAATCCCAAAATTCCCAGAGCTGGAGGGGGAGGGGGCAACTGAGAGAGAATTTTTTTTTTTTCAGGAAAATGCCAAAAATAAAAATAAAAATAAAAATAAAAATAAAAATAAAAATAAAAATAAAAAATCCCAAATTGGGGCTGGGATGAGGCTCAGTCCCTGTGGGGAATCAAAAATCCCAAAATTTTTGGGGTTTTGTCCCAAGCAGCTCCTGGGATCGGGAATTTTATCAGAAATTTTACCCCAAAAAACCCCAAATTTACAGAAATTCTGCCCCAAAAAAACCCCAAAATCCCCTCAAAAAACTCAATTTTTTTCAAGAATTCCACCCCAAAAAAACCCCAAATTTTGTAGAAATTCTGCCCCAAAATTCTCTTTTTTTTTGTGGAGATTCCTCCCCTAAACCCCCAATTTTTGAAGAAGTTTTACCCAAAAAAAACCAAAAACAAAAACAAAAAAAACCCCCAAATTTTACAGAAATTCCACAAAAAAACCCCAATTTTTTTTCAGAAATCCCACCCAAAAAAACCCAAAAAACCCAAAAAAACCCAAAAATAATTCCCCAAAATTAGCAGAAATTCCACCCAAAAAAGCCCAAATTTTGAAGAAATTCCACCCAAAAAAATTTCCAAATTTTACTGAAATCCCACCCAATAAAAGCAAATTTTTTGCAGAAAATTCCACCAAAAAACCCCCAGAAAACCCAAAAAAAACCCAAAATTCACAGAAATTTCACCCAAAGCCCCTCAAATTTTGCAGAAATCCCACCCAAAAAAAAATCCAAATTTTACTGAAATCCCACCCAAAAAAACCCCAAATTTTGCATTAATTCCACAAAAAAAATCCTTTTTTTTTTCAGAAATCCCACCCAAAAACCCAAAAAAAACCCCAAAATAATTCCCAAAATTAGCAGAAATTCCACCCAAAAAAAATTCTAAATTTTACTGAAATCCCACCCCAAAAAAAGCAAATTTTTTGCAGAAATTCCACCAAAAAACCCCAAATTTCACAGAAATTCCACAATAAAACCATTTTTTTTTGCAGAAATCCCACCCAAAAAAACCCCAGAAAACCCAAAAAAACCCCAATTTTTATTGAAATTCCACCCAAAAAAACCCCAATTTTTTACAGAAAAATCCCCAAATTTTGCATTAATCCCACCCCAAAAAAAATCCAAATTTTGCATTAATTCCACCCCAAAAAACCCCAAATTTCACCAAAAAAAAAACCAAAATTCACAGAAATTCCACCCAAAAAATCCAATTTTTTTGCAGAAATCCCACCCAAAAAAAACCCAAAAAAATCCCAAATTCCCCAAAAAACCCAAATCCCCCCAAATTCCCCTGTGGCTTTTGGCAGGGCTGCTGCAGGAGGTGAATTTTGAGGCAGAAAAGGAGATTTTGGAAATTCTGCCCGGCAACTCCAGCCAGTCGCTGCTGGAGCGATGTTCTGGTGAGAGCGGGCCCCAAATTCCATTTTTGGGCCAAAATCCCCAAATTTTCCCTTTGCTCTGGGGCTCTGAACCTGTAGTTTTTAGTTTTTAACCTTTTTAGAGCCATTTTTCCCAAAAACATTTTGGGCAATTTTTACCTCAAAATTCCGATTTTTCAAAAAAAAATCTGATTTTTTGCACGAATTTTGGCCAATTTTTACACCAAAATTATGATGTTTTTCCCCAAATTTTAGCCAATTTTTGCCCAAAATTTCAAATTTCTTTCCCTTTTTTGGGGCTCTGAACCTGTAGTTTTTAGTTTTAATTTTACCTTTTTAGCTGATTTTTTCCCCAAAATTTTGGGCAATTTAACCTCAAAATTCCAATTTTTCCCAAAAAAAATTCCGATTTTTCGCACAAATTTTGGCCAATTTTTACCCCAAAATTATGATTTTTTCCCCCAAATTTTAGCCAATTTTTGCCCAAAATTTCAATTTTTCTTTTTTGGGGCTCTGAACCTGTAGTTTTTAGTTTTTACCTTTTTAGCTGATTTTTTTCCCCAAAATTTGGCCAAATTTTGGGCAATTTTTACCCCAACATTTCAATTTTTCACCCAAATTTTGGCCAATTTTTACACCAAAATTATGATGTTTTTCCCCAAATTTTAGCCAATTTTTGCCCAAAATTTCAAATTTTCTTTCCCTTTTTTGGGGCTCTGAACCTGTAGTTTTTAGTTTTAGTTTTTACCTTTTTAGCTGATTTTTCCCCCAAATTTTGGCCATTTTTTACCCCCAAAATTCCGATTTTCCCCCAAATTTTGGGCAATTTTTGCCCAAAATTTCAATTTTTCGTTCCCTTTTTCGAACTCTGAACCTGTAGTTTTAGTTTTAGTTTTTACCTTTTTAGTCAATTTTTTCCCCAAAATTCCCAAACTTTTCCTTCTCTCTCTGGGGCTCTGAACCTGTAGATTTTAGTTTTAATTTTTACCTTTTTAGCTGATTTTTCCCCCAAAAATTTTGGCCAATTTTCCCCAAATTTCCGATTTTTTTCCCCAAATTTTCCTTCTCTCTGGGGCTCTGTGTCCCAAATGTCCCCAAAATGTCCTAAAGTGTCCCAAAATGTTCCTAAATCTCCCCAAAATGTCCCAAAATTGTCACTAAACGGCTCCAAAATGTCCCCAAATGTCCCCAAAAATCCCAAAATGGCTCCAAAAGTCTCCAAATGTCCCTAAAGTGGTCCCTAAAGTGTCCCCAAAACATCCCAAAATGTCCTTAAAACGTCCCAAACTGTCACTAAATGTCCCCAAATGTCCCCAAACTCCTTTTGGTGCCATTTTTCTGTCCCCACAGCCGCTCTTGGGCCTGTCCTGGGTGGCTCCCTGCTGCTGTCCCCAACAAAACTGTCCCCAAATGTCCCAAATGTCCCTAAAAACGTCCCAACTGTCACTAAATGTCCCCAAAATGTCACTACATGACCCCAAAATGTCACAAAAATGTCCCTAAAACATCCCAAACATCCCCAAATGCTCCAAACCATCCCTAAAACATCCCAAAACTGTCCCCAAAAACACCCAAAAATGTCCTCAAAGTGTCCCCAGGTGTCCCCAAATCCCTTTTGGTGCCATTTTTTGTGTCCCAGAGCTGCTCTTGGGCCTGTCCTGGGTGGCTCCCTGCTGCTGGCACCCAACAAAACTGTCCCCAAATGTCCCAAAATGTCTCTAAAACATCCCAAACTGTCCCCAAAATGTGACTAAATGTCCTCAAAATGTCCCCAGAATGTCCCCAAATGTCCCCAAACCCTCTCAGGTGCCATTTCTGTGTCCCACAGCCTGTCCTGGGCAGTTCCATGCTGCTGGCAGCCAACAAAAGTGTCCTCAAATGTCCCCAAAACGTCCCTAAAACATCCCAAAATGTCACTAAATGTCCCAAAAACTGTTCCCAAATGTCCCCAAACCCTCTCAGGTGCCATTTTTCTGTCCCCACAGCCGCTCTTGGACCTGTCCTGGGCAGTTCCATGCCGCTGGCACCCAACAAAAATTGTCCTCAAACATCCCTAAATGTCTCTAAAACATCCCAAACTGTCCCCAAAATGTGACTAAATGTCCCTAAAATGTCCCAAAATGTTCCTAAAACATCCCCAAAATGGCTCCAAACCATCCTAAAACATCCCAAACTATCCCCAAAACACCCAAAAATGTCACTAAATGTCCCCAAAATGTCCCCAAACCCTCTCAGGTGCCATTCTGTGTCCCACAGCCTGTCCTGGGCAGTTCCATGCTGCTGGCACCCAACAAAAATGTCCTCAAACTGTCCCCAAAACATCAAAGAACTGTCCCCCAAAGTGTCCCCAAATGTCCCCAAGGGCCGTCTCTGTCCCCAGAGCTGCTGTTCGGGCAGTCCCGCGCCCCTCCGCGGCAGCTCAACGCCGTGCTGTGCGGCGGGCTCCGTGCTGCTGTCGCCGTGGCTGTCCCCGAACCTGACGGTCAAGGAGATCGAGTGGAGCTTCTCGGGCGGCTCGGGGGCCACCATCCAGGTGGCCGAGGTGACCGCGAGGGCGGCCTGGAGCGGCCGGACCCCGCGCGATCGCTTCGGGGGACGCCTGGAGATGGTCAACGGCACGGCGCTGCGGCTGCGGCAGCTCCAGCGCGGGCGACAGCGGCGTCTTCGGAGCCAGGATCAAACTGCAGCCGGCGCTGGTGGAGGACCAGGCCTTCAACCTCACTGTCTACGGTGAGCTGCAGCTCATTAATTGGTTAATTAGTTCGTTAATGGTGGTCATTTGTTGGGGTTGGGTTGGGTTGGGTTGGGTTTTGCATGAGGAAATTGAGGAACAAAGTGAGAAATGGAAGAACGATGATGGGTCCTGGAAAAAACGATGGTCAATCCTTCAACTTGTCTGTCTGCGGTGAGTGGGGCTAATTAATTGGTTAATTAGTTAATTAGGGGATTATTTTGTTGGGTTGGATTTTGGGTGGGGAAATTGAGGCACAAAGCAAAAAATTGAAATGGAAGAACGACAATCAGATCCTGGAAAAAGGATGCTCAGGCCTTCAACCTCACTGTCTGTGGTCAGTGGGGCTAATTAATTGGTTAATTAGTTAATTAAGGGGTTATTTGGTTGGGTTGGGTTGGGTTGAGTTGGGTTTTGCAGTGAGGAAATTGAGGCACAAAGTGAGAAATGGAAGAACGATGATCAGTCCTGGAAAAAACAATGGTCAGCGCCTTCAACCTCACTGTCTACAGTGAGCTGCAGCTAAT
This sequence comes from Catharus ustulatus, assembly GCF_009819885.2. Lineage (NCBI taxonomy): Eukaryota > Metazoa > Chordata > Aves > Passeriformes > Turdidae > Catharus > Catharus ustulatus. Next base: position 2,844,046 of record NC_046250.1, on the reverse strand, counting down.
TAATTGGTTGGTTTAATTAATTTCATTGGTTTGTTTGGTTATTTCATTGGGTTGGGTTGGGTTGGGTTGGGTTGGGGTTTGGGTGGGGAAAACTGAGGCACAAAGCAAAAATTGAAATGGAAGAACGACAATGGGTCCTGGAAAAAACAATGGTCAGGCCTTCAACCTCACTGTCTACAGTGAGCTAATTAATTGGTTGGTTTAATTAATTTCATTGGTTTGGTTGGTTATTTTCGTTGGGTTGGTTGGGTTGCATTGAGTTGGGTTGGGTTGGGTTGGGTTGAGTTGGGTTGGGTTTGGTTGGGTTGTGTTGTGTTGGGTTGGGTTTGGTTGGGTTTGAGTTGGGTTGGGTTCAGTTGCGTTGGGTTGGGTTGCGTTGGGTTGGGTTGAGTTGGGTTTGAGGTTGTGGTTGGTTGGGTTGAGTTGGTTGGGTTGAGTTGTGTTGGGTTGGGTTGAGTTGGGTTGAGTTGGGTTGAGTTTGGGTTGAGTTGGGTTGGGTTGAGTTGGGGTTGTGTTGGGTTGGGTTGGGTTGGGTTGGGTTGAGTTGGGTTGAGTTGGGTTGAGTTGAGTTGGGTTGGGTTGAGTTGTGTTGGGTTGAGTTGGGTTGAGTTGAGTTTGTTGAGTTGGGTTGGGTTGGGTTGGTTGGGTTGGGGTTGAGGTGGTTGGTTTGGGTTGGGTTGGGTTGGGTTGGGTTGGGTTGGGTTGGGTTGGGTTGGGTTGAGTTGGGTTGAGTTGAGTTGGGTTGGTTGGGTTGGGTTGAGTTGGGTTGGGTTGAGTTGGGTTGTGTTGGGTTGGTTGGGTTGCGTTGGGTTGAGTTGGGTTGGGTTGGGTTGAGTTGGGTTGGGTTGAGTTGGGTTGAGTTGGGTTCCATTGAGTTGGGTTGAGTTGGGTTGGGTTGAGTTGGTTTGGGTTTGTTGATTTGGGTTGGGTTGAGTTGGGTTGGGTTGAGTTGCGTTGGATTGGGTTGGGTTCCGTTGAGTTTGGTTGGTTGGGTTGGGTTGGGTGGGTTGAGTTGGATTCCATTGAGTTGGGTTGGGTTGCGTTGTGTTCCGTTGGGTTCCGTTTGCGTTGGGTTGAGTTGCGTTGGGTTTGGGCGTGTCCCTCGGTGCCACCCCTGTGTCCCTGTCCCCCAGAGGCCGTGCCCACGCCCCGGACGCGCAGCCAGCTCCTGGCCAGCACCCTGGAGGTGGTGCAACCTGACCCTGCAGTGCCAGGGCAGCGGCCCGCGGCGCCGTCAACGTCACCTGGAAACGCGACAGCCTGGCCTGGGCGAGCTGGGCCCGGCCCGGGGCGAAGCGCTGGCACCAGCTGTCCCCCGATGGCACCACCCTGCGCGTGGCGCTGCCACCCGCGGCCCACCAACGTCACCTACGCGTGCACCGTCAGCAACCCTGCCGACTGGAAGGTGGCGCAGTTCGACCTGCAGGAGCTGTGCCGGGGAGGATGGTGACACTGGGGACAGGGGGGACAGGGATGGGGACAGGGATGGGGACAGTGGGGACAGGGATGGGACAGGGACAGGGATGGTGACACAGGGACAGGGAGGTGGCGCGGTTCGACCTGCAGGAGCTGTGCCGCGGAGGAGGTGACACTGGGGACAGTGGGGACAGGGATGGGGACACAGGGACACAGGGATGGGGACAGGGATGGGACAGGGACAGGGACGGGAAGGTGGCGCGGTTTTTTGACCTGCAGGAGCTGTGTCCGAGAGGAGGTGACAGTGGGGACACAGGGACAGGAAGGTGGCACTGAGAACAGGGCAGGGGGACACTGGGGGTGGCACTGAGGACAGTGGGGATGGGGGATGGCACTGAGGGTGGCACACTGGTGAGGGTGACATGGTGAGGGTGGCATTGGGGACAGGGGGGCACTGGGGTGGCACTGAGACCAACACAGTGATGGTGACACTGAGGGTGACACACTGAGGGTGACACAGTGACAATGACAGTGACACAGTGACAGGTGACACTGAGAGTGACACACTGAGGGTGACACTGAGAATGATACAGTGGACAATGACAGTGACACAGTGACAGTGACACTGAGGGTGACACAGTGACAATGACAGTGACACAGTGACAGTGACACAGTGACAGTGACACTGACGGTGACACGGTGACACTGAGGGTGACACAGTGACAATGACACTGAGGGTGACACAGTGACAATGACAGCGACACTGAGGGTGACACAATGACACAGTGACAGTGTTGGTGACACAGTGACAATGACAATGACACAGTGACACTGATGGTGACACAATGACACTGTTGATGTCCCCAGGCCCCTCAGCATTCTCCACCTCAGGGTACATCGTGCTGGTGTCTCATCCTGGTGACCATAGGGCCCTGCAGTGACAGTGACATGGGGACACTGAGGGTGACACTGATGTGACACAGTGACAATGACACAGTGACACTGTTGGTGTCCCCAGGCCCCTCAGCGTTCTCCACCTCAGGGTACATCGTGCTGTGTCTCATCCTGGTGGCCGTGGGTCTGGGCGCCGCGTTTCTGGTGCTGGAGGATCAGCAGCGCCAAGGGCCCCGAGGCCGGTGAGAGAGCCCGGCCCAGCCATGGGGGGATTGCTCAATTTCCACTTCTCATTTTCCACATTTCCCATTCTCCCCATTTTTTTCATTCCCCATTTTCCTGCTTTTCCCATTTTCCCCCATTTTCCCCATTTCCCATTTTCCATTTTTCATTTTCCCCATTTTCCCATTTGTCTGTTTTTCCCCATTTCCCATTTTCCCTGTATTCCTATTTCCCCATTTTCCCCTTTTTCCTATTTTCCCCATTTTCCCCATTTCCCCTTTTTCCTATTTTCCCATTTTTCCCATTGCCCATTTTCCTGCTTTTCCCCCCTTTCCCATTTCCCCCATTTCCCATTTTCCCCATTTTCCCATTTTTTCTATTTTTCATTTTTCCCCATTTTTCCATTCCATTTTCCTGCTTTTCCCCCTTCCCCATTTCCTGTTTTCCTATTTTCCCATTTCTCCATTTTTTTCCTTTCCCATCTTCCCTGTTTCCCCCCATTTTCTTATTTTTCCCATTTTCCCCATTTCCATTTTTCCCTCTTTTCCCATTTCCCCATTTTCCCCTTTTTTCCATTTTCCTCCATTTCCCCATTTCCCATTTTCTCAATTTTCCCATTTTCTTGGTTTCCAATTTCCCATTTCTCTCCTTTCCTTTTTCCCCATTTCCCCCATTTCCCCTGGACTTTTTTTTCCATTTTCCCTGTAATTTCCCCCATTTCCCCTGGATTTTTTTTCCCACTTTTCCCTGTTTATTTTCCCAATTTTTTCCCACTTTTTCCATGTTTTTTTTTCCCCGTTTTTTTCCCCCGCAGCCGCCACGCCCACGGCGCCGCCCGAGGAGAGCCCGGGGGAGCCGCAGTTCAGCGACATCGTCTGCAGGAGCCCCCCCGAGGGCAACGACCAGGTCGGACCCCAAAAAAACCCCAAAAAAATGACGGGATCCCAAAAAAAAACCAGGAGGATCCCAAAGTAAATGAGGGAAATCCCAAAAAACCCGAAAGAAATCCCAAAAAACCTGAAAGAAATCCCAAAAAAACTGAAATAAATCTTCCAAAAAATGAAGGAATCCCAAAGAAATGAAAGAAATCCCAAAAAAACTGAAGGAATCCCAAAGAAATGAGGGAATTTCCCCCCCCAAAAAAACCAGGGGGATCCCAAAAAAAACCAGGGGGATCCCAAAAAAAACCAGGGGGATCCCAAAAAATGAGGAAGATCCCAAAGAAATGAAAGAAATCCCAAAAAAACTGAAAGGAAATCCCCAAAAAAACTGAAGGAATCCCAAAGAAATGAAAGAAATCCCAAAAAAAAACGGAAGGAATCCCAAAAAAACTGAAGGAATCCCAAGGAAATCTGGGAGGGTCCCCAAAAAATCCTCAGGAATCCCAAAATCTGGAGGGATCCCCCAAAAAAACCCCACAAGAATCCCAAAATCTGGGAGGGTCCCAAGAACTGGGAAGGACCCCAAAAATTGCAGGAAATCCCAAAAAACCTCAAGAATCCCAAAAAATCTGGGAGGGATCCCCCCAAAAAAACCCCTCAAGAATCCCAAAACCAGGAGGGACCCCAAAAAAAAACCGGGAAGGGAACCCCAAAAAAACCACAAGAATCCCAAAAATCCTTGGGAATCTCAAAATCTAGGAGGGATCCAAAAAACCCGGAGAGATCCCAAAAAAAAAACCCAGAGAAACCCAAAAAACCTCAAGAATCCCAAAAATCTGGGAGGGACCTAAACCAGGAGGGATCCCCCCCAAAAAAATCCCACGAGAATCCCAAAAAATCTGAGAGGGACCCCAAAAAAAAACCGGGAAGGGAACCCAAAAAAACCCACAAGAATCCCAAAAAACCTCAAGAATCCAAAAAACCAGAAGGGACCCAAAAAACCCCAAAAATTGCAGGAAATCCCAAAAAAAACCCAGGAACCCAAACTCCAGGGGTGACCCAAAAACAGGAGGGATCCAAAAAACCCCACAAGAATCCCAAAAATTGGGGAATCCCAAAACCTTGGAGGACCCCAAAAACCCCAAAAAACCCAAAAAAACCCCAAACTCGGGGGGTGACCCCAAAACCCTTCTCACCCCCCCCCCAAATTTCACCCCACAGGGTACCAGCCCCCCCGAGGCCCCCAGGAACCCCAAAAAGTGAGAGCAGCCCCCAAAAAGTCCCAAAAGTCCCAAAACGGCCCCGGGGGGCGAGGACACGGCCGAGGAGGTGACATAGGGACACAGGTGAGGGGACCCCAAAAACGGGGAGGGGGGACCCCAAAAAATGGGGGGGGACCCTAAAAAAAATGGGGGGGACCCCAAAAAATGGGACCCTAAAAAATGGGAGGGGATCCCAAAAAATGGGACCCTAAAAAATTGGGGTTAAAGGGTTGGGGTGGCCCCAAAAAAAGGAATTTTGGGGGGGACTCTGGACCCCAAAAATGGGATTAGGGGTTGGGGTGGTCCTAAAAATGGATCCTAAAAAATTTGGGGTTAAGGTTTGGGGTGACCCCAAAAAAAGGGAATTTTGGGGGGAACTCTGGACCCCAAAATTGGATTTAAGGGTGAGGTGACCCCAAAAATGGGGGGGTAAAGGATCTGGGGGACCCCAAAAAAGGGAATTTTAGAGGGATACCCAGACCCCAAAAATGGGATTAAAGGGTGAGGTGACCCCAAAAAGGGGACCCTAAAAAATTTGGGTTTAAAGGGTTGGGGACCCAAAAAAAGGAATTTTGGGGAGAACTCTGGACCAAAAATTGGGATTAAAGGGTTAAGGTGACCCCAAAAATGGGACCCTAAAAAATTGGGGTTAAAGGTTGGGGTGGCCCCAAAAAAAGGGAATTTTGGGGGGACTCTGGACCCCAAAAACTGGGATTAAAGGGTTGGGGGACCCCAAAAAAAGGGAATTTTAGGGGGAACTCTGGACCTAAAAATGGGATTTAGGGGTTGGGGGGTGGTCCTAAAAATGGGACCCTAAAAATTTGGGTTAAAGGGTTGGGGAGGGATTGTCCCAAAAAGGGGACCCTAAAAAATTGGGGGTAAGGGTGGGGGTGACCCCAAAAAAAAGGAATTTTGGGGGACTCTGGACCCCAAAATGGGATTTAGGGGTTGGGGGGGGTCCTAAAAATGGGACCCTAAAAAATTGGGGTTAAAGGTTGGGGTGACCCCAAAAAAAGGGAATTTTGGGGGGGACTCTGGACCCAAAATTGGGATTAAAGGGTAAGGTGACCCCAAAAATGGGACCCTAAAAAATGTGGGTTACAGGGTTGGGGTGGGCCCAAAAAAAAAGGAATTTTGGGGGGGATCCCCAGACCCTAAAAATGGGATTTAGGGGTTGAGGTGACCCCAAAAATGGGACCCTAAAAAATTTGGGGTTAAAAGGGTGGGGGACCCCAAAAAAAGGGAATTTGGGGAGGGACTCTGGACCCCAAAATGGGATTTAGGGGTTGGGGGTGGTCCAAAAATGGGACCTAAAAAATTTGGGGTTAAAGGTTGGGGTGACCCAAAAAAAGGGAATTTTGGGGGGGACTCTGGACCCCAAAAATGGGATTTAGGGGTTGAGGTGACCCAAAAATGGGACCCTAAAAAATTTGGGGTTAAAGGTTGGTGACCCCAAAAAAAGGGAATTTCGTGGGGATACCCGGACCCCAAAATTGGGATTTAAGGGTTGGGGGACCCCAAAAATGGGATTAGGGGTTGGGATGGTCCTAAAAAATGGGACCCTAAAAAATTTGGGGTTAAAGGGTGGGGTGATCCCAAAAAAAGGGAATTTTAGAGGGACACCCCAGATCCAAAAATTGGGATTAAAGGGTTGAGGTGACCCCAAAAATGGGACCCTAAAAAATGGGGCAAGAGGGGATGGCCCCATAAAGGGGACCCCAAAAATTGGGGTTAAAGGGTGGGGGTGACCCCAAAAAAAGGGAATTTTGGGGGGACTCTGGATCCTAAAAATGGGATTTAGGGGTTGAGGTGACCCCAAAAATGGGGGGGTAAAGGATCTGGGGGACCCCAAAAAGGGAATTTTGGGGGGACTCTGAACCCCAAAAATGGATTATGTGTGTTAAGGTGATCCAAAAATGGGACCCTAAAAAATTTGGGGTTAAAGGGTGGGGTGGCCCCAAAAAAAGGGAATTTGGGGGGGACTCTGGACCCTAAAAATGGGATTTGGGGGTTGGGGTGGTCCTAAAAATGGGACCCTAAAAAATTTGGGTTAAAGGTTGAGGTGGCCCCAAAAAAAGGAATTTGGGGGGGATACCCCAGACCCAAAAACTGGGATTAAGGGGTTGGGTGACCCCAAAAAAAGGGAATTTTGGGGGGACTCTGAACCCTAAAAATGGGATTAATGTGTTAAGGTGACCCCAAAAATGGGATCCTAAAAAACTTGGGTTAAAAGGTTGGGGTGGCCCCAAAAATTGGGATCAACCTGGACCCCAAAAATGGGATTTAGGGGTGGGGAGGGGATGGCCCCAAAAACGGGACCCTAAAAAATGGGGGGGTAAAGGTTGGGGTGACCCCAAAAAAAAGGGAATTTTGGGGGGACTCTGGACCCCAAAATTGGGATTTAAGGGTTAAGGTGACCCCAAAAACGGGACCCCAAAAAAATTTGGGGTTAAAGGGGTGGGGAGGGGATTGTCCCAAAAATGGGACCCTAAAAAATGGGGGGTTAAAGGTTGGGGGACCCCAAAAAAAGGGAATTTTGGGGGAACTCTGGACCCCAAAATTGGGATTTAGGGGTTGAGGTGACCCCAAATATGGGAGCCTAAAAAATTTGGGGTTAAAAGGTTGGGGTGGCCCCAAAAATTGGGATCAACCTGGACCCAAAAATGGGATTTAGGGGTGGGGAGGGGATGGCCCAAAAAGGGGACCCTAAAAAAATGGGGGGTTAAAGGTTGGGGTGACCCCAAAAAAAGGGAATTTTAGAGGGACACCCCAGACCCAAAAATGGATTAAAGGGTTGAGGTGACCCCAAAAACGGGACCCTAAAAAATTTGGGGTTAAAGGTTTGGGGTGACCCAAAAAAAGGGAATTTTATGGGGATACCCCAGCCCCAAAATTGGGATTAAAGGGTTAAGGTGACCCCAAAAATGGGATTTAGGGGTTGAGGTGACCCAAAATGGGACCCTAAAAAATGTGGGGTTAAAGATTGGGGTGACCCCAAAAAAAGGGAATTTTGGGGGGACTCCAGACCCCAAATTGGGATTTAAGGGTTAAGGTGACCCAAAAATGGGATCCTAAAAAATTTGGGGTTAAAGGGTTGGGGTGACCCCAAAAAAGGGAATTTTGGAGGGACTCTGGACCCCAAAATTGGGATTTAAGGGTTAAGGTGACCCCAAAAAAAGGGAATTTTGGGGGGAACTCTGGACCCCAAAATTTGGATTTAGGGGTGCCAGGGGTTGAAATTATCCCAAAAATGGGATTAAAGGGTTTGGGAATGACCCCAAAAATGGGATTAAAGGGTTTGGGAAACGACCCCAAAAATGGGATTAAAGGGTTTGGGAGGGTTGAAATGACCCAAAAATCAAATTAAAGGGTTGGGCGAGGGGGAACGACCCCAAAAATTGGATTAAAGGGTTTGAGGAACGACCCCAAAAATTGGATTTAGGGGTTCGGGGGGTTTGGGATGACCCCAAAAATCAAATTAAAGAGGAATAGGGAGGAGAATGATCCCAAAAATGGGACTAAAGGGTTTGGGGGGTTGGAACGACCCCAAAAATCGAATTAAAGGATTTGGGGAAGAGGGAATGATCCCAAAAATTGGATTTAGGGGTTCAGGGAACGACCCTAAAAATGAAATTAATGGGTTTGGAGGGGTTGGAATGACCGCAAAAATTGAATTAAAGGATTGGGGGGTTTGGAATGACCCTGAAAATGGGATTAAAGGGTTTGGGGAACGACCCTAAAAATGAAATTAATGGGTTTGGGGGGTTGGAATGACCCCAAAAATTGAATTAAAGGTTTAGGGGAGGGGGGGACGACCCCAAAAATTGGATTTAGGGGTTCGGGGGGTTGGAATGACCCCAAAAAAAATTAATTAAAGGGGATGGGGGGAGAACGACCCCAAAAATTGGATTTAGGGGTTCGGGGATGGGGGAATGACCCAAAAATGAGATTAAAGGGTTTGGGGAAGAACCCCAAAAATGGAATTAAAGGGTTTGGGAGGGTTGAAACGACCCCAAAAATCAAATTAAAGGGTTGGGCGAGGGGGAATGACCCCAAAAATGGGATTAAAGGGTTTGGGGAACACCCCAAAAATTGCATTTAGGGGTTTGGGGGGTTGGAATGACCCCAAAAATTGGATTAAAGGGTTTGGGGAACATCCCAAAAATGGGATTAAAGGATTGGGGGGGAGGTTGGTGGGGCAAACCCAAAATTTGGATTTAGGGGTTCCAGGGGTTGAAATTATCCCAAAAATGGGATTAAAGGATTTGAGGAACGACCCCAAAAATTGGATTAAAGGGTTTGGGGGGTTTGGGATGACCCCAAAATGGATTAAAGGGTTGGGGAACGACCCCAAAAATGGGATTAAAGGGTTTGGGGGCTGCCCTACAGTCGGGTCCGCTCCCGGGGTCTCCTCGGTTTTTTTTGGGGACCCCCCCACCCCCCCCCCAAAAATCCCCGCAGGCCCGAGCGCCGGGAGCTCCGGGAAGGGCTGAGCAGCGTCGAGTGCCAAACCCCAAACCCCAAACCCGGCCCAAACCCGGGAGGATCCCCAAAAAATCCTCGGGATTCTCCCCCAATCCCTGCTCAGACTGTTCGGGGAGGGGGTCCCGATCGGGGGGGGGAAATTTGGGGGGTCCCCGCATGTTTTAGGGTCAAAGAATCCCCATAAATGGACTTTTTTTCCCACTCCAGACCCCAAAATTTTTGGGTTTCTCCCAATTTTCTGCCTGAGATTATTTTGGGGAGGGGGATCCCGATTAGAGGTGGAATTTTGGGGGGATTTTGGGGGGTCCCCGCATGTTTTAGGGTCAAAGAATCCCACAAATGGACATTTTTTTCCCACTCCCGACCCCAAATTTTCGGGTTTCTCCCCAATTTTCTGCCTGAGATTATTTTGGGGAGGGGGATCCCGATCGGGGGTGGAATTTTGGGGGGTTTTTTGGGGGGTCCCCGCATGTTTTGGGATCAGACAATCCCCACAACCGAACACATTCCACTTTTCCCGACCCCAAAATTTTCGGGTTTCTCCCCAAATCCCTGCCTGAGATTATTTTGGGGAGGGGATCCAGGCCGGGGGTCCCTGGGTGCTGCCGGGGAATTTTGGGGGACCCCCGGGTGCTCTCTGCCAGTTTTGGGGGATCCCCTGAATGGTCCAAGGGGAATTTTGGGGGTCCCTGAATGGTCCAAGCGGAATTTTGAGGGGTCCCCGGGTGCTCCAAGGGGAATTTTAGGGGGTCCCCGAGAATTTTGGGGGGTCCCTGGTTTTCCGGGTGCTCCAAGAGAATTTTGGGGGGTCCCTGGATGATCCCCCGGGAATTTTGGGGGGTCCACGGGTGGTCCCTGGGGAATTTTGGGGATCCCTGAGAATTTTGGGGGGTCCCTGGGTGGTTCCCAGGGGAATTTTGGGGGGTCCCTGAGTGGTCCCCTGGGAATTTTGAGGGATCCCCGAGAATTTTGGGGGAGTCCTTGAGTGGTCCCTGGGGAATTTTGGGGGTCCCCGGTGCTCCAAGGGAATTTTGGGGGGGTCCCTGAATGGTCCCTTGAATTTTGGGGGGGTCCCCGGATGCTCCAAGAGAATTTTAGGGGGTCCCTGAGAATTTTGGGGGGTCCCTGGTTGGTCCCCGGGTGCTCCAAGAGAATTTTGGGGGGTCCCCGGGTGGTCTCCGTGAATTTTGGGATCCCCGAGAATTTTGGGGGGTCCCTGGATGATTTCCGTGGATTTTCGGGGTCCCCGAGTGGTCCCTGGGTGGTCCCCGCGAATTTTGGGGTGCCCCTGAGTGGTCTCCGGGAATTTTGGGGGGTCCCTGGGTGCTCCAAGAGAATTTTGGGGATCCCTGAGAATTTTGGGGGGATCCCTGGATGATCCCCGGGAATTTTGAGGGGTCCCGGGTGCTCCAAGGGAATTTTGGGGGTCCCCGGGTGGTCCCTGAGTGGTCCCCGAGAATTTTGGGGGGTCCTGGATGATTCCCGAGAATTTTGGGGGGGGTCCCTGGATGATTTCCGTGGATTTTGGGGGTCCCCGGGTGGTCCCTGAATGGTGCTTGGGGAATTTTGAGGGGTCCCGAGAATTTTGGGGGGTCCCTGGTTGGTTCCCCGGGAATTTTGGGGGGTCCCCGGGTGCTCCAAGGAATTTGAGGGTCCTCGAGTGGTCCCTGGGTGGTCCCCGAGAATTTTGGGGTGTCCCCTGAATGGTCCCCGGGAATTTTGGGCATCCCTGGATGATCCCCGTGAATTTGGGGGGGTCCCCTGAGTGCTCCGCGTGAATTTTGGGGATCCCTGAGAATTTTGGGGGGGTCCCTGGATGATTCCCGATAATTTTGGGGGGTCCCCGAGTGGTCCCCGGGAATTTTGGGGGTCCCCGGGTGGTCCCTGAGTGGTCCCCGAGAATTTGGGGGGGTCCCTGGATGATCCCCTGGAATTTTGGGGGGTCCCTGGGTGGTCTCCGTGAATTTTGGGGGTCCCTGTGAATTTTGGGGGTCCCCGAGTGGTCCCGAGTGTCCCCGGGAAATTTTGGGGTCCCTGAGGAATTCTGGGGTGCTCCGGGATGCGGAAAATTTGGGAATTTCGCCCCTCCCCCTCGGGCAGCTCCTCCCCTCCCCTTCTGTCGCCAATGTCGCGACAGAGAGGGGCGTGGCCAAACCCTCCCCCCCCCACCTGCACTGCCGTGTAATACAAATAAATGTTGGTGACGGTTGTGGCTGTTTGGGGATTTGGGATTTTGGGGTTTTTGGGGTGATTTGGGGGTTTTGGGGTTGGATTTGAGGGTGATTTGGGGACTTTTGGGTTTTTGGGGTGATTTGGGGGTTTTGGGGTTGGATTTGGGATGTTTGGGGTTGGATTTGGGGTTTTTTGGGGTGATTTGGGACTTTTGGGGTTTTTTTGGGGGTTTTTGGGGGTGATTTGGGGATTTTGGGGGTTTTCTGGGGGTTTTGGGTATTTGGGGTTGGATTTGAGGGGTTTAGGGTTGGATTTGGGGGTGATTTGGGGTTTTTTGGGGGGTCTGGGGTTGGATTTGGGGGCTTTGGGGTTGAATTTGGGGGTGATTTGGGGGATTTTGGGGTTTTTGGGTGATTTGGGGTTTTTGGGGTTGGATTTGGGGGATTGGGGTTTTTTGGGGTGATTTGGGGTGATTTGGGGTTGGATTTGGGATGTTGTGGTTGGATTTGGGTTTTTTTTGGGGTGATTTGGGGACTTTTGGGGTTTTTTGGGGGATTTGGGGTTGGATTTGGGGGTGATTTGGGACTTTTGGGGGGATTTTGGGTGATTTGGGGGGTCTGGGGTTGGATTTGGGGTTTAGGGTTGGATTTAGGGGTGATTTGGGGACGGGGGGGTGATTTGGGGGGCGGGGGGATTTGGGGACTTGGGGCTGGATTTGGGGATTTGGGGGGGGGATTTGGGGGGTTTGGGGGTTGGATTTGGGAGGTTTGGGGGGGGCTGTTTTTGGGGTGATTTGGGGACTTTGGGGGTTTTTGGGGGTGATTTGAGGGGTCTGGGGTTGGATTTGGGGTGTTTGGGGTTGGATTTGGGGGTGATTTGGGTTTTTTTGAGGTGATTTGGAAGGTTTTGGGGTATTTGGGGTTGGATTTGGGGTGTTTGGGGTGGATTTGGGGGATTTGGGAATTTTGGGTATTTTGGGTTGGATTTGGGATGTTTGGGCTGTTTGGTTTTGGGGGGTATTTTGGGCAGTTTTGGGGTGGTTTGGGGTGTTCAGGACTGGTTTTGGGGAATTTTGGGGTGATTTGGGGTATTTGGGGTTGGATTGGGGGGTTTGGGGTGGATTTGGGGTTGGATTTGGGGAGTTTGGAGCTGGTTTTGGGATATTTGGGGTTGGATTTGGCATGTTCAGGACTGGTTTTGGGATAATTGGGGTTGAGGGTGTTTTGGGTATTTGGGGTTGTATTTGGGGTATTTTGGGGCGGTTTTGGGGCGGTTTGGGGGTTCAGGCTGGTTTTGGGTAATTTGGGGTTGGCTTTGGGGATGATTTGGGGACTTTTGGGGAGTTTTGGGATATTTGGGGCTGTATTTGGGGTGTTTGGGGTATTTGGGTTGTATTTGGGGTATTTTGGGCGGTTTTGGGGCGGTTGGGTGTTCAGGGCTGGTTTGGGGAATTTTGGGGTTGGCTTTGGGGAGTTTGGGGTTGGATTTGGGGGGTTTTGGGGGATTTGGGTTGGATTTGGGGCTTTGGGGTTGGATTTGGGGAGTTTGAGCTGGTTTTGGGGATTTGGAGGTGATTAGGGTTGGATTTAGGGTGTTGGGGTTGGATTTGGGGTATATGGCGGTTTTGGGGCGTTTTGGGTGTTCAGGGTGGTTTGGGGAATTTTGGGATTGGATTTGGGGAGTTTAGGGTTGGATTTGGGGGTGATTTGGGGACTTTTGGGGAGTTTTGGATATTTGGTGTTGGATTTGGGATGATTTGGGGTATTTGGGGTTTGAATTTGGGGTGCTTGGGGGATTTGGGGGGGTTTGAGGAGTTTTGGGGTGTTTGGGGCTGAATTTGGGGCTGGATTTGGGTTTTTTTGGGATGTTTCAGGGAGTTTTGGGGCTGGATTTAGGGCTGGATTTGGGGTTTTTGGGGCTGGTTTTAGGAGTTTTGGGGTTGGATTTGGAGCTGGATTTGGAGTGTTTTGGGGCTGTTTTAGCTCCGTTTCAGCTCTGTTTTAGCACATTCCAACCCATTCTCACTCTGTTTTTAAGGCCCTGTTTGGTTTTGGGTTTTTGTCTGATTTTGCCGTGTTTTGGGCTGGTTTTGGGCTTTTTTAGCTCCATCCCGACCCGATTTTCTCCATTTTTCGGGCCCTGTTTGGTTCTGGATTTTACCTTTATGTTCTGGATTTTTCCCTTTATGTTCTGGATTTTTTTCCTGTTATGTTCTGGTTTTTCCCTGTTTGATTCTGGATTTTGCTGTGTTTTGGGCTGATTTTGCCTGTTTTGAGCTGTTTCAGCTCCATCCCGACCCGTTTTTCCCCATTTTTCGGGCCTGTTATGTTCTGAATTTTTCCCTTTTATGTTCTGTATTTTCCCTGTTATGTTCTGGATTTTTTTCCTGTTATGTTCTGGATTTTTCCCTGTTAGTTGTGGATTTTGCCGTGTTTTGGGCTGATTTTGAGCATTTCAGCTCCATCCCGACCCGTTTTTCTCAGTTTTTCTCCATTTTTCGGGCCCTGTTTGTTCTGAATTTTTCCCTGTTATATTCTGTATTTTGCCCAGTTTGATTCTGGATTTTTGTCTGTTTTTGCCGTGTTTTGGCTGTTTTGACCCTTTTTTCCCGTCTTTCCCCGCCGTTTGTTTATGAGGGGAGGGGGCGTTTCCCGCGCGCGCGCTCCCGCCTCTCTCCCCCCCAGACCGGAAGCGGAAGTGCGTGGGCGCGCGCGCTGCCCGGAAGCGCGTGGGCGGCGGCGGCGGTTCCGGTTCCGGCGGCGGCGGCGGCGGCGCGGGGGAGGCACCGGAGGAGGAGGAGGAGAACAAGAAGAAGAAGAAGAAGAAGGAGGGGAGAACAAGAAGAAGCGGCGGCACCGCCAGCAACAGCAACAGCAACAGCGGGGAAAGCGGCGCCGCCATCAGAAGCGAACCGGCCTCTCCTCTTCACCGCCCCCCCCCCCCCCCGCCCCGACAAACCGGGAACGATCCGCCCCCCCCTCCCCTTCCCCTCCCCGCGCCTCCTTCCCCGGTTCCCTCCTCCCTTCCCGTTCCTCCTCCTCCTCCTCCTCCTTCTCCCGGAACCCGCCTCGCTCCTCCGGCCCGCGCCGCCCCCGCAGGTGCGTCCGGGGGGGGAATCACGGGGGGCGATGCGGGGTTTTGGGGGGTGGGTGAGGGTCGGGATTACCGGGAGTTACCGGAGGGGCGGAAGGGTTTGGAATAAAGCAGAACCCCCCCCTGGTGCGGGGGAAGGGGCTCCGCGGTTGGTGCGGAGAGCTCAAAGCGGAGCCCCCGTTAATTGTGGGGGGGGGTCCCGGTTACCGGAGAACGGCGAGGGTGGGGGGGGGGGCTCGGATAAACAACGAGCCGGGAGGGGGCGGGGATTATCCGGGGGTGGAGTAAACACCGATTTTCCCGAGTGGGCGGCGAGGGGGGGGGGGGGAACAAAAAAAAAAAAAAAGAAAAAATACAAAAAAAAAAATAAACCGGAGCCCCCCCGTCCGCATTCCCGGTGCGCGGAGCGTGGGAGGCCCCGGCTGGCGGCGGTTCCGGGGGTGTCTCGGGGACGGGGAGCGGCACCGCCCGGGGCTGGGGCGGCGGGGCCGGGCCGGGCAGGCCGGGACAGGCTCGGTGCGGCTCTAACGGAGCCAAGGGAGAGCCCCGGCCCCGCCGCCGCCGCCTCCCCGGCGCCTGGCGGCCCCTCCCGGCGGCCATTTGGGGCCTTTGAAGCTTCTCCCGGGGCTGGCGGGGCCCGCGGGGGAACCGGGATGGGCCGGAGGGGAACGGGGAGAGGAGGCGGAGCCGCTCGGGGCGAGCCGGGGGTCTCCGGTTCTTCCCGAGGGTGTCAAGTTAATTTTGGGGGTCTCCGGTTCTTCCGAGGGTGTCAAGTTAATTTGGGGGGTCTCTGGTTCTTCCGGAGGGTCTCCGGTCGATCCGGGGTCTCCGGTCGATCCCGAGGGTCTCGGTCGATCCCGAGGGTCCGGTGATCCCGAGGGTCTCCGGTTCTTGCCGAGGGTCTCGGTTGGTTCCGGGGTCTCCGATTCTTGTCGAGGGTCTCCGGTCGATCCGGGGGTCTCCGGTTGATCCGAGGGTCTCCGGTTCTTGCCGAGGGTCTCTGTTTGATCCCGGGGTCTCCGGTTTTTGCCGAGGGTTCCGGTTCTTGCCGAGGGTCTCGGTTCTTCCGGGGGTCTCCGGTCGATCCCGAGGGTCTCTGTTTGATCCCGGTCTCCGGTTTTTGCCGAGGGTTCCGGTTGTTGCCGAGGGTCTCCGGTCGATCCCGGGGTCTCCGGTTTTTCCGGGTGTCTCCGGTTTCTTGCCGAGGGTCTCCGGTCGATCCCGAGGGTCTCCGGTTTTTTCGGGTGTCTCCGGTTGTTGCCGAGGGTCTCCGGTTTTTTCCGGTGTCTCCGGTCGATCCGAGGTCTCGATTGATCCGAGGGTCTCCGGTTCTTGCCGAGGGTCTCGGTTTGGTCTCGGGGGTCTCCGATTTTTGCCGAGGGTTTCCGGTTTTGCGAGGGTCTCCGATTGATCCCGAGGGTTCCGATTCTTCCGAGGGGGCTCCCTGGTCCATCCCGGGGGTCTCCGTTAATTTTGGGGTTCCCCGGTTCATTTTGGGGTTCCCCGGTTCATTTGGGGGTCTCTGGTTCATTTTGGGGTCTCTGTTCTCACCATGAATTTTGGGCACTCCCGGGGGTCTCTGGTTAAACTTGGGGGGGGTCTGGGCTCATTCCTGGGGTCTCTCAAGTTAAATTTTGGGGCTCTCTGGTTCATTTTTGGGGGTCTCTGGTTCATTTTTGGGGGTCTCTGGTTCATTTTTGGGGTCTCTGGTTATTTTGGGGTCTCTGGTTATTTTTGGGGTCTCTGGTTCATTTTTGGGGTCTCTGGTTCATTTTGGGTCTCTCAGGTTAATCCCGGGGGTCTCTGGTTTATTTTGGGTTTATTTGGTCACTCCTGGGAGTCTCTCTGGTTCATTTTGGGGGTCTCTGATCCTTCCCAAAAATTTCCTTTAATTCCCAATCCCCAAAATCTTTAATTCCCAATCCCAAAAATCTTTGATTTCCAATCTCAAAATCCCCTTTTGTTTGAGCTGGGATTTCCCCCTTCTCCCCTTTTTTCCTTTTTTTATTTCCTATTTCCCCCCCTTAGTTACATCCTTTTTTTCCCATTTTTCCCCTCATTTTCCCTCAATTTCCCCATTTTTTCCCCTTATTTCCCCATTTTCCCCTAATTTTCCCTTGTTTTTTCCTATTTTTCCCCCCTTTTTTTCCCTATTTTCCCCTTTTTATTTTTCCCTTTTCTCTTTTTCCCCTCTCCCCTTTTTTGTTTTTTTTCCTTTTATTATTTTTCTTTTCCCCCTCTTTCCCCCCAATATTTCCCTATTTTTCCCCCCAGGAGTGACTCCCAATCCCATTTTTTTCCCATTTTTTTCCCATTTTTTTCCCATTTTTTTCCCATTTTTTTCCCATTTTTTTCCCATTTTTTTCCCATTTTTTTCCCATTTTTTCCCATTTTTTCCCATTTTTTTCCCATTTTTTCCCCATTTTTCCCCATTTTTTCCCCATTTTTTCCCCATTTTTTCCCCATTTTTTCCCCATTTTTTCCCATTTTTTCCCTTTTTTCCCCATTTTTTCCCATTTTTTCCCATTTTTTTCCCATTTTTTCCCATTTCCACCCCATTTTTTCCCCATTTTTTCCCCAATTTTTCCCCAATTTTTCCCCATTTTTCCCCATTTTTTCCCAATTTTTTCCCAATTTTTTCCCAATTTTCCCTTTGCAGGAGGCAGAAGATGAAAGCCGGCTGCAGCATCGTGGACAAGCCGAGGGAGGAGGGGGTGAGCGATTCCAGAACCTTCTTTGGGAAATTTTTGGGGGAATTTTTAATCCAGGATAAAATATAAAAATATTTTCTGGGAACATTCATCACACCTCTCCCAAAATTCCCAACCCCTGGTGGGAGGTGCTGGGTTCAAAATTCAAATTATTCTCCTTTATTTTATTTTATTTTTAATTGTATTTAATTTTTAAATTTTATTTTATTATTTTATTTTTATTTTATTCTATTTTAAATTTTATTTTATTTTTTCTATTCTATTTTATTCTGTCTTATTTTATTCTATTCCATTTTATTCTATTTTATTTTAATTTTATTTTTTCCCCCATGGGATTATTTTGGATTTTTATTTTTGGGATTATTCCTTGATTTGTGTCCTGGCAGGAATGGAAAAAAAATGGGATTTTTCTTTTCCCAAAAAAACCCCCCAAAATGAGATTTTTTTTAATTTTTTCTTGCATTCCATCCCTGGAATTTTGAATAAAATTCCTAAAATTCCACCCAGGTTTGACCAATTTTTCATGGGGTTTTAAAGGTTTTTTTTCAATTTTTTGGTGGTTTTGGATGGATATTCCAAGGAAAATGAGGCTTTAAAGAGTCAGAAATGAGGAATGGATGGAAAATCTGGATTTCATTGCTCATACATGGAATATTGAGTTTTATCCAAATTTTACCATTATTTTTGGGTGTATTTTAGTGGTTTTTTGGTATTTTTGGATGGATATTCCAAGGAAAATGTGGATTTAAAGAGTCAAAAATTAAGAAATGCATGGTAAATCTGGATTTCATTGCTCATACATGGAATATTGGATTCCACAGAAATTTTATCATTATTTTGGGTGTATTTTAGTGCTTTTTTGGTATTTTTGTATGGATTTTCCAAGGCAAATGTCACTTTAAATATCAGAAATGAAGAGATGGTTGGAAAATCTGGATTTCATTGCTCCTACATAGAATATTGGATTCCACACAAATTTTACCATTATTTTTGGGTGTATTTTAGTGGGTTTTTGGTATTTTTGTATGGATATTCAAAGAAAAATGTGACTCATAGGAGTCAGAACTTAAGAGATGGTTGGAAAATCTGGATTTCCTTGATCCCACTGGAATATTGAATTCCCCAAATTTTACCAATTTTTGGGTGTATTTAGTTATTTTTTGTGGTTTTAGTTGTTTTTAGAGGTTTTTTTGGTATTTTTGGTTAGATTTTCCAAGGAAAACGTGGATTTAAAAATTCAAAAATGAAGAGATGGTTGGAAAATCGGATTTCCTTGATCCCACCCTGGAATATTGAATTCCACCCAAATTTTACCATTATTTTTGAGTGTATTTTAGTGGGGTTTTGTGTATTTTAGTGGTTTTAGAGGGTTTTTTTTGGTTTTTATGTGGATTTTCCATGGAAAATGTGGCTGAAAAGATTCAAAAATTAAGGGATAGATGGAAAATCTGGATTTCCTTGCTCTTCATGGAATCCTGAACAGAATTCCTCTCCTACCCTAACAAACCCCACCCAAAAATACCATTTTTTTTCCGTTTTTTCCCATTTTTCCCCAAAATAACACATTTTCTCCCAATTTTTTCCCCTAAGGCTACCATTTCCCAGAGTGGGCTTACAAGACAGAGTCGAGCCCGGGCTCCAGGCAGATCCAGCTGTGGAATTTCATCCTGGAGCTGCTGCAGAAGCAGCAATTCCCAAATTCCACCTGGACTGCGTTTCAGCCACGGCTTTTTGGGCGTTTTTGGGATTTTTTTTGTATTTTTTGGATGGATTTTCCAGGGAAAATGGGGCTGAAAAGAGTCAAAAATGAGGAGCTGGATGGGAAATCTGGATTTCCTTGTGCTCCTATGTGGAGTGTTGAGTTCTACCCAAATTTACCATTATTTTTGAGTGTATATTGCTGGTTTTTAGTGGATTTTAGTGAGGTTTTTTGGTTTTTAGATGGATAGTCCAAGGAAAATGTGACTTTAAAGAGTCAGAAATTAAGAGATGGATGGGCAATCTGGATTTTGTTGCTCCCACTTGGAATATTGAATTCTACCCAAATTTTACCATTATTTTTGGGTATATTTTAGTGGTTTTTTGGTATTTTGAATGGATATTCAAAGGAAAATGTGGCTTTAAAGAGTCAAAAATAAGAAATGGATGGTAAATCTGGATTTCATTGCTCCTACATAGAATATTGGATTCCACACAAATTTTACCAATTTCTAAGTGTATTTTAGTGATTTTTTTGTGGATTTTAGTCGTTTTTAGAGGGTTTTTTGGTATTTTTGGATGAATTTTCCAAGGAAAATGAGGCTTTAAAGAGTCAGAAATGAGGAATTGGATGGGAAATCTGGATTTCATTGCTCCCACATCAAATATTGAGCTCCACCCAAATTTTACCAAATTTGTGTGTATTTTAGTGGGTTTTTGTGTATTTTAGTGCTTTTAGTGGGGTTTTTTTGGTTTTTATGTGGATTTTCCATGGAAAATGTGGCTGAAAAGATTCAAAAATTAAGGGATAGATGGGAAATTTGGATTTCCTTACTCCTCATGGAATCCTGAATGGAATTCCTCTCCCTACCCTAACAAACCCCATCCAAAAATACCATTTTTTTTCCAAAATAACATATTTTTTTCTCGTTTTTTCCCCGTTTTCTGCCATTTTTTGCCCAAAAATCACACTTTTTTCCCCATTTTTTTCCCCCAAGGCTACCATTTCCCAGAGTGGGCTTACAAGACAGAATCAAGCCCAGGCTCCAGGCAGATCCAGCTGTGGCATTTCATCCTGGAGCTGCTGCAGAAGCAGCAATTCCCAAATTCCACCTGGACTGCGTTTCAACCACGGCTTTTTGGGTGTTTTTGGGGTTTTTTTTGTATTTTTTGGATGGATTTTCCAGGGAAAATGGGGCTGAAAAGAGTCAGAAATGAGGAATTGGATGGAAAATCTGTATTTCATTGTGCTCATACCTGGAATATTGAGTTCCACCCAAAATTTACCATTATTTTTAAATGTATTTTAGTGGTTTTGGGGTGTTTTGAATGGATATTCCAAGGAAAATGGGGCTTTAAAGAGTCAGAAATGAGGAGTTGGATGGAAAATCTGGATTTCCTTGCTCTTCATGGAATATTGAATTCCACCCAAATTTTCCCATTATTTTTGAGTGTATTTTAGTGTTTTTTTGGTATTTTTGTATGGATATTCAAAGAAAAATGTGGCTCATAGGAGTCAGAACTTAAGAGATGGTTGGAAAATCTGGATTTCATTGCTCCTACCTGGAATATTGAATTCTACCCAAATTTTACCATTATTTTTAAATGTATTTTAGTGTTTTTTGGGTGTTTTTGGATGGATATTCCAAGGAAAATGAGACTTTAAAGAGTCAGAAATGAGGAGCTGGATGGAAAATCTGGATTTCATTGCTCCCACATCAAATATGAGCTCCACCCAAATTTTACCAAATTTTGTGTGTATATTAGTGGGTTTTTTGTGTATTTTAGTGGTTTTAGTGGGGTTTTTTGGTTTTATGTGGATTTTCCAACAAAAATGTGGTTTTAAAGATTGAAAAATTAAGATATGGTTGGAAAAAAAAATTTCATTGCTCCTCCATGGAATCCTGAACAGAATTCCTCTCCCTACCCTAACAAACCCCATCCAAAAATACCTTTTTTTCCAAAATAACATATTTTTTTCTTGTTTTTTCCCTGTTTTCTGCCATTTTTTGCCCAAAAATCACACTTTTTTCCCCATTTTTTTCCCCCAAGGCTACCATTTCCCAGAGTGGGCTTACAAGACAGAGTCGAGCCCGGGCTCCAGGCAGATCCAGCTGTGGCATTTCATCCTGGAGCTGCTGCAGAAGGAGGAGTTCAGGCACGTCATCGCCTGGCAGCAGGGCGAGTACGGCGAGTTCGTCATCAAGGACCCCGACGAGGTGGCGCGGCTCTGGGGGCGCAGGAAGTGCAAGCCCCAGATGAATTATGACAAGCTCAGCCGGGCTCTCAGGTGGGCACTGAGAGGGTTTGGGGTTTTGGGGGGCTTTCTCCTGGTTTTAGGATTTTTTTCTGGTTTTTTTCTGGTTTTTTTCTGGTTTTTTTCCCATTTTTTTCTGGTTTTTTTTCTGGTTTTTTGTCTGGTTTTTTTTTCTGTTTTTTTTCTGGTTTTTTTTCTGGTTTTTTTCTCATTTTTTTCCCATTTTTTTTCCCATTTTTTTCCCATTTTTTTCCCATTTTTTTCCCATTTTTTTCCCATTTTGTTCCCATTTTGTTCCCATTTTGTTCCCATTTTGTTCCATTTTGTGTCCATTTTGTTCCATTTTGTTCCCATTTTGTTCCCATTTTGTTCCCATTTTGTTCCCATTTTTGTTCCATTTTTTTTTCCCGTTTTTTTCCTATTTTTTTCCTATTTTTTTCCTATTTTTTTGTGGTTTTTTTCACTATTTTTGGGGGTTTTTTCTTTATTTTTTGGGGTGTTTTTTTCTTTATTTTGGGTTTTTTTTTCTTTATTTTGGGGTTTTTTTTTCTTTATTTTTTAGGGTTTTTTTTTTTCTTATTTTGGGGTTTTTTTTCTTTATTTTGGAGGTTTTTTTCTTTATTTTTGGGGTTTTTTTTCTCCCTTTTTGGGGTGTTTTCTTCTTATTTTTGGGATTTTTTTTCCTGCTTTTTTTTCGCGGTTTTTTTCTTATTTTTGGGGGGTTTTTTCACTATTCTGGAAGCCTTTTTTTTTCTTATTTTTTTGGGTGTTTTTTTCTTATTTTTGTGGGTTTTTTACTGGCTTTTTGGGGGTTTTTTTCTGGTTTTGGGGGTTTTTTCCCTTACTTTTTGGATTTTTTTTCCTATTTTTTGTGTGTTTTTTTCCCTATTTTCTTGGTGTTTTTTCCCTATTTTGAGGGAATATTTTCCTTATCTTGGAAATTTTTTTTTTATTTTTGGGGTTTTTTTTCCTTATTTTTTGGGGGATTTTTTCCTGTTTTTTATTATTTTTTTTTCTCTGTTTTTTGGGGGGATTTTTCCCGATTTGGGGTTTTTTTTTCCTGTTTTTGGGGTTTTTTTCTGGTTTTGTTTTTGTTTTCTGGTTTTGGGGTTTTTTTTCCTTATTTTGGGGGGTTTTTTTTTCTGGTTTTGGGGGGTTTTTTTCCTTATTTTTCAGGGATTTTCCCCTGTTTTTTTGGGGGTTTTTTCCCTGTTTCGATGAGGATTGTTCCTGTTTTTTGGACTTTTTCCCCTGTTTTTTTCCTTAATTTTCCAAGCTGGAATTTTGGGAAATTTCATTGCGATGTCAAGGTGGAATTCTGGATTTTTTTTTTTATGATATTTGAGCTTTTTCCAGCCCCAAACCATCCCAGAATTCCATATTCAGTTTTAACAGAAAAATAGGGAAGAATTCTTCAGGAATTTGGAAGGAATTCTGGATTTTTGAGTGCTTTAATCAGTTTTTTCTAATTTTTTTTTTAATTTTATTTCCAGATATTTATTACAACAAGAGGATCCTGCACAAGACCAAGGGCAAAGATTCACCTACAAATTCAACTTTAACAAATTGGTGATGCCCAATTATCCCTTCATCAACATCCGCCCCAACGGTGAGCCAGGAAATTTTGGGAATTTTGGATTTCTGGTTGGAAAAAAAAAAAAAAAATTAAATTATCCCCCACAACCAGGGTGGAAAAAAAAATAAAATAAAAATCTGGGAGCAAATCCCAGCTGATGTGGGGGATGTAGGGAGCAGGGGTTTATTTTTCCCTGGGGATTTTTTTTGGGATTATGGATAAGAGGATCAACCTTGGGATGCAATCCTGGAGTGGCTCAGGTGAACTTATTTTTGTTTTTTATTTTTTTTTTTTTAATCCATGGATTTTTCTCCCTTTTCTCCCCTTTTTGTGCTTATTTTCAACCCAAATTTGTTCTTTTTTAACCCATTTCTGCCCCAGAGCTGTGAGGGGTTCCTTAGGGTCGCAGCATTCCCAGAGGAAAACAGGAATTCCTTGGATTTTGGCTAAAAATAATGAATTTTCCATGGAATATACAGTCAGGATAATGAGGAAAGCTTATGAATCCATAAAAATAGAAAACTTCTCTGGAAGTTGATATTCCCATAAATTCCAAACTTTTCTTCACAAAAAATCTCAGTTTAGAGAAGCCCGGCCTAGCACGAGCTGAGCCTGGGGAAGCCTGGAAGGCCAACCAGGAGGAAAAAAAGCAGGAAAAAACTGGAAAAGTAGGGAAATTGGTGACTATTGAATCCATAAAATAAAATAAATCCTCTGGAAGTTGTTATTCCCAAAAATTCCAGACTTTTCTCCACAAAATCTCAGTTTTAGAGAAGCTCGGCCCTAGCACGAGCTGAGCCAGGGGAAAGCCTGGAGCACCAATCCAGCAGGGAAAAATGATGGAAAAACACAGGAAAAATAGGGAAGTTTGTCATTACTTAATCTATAAAATAAAAAACCCCTCTGAAGTCATTATTACCAAAAATTCCAACTTTTTCTCCACAAAAAATCTCAATTTAGAGAAGCCCGGCCTAGCATGAGCTGAGCCAGGGGAAAGCCTGGAAGGCCAAACCAGGAGGGAAAAAAAGCAGGAAAAAACTGGAAAAGTAGGGGAATTTGTGTTTATTTAATCCATAAAAATAAAAAACTCTTCTGGAAGTTGTTACTCCCAAAAATTCCAAACTTTTCTCCACAAAAAAATCACAATTTAGAGAAACCCGGCCTAGCAAGAACTGAGCCTGGGAAAGTCTGTGAAGGCCAAACCAGAAGAAAAAAAAGCAGGAAAAGTAGGGAAATTGGTGATTATTGAATCCATAAAGATAAAAAAACCCCTCTGAAAGTCATTATTCCCAAAGATTCCAAATTTTTCTCCACAGAAAAAAAAAAAATCACAGTTTAGAGGAGCCCGGCCTAGCACGAGCTGAGCCTGGGCAAGCCTGGAGGGCCAAACCAGGAAGGAAAAAAGCAGGAAAAAAACTGGAAAAGTAGGGAAATTGGTGATTATTGAATCCATAAAGATAAAAAAACCCTCTGGAAGTCATTATTCCAAAAATTCCAACTTTTTTTCCACAAAAAAAATCCCAATTTGGAGCATCCCTGTTTCCATGGGAAAGCCTGGAGCACCAACCCAGCAGAGGAAAAAAAAAATCAGGGAAAATAAGCAGAAAAAACAGGTTTTGTGTGGGTAAAAAAAAAAGATTTTTTTTTCCTTGGAACCTTCCATCAGGCGCCGTCTCAGGAGCCACCTCCCCTCCCTGAGGGAATCACCGAGGTTTTGTTTTTTCCAAGGCTCCAGGAAGGCCAAAAAAAAAAACGAGAGAAAAATTCCTCCAGGTGTTGGTGTCTCCTTCACCTGTGTGGGCCCTGCTGGGTTATTTTGTTTTGTTTTTATTTTTTTTTTTTTTTTTTTTAGGAGAAGGGAATGTCTTTTCCAAGCCAAAACCGGGGGTGGGAAGCTGTGTCTGGAGCTGTAATTCCGTAATTAACTCGGAGCAAACGAGTCCGGGCGGTTCCCAGCTCCCTCCTTGTCCCTGGGGCACTTGGAATAAAAATAATTTGGGTGAATTTGGAATGCTCTTGGTTAATCCCAATTTTTTTTTATTATTATTATTCTTGCTGGGGTGGGGGTTGGGGTGTGAAATCTGGAATTAAGGTTTTTTTTAACGGGATTTTCCCCCTTCATGGAGTTTTTTTAGTGGGAAATTTGAGAAATTTGGGTGGGAGTTGGAGGGATTTGGGGGATATTTGTGATATTTCTGTGGATATTGGAGATATTTCCATGGGTGGTGAGATTCCCCTTCAGATGAGAGATTTCCATGGAAATTTGAGGTATTTCCATGAATATTTGAGGTGTTTCCATGGATATTTGAGACATTTCCATTGATATTTCAGATATTTCCATGGATATTTAAGACATTTCCACAGATTGTTTAATTTCCCTCTCAGATGAGATTTTCTGTGGACATTTGAGACATTTCCATGGATATTTAAAATTATTTCCATGGACATTTGCGACATTTCCATGGACATTTGAGGTTTTTGCATGGATTGATGAATTCCTTCTCATATGAGAGATTTCCATGGACCTTTGAGACATTTCCATGGATATTTAAAATTATTTCCATGGACATTTAAGACATTTCTATGGGCATTTGAGGTTTTTCCATGAACATTTCAGGTATTTCCATGGACATTTGAGATTATTTCTGTGGACATTTCCATGGACATTTCAGACATTTCCATGAATATTTCAGACATTTCCATGGACATTTAAGACATTTCCATGGATATTTTAAATTATTTCCATGGACATTGAGGTTTTTTCATGGATTGGTGAATTTCCTTCTCAGATGAGAGATTTCCATGGATATTTAACATGATTTCCATGGACATTTGAGACATTTCATGAATATTTAAGACATTTCATGGACATTTGAGGTTTTTCCATGAATATTTCAGATATTTCCATGGACATTTGAGACATTTCCATGGACATTTGAGGTTTTTTCCATGAATATTTCAGATATTTCCATGGACATTTCAGACACTTCCACAGATTGATGAATTCCCCTCTCAGATGAGATTTCCATGGACATTTTGAGACATTTCCATGGATATTTAAAATTATTTCCATGGACATTTGCGACATTTCGTGGACATTTGAGGTTTTTCCATGGATTGATGAATTCCTTCTCATATGAGAGATTTCCATGGACCTTTTGAGACATT
This sequence comes from Catharus ustulatus, assembly GCF_009819885.2. Classification (NCBI taxonomy): domain Eukaryota; kingdom Metazoa; phylum Chordata; class Aves; order Passeriformes; family Turdidae; genus Catharus; species Catharus ustulatus. The sequence goes on along the minus strand of NC_046250.1, from coordinate 2,818,211 downwards.
TCATGGACCTTTGAGACATTTCCATGGATATTTAAAATTATTTCCATGGACATTTAAGACATTTCTATGGGCATTTGAGGTTTTTCCATGAACATTTCAGATATTTCCATGGACATTTGAGATTATTTCTGTGGACATTTCCATGGACATTTCAGACATTTCCATGAATATTTCAGACATTTCCATGGACATTTAAGACATTTCCATGGATATTTAAAATTATTTCCATGGACATTTGAGGTTTTTTCATGGATTGGTGACTTCCTTCTCAGATGGAGAGATTTCCATGGAGATTTGAGACTTTTCATGGATTGATGAATTCCATTCTCAGATGAGAGATTTCCATGGATATTTAACATGATTTCCATGGACATTTGAGACATTTCTATGAACATTTGCGACATTTCCATGGATATTTAAGATGATTTCCATGGACATTTAAGACATTTCCATGGATTGATGAATTCCATTCTCAGATGAGATTTCCATGGACAGTTGAGGTTTTTCCATGAACATTTCAGATATTTCCATGGACATTTGAGACATTTCCATGGACATTTGAGGTTTTTTCCATGAATATTTCAGATATTTCCATGGACATTTCCGACATTTCCACAGATTGAGAATTCCCCTCTCAGATGAGATTTCCATGGACATTTGAGACATTTCCATGGATATTTAAAATTATTTCCATGGACATTTGAGGTTTTTCCATTAATATTTCAGATATTTCCATGGACATTTGAGGTTTTTCCATCCCACATTTAAGACATTTCCATGAACATTTTTTTGAGGTTTTTCCATGGATATTTCAGACATTTCCATGGACATTTGAGATATTTCTGTGGACATTTCCATGGACATTTCAGACCTTCCATGAACATTTCCCACATCCCCACGCCCATTTAACCCACACCACCCCCCAAACTCATTTTTTTTTCCTCCCCCCACCCCATTCCAGGCGTGGTCCCGCAGAGCGCCCCGCCCGTCCCCACCGCCTCCTCCCGCTTCCACTTCCCCCCTCTGGACCCTCACTCCCCCACCGAGGACCCCCAGCCGCGCTTCCCGCCGCCCTCCCTGCTCCAACCTCACCCCGAAAATTTGGCCGATCCCTCCTCCGCGGCCGACAGGAAAGCCGAACCCACCGAGCTGGACGAGAACCCGCGGATTGGCGCCGCGACCTCCTGGCTCCATCCGCCAGCACCGCCGCGCCCAAACGCAAACCCGACCGTGGTTCTTCCACTCTTCTCCAGACCGGGAATTTTCCCGGGATCATCATCACAGCCCTTTCGCCGTCTCGCCGTTACCGGGGAGTCCGGCGTGCTCAACGTTCCGATTTCTCCGGCGCTGTCGTTGACGCCGACGCTTTTTTTTCCTACAGCCCCTCGCCGGGGTTGAGCCCGTTCGCGGGGAGCAGCTGCTTCTCCTTCAACCCCGAGGAGATGAAGCATTACCTGCACTCCCAAGCTTGTTCTGTGTTTAATTATCACCTGAGCCCTCGGGACTTTTCCTCGGTACCCGCTGGTGGTGCCGCCCCTGCAGTGCCAGTGTTCCGTTGGAGGAGCAGCCGCAATTTCCCGATCAAGCTCCAACCTCCGCCGGGCCCGGCCGGAAAAACCGGGAGAGGTTGGAGAGCCCTGAAGGAGCGAATCCACAAATTGCCAACGCTCCCAGGGTCAAGGTGGAGCCGGAAAAAGAGGAGGAGGAGGAGGAGAAATTGGGGGAGAAAGAGGAAGAAGAGGAGAAAACGGCGATTTTCGCCCGGCCGGCGGCTCCGGCGTGGATCCCGATGCCGGCTCAACCGGGATCGTCCGGAGATGAGAACGTGGAGAAACCATCCAAGGAAATTTCTGGAGATGCTGGAGGGCAGGAGAAGAGGGAGGACGCGCTGATGCCGCCGAAACTTCGGCTGAAACGGCGCTGGAACGGAGATTCCCGTGCAGGAAATTCCCGAGGATTCCCGGCCAAAACGGGATCTGGCACCTCCCCAAAGCCGTGGCCACCGCCCTCCGACACCTAATCCCGGCTGGAAAAACAAAAAAAAAAAATCCAAACAACACAAAAAACCCCACAAAACAAAACCTTGGAAAACACCCGGAAAATTCCGTTGTATTTATGTAGCAAGGTTGCAGTTCGGGATAAAAAAAGGTGGGGAGGGGCGGGGAGAATTTTTTTTTTTTTTTGGGGGGAATTTTTAGGGAATTTTTAGGGCAATTTTAGGGGGTGGGGAAAATTAAAAATATAAAAGGGGAGGGAAGATGAAAATGAGGGTGGGGTTTGTGTTGGGTTTTTTTTTTTTTTTTGTTGGTTTTTTTTTTTTTGTGTATCGTTGACTTTGCAGGTGAAGACGCCGGAATTCCCGCTCGGTTTTGCCGGGAAAAACCCGGCTCAAAACTTCAGGACTGGGATGGAGGAAATTCCAGAAAATTCCTCAGGGGTTCCTCCCCCTCGAGGTCTTTGGGACTTGAGGAATCTCCAAATCCAGCGAGTTTTTTTTGGGAATTTATTTTTTAATTCATGGATTTGACGTTTTCCCGGCTGTCCAAGAGCTGGATTGGTTTTTTTATTTTTAATTTTATTTTAATTTTTTTTTTTGTTGGAAAAGGAGGAGCTTGGAATTTTGCACTGTCCACAGAGCAGGGTTGGGATGGGGGGAACAAAAAAAAAAAATCAAAATATTCAGGAAAGGACTCGGAAAATCGGGATGGAAACCGCGGATTTCCGGGGAAAAAAAAAAAAAAAACAAATTCCCCTTTTCCCACTTTTTTTATTATTATTATTTTTTTTTTCTCTCTTTCTCTCTCTCTCTCAGAAGCCATGAGCAAAACTCTCCAAACTTTTTCAGGGAATGGGAATGGGAATTACACAAAAATTAACCAGATGCCTTTAATCCTAACGCATTAAAAATGTTGGGGTTTGTTTTTTTTTTTAATTTTTTTTTGTTTTATCTTTTTTTTTTGGTGTGTGCCCAGAGCTGGGAATTTTTTCCCTGCTCCAGAATCTGTGTGGGAGGAATTTTATATTTTTTTTTTTTTTGGGAATGCTTGGAAGGAACGCTGGAATGATTGCGGTGAGAGCCGGGAATGCCGGAATTCCCAATTTTTAATTTTTTTTAAATTTTTTTTTTTTTAAATCCCTTTTCTCCCCGTTGGAACTCATGCCAAAAAAAAAAAAAACAACAACAAGAACAACAGAAAAATGGAAAAAAAAAACCCCAAGTTTGGACTTTTTTTTTCGTGGAGCCTTCCTGGGGTTGATTTTTTTTTTCCAGGGAGGGAATCCCAAATTCTGCGGAATTTCTGGGATAAATCCTCAGATGGAGCCCAAAATTCCCCAAGGATTCGCTCTCAGAGCACAAATTTTGGGAATTCCGGGGAAAAAGGGGTAAAAAACAACAGAACAACAAGAAAAAATCCCTGCTGGAAAAGAAGAAAAAGAAAAACGGGAGCGATTCCCAAATTCCCAACCCGGCCGGGTTTGGGATTTCTCGGAATGTGGAGTTGGAAAAAAAAAAAATTAAAAAAAAAATTAAAAAAAAAAAGGAATTTTGGGGTGGAAAAATCCCCCCCTGGGATCCCAAAAATGAATTTAAAAAAAGGAAGGTGGAGAGGAAGAATGAACTCAGGAATTACACGAGGAGGCCTTTCCCGAAATTTCCCAAATCCAAGAAGTGCCGGAACCGTCAGGAAAAAAAAACAAAAAAAAACAAAAAAAAAAGGGGAGAAAATCAAAAATCTTGGATTATTTTCTTCCCTTCATCCTCTGGATTTGAAAACCCACGGGAAAAAGAAGAACAACGACAAAAAGTTGGAATTTTTTGTGGCTTTAAAACGGAATTTTCGGGACGGAGGAAATTTTGGGATTGGGGAGTTTTTGGTTTTTTTTTTTGGGGAAGGGGGGGAATGTTGGGTTTGTTTTCACAGCTGTTGCACTGCAAAAAAAAAAAAAACAAAAAAAGAAAAATAGAAAAGAATAAAGAATTAATTAAAAAAAAATAAAAATAAACTTGGGAGAGTTCAGGGAATTCCGGACTCAGGACGACGGATCCGGCGCCTCTCGGGAATTCCGGAATTCCCAACGGAGCCCGGGAGGAGGAGAATGAAAAATCAAAATTAAATTAAAAATAAAAAATAAAAGCAGGAAGATTGAGGAAAAATAAATATAAAAAGCAGGAAGAGTTTAAAAAAAAAATTTGATTTAAAAGGGGAAAAAAAAAATTTAAAAATTCAAAATTTAACGGGAAAAAAAATCGGAATTTTCAAGGAAAAATTGTTGAAATTCCAAGGTGCCAAATGATTTAATAACAAAAAAAAAATTAAATTAAAAAAAAACCCTCGGGAAGTTGGGAATGGTTGGAATTCTCTCCTGGATGAATTTTCCCCGGAGCATGATCCCGTTTTTCCAGCATTTTTTTGGTTTTTTTATTTTATTTTGGTTCATTTCGCTTCTTTTTCGTAGCAAATCCGTAGGAAAAATGTAAAAAAAAGAAAAAAAAAAAAAGAAAAAAAAAAGATTTTTTGATGGGACAACCCAAAAAAAAATAAAATAGAGAGGGGGGAAATTTTTGGGGAATTTCCCCCAAAAAAAAAAAAAGGAGGAAAAAAAAAAATCCAACAGCATTAATGGGGTTGTCCCGGATTTTTTTATTTATTCCATAATTATGTTGAGGTTTTTTTATTATTTTAAGCTGTTTTTTTTCCGTTGGTTTCTCTTTTTTTTGTGTCCTGGTGGGATTGAAAAACAAAAAAAAAAAAACAAAAAAAAAAAAAACCAGGAATTTTCTCTCGGTGGAATCATTAAAAAATTCCAGGAAAATTTTGGATTTTCCTGGAAAAAATTTTGATTTTTTAAGCGCTTTTTAAACTGATATTTACGCTTTTCTTTTGAAAGGGGTTTAAAAAAAAACTCCTTTTTATTTATTTTATTTTATTTTTATTTTTTTTGGAGGGATTTGAACTCTTCCCTGGTGAGAATCCAGCAGGAATCCATCAGGAAAAATCGATGGAAAAAAAAATTTTTTTTTTTTGGGATTGGGAGCGAGGCTTTGTACATAAGGGTGTAAAGTAGAGGGGCTAAAAAAAAAAAATTAAAAAAAAAAAAGAAACAAAAAAAAAAAAGACAAAAAATCCGAAATTTGTGCCTTTAAAAAAAAAAAATTCCGATTTCTATTAAAAAAAAATCAGATTTAAAAAAAAAAAAAGGGTTGCATATATATATTATATATATATATGATGGAATGCTAGAGAAATTTATGGATAATATACATATTTTTTTCCAGGGGTATCCCATAGCTCCATATTTTGTTATGGAAGTTGAAAAAAAAAAAAAAACCAAAAAAAAAAAAAATAATGGAAAAAAAAAAGTTAAAAAAAAAAAAAAACAAAACCTGAAAAATAAAAAAGTATTTTACCTCGAATTCAAAATGTTAAATAAAAACCTTTTAACAGAGAGGTGCTGGATTTTTTTGGGGGGGAATTTGGGGTTTTTAGGGAGTTTGGGAGGTGGGAAATTCAAATTTTTAGGGAGGAGAATTCAGGAATTTCCTGGATCCCAAAAATTCCCAAATTTCTGGAAATTCTGCTTTGGGATTTTGGATTTTTGGGGATTTTTTTGAGGTTTTTTTTTCCCTGGATCCCAAAATTCTCAAAGTTCTCAAGGCCCTGGATCCTAAAAATTCCCAAAATTCTCAAGGTTTTGGGGTTTTTATGGAATTTGGGAGGTGGGAAATTCAAATTTTTGAGGGGGAGAATTCAGGAATTTCCTGGATCCCAAAAATTCCCAAAATTCTGGAAATTCTGCTTTGGGATTTTGGATTTTTGGGGATTTTTTTGAGGTTTTTTTTCCCTGGATCCCAAAATTTCTAAATTTTCCAAGGCCCTGGATCCTAAAAATTCCCAAAGTTCGGAAGGTTTTGGGGTTTTTTTGGGGTTTTCAAGGTTTTTATGAAATTTGGGAGGTGGGAAATTCAAATTTTTGAGGAGGAGAATTCAGGAATTCCCTGGATCCCAAAAATTCCCAAAGTTCTGGAAATTCTGCTTTGGGATTTTGGATTTTTGGGATTTTTTTGAGGTTTTTTTTCCTGGATCCCCAAAATTCCCAAAATTCTGGAAATTCTGCTTTGGGATTTTGGGGATTTTTTTGAGGTTTTTTTCCCTGAATCCCAAAATTTCCAAAGTTCTCAAGGCCCTGGATCCTAAAAATTCCCAAAATTCTGGAAATTCTGCTTTGGGATTTTGGATTTTTGGGGATTTTTTTGAGGTTTTTTTTCCCTGGATCCCCAAAATTTCCAAAGTTTCCAAGGCCCTGGATCCTAAAAATTCCCAAAAGTTCTCAAGGTTTTGGGGTTTTATGAAATTGGAGAGGGGGGAAATTCAAATTTTGAGGAGGAGAATTCAGGAATTTCCTGGATCCCAAAAATTTCCAAAGTTCTGGAAAATCTGCTTTGGGATTTTGGATTTTTGGGGATTTTTTGAGGTTTTTTTTCCCTGGATCCCCAAAATTTCCAAAGTTCTCAAGGCCCTGGATCCCAAAATTCTCAAGGTTTTTGGGGTTTTGTTTTTGGGGTTTTGGGGGATTGGGATTTGAGATTTAGGGGATTTGGGGGATGGGATTTCGAGTTTGGGGTTTGGATTTTGGGGGATTTGGGGCTTGGAATTTTGGGGGATTTGGGGTTTGAGGGATTTGGGGTTTGGATTTTCAGGGATTTGGAACTTGTTGATTTGTGGGGGGGGTTGGAATTTAGGGTTTGGGGTTTGGATTTGGGATTTTTTTGGGGTTTGGGGTTTGGGGGATGGCACAGAAGCCGCCTCACTTCCTCATTGCCCGAGATTCCCGGGGAATTTTCATTTTCGTTTTCGCTTTGCCGTGTTTTCCACGCCGGGAATTCTCCAGGAGCAGAGGGGGCGGCTCTGGGGACAGAGGGACAAAGTTTGGGGGGACCTTGGGGACATTCGGGGGGTGGCAACCCTGATCCAGCTGTCCCCAAATCCTCACTGTCCCAAAGTCCCCAAATCCTGAAATTCTTTTGTCCCCAAATCCTGAAATTCTGTCCCAAATCCTGAAATCCTCGTGTCCCCAAATCCTGAAATCCTCGTGTCCCCAAATCCTGAAATTCTGTCCCCAAATCCTCATTGTCCCCACAAATCCTCACTGTCCCCTGGGTGTCCCCAAATCTCACTGTCCCCTTGTCCCCCAAACCCTGAAATCATGTCCTTAAATCCTCACTGTCCCCATGTCCCCAAATCCTGAAACCCTCATGTCCCCAAATCCTCACTGTCCCCATGGGTGTCCCCAAATCCTGAAATTCTGTCCCCAAATCCTCACTGTCCCCACAAATCCTCACTGTCCCCAAATCCTCACTGTCCCCTTGTCCCCAAATCCTGAAATCACTGCTTGTCCCCAAATCCTCACTGTCCCCCACAAATCCTCACTGTCCCTTTGTCCCCCACATCCCCAGGACATCGTGTCCCCCTCAAATCCACACTGTCCCTCACACCCCGAGGTCACTCTGTGTCCCCTCACTGTCCCCTGTCCCTCACACCCCGAGGTCACTCTGTGTCCCCCCAAATCCACACTGTCCCCTGTGACCCCGAGGTCACTCTGTGTCCCCTCTGTGTCCCCCCTGTCCCTCACACACTGAGGTCACTCTGTGTCCCCCCTGTCCCCACATCCCAAAGTCACTCTGTGTCCCTCACATTGTCCCGTGTCCCCACACATTGAGGTCACTCTGTGTCCCCCCTGTCCCCCACATCCCAAAGTCACTCCGTGTCCCCTGTGTCCCTCACACCCCCGTGTCCCCTCACTGTCCCCTGTCCCTCACACCCCAAGGTCACTTTGTGTACCCCCAAATTCACACTGTCCCCTGTGACTCCGAGGTCACTCTGTGTCCCCCCTGTCCCCCACATCCCAAAGTCACTCTGTGTCCCCAGTGTCCCTCACACTGTCCCGTGTCCCCCACACTGTCCCGTGTCCTCCATACCCCGAGGTCACTCTGTGTCCCCTCACTGTCCCTGTCCCTCACACCCCAAAATCACTCTGTGTCCCCCCTGTCCCTCATACCCCCGTGTCCCCTCACTGTCCCCTGTCCCTCACACACTGAGGTCACTCTGTGTCCTCCCTGTCCCCCACATCCCAAAGCCACTCTGTGTCCCTCACATTGTCCCATGTCCCCCACACACTGAGGTCACTCTGTGTCCCCTCACACACTGAGGTCACTCTGTGTACCCCCAAATTCACACTGTCCCCTGTGACTCCGAGGTCTCTCTGTGTACCCTGTGTCCCTCACACCCTGAGGTCACTCCGTGTCCCCGGTGTCCCTCACACCCCCGTGTCCCCTCACTGTCCCTGTACCCCACACCCCGAGGTCACTCCGTGTCCCCTGTGTCCCCCATACCCCAAAGTCACTCCGTGTCCCTCACACCGCAAAGTCACTCCGTGTCCCTGTGTCCCCCACACCCCGAGGTCACACCGTGTCCCCCCTGTCCCTCACACCCCAAAGTCACTCCGTGTCCCCACACCCCAAAGTCACTCCGTGTCCCCCACACCGCAAAGTCACTCCGTGTCCCTGTGTCCCCCACACCCCGATCTCACCCCGTCCCCCCTCACACCCCGTCCCCGCCGTCCCTCCGCCCCCGCGGGCTCTGCCCCGCCGTGCCCGGCCAGGGGGGCCGGGCGAGCCCGGGGATTGGGAGCGGCCTCCAGGCCTCTCCCTCAGCCCGGCCCCCGAGGCGGCACCGGGGCCAGCCCCCACAGCCGGGCCGGCACCGAACCGCACCTCGGGGGGTGCCGGGGCGGGGGGGGGTCGCTCGGGACCCCCCGAGGCCACCGGAGCCACCGGAGCCACCGGGAGCGGGGATGGTGGCGGGGGCGGCCGGAGCGGGGCGGCGGCTCCGGGCACAGCCCTGACAGAGAGAGCGAACCTCCACCATGAGCGTGAGGCCTCCGCAGGCCCCGGACAGGTAGGGCCGTGAGGGAGAACCCCCCGAAATGGGCACGGCCGAGAGGGGATTTGGGGAGATTTATGGGGGAAAAGGAGGAAAAAAAAAAAAAAAAAAAAAAAAAAAAAAAAAAAAAAAAAAAAAGGGGAGGGGGTTTGGCTCAGGGTGGAGCCCCCGCCCCGTTCCGTGAGGGGAGGGAGGGTTGGGGATTTTGGGGGGAAAGTCTGGGATTTTTGGGGGTGAGGGGGTCAGGGAGGGGGCTCGGCTCGGTCTGGAGCCCTCAGCTCATTCCTCAGGGGAAAAACGGCGATTTGGGGTGAAATTCGGGGATTTTGGGGTGAAATTGTGGGATTTTTGGGGGTGAAACGCTGAGATTTGGAGGTTTTGGTGTGAAATTCTGAGGTTTTGGGGTTCCGGGAATTGAGGGAGGGGGCTCGGCTCAGTCTGGAACCCTCAGCTCATTCCTCGGGAAAAGCGGCGATTTGGGGTGAAATTCTGAGATTTTGGGGTGAAATTCTGAGATTTTGGGACTCTGGGGATTTGGAGAGAGGGCTCAGCTCATCCTGGATCCCATACCCCGACCCTGCAGTGTTTTGGGGTGAAATTTGGGGATTTTGGGGCTCTGGGGGTTCAGGGAGGGGCTCAGCTCGGTCTGGAGCCCTCACGCCAATCCTCGGGGGAAAAACTGCGATTTTGGGGTGAAATTCTGAGATTTTGGGGTGAAATTCTGAGATTTTGGGGTGAAATTCTGAGATTTTGGGGCTCTGGGGATTTTGGGGCTCATCCTGGATACCAGACCCTGTCCCTGCAATGTTTTGGGGTGAAATTTGGGGATTTTGGGGCTCTGGGGGTTCAGGGAGAGGGCTCAGCTCGGTCTGGAGCCCTCAGCTCATTCCTCAGGGGAAAAACAGCGATTTGGGGTGAAATTCTGAGATTTTTGGGGTGAAAATCTGGGATTTTGGGGTGAAATTCGGGGATTTTGGGGTAAAATCCTGGGATTTTGGGGTGAAATTCTGAGATTTTGGGGTGAAATTCTGAGATTTTGGGGTGAAATTTTGGGATTTTGGGGTAAAATTCTGGGATTTTGGGGTGAAATTCTGAGATTTTTGGGGTGAAATTCTGAGATTTTTGGGGTGAAAATCTGGGATTTTGGGGAATTTTGGGGTAAAAATCTGGGATTTTTGAGGTGAAAATCTGGGATTTTGTCAATTTTGGAGTGGCTCAGCCCATCCCTGCAGTATTTTGGAATTGAGGATTTTTGGGGGGGAAATCCCAAATATCCCAAACCTTTCTGATTTTTGGGATATTTCCAACATCCACCCTTGGGAATTGGATTTTTCCCATTTTTTTAAATTCAATTTTAAGCCAATTTTGGGATTTTTTGTGGGATAAACCTTTGGAAAATCTCATTTTTTAAAGGGATGAATTTAGGAATTCTGTCCCTGGGATTTAAGAATTTTTCCTATCCCAAATTATTCCAACATTCCCTGGGTTGATTTATTTGGGATTTTAGGGATAAATCCCAAATTATTCCAGGATTTTCTGGGCTGGTTTATTTGGGATTTTAGGGATAAATCCCAAATTATTCCAGGATTTCCTGGGTTGATTTATTTGGGATTTTAGGGATAAATCCCAAATTATTCCAGGATTTCCTGGGTTGATTTATTTGGGATTTTAGGAATAAATCCTGGACTCTTTCCCAAATTATTTCAACATTCCCTGGGCATTTAATTTTGGATTTTAGGGATAAATCCCAAATTATTCCAGGATTTCCTGTGTTGATTTATTTGGGATTTTAGGGATAAATCCCAAATTATTCCAGCATTTCCTGGGTTGATTTATTTGGGATTTTAGGGATAAATCCCAAATTATTCCAGGATTTTCTGGGCTGGTTTATTTGGGATTTTAGGGATAAATCCCAAATCCAATCCCAAATTATTCCAGCATTCCCTGGGTTGGTTTATTTGGGATTTTAGGGATAAATCCCAAATTATTCCAGGATTTCCTGGGTTGATTTATTTGGGATTTTAGGGATAAATCCCAAATTATTCCAGGATTTCCTGGGTTGATTTATTTGGGATTTTAGGAATAAATTCCAAATTATTCCATTAATTCCCTGGGTTGATTTATTTGGGATTTTAGGAATAAATTCCAAATTATTCCATTAATTCCCTGGGCTGGTTTATTTGGGATTTTAGGGATAAATCCCAAATCCTATTTCCTATAATTCAGATTATTCCATCAATTCCCCATCCCTGGAATTGTATTTTTTTTGGGATTTAAGGATCTTTCCCATCCCAAATTATTTCAACATTCCCTGGGCATTTAATTTGGATTTTAGGGATAAATTCCAAATTATTCCAGGATTTTTGGGCATTTAATTTTGGATTTTAGGGATAAATCTTAAATCCTATTTGGAATTGTGGAATTTTTTCCCTCCCTCATCCCAGGAATTTTGGGATCCCTCCTAGCTACAGAATTCGCTGGATTCCATTTCCCAAAAAAAAAAAAAATAAAAAAAAAAAACAAAAATTCCAATTTTCTGATATTTGGGATCACTTTGGATCTTTTTCTAAAATAAGTTTGGGATTCCCATTGGAAAATTCCACAGAAATTTGGTTTAAAAGAGGAAAAAATGGGGAAAAATTTCGATTTTTCCAATATTCTGGTCATTGGGTTTCTTCCTAAAATAGGTTTGGGATTTCCAGTTGGAAAATCTCATGGAAGTCTGGGATGAATCTGGGTTTAAAGCAGGAAAAATGGGGAAAAAAACTCAGGGAAAATGGGGAAAAAATCAGGAAAAATTGGGGGAAAATGAAGAAAAATGGGGAAAAAAATCGAGGAAAACTAGGAAAAAAAATCCAGGAAAAATGGGGGAAAATCTGGGAATAATGAGGAAAAAGCAGGAAAAAATGGGGAAAAAATCCAGGAAAAATGGGAGGAAAATCGAGAAAAAATGGGAATAAATCCAGAAAAAAATCAGGAAAAATTGGGGGAAAACCAAGAAAAATGGGGAAAAAAATCGAGGAAAAAGGGAAAAAAATCAAGGAAAAATAGGAAAAAAAATCCAGGAAAAATGGGGGAAAAATCTGGGAATAATGAGGGAAAAAGCAGGAAAAAATGGGGAAAATATCCAGGAAAAATGGGAGGAAAATCGAGGAAAAATGGGAATAAATCCAGAAAAAAATCAGGAAAAATTGGGGGAAAACCAAGAAAAATGGGGAAAAAAATTGAGGAAAAATAGGAAAAAAATCCAGGAAAAATGGGGGGGAAAATCTGGGAATAATGAGGGAAAAAGCAGGAAAAAATGGGGAAAAAAATCCAGGAAAAATGGGAGGAAAATTGAGGAAATATTGGGAATAAATCCAGAAAAAATTCAGGAAAAATTGGGGAAAAGCAGGAAGAATGGGGAAAAAATTCGAGGAAAAATGGGGAAAAAATTCGAGGAAAAATAGGAAAAAAATCCAGGAAAAATGGGGGAAAAATCTGGGAATAATGAGGGAAAAAGCAGGAAAAAATGGGGAAAAAATCCAGGAAAAATGGGGGGAAAATTGAGGAAAAATGGGAATAAATCCAGAAAAAATTCAGGAAAAATGGGAAAAAAAACAGGAAAAATGGGAAAAAAAATCCAGGAAAAAATGGGAATAAAATCCAGGAAAAATGGGAATAAAATTCCAGGAAAAATGGGAGAAAAAATCAAGGAAAAATGGGAATAAATCCAGAAAAAAATCAGGAAAAATGGGAAAAAAAACAGGAAAAATGGGGAAAAAATCCAGGAAAAGATGGGAAAAAATGCAGGAAAAGTGGGAAAAAATCCAGGAAAAAATGGGAGGAAAATGCAGGAAAAATGGGGGGAAAACAGGAAAAAAATCCAGAAAAAATCCAGGAAAATGGGGAAAAAAATCCAAGAAAAATAGGGAAAAATCCAAGAAAAATGGGAGAAAAAATTCAGAAAAATGGGAAAAAATTCCAGGAAAAATGGGGAAAAAATCCAGGAAAAATGGGAAAAAATCCAGAAAAAAATCAGGAAAAATGGGAAAAAAACCAGGAAAAATGGGAATAAAATCCAGGAAAAATAGGAATAAAATCCAGGAAAAATGGGAATAAAATCCAGGAAAAATAAGAATAAAATTGCAGGAAAAATGGGAATAAAATCCAGGAAAATTGGGAATAAAATCCAAGAAAATTGAGAATAAAATGCAATTTTGTGCCTTCCCTGCAGCTTTTTCTGGGCCTTTCCCAGGCAGAGCCGCAGCCCCTCAGGGAGGGAACCAAATGTTGCAAATCCAGGAGAAAATTCCAGCAGGATCCAAACTCCCAGAATTCACCCAGAACATTCCCAGAATGGGGGGGAAAAAATTAAAAAAAAAATTAAAAAAATATCCCTAAGAATCCAAATTAATTTATTAATTTAGGGATTAAAGCTGTTCCCATATTTTTGATTTTCTGATTTTTTTTTCCAATTTTATTCCCATTTTTTCCTTATTTTTTTCTGTTTTATTCCATTTTTTCCTTTTTTTTCCCACCCAATTCCAAAGGATTTTTTTTTATGCAGCTTCCAGCTCTTCCCAAAATATTTTCCCTTTTTATGGAGCTGGGAAAAATTAAAAAAATAAATTTAAAAAAAAAAAAAGCATGCTGGTGTGGAAGAATTTTGGGAAATTCCAACCTCATTTCTTTTAGCTGGAAAATCCCATAAAAATTTGGAAAAATCTGGTTTAAAACCAGCAAAAATTGGGAAAAAAATCCAAATTTTTCCACCATTCCTTGCTCAAATTTTCCCCATTTTAAGCTCGAAAATTTGAATTTTGGAGGAATTTTTAGGAAGGGAGAACTGGGCTGGAATTGTGGCAGTTGGATGCCCCAAGGTAATTAAGCAGCTTTAATTAATCCTAATTAAAGAGTTTTTTATAGCTTTGCTAAGCTGCTTCAGAGAGGCCAAAAAAAAAAAAAAAAATCTGGATATTTTTAGGTCACCCCTGGAATTTTGAAAAAAAAAAGGAAAAATCACAACAAAATCCCAGAAAATTCCCAGTGAAAAAAACAAAAAAAAAATCACAATAAAATCCCAAAACATCCCAGAAAAAAATGGAAAAATCACAATAAAATCCCAGAAAAATTCCCTAAAAAATCCCAATAAAAAACCAAAAAAAATCCCAATTAAATCCCAGAAAAACTCAAAAAAAATCCCCAAAAATTCCAAGAAAATCCCAGAAAAGTCCCAGTGAAAATCCCAATAAAACCCCAAAAAAATCCCAGAAAAAATCCAGAAAAATCCCAATAAAATCCCAAAACATCCCAAAAAACCCCAGAAAAATCACAATAAAATCCCAGAAAAACTCAAAAAAAAATCCCCCAAAATTCCAATAAAATCCCAGAAAAATTCCCAATGAAAAGCAAAAAAAAAAATCCCAATATAACCCAGAAAAAAACAGAAAAATCCCAATAAAATTCCAGGGGAATTTGGGATTTTCCAGGGGAATTTGGGATTTTCCAGGGAGAATTTGGGATTTTCCAGAAGGAATTTGGGATTTTCAGGGGAATTTTGTATTTTCCAGGGGGAATTGGATTTTCCAGGGAAATTTGGATTTTCCAGGGGGAATTTGGGATTTTCCAGGGGAAATTTGGATTTTCCAGGGAGAATTGGGATTTTCAGAGGGAATTTGGGATTTTCCAGTGGGATTTTTGGATTTTCCAGGGGAAATTTGGGATTTTCCAGGGGAAATTTGGGATTTTCCAGGGGAAATTTGCGATTTTCCAAGGGGGATTTGGGATTTTTCCAGGGAAATTTGGGATTTTCTAGTGGGATTTTTGGATTTTCCAGGGGGGATTTGGATTTTCCAGGGGAAATTTGGATTTTCCAGGGGGAATTTGGGATTTTCCAGGGGGATTTTTTGATTTTCCAGGGGGGATTTGGGATTTTCCAGGGGAAATTTTGGATTTTTCCAGTGGGATTTTTGGATTTTCCAGGGGAAATTTGGGATTTTCCAGAGGAATTTGGGATTTTCCAGAGGAATTTGGGATTTTCCAGAAGGAATTTGTGATTTTCCAGGGGAAATTTGGGATTTTTCAGGGGAAATTTTGTATTTTTTAGGGGAATTTGGGATTTTCAGAGGGAATTTGGGATTTTCCAGAGGAATTTGGGAATTTCCTGAAGGAATTTGGGATTTTCCAGTGGGATTTTTGGATTTTCCAGGGGAAATTTGGGATTTTCTAGTGGGATTTTTGGATTTTCCAGAGGGAATTGGGATTTTCCAGGGGAAGTTTGGGATTTTCCAGAGGGAATTTGGGAATTTCCTGAAGGAATTTGGGATTTTCCAGTGGGATTTTGGATTTTCCAGGGGAAATTTGGGATTTTCCAGTGGGATTTTTGGATTTTCCAGGGGGAATTTGGGATTTTCTAGGGGAAATTTGAGATTTTCAGGGGAAATTTGGAATTTTCAGAGGGAATTTGGGATTTCCAGGGAAATTTGGGATTTTCAGGGGAAATTGGGATTTTCCAGAAGGAATTTGGGATTTTCCTGAAGGAATTTGGGATTTCAGAGGGAATTGGGATTTTTCAGGGAATGGACAGGACAGGAGGGAACGGCCTCGAGCTGGGCCAGGGTTGGATTTTTGGGATGATTTTTCCATGGATCCCCATCCCTGGAGGGAATTCCTGGGATTCCTTGGGATCACAGGGGCCATCCCTGAATTCCCAAATTCCCAAATTCCCAAATTTTCCCCAATTCCCAGGTTGAGCAGCCTCTCCTCTCCCCTGGGTGATTCCCCTTCGGAGCGGAGGTCGCCCGGCCACCGCCGGCAGCCCTCGGACACCTCGGAATCCACAGGTGGGAATTGTGGGAATGGTCACTCAGGGGTCACCTCAGGGTCACTCAGGGGTCACTCAGGGGTCACTCAGGGTCAGGGTGGGCTTCTGGATCTTTCCATGCTCTTGGGATGTTGGGATTTGGGGATTGGGCTCCCACAAGGGCGATTTCGGGGCTGGGGAGTCCGGAGTGGCCACCACACCTGGTGGTCAAGGGTGGGCAGTGACCCACAAGGTTATGGATGTGGTGGTCAAGGGTGGACAGTGACCACAAGGTCATTGGATGTGGTGGTCAAGGGTGGACAATGACCACGAGCTCAGGGGTGGCCACCAGATCTGGTGTCAAGGGTGGACAATGACCACAAGGTTATGGATGTGATGGTCAAGGGTGGACAATGACCATGAGCTCAGGGGTGGCCACCAGATCTGGTGTCAAGGCTGGACAATGACCACAGGTTCATGGACCTGGTGGTCAAGGCTGGACAGTGACCCACAAAGTTATGGATGTGGTGGTCAAGGGTGGACAATGACCACAAGATCAGGGTTGGCCACCAAACCTGGTGGTCAAGGTTGGATGATGACCACAGGTTTATGGACCTGTGGTCAAGGCTGGACAGTGGCTGTAAGGTCAGGGTTGGCCACCAGACCTGGTGGTCAAGGGTGGGCAATGACCACAAGGTTATGGATGTGGTGGTCAAGAGTGGACAATGACCACAAGGTCAGGAGTGGCCACCAGACCTGGTGGTCAGGGGTGGGCAATGACCACAGGTTCATTGACCTGCTGGTCAAGGATGGACAGTGGCTATAAGGTCAGGGGTGGCACCAGACCTGGTGGTCAAGGGTGGACAGTGACCCCAAGGTTATGGACCTTTGGTCAAGGGTGGGCAATGACCACAAGGTTATGGATGTGGTGGACAAGGGTGGATGATGACCCCCAAGGTCATGAACATGGTGGTCAAGGATGGACAATGACTACAAGTTCATGGACCTGGTGACCAAGGCTGGACAGTGACCACAAGGTTATGGATGTGGTGACCAAGGCTGGACAATGACCACAAGCTCATGGGTGGCCACCAAGCCTGGTGGTCAAGGTTGGATGATGACCACAGGTTCATTGACCTGCTGGTCAAGGATGGACAGTGATTGTAAGGTCAGGGTTGGCCACCAGACCTGGTGGTCAAGACTGAACAATGACCACTAGTTCATGAACATGGTGGTCAAGGTTGGATGATGACCACAAGTTCATGGACCTGGTGATCAAGGGTGGACAATGACCATGAGCTCAGGGGTGGCCACCAAGCCTGGCGGTCAAGGGTGGACAGTGACCCCAAGGTTATGGACCTGTGGTCAAGGCTGGACAGTGGCTGTAAGGTCAGGGTTGGCCACCAGACCTGGTGGTCAAGGGTGGGCAATGACCACAAGGTTATGGATGTGGTGGTCAAGGGTGGACAATGACCACAAGGTTATGGATGTGATGGTCAAGGGTGGACAATGACCATGAGCTCAGGGGTGACCACCAGGCCTGGTGGTCAAGGGTGGACAATGACCGCGAGCTCAGGAGCGGCCACCAGATCTGGTGTCAAGGCTGGACAATGACCACAGGTTCATGGACCTGCTGGTCAAGGATGGGACAGTGGCTGTAAGGTCAGGGGTGGCCACCAGACCTGGTGGTCAACCCAAGGTCATGGACCTGGTGGTCAAGGGTGGACAGTGACCACAAGTTCATGGACTTGATGGTCAAGGCTGGACAATGACCACAAGGTCATGGACCTGGTGGTCAAGGTTGGGTGATGACCCCCAAGGTCATGAACATGGTGGTCAAGGATGGGCAATGACCCCAAGGTCATGAACCTGGTGACCAAGTCTGGACAGTGACCACAAGGTCATGGATCTGTTGGTCAAGGCTGGACAGTGACCACAGGGCCCTGCAGCCCCTGGCATCCAGGGGGTTCCCCAGAGCCAAACCCGGACTCCGGAGCCTCATTCCCTCCTGTCCCTCTGTCCCTGTGTCCCTGTGTCTGTCTGTCCCTGTGTCTGTCTGTCTGTCCCCATGTCTGTGTGGTCCGTCCCTGTCCCGTGCGCGCAGGGCTGGTGCAGCGCTGTGTGATCATCCAGCGGGACCAGCATGGCTTCGGCTTCACCGTCAGCGGCGACCGCGTCGTGCTCGTGCAGTCCGTGCGGCCAGGTGGGGACACGGCTGGACACGGGAATGGACATGGGATGGACATGGGATGGACATGGGATGGACAGTCCCCAGGGATCCGTCCTCGTGTCCAGCCCCAGCTTCAGCCTGGAGGGAGAAAATGGCGGGAAATGGAGAAAAAATTGGGAGAAAATGGTGGGAACATGAGGGGGAAAATGGTGGGAGAGGGAGGGGTGGAATGGTGAGAACATGAGGGGGGAAATGAGGGAGAAAATGGTTGGGAACATGAGGGGGAAAATGACAGGAAAATGGGAGGGAAAATGGTGGGAACATGAGGGGGGAAATGGCGGGAACACATGGGGGAAAATGGTGGGGACATGAGGGGGAAAATGGCAGGAAAATGGGGGAGAAAATTAGGGAGAAAATGGTGGGAAAATGAAGGGGGAAATGGCAGGAAAATGGGAGAGAAAATGGAGGGAGCATGAGGGGGAAAATGGTGAAAACATGAGGGGGAAAGTGGGGAGAAAATGAGGGGGAAAATGGTGAGAACATAAGGGGGGAAATGGGGGAGAAAATGAGGAGGAAATGAGGGAGAAGATAGTGGGAAAACAAGGGAGAAAATGGCAGGAAAATAAGAGAAAATTGTGGGAAAATACAGGAGAAAATGGCGGGAACATGAGGGAGAAAACGGGGGAAGAAATGAGGGAGAAAATGGCGAGAATGTGTGAGGGGGAAAATGGTCAGAACCTGAGGGGGAAAATGGCGGGAACATGAGGGGGAAAATGGGGGAGAAAATGGTGGGAACATGAGGGAGAAAATAATGAAAATATGAGGGGGAAAGTGGGGAGAAAATGAGGGAGAAAGTGGCAGGAAAATAAGAGAAAATGGTGAGAAAATGCAGGAGAAAATGGCGGGAGCATGAGGGGGAAAATGGGGGAGGGAATGAGGGAGAAAATGGCAGGAACATGAGGGGGAAAATGAGGGAGAAAATGGTGGGAACGTGAGGGGGAAAATGGTGGGAACGTGAGGGGGAAAATGGCAGGAAAATGGAGAAAATTGTGGGAACATGAGGGAGAAAATGATGAAATCATGAGGGGAAAAATGGGGAGAAAATGAGGCAGAAAATGGTGGGAATGTGAGGGGAAAAATGGGGGAGAAAATGAGGGGGAAGTGGAGGGAAAATAGAGAAAAATGGGGGAGAAAATAGAGAAAATGGTGGAAAACAAAAAATTTGGAAAAATTCGGAAAACATTGAAGAAATGGAGGGGAAATGTGGGAAAATTGTGGGGAAAATGTGAAAATTATCCTGGTTTGAGTGCACTGGGATTGGATGGCATGGGGTTGAGAGAATGAAAAAATCCCTGTGGAATATTCCAGAGGAAATTTGGAATTTTTTTTTTTTTCCCAGGTGGGGCTGCCATGAGGGCCGGGGTGCAGGAAGGCGACCGGATCGTCAAGGTCAGCATTCCCCAAATCCCTTTTCCCTAAAATTCCCAAGAAAATTCCCATTTTTTTCCAGCTCCTTTCCCTGTTTTTCCAGGTGAATGGGACGATGGTGAGCAACAGCTCCCACCTGGAAGTGGTGAAGTTGATTAAATGTGAGTACAGGGCTGGAATTCTGGGAATTCTCTTCCCATTCCACCC
Organism: Catharus ustulatus; assembly: GCF_009819885.2. Classification (NCBI taxonomy): domain Eukaryota; kingdom Metazoa; phylum Chordata; class Aves; order Passeriformes; family Turdidae; genus Catharus; species Catharus ustulatus. The sequence continues at coordinate 2,798,680 of NC_046250.1, read as the reverse complement.
CTTTTTCCCCACTTTTTTTTCCAGGAAATCCCTCATATTCCTCATCCCAAATTTTTTCCAGGGAATCCTTCTCACTATTTCTTCAGGAATTTTTTGGGGAATTTTTTTTTTTGAAAATTTTTCCAGGAAATCCTTCTCACTCCCATTTCTCTTGGAAATTTTCCCTGCAAATTTTTTTTTTGGAAATTTCTTCTGGAAATCCTTCTCACTCCCTTTTTCCCTTTTTTTTTTTCAATTTTTGAGCAGGGGGGAAAACCTGCTCACCTCTTATCCCAAATTTTTTCCAGGAAAATCCTCACTTCCATTTCATTAAATTTGGGGATTTTTTCCTGGATTTTTTTTTTCTCCTTTATAACAAATTTTTTCCTGAAATTTCTCCTGCCATTCCCATTTTAATTTTAATTTTAATTTTAATTTTTATTTTATTTTATTTTATTTTATTTTATTTTATTTTTCCTCAGCTGGTGCCTACGTGGCCCTGACCCTGCTGGGATCCCCCCCTGGAATTCCGGGATCGCAGCCGGAGCCGGAACCCCCAGGATGTCCCCAGGGACCCCCCCAGCGCATCACCGAGCCCAGGCCCCTCCAGGTGAGCCCAAAATTCCAGAGGGAATCCCAAAATTTCAGAGAGAATCCCAAAATTCCAGAGAGAATCCCAGAATTCCATCAGGGAATCCCAAAATTCCATCAGGGAATCCCAGAATTCCAGAGAGAATCCCAAAATTCCATCAGGGAAACCCAAAATTCCATCAGGGAATCCCAAAATTCCATCAGGGAAACCCAAAATTCCAGAGAGAATCCCAAAATTCCACCCAGAGAAACCCAAAATTCTATCAGGGAATCCCAAAATTCCATCAGGGAAACACAAAATTCCATCAGGGAAACCCAAAATTCCATCCAGAAAATCCCAAAATTCCATGAGGAAATCCCAAAATTCCATCAGAAAATCCCAAAATTCCATCCAGAGAATCCCAAAATTCCATCAGGGAATCCCAAAATTCCATCAGGGAATCCCAAAATTCCAGAGAGAATCCCAAAATTCCATCAGGGAATCCCAAAATTCCATCAGGAAAACCCAAAATTCCATCAGAGAATCCCAAAATGCCATCAGGGAATCCCAAAATTCCATCAGGGAATCCCATAATTCCAGAGAGAATCCCAAAATTCCATCAGGGAAACCCAAAATTTCAGAGAGAATCCCAAAATTCCATCAGGAAAACCCAAAATTCCACCAGGGAATCCCAAAATTCCATCAGGAAATCCAAAATTCCATCCAGAGAATCCCAAAATTTAATCCAGAGAATCCCAAAATTCCATCCAGAGAATCCCAAAATTCCATCAGGGAAACCCAAAATTCCATCAGGGAATCCCAAAATTCCATCCAGAGAATCCCAAAATTCCATCAGGAAATCCAAAATTCCATCAGGGAATCCCAAAATTCCATCAGGGAATCCCAAAATTCCATCAGGGAAACCCAAAATTCCATCAGGAAATCCAAAATTCCATCCAGAGAAACCCAAAATTCCCTTCAGAGAATCCCAAAATTCCATCAGGGAAACCCAAAATTCCATTGTGAGAATCCCAAAATTCCATCAGGAAATCCAAAATTCTACCCAGAGAAACCCAAAATTCCATCAGAGAATCCCAAAATTCCATGAGGGAAACCCAAAATTCCATCAGGAAAACCCGAAATTTCAGAGAGAATCCCAAAATTCCATCCAGAAAATCCCAAAATTTCATCCAGAGAATCCCAAAATTCCATCAGGAAATCCCAAAATTCCATCAGGAAATCCAAAATTCCATCCAGAGAATCCCAAAATTCCATCCAGAAAATCCCAAAATTCCATCAGGGAAACCCAAAATTCCAGAGAGAATCCCAAAATTCCATCCAGAAAATCCCAAAATTCCATGAGGAAATCCCAAAATTCCATCAGGGAATCCCAAAATTCCATCAGAAAATCCCAAAATTCCATCCAGAGAATCCCAAAATTCCATTAGGAAATCCCAAAATTCCATCAGGGAATCCCAGAATTCCAGAAAGAATCCCAAAATTCCATCAGGGAAACCCAAAATTCCATCAGGAAAACCCAAAATTCCATCAGGGAAACACAAAATTCCATCAGAGAGTCCCAAAATTCCATCAGAGAATCCCAAAATTCCATCAGGGAAACCCAAAATTCCATCAGGGAATCCCAAAATTCCATCCAGAAAATCCCAAAATTCCATCAGGGAATCCCAAAATTCCATCAGAGAATCCCAAAATTCCATCCAGAAAATCCCAAAATTCCATCAGGGAATCCCAAAATTCCATCTAGAAAATCCCAAAATTCCCTTCAGAGAATCCCAAAATTCCATCAGGGAAACCCAAAATTCCATCAGGGAATCCCAAAATTCCAGAGGGAATCCCAAAATTCCATCCAGAGAATCCCAAAATTCCATCAGGGAAACCCAAAATTCCATCAGGGAGTCCCAAAATTCCATCCAGAGAATCCCAAAATTCCTTCAGAGAATCCCCAAATTCCATCAGGGAATCCCAAAATTCCATCAGGGAATCCCAAAATTCCATCAGGGAGTCCCAAAATTCCATCAGGGAATTATTTATTTCCCCCATTATTGATTTCCTCACCCCAGTATTGATCCCCTCACCCCATTATTGATCCCCTCACCCCATTATTGATTCCCTCACCCCATTATTGATTTCCCCCATTCTTTATTTCCCCTCCCCATTATTGATTTTCCCCACTATTTATTTCCCCCATTATTGATTCCCTCACCCCATTACTGATTTATTGATTCCCCCCATTATTGATTTATTTATTTACCCCATTATTGATTCCCCCACCCCATTACTGATTTCCCCTGTTATTGATTTCCCCCATTATTGATTTATTGATTTCCCCCATTATTGATCCCCTCACCCCATTATTGATTTCCCCCATTATTGATCCCCTCACCCCATTATTGATTTCCCCCATTATTGATTTCCCCACCCCATTATTGATTTCCTCACCCCATTATTGATTTCCCCCATTATTGATTTCCTCACCTTATTATTGATTTCTTCACCCCATTATTGATTTCCTTCACCCCACTCTTTATTTCTCACCCAATTATTGATTTCCTCACCCCAGTATTGATTCCCTCACCCCTTTATTGATTCCCTCACTCCATTATTGGTTTCCCCCATTATTGATCCCCTCACCCCATTATTGATTTCCCCCATTATTGATTCCCCCCCCCATTATTGATCCCCTCACCCCATTATTGATTTCCCCCATTCTTTATTTCCCCTCCCCATTATTGATTTTCCCCACTATTTATTTCCCCCATTATTGATTCCCTCACCCCATTACTGATTTATTGATTTCCCCCATTATTGATTTATTGATTTCCCCCATTATTGATTCCCCCACCTCATTATTGATTCCCTCACCCCATTACTGATTTCCCCCGTTATTGATTTCCCCCATTATTGATTTATTGATTTCCCCCATTATTGATTTATTTATTTCCCCCATTATTGATTCCCCCACCCCATTACTGATTTCCCCTGTTATTGATTTCCCCCATTATTGATTTTTTTATTTCCCCCATTATTGATTTACTGATTTCCCCCACTATTGATTTACTGATTTTCCCCGTTATTGATCCATTGATTATTGATTATTGATTATTGATTGTTGATTGCTGCCCAGGACCCCGAGGTGCAGAAGCACGCGGCGCAGATCCTGCGGAACATGCTGCGCCAGGAGGAGGCCGAGCTCCAGGTGCCCTCCCTGCTGCTCTTCCAACATTTCCTCACCTTCCACCTGGGAAAATCCCACAGAAACTCTAAATCCCAGTAAAATCACACAAATCCCAATCAAATCCACAAAAAAACCCAGAAAAATCCCAATCAAATTCCACAAAAATCATAAAAATCCCAGTGAAATCCCACAAAAACCACAGAAAAAATCCCACAAAAACACAGAAAAATCCCAGTGAAATCCCACAAAAACCCCGGAAAAATCCCAGTGAAATCCTACAAAAAAATCAGAAAAATCTCAGTGAAATCCCACAAAAAAAACCAGAAAAATCCCAATCAAATCCCACAAAAAAGTCAGAAAAATCCCAGTGAAATCTCACAAAAAATCAGAAAAATCCCAATCAAATCTCACAAAAACACAGAAAAATCCCAGTAAAATACCACAAAAAAATCAGAAAAATCCCAGTGAAATCCCACAAAAAAATCAGAAAAATCCCAATGAAATCCCACAAAAAAATCAGAAAAATCTCAATCAAATCCCACAAAAAACCAGAAAAATCCCAATCAAATCCCACAAAAACCCCAAAATTCCAATCAAATCCCACAAAAAAACCAGAAAAATCTCAGTGAAATCTCACAAAAAACCAGAAAAATCCCAATCAAATCCCACAAAAACCACAGAAAAAATCCCACAAAAACACAGAAAAATCCCAGTGAAATCCCACAAAAAAATCAGAAAAATCCCAATCAAATCCCATAAAAAATAGAAAAATCCCAGTAAAATCCCACAAAAACACAGAAAAATCCCAGTAAAATCCTACAAAAAAATCAGAAAAATCTCAGTGAAATCCCACAAAAAAAAATCAGAAAAATCCCAATCAAATCCCACAAAAAAATCAGAAAAATCCCAGTAAAATCACACAAAACCCCAGACAAATCTCAGTGAAATCCTACAAAAAAACCAGAAAAATCTCATTCAAATCCCAAAAAACCTCAAAAAAAGTCCCAATCAAATCCCACAAAAAACCAGAAAAATCCCAATCAAATCCCATAAAAACACAGAAAAATCCCAGTGAAATCCCACAAAAACACAGAAAAATCCCAGTGAAATCCCACAAAAACACAGAAAAATCCCAGTGAAATCCCACAAAAACACAGAAAAATCTCAGTGAAATCCCACAAAAACACAGAAAAATCCCAATGAAATCCCTCAAAAAACACAGAAAGATCTCAGTGAAATCCTACAAAAAAATCAGAAAAATCTCAGTGAAATCCCACAAAAAAAACCAGAAAAATCCCAATCAAATCCCACAAAAAAGTCAGAAAAATCCCAAAGAAATCTCTCAAAAAATCATAAAAATCCGAGTAAAATCCCACAAAAACACAGAAAAATCCCAGTAAAATACCACCAAAAAATCAGAAAAATCCCAGTGAAATCTCACAAAAAACACAGAAAAATCCCAATCAAATTCCACAAAAATCATGAAAATCCCAGTCAAATCCCACAAAAACCACAGAAAAAATCCCACAAAAACACAGAAAAATCCCAGTGAAATCCCACAAAAAATCAGAAAAATCCCAATCAAATCCCACAAAAACACAGAAAAATCCCAGTGAAATCCTACAAAAAAACCCAGAAAAATTTCAGTGAAATCCTACAAAAAACACAGAAAAATCCCAGTAAAATCACACAAAAAAATCAGAAAAATCCCAATCAAATACCACAAAACCACAGAATAATCCCAGTAAACTCTCACAAAAACCCCAAAATCCCAATCAAATCCCATCAAAAAAATCAGAAAAATCCCAGTGAAATCTCACCAAAAAAAATCAGAAAAATCCCAATCAAATCCCACAAAAAAACCAGAAAAATCTCAGTGAAATCCCACAAAAAAATCCCAGAAAAATCCCAGTGAAATCCCACAGAAAAATCCCAATAAAATCCCACAAAAACACAGAAAAATCCCAGTAAAATCCCACAAAAAAAATCAGAAAAATCCCAATCAAATCCCACAAAAACACAGGAAAATCTCAGTGAAATCTCTCAAAAAACACAGAAAGATCCCAGTGAAATCCTACAAAAAAATCAGAAAAATCCCAGTCAAATCCCACAAAAAAATCAGAAAAATCCCAATCAAATTCCTCAAAAAACCAGAAAACTCCCAGTGAAATCCCACAAAAAATCAGAAAAATCCCAATCAAATCCCATAAAAAATAGAAAAATCCCAGTCAAATCCCACAAAAAACCAGAAAAATCCCAGTCAAATCACACATAAAAAATCAGAAAAATCCCAGTAAAATCACACAAAACCCCAGAAAAATCTCAGTGAAATCCCACAAAAAAATCAGAAAAATCCCAGTGAAATCTCACAAAAAATCAGAAAAATCCCAATCAAATCCCACAAAAAACCAGAAAAATCCCAGTGAAATCCCACAAAAAAATCAGAAAAATCCCAATCAGATCCCACAAAAACCACAGAAAAATCCCACAAAAACACAGAAAAATCCCAATCAAATCCCACAAAAAAATCAGAAAAATCCCAAAGAAATCTCTCAAAAAATCATAAAAATCCGAGTGAAATCCCACAAAAAATCAGAAAAATCCCAATCAAATCCCACAAAAACACAAAAAAAATCCCAGTAAAATCCCACAAAAAAACCCAGAAAAATCCCAATAAAATCCCAGAAAAATCTCCAAAAAATGCCAAAAACCCCCAAAAAATTCCAATAAAATCCCAGAAAAATCTGAGAAAAACGCAGAAAAATCCCACTAAAACCCAATAAAATCCCATAAATTCCCCTCTAATCTCATCCCCAAATCCCAACCTGGGATTTTTTTTGGGATTTTGGGATTTTTTGGGCTGGTTCTCACCAGGAATTCTCCCTTCCCAGCGTTTCCAGGAAAAAATCCCAGAAAAACCGCAGGAAAAAAAACCCAAAAAATCCCAATAAAACCCCAAAACATCGCAGAAAAATTCCAATAAAATCCCAGAAAAATTCCAGGAAAAAAAAAAACCCTTAAAAATCCCAATAAAATCCCAGCAAAATCCCCAAAAAATCTCAGAAAACCCCAAAAAATTCCTCTAAAATCCTTGAAAAATCTGAGAAAAAATCCAGAAAAATCCCAATAAAATAAAAAAAAACCCCAGAAAATCCCCTCTAACCTCATCCCTGAATCCCAAATTGGGATTTTTTTGGGGATTTTGGGATTTTTTGGGCTGCTTCTCACCGGGAATTCTCCCTCCCCAGCGATTCCAGGAGCTGCTGCTGCGCAATCCGGGCGCGGCCGTGGAGGAGCAGCTGGAGGGAGCGCGGCGCCGCCTGAGCCAACTGCAGCTGAAAATCCTGCAGGAATCCCAGGGGGCCTCGGTAATTTGGGAATTCTGGGAATTCCTGGATCATCCTTGAGCCATTTCTGGGCTTTTCATCATCCAAAATCTGAATTTTTTGGGAATTTTCACTTCCAAAATTCCCAGATTTTCCTCATTTTCCATGATCGCGAATCTGCGTTTTCTAGGAATTTTCACTTGGAGAATTCCCAGATTTTTCCATATCTTCATTTTTCTGGGAATTCCCACATTAGGAATTCTGGAATTTTCCTATTCCTGTCTTTTCCATGATCCCAAATCTTCATTTCCTGGGAATTCCCACGTTGGGAATTCTGGAATTTTCCCATTCCCAGATTTTTCCAAATCTTCATTTCCTGCGAATTTCCACCTTGGGAATTCCTGGAATTCTCCCATTCCCAGATTTCCACAATCCCAAATCTTTATTTCCTGGGAATTTTCACATTGAGAATTCCCTGGATTTCCCCATTCCCAGATTTTCCACAACCCCAAATCTTGATTTTCTGGAAATTCCCACGTTGGGAATTCCGGAATTTTCCCATTCCTGCCTTTTCCACGATCCTAAATCTTCATTTCCTGGGAATTCCCACACTGGGAAAAATGAAAATCCTGCAGGAATCCCAGGGGGCCTCGGTAATTTGGGAATTTTGGGAATTCCAGGATCATCCTTGAGCCATTCCTGGGCTTTTCATCATCCAAAATCTGCATTTTTTGGGAATTTTCACTTCAAAAATTCCCAGATTTTCCTCATTTTCCATGATCGCAAATCTGCGTTTCCTGGGAATTTTCACTTTGAGAATTCCCAGATTTTTCCATATCTTCATTTTCTGGGAATTCCCACTTTGGGAATTCTGGAATTTTCCTATTCCTGTCTTTTCCATGATCCCAAATCTTAATTTTCTGGAAATTCTCACGTTGGGAATTCTGGAATTTTCCCATTCCCAGATTTTTCCAAATCTTCATTTCCTGGGAATTCCCACACTGCGAAAAATGAAAATCCTGCAGGAGTCCCAGGGGGCCTCGGTAATTTGGGAATTTTGGGAATTCTGGGAATTCCTGGATCATCCTTGAGCCATTCCTGGGCTTTTCATGATCCCAAATCTGAATTTTTTGGGAATTTTCACTTGGAGAATTCCCAGATTTTCCTCATTTTCCATGATCGCAAATCTGCGTTTTCTAGGAATTTTCACTTTGAGAATTCCCAGATTTTTCCATATCTTCATTTTCTGGGAATTCCCACATTGGGAATTCTGGAATTTTCCCATTCCTGTCTTTTCCATGATCCCAAATCTTAATTTTCTGGGAATTCTCATGTTGGGAATTCTGGAATTTTCCCATTCCCAGATTTTTCCAAATCTTCATTTCCTGCGAATTTCCACCTTGGGAATTTTGGAATTTTCCCATTCCCAGATTTCTATAATCCCAAATCTTCATTTCCTGGGAATTTTCACATTGAGAATTCCCTGGATTTCCCCATTCCCAGATTTTTCTAAATCTTCATTTTCTGGGAATTCCCACATTGGGAATTCCAGAATTTTCTCATTCCTGTCTTTTCCACGATCCCAAATCTTAATTTTCTGGGAATTCTCACGTTGGGAATTCTGGAATTTTCCCATTCTTACCTTTTCTGTGATCCCAAATCTTCATTTCCTGGGAATTCCCACACTGGGAAAAATGAAAATCCTGCAGGAATCCCAGGGGGCCTCGGTAATTTGGGAATTCTGGGAATTCCTGGATCATCCTTGAGCCATTTCTGGGCTTTTCATCATCCAAAATCTGCATTTTTTGGGAATTTTTACTTCAAAAATTCCCAGATTTTCCTCATTTTCCATGATCGCAGTTCTGCGTTTCCTGGGAATTTTCACTTTGAGAATTCCCAGATTTTTCCAAATCTTCATTTTCTGGGAATTCCCACATTGGGAATTCTGGAATTTTCCTATTTCTGTCTTTTCCATGATCCCAAATCTTAATTTTCTGGAGATTCTCACGTTGGGAATTCTGGAATTTTCCCATTCCCAGATTTTTCCAAATCTTAATTTCCTGTGAATTTCCACCTTGGGAATTTTGGAATTTTCCCATTCCCAGATTTCCACAATCCCAAATCTTCATTTCCTGGGAATTTTCACATTGAGAATTCCCTGGATTTCCCCATTCCCAGATTTTCCACAACTCCAAATCTTCATTTTCTGGGAATTCTCACATTGGGAATTCTGGAATTTTCCCATTCTCAGATTTTCCACGATCCCAAATCTTCATTTTCTGGGAATTCCCACACTGGGAAAAATGAAAATCCTGCAGGAATCCCAGGGGGCCTCGGTAATTTGGGAATTCTGGGAATTCCTGCATCATCCTTGAGCCATTTCTGGGCTTTTCATCATCCAAAATCTGAATTTTTTGGGAATTTTCGCTTCAAAAATTCCCAGATTTCCATGATCGCAAATCTGCGTTTCCTGGGAATTTTCACTTTGAGAATTCCCAGATTTTTCCATATCTTCATTTCCTGGGAATTCCCACATTGGGAATTCTGGAATTTTCCCATTCCTGCCTTTTCCATGATCCCAAATCGTAATTTTCTGGAAATTCTCACGTTGGGAATTCTGGAATTTTCCCATTCCCAGATTTTTCCAAATCTTCATTTCCTGCGAATTTCCACCTTGGGAATTCTGGAATTTTCCCAGATTTCCACAATCCCAAATCTTCATTTTCTAGGAATTTTCACATCAAGAATTCCACCATTCCCAGATTTTCCACAACTCCAAATCTTAATTTTCTGGAAATTTTCACGTTGGGAATTCTGGAATTTTCCCATTCCCAGATTTTCCATGATCCCAAATCTTCATTTCCTGGGAATTCCCACACTGGGAAAAATGAAAATCCTGCAGGAATCCCAGGGGACCTCGGTAATTTGGGAATTCTGGGAATTCCTGGATCATCCTTGAGCCATTTCTGGGCTTTTCATCATCCAAAATCTGCATTTTTTGGGAATTTTCACTTCCAAAATTCCCAGATTTTCCTCATTTTCCATGATCGCAAATCTGCGTTTTCTGGGAATTTTCACTTTGAGAATTCCCGGATTTTTCCATATCTTCATTTTCTGGAAATTCCCACATTGGGAATTCTGGAATTTTCCCATTCCTGTCTTTTCCACAATCCCAAATCTTCATTTTCTGGGAATTTTCACGTTGGGAATTCCAGAATTTTCCCATTCCCAGATTTTTCCAAATCTTCATTTCCTGCAAATTTCCACCTTGGGAATTCTGGAATTTTCCCATTCCCAGATTTCCATAATCCCAAATCTTCATTTCCTGGGAATTTTCACATTGAGAATTCCCTGGATTTCCCCATTCCCAGATTTTTCCAAATCTTCATTTTCTGGGAATTCCCACATTGGGAATTCCAGAATTTTCCCATTCCCAGATTTTCCATGATCCCAAATCTTAATTTTCTGGGAATTTTCACACTGGGAATTCCAGGAATTCTCTCCCTCCTGCCTTGGGAATTCCAGGAATTATTTCCATGATCCCAAATCTTCATTTGCTGGGAATTCCTCCTTTGGGAATTCTGGAATTTTCCCATTCCCAGATTTTTCTAAATCTTCATTTCCTGCGAATTTCCACCTTGGGAATTCTGGAATTTTCCCAGATTTCCACAATCCCAAATCTTCATTTCCTGGGAATTTTCACATTGAGAATTCCCTGGATTTCCCCATTCCCAGATTTTTCCAAATCTTGATTTTCTGGAAATTCTCATGTTGGGAATTCCGGAATTTTCCCATTCTCACATTTTCCGTGATCCCAAATCTTCATTTCCTGGGAATTCCCACACTGGGAAAAATGAAAATCCTGCAGGAGTCCCAGGGGGCCTCGGTAATTTGGGAATTCTGGGAATTCCTGGATCAACCTTGAGCCATTCCCAGGCTTTTCATCATCCAAAATCTGCATTTTTTGGGAATTTTCACTTCCAAAATTCCCAGATTTCCATGATCGCAGATCTGCGTTTCCTGGGAATTTTCACTTTGAGAATTCCCAGATTTTTCCAAATCTTAATTTCCTGGGAATTCCCACATTGGGAATTCTGGAATTTTCCTATTCCTGCCTTTTCCATGATCCCAAATCTTCATTTTCTGGGAATTCTCATGTTGGGAATTCTGGAATTTTCCCATTCTCACATTTTCTGTGATCCCAAATCTTCATTTCCTGGGAATTCCCACACTGGGAAAAATGAAAATCCTGCAGGAGTCCCAGGGGGCCTCGGTAATTTGGGAATTCTGGGAATTCCTGCATCATCCTTGAGCCATTTCTGGGCTTTTCATCATCCAAAATCTGCATTTTTTGGGAATTTTCGCTTCAAAAATTCCCAGATTTTCCTCATTTTCCATGATCGCAAATCTGCGTTTTCTAGGAATTTTCACTTTGAGAATTCCCAGATTTTTCCATATCTTCATTTTCTGGGAATTCCCACATTGGGAATTCTGGAATTTTCCTGTTCCTGTCTTTTCCATGACCCCAAATCATAATTTTCTGGAAATTCTCACGTTGGGAATTCTGGAATTTTCCCATTCCCAGATTTCCATAATCCCAAATCTTCATTTCCTGGGAATTTTCACATTGAGAATTCCCTGGATTTCCCCATTCCCAGATTTTTCCAAATCTTCATTTTCTGGGAATTCTCACGTTGGAAATTCCGGAATTTTCCCATTCCCAGATTTTCCATGATCCCAAATCTTCATTTTCTGGGAATTTTCACATTGGGAATTTCAGGAATTCTCTCCCTCCTGCCTTGGGAATTCCAGGAATTATTTCCATGATTCCAAATCTTCATTTCCTGGGAATTCCTGCCTTGGGAATTCTGGAATTTTCCCATTCCCAGATTTTTCCAAATCTTCATTTCCTGCGAATTTCCACCTTGGGAATTCTGGAATTCTCCCATTCCCAAATTTCCACGATCCCAAATCTTCATTTTCTAGGAATTTTCACATCAAGAATTCCACCATTCCCAGATTTTCCACAACCCCAAATCTTGATTTTCTGGGAATTCTCACGTTGGGAATTCCGGAATTTTCCTATTCCCAGATTTTCCGTGATCCCAAATCTTAATTTTCTGGGAATTTTCACATTGGGAATTCCAGGAATTCTCTCCCTCCTGCCTTGGGAATTGCAGGAATTTTCCCCCATTCCCAATTTTTTTTCCCTTTTTTCCAGGATTTGGGGTTCCGAGCTGTGGAAGGAGAATTTTTCCGGAGCCTCCCGACGTTCCCGGGCTCGGGGTCCCCGCGGCTCCCAGGACGATTTTCCTTGGATTCCCAGGATGGGGAACAGGGGCTGGAATCAACAGAGGTGAGGGGGGAATTCTGGAGAAAATTCCAGAAAAATTTGGGAAAAATCGTGGAAAAATCCAGGAAAAAATGGGGAAAATGCGGGAAAAAAATGGGAAAAATTTGAGAAAAATTGAGAAAAAATTGGGAAATATTTGGGAAAAATTTGGGAAATATTCACAAAAAATTCAAGAAAAATTTGGGGAAGATTCTTGAAGAATTCAGGAAAAATCCAGGAAAAAAAATTGGGAGAAATTCAGGAAAAATTTGGGGAAAAAATTGGGAAAAATCCAAGAAAAATTTGGGAAAAATCCAAGAAAAATTCTTGAAAAATTCAGGAAAAATTGGGAAAAATCCAGGAAAAAATTGGGGAAAGGGCAGGAAAAAAAAAATCAATGAAAAATTTGGGAAAAGGGTGGGAAAAGGTTGGGAAAAATCCAAGAAAAAATTGGGAAAAATCCAGGAAAAAAATTGGGGAAAAAATGGGAAAAATCCAAGAAAAAATTGGGAAAAATTTGGGAAAAATCCAGGAAAAAAATTGGGGAAAAAAATGGGAAAAATCCAAGAAAAATTTGAGAAAAAATCAGGGAAAATCCAAGAAAGTTTGGGGAAAATTCTTGAAAAATTCAGGGAAAATTGGGAAAAATCCAGGAAAAATTTGGGAAAAATCTGGGAAAAATTCTTGAAAAATTCAGGGAAAATTGGGAAAAATCCAGGAAAAATTTGGGAAAAATCCAGGAAAAATTTGGGGAAAATCTGGAGAAAATTTGGGAAAAATCAATGAAAAATTTGAGGAAAGGGTGGGAAAAATTCAGGAGAAATTGAGGAAAAATTTATGAAAAAATTGGGAAAAATCCAAGAAAAATTTGGGAAAAATCTGGAAAAATTTGGGAAAAGGGTGGGAAAAATTTGGGAAAACTCCAAGAAAAATTTGGGAAAAGGGTGGGGTGAAAATTGTGGGAAAAATCCAGGAAAAATTTGGGAAAAAAAATGGGAAAAAAAATTGGGAAAAGAATGAAAAACTCAGGAAAAATTTGAAATTTCTCAACGAAAACTCCGCGAAAAAAACGGAAAAAATTCCAGAAAAAAAAAAAAAAAATTGAGAATCCCCAAAAATTTCCCTGTCTGGAATTTCCCTCTGGGAATTCCAAGGAATTTTATTTTAAAGAATTCCCAAAAAATAATAAAATAAAAAATTAAAATTTCTCCCCGCAGGGATCGCGCAATTCCGGTTTTTCCGAGCCCGGCAGCCCCCGCGGCTCCCCGGTGCTCCGGCGCTTCCCCGAGCAGGTGGGGCCCAAATTCCTTCCAGAAAATTCCAGAAAATTCTGGGAATTCCTTGGGGGATCTCCCAGAGCTGTTCCTGGAGTTTGATCCCGGTTTTTTTTTGGGACAGGGGTCGGGGAGGCCCCAAATCATCGGGCCCGAGGAGGAGTGCGAGGAGGGGGACGCCGGAAACGAGGTGGGGATTGATTGGGAATTGATTGGGAATTGATTGGGAATTGATTGGGAATTGATTGGGAATTGATTGGGAATTGATTGGAAATTGATTGGGAATTGGGAATTGATTGGGGAATTAATTTGGGAATTTGGGGATTGATTTGGGAATTGATTTGGGAATTGATTTGGGAATTGATTTGGGAATTTGGGGATTTTGGGAATTTTGGGATTCTGGGGATTTGGGAATTTGGGAATTGATTTGGGAATTGGCTGGGGAGTGATTGGGAATTGATTGGGAATTAATTTGGGAATTGATTTGGGAATTTGGGGATTTGGGAATTTGGGGATTTGGGAATTGATTTGGGAATTGATTGGGAATTGATTGGGAATTGATTTGGCAGTTCTGGGGAAAATGGGGATTTGGGAATTTTGGGAATTCTGGGGATTTTGGGGATTGATTTGGGAATTGATTTGGGAATTTAGGAATTGATTTGGGAATTGATTTGGGAATTGATTGGGAATTAATTTGGGAATTTGGGGATTGATTTGGGAATTAATTTGGGAATTCTGGGAATTGATTGGGAATTGATTTGGGAATTTGGGGATTTGGGAATTTGGGAATTCTGGGGATTTGGGGGAATTTGGGAATTGATTTGGGAATTGATTTGGGAATTGATTTGGGAATTCTGGGGATTGATTTGGGAATTGGTTTGGGAATTGATTTGGGAATGATTTGGGGATTAATTTGGGAATTTGGGGATTGATTTGGGAATTGATTTGGGAATGGATTTAGGAATTTGGGGATTTGGGGATTTGGGGATTGATTGGGAATTCTGGGAATTGATTTGGGGAATTTAGGGATTTGGGAATTGATTTGGGAATTGATTTGGGAATTTGGGGATTGATTTGGGAATTGATTTGGGAATGGATTTGGGGATTGATTTAGGAATTTGGGAATTTGGGATTTGGGAATTTGGGAATTGATTTGGGAATTTATTTGGGAATTGATTGGGAATTGATTTGGGAATTGATTGGGGAATTGATTTGGGAATTGATTGGGAATTGATTGGGAATTGATTTGGGGATTTGGAGATTTGGGCATTTGGGAATTCTGGGGATTTGCGGGAATTTGGGAATTCATTTGGGGATTGATTTGGGAATTGATTTGGGCATTGATTTGGGAATTGTTTGGGAATTTGGGGACTCTGGGGATTTGGGAATTTGGGGATTTGGGAATTTGGGAATTGGGGGAAATGGGAATTTGGGAATTTGGAGATTTTGGGATTCTGGGAATTTGGGGATTCCAGGAAAATGAGAATTTTGGGATTTGGGGAAAAAGGGGATTTTGGGGAATTCCTGAGGGCATTTTGGGGGATTCCTGCTGGGATTTTAGCAGGGATTTTTTGGGATGCCCCTTCCCAATTCCCAGTTTTTCCCATTTATTATTTCTGTTTGTGTTCCCAGAGCGATTCCGTGTTCCAGGACCTGGGGCGGCTCAAATCGCGCCCGGCGCACCTGGGAGTGTTCCTGAGGTTCCTGCTGAGCCAGGCTGACCCTGCTCCCCTGGTGAGAAATTCCAAAATATCCCAAAAAATCCCAAAAACCATCCTGAGGTTCCTGCTGAGCCAGGCTGACCCTGCTCCCCTGGTGAGAGAATTCCCAAAAATCCCAAAAATCCTAAAAAACATCCTGAGGTTCCTGCTGAGCCAGGCTGACCCTGCTCCCCTGGTGAGAGAATTCCCAATAAACAATTCCCAAAAAATCCCAAACAACATCCTGAGGTTCCTGCTGAGCCAGGCTGACCCTGCTCCCCTGGTGAGACAGAATTCCCAATAAACAATTCCCAAAAATCCCAAAAATCCCAAAAAATCCCAAAAACCATCCTGAGGTTCCTGCTGAGCCAGGCTGACCCTGCTCCTCTGGTGAGAGAATTCCCAAAAATCCCAAAATTCCCAAAAAACATCCTGAGGTTCCTGCTGAGCCAGGCTGACCCTGCTCCCCTGGTGAGAAAAATCCCAAAAATCCCAAATATCCCAAAAAACATCCTGAGGTTCCTGCTGAGCCAGGCTGACCCTGCTCCCCTGGTGAGAAATTCCAAAAATCCCAAAGAATTCCTAAAAACCATCCTGAGGTTCCTGCTGAGCCAGGCTGACCCTGCTCCCCTGGTGAGAAAAATCCCAAAGAATTCCCAAAAAATCCCAAACAAACCATCCTGAGGTTCCTGCTGAGCCAGGCTGACCCTGCTCCCCTGGTGAGAAAAATCCCAAATAAACAATTCCCAAAAAATTCCCAAAGAATCCCAAAGAATTAAAAAAAATCCCAAAGAATTCTCAAAGAATTAAAAAAAAATTCCCAAAAAAATCCCCAAAAATTTCCTAAAATGTTCCCATAAAAATCCCAAAGAATTCCCAAAGAATTCCCAAGGAATCACAAAGAATTCCCAAAGAATTCCCCAAAAAATCCCAAAGAATTCCCAAAGAATTCCCCAAAAATTTCCAAAGAAATTCAAAAAAATTCCCAAAGAATTTCCAAAAAATTACAAAAAAATTTTAAAAAATCCCAAAGAATCCCCAAAGAATTTCCAAGCCTTTCCCATTCATTTAACATTTATTTTTATATTTATCTTTATTTTAATTTATATTTATTTTATTTCCATCTGTTCCAGCTGTGCTCTGAGGTTTGCTGCCAGCTCAGCATTTCTATTTTAATTTCAATTTTAATTTTAATTTTAATTTTAATTTTAATTTTAATTCTAATTTTTATTTTAATTTTAATTTAATTTCAATTTTAATTTTAATTTTAATTTTGATTTTAATTTTAATTTTAATTTTAATTTTAATTTTATTTTATTTTCCAGCTGTTCCAGCTGTGCTCTGAGGTTTGCTGCCAGCTCAGCAGCCCCAAGGAGTCCCGAGCCCTGGCCAGAGACATCTGGAACATTTTCCTGGACAGGAGCGCGGTCAGGGGAAATTCTGGGATTTTTTTGGGATTGGGGGAAAATTCTGGGATTTTTTGGGAATTTTTTGGGATTTTTTTGGGAATTTTTGGGATTTTTTTGGGAATTTTTTGGGATTTTTTTGGGAATTTTTGGGATTTTTTTGGGAATTTTTGGGATTTTTTGGGAATTTTTTGGGATTTTTTGGGGGAATTTTTGGGATTTTTTGGGGGGAATTTTTGGGAATTTCTGGGATTTTTTGGGAAATTTTTGGGATTTTTTTGAGAATTTCTGGGATTTTTGGAGGGAATTTCTGGGATTTTTTGGGCAATATCTGGGATTTTTTGAGGAAATTTTTGGGATTTTTTTGAGAATTTCTGGGATTTTTTGAGGGATTTTCTGGGATTTTTTTGGGGGGGAATTTCTGGGATTTTTTTGGGAATTTTTGGGATTTTTTTGGGAATTTTTGGGATTTTTTGGGGAATTTTTGGGATTTTTTGGAGGGAATTTCTGGGATTTTTTTGAGAATTTCTGGGATTTTTTTTGGAATTTCTGGGATTTTTTTGGGGAATTTCTGGGATTTTTTTTGCAATTTCTGGGATTTTTTTGGGAATTTTTGGGATTTTTTTGGGAATTTCTGGGATTTTTTGGGGAATTTCTGGGATTTTTTTTGGAATTTCTGGGATTTTTTTGGGGAATTTTTGGGATTTTTTGGAGAATTTTTGGGATTTTTTGGCAGGAATTTCTCGGATTTTTTTGGGAATTTTTTGGGATTTTTTTGAGAATTTCTGGGATTTTTTGGAGGAATTTCTGGGATTTTTTTGGGAATTTTTGGGATTTTTGGGGAATTTCTGGGATTTTTTGAGGGAATTTCTGGGATTTTTGAGGGGGAATTTCTGGAATTTTTTGGGGGAATTTTTGGGATTTTTTTGGGAATTTCTGGGATTTTTTTGGGAATTTCTGGGATTTTTGGAGGGGATTTCTGGGATTTTTTGAGGGAATTTTTGGGATTTTTTTGCGAATTTTTTGGGATTTTTTGGGGAATTTCTGGGATTTTTTTGGGGAATTTTTGGGATTTTTTGGGGAATTTCTGGGATTTTTTTGGGAATTTCTGGGATTTTTTGGGGAATTTCTGGGATTTTTTTTGGATTTTTCTGGAATTTTTTGGAGGGAATTTCTGGGATTTTTTGGGGAATTTCTGGGATTTTTTTGAGAATTTCTGGGATTTTTTTGAGAATTTCTGGGATTTTTTGGAGGGAATTTCTGGGATTTTTGAGGAAATTTTGGGGTTTTTTTTGAGAATTTCTGGGATTTTTTGAGGAGGAATTTCTGGGATTTTTTGGGGAATTTCTGGGATTTTTGGGATGGATTTTTGGGAATTTCAGAAGGAATTCCCAGGATTTTGGAATGGATTTTTTGGGGTTTTGGGATGGATTTTCCCAGATTTTGGGAGGAATTCCCAGAATTTCGGGAAGGATTTTCCTGGATTTTGGGATGGATTTGGGTGGATTTTGGGATGGTTTTTGGGATTAATTTCCCAGAATTTTTGGGATGAATTCCCAGGATTTTGGGATGGATTTTCCCAGATTATGGGATGGATTTTTGACAGGAATTCCCAGGATTTTGGGATGAATTCCCAGATTTTTGGGAAGGATTTTCTGGCATTTTGGGATGGATTTTGGACTGAATTCCCAGAATTTTGGGATGGATTTGGGATGGATTTTAGGATGGATTTTGGGATAGATTCCCAGAATTTTGGGGTGGTTTTTGGGATGGATTTGGGGTGGATTTTTTGGGATTTTGGGATGGATTTTTGGGATGGATTCCCAGAATTTTGGGCTGATTTTCTCTCTTTTGCAGCCCCTCCGGGTGAAGGTGTCGGAGCCGCTCCTGGCGGAGATCGGTGAGTTCGGAATTCTGGGAATTTCCAAACTTCCCTGGACTCTCAGAAAATTGGGAATCCCCTCTGCAATGAGAGGAGCACCCAGAGCATTCCCAAATCCTGAATTTTTTGTGGAATTCCCTAAAAAATTTGGATTCCAAACCCAAATTTTCTCCAAAATACCCAGAAAAAATTGAGATTAAAACCTGAAAATGCTGCCAGGAATTCCCAAATTTTTCAGGAATCCCAGGGCAGGTTTGGGATGATCTTGAGCACCCAAAATCCCAAATTTTCCCTGGAATGCCCAAAAAAATTGGGATTCCAAACCCAAATTTTCTATAAATTCCCATTAAAAATTCGGATTCCGAACTCAAATTTTTGCCGCAATTCCCAAAAAAATTTGGATTCCTGACCTGAAAATGCTCCCAGGAATTCCCAAATTTTTCCTTGGAATTCCCAGAAAAATTAGGATTCCAAACCCAAATTTTCTCTAAATTCCCATAAAAAATTTGGATTCCAAACCCAAATTTTCTCCAAAATTCCCAGAAAAAATTGAGATTAAAACCTGAAAATGCTCCCAGGAATTCCCAAATTGTTTCAGGAATCCCAAGGCAGGTTTGGGATGATCTTGAGCACCCAAAATCCCAAATTTTTCCCTGGAATTCCCAGAAAAATTTGGATTCCAAACCCAAATTTTCTATGAATTCCAATTAAAAATTCAGATTCCAAACCCAAATTTTTAGCGCAATTCCCAAAAAATTGGAATTCCCAACCTGAAAATGCTCCCAGAAATTCCCAAATTTTTTTCTGTAATCCCTAAGACTCCCAGGGCAGGGTTGAGGATGATCTTTGGTCACCCAGATCATTCCCAAAATCCCAAATTTCCCTGGAATTTCCTAAAAAATTTGGATTCCAAACCCAAATTTTCTATAAATTCCCGTTAAAAATTCAGATTTCGAGCCCAAATTTTCCCCAAAATTCCCAGAAAAAAATTGAGATTAAAACCTGAAAATGCTCCCAGGAATTCCCAAATTTTTTCAGGAATCCCAGGGCAGATTTTGGGATGATCTTTGTTCACCCAGAGCATTCCCAAAATCCCAAATTTTCTATAAATTCCCAAAAAAATTTGGATTCCGAACTCAAATTTTCCCCAAAATTCCCAGAAAAAATTGAGATTAAAACCTGAAAATGCTCCCAGGAATTCCCAAATTTTTTCAGGAATCCCAAGGAAGGGTTGGGGATGATCTTTGTGCCCCCAGAGCATTCCCAAAATCCCAAATTTTCCGGAATTTTCCCCGCAGAGTCGCGGCTGCGGGGCGGCGAGGACGCGCGGCCGGCGCTGCTGGCGGCTCAGGAGCTCGTCCTGCCCGACATCCACGAGCAGCTCCACGACTACAGGTGGGCAAAAAATCCCAAATTTTGGGAATTTTGGGAATTTTGGGAATTCTGACCATTCCCAATCCCATTTTCCCTGATTTTCCCAAAAAACCCAAACAGAAAAATCCCAAATTTGGGAATTTCCGCTTTTTCTGATCGCAAAAATCTCGATTTATTTTTTATTTTTAATTTTTTTTTAAAATTTTGAGCATCCCAATCATCTTTTTGTGGTTTTTTTCCCCCACAACCAAGTGGAAAAATCCCAATTTTTTGTTGTTCCCAATCCCATTTTTTCAATTTTTTCCCCTTCAGGACAAACTGAAAAAATCCCAAATTTTGCAGAATTTCTGCCTTTTCCAACCCCTTTTTTTTACTTTTTCCCCCAAAAAATGATTGGAAAAATCCCAAATTTTGGTAATTTTGGGAATTCTGACCATTCCCAATCCCATTTTCCTGTTTTTCCCACAAATCCAAACAGAAAAATCCCAAATTTGGGAATTTCCGCTTTTTCTGATCGCAAAAATCCCAATTTTTTTTTTATTTTTAATTTATTTTTAATTTTTTTTTTAATTTTGAGGATTCCCAATCCCATTCTTTTTTTTTTTGGTGTTTTTTCCCCCAGAACCAAGTGGAAAAATCCCAAATTTTTTGTTGTTCCCAATCCCATTTTTTCAGTTTTTTCTCTCCAGGACAAACTGAAAAAATCCCAAATTTTTGCGGAATTTTCCCCTTTTCCAACCCCTTTTTTTTACTTTTTCCCCCAAAAAATGACTGAAAAAATCCCAAATTTTGGGAATTTTGGGAATTTTGGGAATTCTGACCATTCCCAATCCCATTTTCCCTGTTTTTCCCACAAATCCAAACAGAAAAATCCCAAATTTGGGAATTTCTGCTTTTTCTGATCGCAAAAATCCCGATTTATTTTTTATTTTTAATTTTTTTTTTTAATTTTTTTTTTAATTTTGAGCATCCCAATCCCATTCATTTTTTTGTGGTTTTTTTCCCCCAGAACCAAGTGGAAAAATCCCAAATTTTTGTTGTTCCCAATCCCATTTTTTCAATTTTTTTCCCTCCAGGACAAACTGAAAAAAATCCCAAATTTTGTGGAATTTTCCGCTTTTCCAACCCCGTTTTTTTTACTTTTTCGCCTAAAAAATGACTGGAAAAATCCCAAATTTTGGGAATTTTGGTAATTTAGTGAATTCTGTCCATTCCCAATCTCACATTTTTTATTTTTCCCTCCCAGAACCAACCAAAAAAATCCCAAATTTCCGCAATTTCCGCCTTTTCCGCCCCCGTTTTTTCACTTTTTCCCACAAAACTGAGCAGAAAAATCCCAAATTTTAGGAATTTTGACCATTCCCAATCCCTTTTTTTAATTTCTCCCCTAAAACCAAATGGAAAAATCCCAAATTTCGTGAATTCTTTCCATTCCCAATCTCACATTTTTTGTTTTTCCCCCCAGAACCAACCAAAAAAATCCCAAATTTCCGCAATTTCCGCCTTTTCCGCCCCCATTTTTTTTACTTTTTCTCAAAAATACTGACTGAAAAAATCCCAAATTTTAGGAATTTTGACCATTCCCAACCCCTTTTTTTTATTTCTCCCCAAAAACCAAATAGAAAAATCCCAAATTTTGTGAATTCTTTCCATTCCCAATCTCACATTTTTTATTTTTCCTTTCCAGAACCAACCAAAAAAATCCCAAATTTCCGCAATTTCCGCCTTTTCCAACCCCATTTTTTTTCACTTTTCCCCCCAAAAAACCCCAAATTTTGATGATTTTGGTAAATTTATGAATCCCAAATCCCATTTTTTGTGTTTTCCAGGACCAAACGCACGCTGGGGCTGGGCAGCCTCTACGGGGAGAACGAGCTGCAGGAGCTGGAGCAGGAATTGGGGAATTCCCGCTGGGATCCGCGGGAGCGCCGCGAGCGCGAGCGGGCGCTGGCTGAGAGACAGCTGGGACAGCTGGGGGACATCCTGTGAGGATTTGGGGTTTTTTTGGGATTTGGGATTTCAGGATTTGGGATTTGAGATCTGGGAATTTGGGATTTGGGGTTTGGGAATTTGGGGTTTGGGGTTTGGGAATTCCCGCTGGGATCCGCGGGAGCGCTGCGAGCGCGAGCGGGCGCTGGCTGAGAGGCAGCTGGGACAGCTGGGGGACATCCTGTGAGGATTTGGGGTCTGGGGTTTGGGATTTGGGATTTGGGATTTGGGAGTTTAGGATTTCAGGATTTGGGATTTGGGGTTTTTGGAGTTTGGGGTTTTTGGGGTTTGGGGTTTGGGAATTGGGAATTTGGGGTTTGGGGTTTGGCGTTTGAGGCACCTCGAGGACAACCTGTGAGGGCTTTTTGGGATTTGGAAGTTTGGAGTTTCAGGATTTGGGATTTGGGAGTTTGGGGTTTGGGGGTTTGGGATTTAGGATTTGGGGTATTTGGGATTTGGGGTTTCAGGTTTGAGGTTTTTGGGGCTTGGGAATTGGGAATTTGGGGTTTGGGATTTGGCGTTTGGGGCAACTCGAGGACATCCTGTGAGGGCTTTTGGGAATTTGGGATTTGGGGTTTGGGGTTTTTGGGAATTGGGAATTTGGGATTTGGGAATTTGGGGTTTCAGGATTTGGGATTTGGGGTTTGGGATTTCAGGATTTGGGGATTTGGGGTTTGGGAATTCCCGCTGGGATCCGCGGGAGCGCTGCGAGTGTGAGCTGAGAGACAGCTGGGACAGCTGGGGGACATCCTGTGAGGATTTGGGGTTTTTGGGGTTTATGGGATTTGGGGTTTGGGGTTTAGGGGTTGGGATTTGGGGTTTGGGGTTTCAGGATTTGGGGTTTGGGAATTTGGGGTTTGGGAATTCCCGCTGGGATCCGCGGGAGCGCCGCGAGCGCGAGCGGGCGCTGGCCGAGAGACAACTGGGACAGCTGGGGGACATCCTGTGAGGGTTTGGGGTTTTTTGGGAATTAGGATTTGGGATTTGGGAGTTTAGGATTTCAGGATTTGGGGTTTGGGGTTTTTGGGATTTGGGGTTTGGGAATTTGGGATTTGGGAATTGGGAATTCGGGGTTTGGGATTTCGCGTTTCGGGCACCTCGAGGACGTCCTGTGAGGGCTTTTGGGAATTTGGGATTTGGGGTTTGGGGTTTGGGGGTTTGGGATTTCAGGATTTAGGAATTTGGGATTTGGGATTTGGGGTTTGGGGTTTGGGGTTTCAGGATTTGGGAATTTGGGGTTTGGGATTTGGGGTTTTTGGGGTTTGGGGTTTTTGGGGTTGGGGAATTCCCGCTGGGATCCGCGGGAGCGCCGGGAGCGCGAGCGGGCGCTGGCTGAGAGACAGCTGGGACAGCTGGGGGACATCCTGTGAGGGTTTGGGGTTTTTTGGGATTTGGGGATTTGGGAGTTTAGGATTTGGGGTTTTTGGGTTTTGGGGTTTGGGGTTTGGAGTTTGGGGTTTGGGATTTGGGGTTTGGCGTTTGAGGCACCTCGAGGACATCCTGTGAGGGTTTTTGGGAATTTGGGATTTGGGATTTCAGGATTTAGAAATTTGGAGTTTGGGGTTTCAGGATTTAGGAATTTGGGATTTGGGGTTTGGGGTTTGGGGTTTCAGGATTTGGGGTTTTTGGGGTTTGGGAATTTGGGGGTTTGGGATTTGGAGTTTGAGGCAGCTCAGGGAAATCCTGTTAGGATTTGGGGTTTGGGAATTGGGAATTGGGAATTTGGGATTTGGGATTTCAGGATCTGGGGTTTGGGATTTTGGGATTTTGGGAATTTGGGATTTGGGATTTGGGATTTGGGATCTGGAAAAGAAGAAATCCAAGGAATTCCTTTTCCCACAGGTCCAAGTACGAGGAGGAGCGAAGGTGAGCGGGACCAGGGGCTGAAAAACTGGGAATTGTAGGAATTCCTGGAAATTCAGGAATTTTGGGATTTTTGGGAATTCTCCAACCCCCCTAAATCTGGAATTTCTCTCTCCCAGCTCCCCCATGGCCTTTGCCCTCAGCACCTTCCTGGCCCACGCCGGGATCCGGCCCCGGGAATTTCGGGAATTTCGGGAATTTCGGGAATTTCGCAGCCCTGGAACCTCGGAAAAAATCCTGGACAAGGACAAGTGGCTTCCCTTCTTCCCCAAGGCCAAAAAGGTGGGAATTCCTGGGAAAAATTTGGGAATTTTTTTGTTTGATTTTGTGGGAAAACAAAAAAAAATGGGGTTGGAAAAAGGGAAAATTCCGCAAAATTTGGGATTTTTCCGTTTGGTTCTGGGGAGAAATAAAAATAAATGGGGTTGGGAATGTTCAAAATTATCAAAATTTGGGATTTTTATGTTTGGTTTTGGGGGAGAGACAAAAAAAAATGGGAATGGTGAAAATTCCAAAATTTGGGATTTTTTCCAGTCAGTTATGGGGAAAAAATGGGGTTGGAAAAGGCAAAAATTCCACAAAATTTGGGATTTTTTGGGTTCTTCCTGGGGGAGAAAACAGGAAAAATGGGATTGGGGATGGACAGAATTCATAAAATTACCAAAATTAGAAAAATTTCCAAAATTTGGGGGGATTTTGGTGGGAAAAAGCAAAAAAAAAAAAAAAAAGGGATCAGAAAAGGCGGAAATTCCCCAAAATTTGGGATTTTTTTGGCAAAAATCAAGAAAAAAACAGGATCAGGAAAAGCCAAAATTTGGGATTTTCCACTTTGAAACAAAAAATGGGATTGGGAACACTCAAAATTCCCAAATTTCCCCAAAATTTGGGATTTTTTTGGTGGGAAAAAGCAAAAAAAAGGGGTCGGAAAAGGCAAAAATTCCCCAAAATTTGGGATTTTTTTGCTGGGTTTTGTGGGGAAAACCCAAATTTGGGATTTTGGGGATTCCATAAACCCCAAACTCCGAGGGATTCCAGGATTTTTATCCCAACAGAGCAGCAGCTCCAAGAAGGAGAAGGAGCAGAGGCAGAACCCGATCCTGAAATACATCGGGAAACCGCGGAGCTCCTCCCAGAGCAGTGAGTGCCCAAATTCCAGAGTTTTACAGGGAATTTATTGGGATTTTATTGGGATTTTATTGGGATTTTATTGGGATTTTTTGGGAATTTTTTGGGAATTTTTTGGGATTTTTCTGAGATTTTTCAGGAATTTTTTTTGGATTTTTTAGGATTTTTTTTGCGATTTTTCGGGAATTTTTCGGGATTTTTTTGGGAATTTTTCTGAGATTTTTCAGGAATTTTTGGGGGGATTTTAAAGGATTTTTTTTGGATTTTTCAGGAATTTTTTGTGGTTTTTTCAGAGATTTTACAGGAATTTTTCTGGATTTTTTTGGGATTTTTCTGAGATTTTTCAGGAATTTTTTGGGATTTTTTAGGATTTTTTTTGCGATTTTTCGGGAATTTTTCGGGATTTTTTGGGGAATTTTTCTGAGATTTTTCTGGAGTTTTTTTGGTATTTTTTTAGGAATTTTTTGGGATTTTATAGGAATTTTTTTGAGTTTTTTCAGGATTTTTTGTGGGTTTTTCAGAGATTTTTCAGGAATTTTTTGGGATTTTTTAGGATTTTTAATGAGATTTTTCTGGAATTTTTTTGTATTTTTTTAGGAATTTTTTGGAATTTTTCAGAAATTTTTTGGGATTTTTTTGGGAATTTTTCTGAGATTTTTCTGGAATTTTTTTTTGTATTTTTTTAGGAATTTTTTGGGATTTTATAGGAATTTTTCTGAGATTTTTCAGCAATTTTTTGTGGTTTTTTTCAGAGATTTTTCAGGAATTTTTTGGGATTTTTTAGGATTTTTTTTGCGATTTTTCGGGAATTTTTTGGGATTTTTTTGGGAATTTTTCTGAGATTTTTCTGGATTTTTTGGGGATTTTTTTAGGAATTTTTTGGGATTTTATAGGAATTTTTCTGAGATTTTTTAGGAATTTTTTGTGGTTTTTTTCAGAGATTTTTCAGGAATTTTTTGGGGATTTTTTAGGATTTTTTTTGCGATTTTTCGGGAATTTTTTGGGATTTTTTTTGGAATTTTTCGGAGATTTTTCTGGAATTTTTTTGGTATTTTTTTAGGAATTTTTTTGGATTTTATAGGAATTTTTCTGAGTTTTTTCAGGAATTTTTTGTGGTTTTTTCAGAGATTTTACCGGATTTTTTTTGGATATTTTTGGGAATTTTTATGAGATTTTTCTGGACTTTTTTTGTATTTTTTTTAGGAATTTTTGGGGATTTTTTTCAGGAATTTTTGAAAATTTTGCAGGAATATTTTGGGATTTTTTTCAGCAATTATTTTGGGACTATCCAGAATTTTCTGAAAATTTTGCAGAATTTTTCTTTTTATTTTACAGGAATTTTTCTGAGATTTTTCAGGAGTTTTTTGGGTTTTTTTCAAGATTTAAAATATTTTTTTAGGATTTTTTTGTATTTTTTAAGGATTTTTTGGGGATTTTTTTCAGGAATTTTTTGGGATTATCCAGGAATTTTCCCAAAAATGTCCCTAAAATTACCCTGAAATTCCCATTTTTTTTCCCTGAAATTCCCCCAAATTTCCCAAATTTTCCCTGAAATTCCCAAAAATTCCCAAATTCCTCCTCATTCCCATTTTTTTTCTGTTCTCATCCCATCCCATCCCCAATTCCCATTTTTTTTTTGTTTATTTTTTTTTTTGGGATTTTGGGAATTTTGACGCCTCCTTTTTATTTTCCAGCATTTCATGTTCCCCTGTCCCCTGCTGAAGGTAAAAAATTCCCAAATTTTGGTTTTCCTGCTTTTTTTCCATCTTTTTTGTTTTAATTTGGGATGGGAATTTGGGATTTGGGGTCAGAAATTTGGGATTTAGGGTCAGAATTAGGGATTTAGGATGGGAAAATTGGGATTTGGGATGGAAAAATTGGGATTTAGGATCAGAAATTTGGGATTTGGGATCAAGGTTTAGGATTTAGGATGGAAATTTGGGATTTGAGATTTAGGAATTTGGGATTTAGGATGGAAAATCTGGGATTTGGGATGGGAAATTTGAGATTTAGGATCAGAAATTTGGGATTTAGGATCAGAGATTTGGGATTAAGGATCTGGTTTGGGATTTGGAATTCAGGAATTTGGGATTTAGGATCAGAAATCTGGGATTTAAGGTGGAAAATTCAGGATGGGAATTTGGGATTTAGAGTCAAGTTTGGGATTTGGGATTTGAAATTTAGGAATTTTGGGATTTCGGTCAGGATTTGGGATTGGGAATTTGGAAAATTGGGATTTGGGATCAGGTTTGGGATTTGGAATTTGGGATTTAGGATGGAAATTTGGGAATTTGGGATTGGAAATTTGGGGTTTAGGATCAGAAATTTGGGATTTGGGATGGGAAAATTTGGATTTAGGATCAGGTTTGGGATTTGGAATTTGAGAATTTGGGATTTAGGATCAGAGATTTGGGATTTAAGGTGGAAAATTTGGGATGGGAATTTGGGATTTAGAGTCAAGTTTGGGATTTGGGATTTGAAATTTAGGAATTTTGGGATTTAGGATCAAAAATTTGGGATTTAGGATCAGAAATTTGGGATTTAGGATCAGAAATTTGGGATTTAGGATCAGAAATTTGGGATTTGGGATGGGAAAATTGGGATTTAGGATCAGGTTTGGGATTTGGAATTTGGGAATTTAGGATTTAGGATCAAAAATTTGGGATTTGGGATGGGAATTTGGGATTTGGAATTTGGGAATTTAGGATTTAGGATCAAAAATTTGGGATTTAGGATCAGAAATTTGGGATTCAGGATCAGAAATTTGGGATTTGGTGTCAGGATTTGGGATTTAGGATGGGAAATTTGGGAATTTGGGATGGAAAAAATTGGGATTTAGGATCAGAAGTTTGGGATTTGGGATGGGAAAATTGGGATTTGGGATGAGGAATTTGGGATTTAGGATCAGAAATTTGGGATTGGGGTCAGGATTTGGGATTTAGGAGGGGAAAATTGGGATTTGAGGTCAGGATTTGGGATTTAGGATGGAAATTTGGGATTTGGGATGGGAAAAATGGGATTTAGGATCTGGTTTGGGATTTAGGATCAGAAATCTGGGATTTAAGGTGGAGAATTTGGGATGGGAATTTGGGATTTAGAATCAAGTTTGGGATTTGGGATTTGAAATTTAGGAATTTTGGGGTTTAGGATCAAAAATTTGGGATTTGGGATGGGAAAATTGGGATTTGGGGTGGGAATTTGGGATTTGGATATAATTTGGAATTTAGGATTTGGGATGAGGAATTTGGGATTTAAAATGGGAATTGGGGATTTGGAATTTGGGAATTTGAGGTCAGGATTTGGGATTTAAGGTGGAAAATTCAGTTTTTGGGGATTTGGGATTTAGAGTCAAGGTTGGGATTTGGGATTTGAAATTTAGGAATTTTGGGATTTAGGATGGGAAATCTGGGATTTAGGATCAGGTTTGGGATTTGGAATTTGGGATTTAGGATGGAAATTTGGGATTTGGGATGAGGAATTTGGGATTTAGGATCAGAAATTTGGGATTGGGGTCAGGATTTGGGATTTAGGATGGAAATTTGGGAATTTGGGATGGGAAATTTGAGATTTAGGATCAGAAATTTGGGATTTAGGATCAGAGATTTGGGATTTGGGATTTGGTTTGGGATTTAGAAGGAGGAATTTGGGATTTAGGGTCTGGTTTGGGATTTGGAATTCAGGAATTTGGGATTTAGGATCAGAAATCTGGGATTTAAGGTGGAGAATTTGGGGTGGGAAATTTGGGATTTAGAATCAAGTTTGGGATTTGAAATTTAGGAATTTTGGGATTTAGGATCAGAATTTAGGATTTAGGATGGGAAAATTGGGATTTGGGATCAGAAATTTGGGATCAAGGTTTGGGATTTGGGGTCAGGATTTGGGATTTGGAATTAATTTGGAATTTAGGATTTGGGATGAGGAATTTGGGATTTAAGGTGGGAATTGGGGATTTGAAATTTAGGAATTTCGGGATTTAGGATCAGAATTTGGGATTTAGGGTGGGAAAATTGGGATTTAGGATCTGATTTGGGATTTGGAATTTGGGAATTTGGGATTCAGGATCAGAAATTTGGGATTTGGGATGGGAATTTGGAATTTGGGGTCAGGATTTGGGATTTGGGATGGGAAAATTGGGGTTGGGGTAAGGATCTGGGATTTGGAATTTAGGAATTTGGGATTTAGGATGGGAAATTTGAGATTGGGGATGAAGAATTTGGGATTTAGAATCTGGTTTGAGATTTGGAATTTGGGAATTTGGAGTTTAGGGTCAGAAATTTGGGATTTAGAGTCAAGTTTGGGATTTGGGATTTGAAATTTAGGGATTTGGGATTTAGGATGGGAAATTTGAGGTTTAGGATGAGGGATTTGGGATCAGAAATCTGGGATTGGGGATGAGGAATTTGGGATTGGGATCAGGATGACCCTATTTCCCCCCATTTTTCCCCATTCTTTCCCCATTTTTTCCCTTTTTTCCCCCAATTTTACCCCCTTTTCCCCCCAATTTTCCCCATTTTTCCTCATTTTCTCTCCATTTCTCCCTTTTTTCCCATTTTTCCCATTTTTCTTTCCCTGTTTTTTCCCATTTCCCCCCCAATTTCCCCCATTTTTCCCATTTTCCCCCCAATTTTTCCCCATTTTCTCTCACTTTTTCCCATTTTTCCCAGCCGTGCGCCCCGGCAACGTCCGCACCATGATCCAGCACTTTGAGAACAACCACGGGGACGGCGACAGAGACCCTGGGAACGGCACTGGGAGCACTGGGAGCAGCACTGGGAGCACTGGGAGCAGCACTGGGAGCACTGGGAATGGCACTGGGAGCACTGGGAATGGAACTGGGAGCACTGGGAACGGCACTGGGAGCACTGGGAACGGCACTGGGAGCACTGGGGGGCAGCGCCTGAGCACCGGGAGCGTCCCCGAGGGGCTGCTGGAACACCAGGGGTGAGGAAAAATCCTAAAAAATTCTAAATAATCCTAAAAAATTCTAAAAAATTCTAAATAATCCTAAAAAATTCTAAAAAATTCTAAAAAATCCTAAAAAATTCTAAAAAATTCTAAATAATTCTAAATAATTCTAAATAATCTTGGATAATCCTAAATAATTGTAGAAAATCCTGAATAATTCTAAATAATCGTAAATAATCCTGGAAAATCCTGAATAATTCTAAATAATTCTAAATAATCCTAAATAATCCTAAATAATTCTAAATAATCCTAGAAAATCGTGAATAATTCTAAATAATCCTAAATAATCCTGGAAAATCCTGAATAATCCTAGAAAATCCTGAATAATTCTAAATAATCGTAAATAATTCTAAATAATCCTAAATAATCTTAGAAAATCGTCATTAATTCTAAATAATCCTAAATAATCCTGGAAAATCCTGAATAATTCTAAATAATTCTGAATAATCCTTGAAAATCCTGAATAATTCTAAATAATCCTGATTAATCCTTGAAAATCCTAAATAATTCTAAATAATCCTGAATAATTCTAAATAATCCTAAAAAATCTTAGAAAATCCTGAAAAATCCTAAATAATCCTAAATAGTTCTGAATAATCTTAAATAATCTTAGATAATCGTAGAAAATCCTGAATAATTCTAAATAATCCTAAATAATCCTGGAAAATCCTGAATAATCCTAGAAAATCCTTAATAATCTTAGATAGTTTTAAATAATTCTGAATAATCCTAGAAAATCCTGAATAATTCTAAATAATCCTAGAAAATCCTAAATAATTCTAAAAAATCCTGAATAATTCTAAATAATCCTAAATAATTCAAAAAACTTCGATATAATCCTGAATAATCCTAGAAAATCCTAAATAATCTTAGATAATTCTAAATAATCCTAGAAAATCCTGAATAATTCTAAATAATTCTAAGTAATGTTAGAAAATCTTGAATAATTCTAAATAATCCTAGAAAATCCTGAATAATTCTAAACAATCTTAAATAATTCTAAATAATTCTGAAAAATCCTGAATGATCCTGAATAATGCTAAATAATCTTAGATAATCCTAAATAATACTGGAAAATCACAGATAATTTTAAATGATTTTAAATAATCCTAGAAAATGCTAAATAATCGTGAATAATCCTAGAAAATCCTAAATAATCCTAGAAAATCCTAAATAATCTTAGATAATCCTAAATAATTCTAAAAAAATCCTATATAATCCTGAATAATCCTAGAAAATCCTAAATAATCTTAGATAATCTTAAATAATCCTAGAAAACCCTAAATAATCTTAGATAATTCTAAATAATTGTAGAAAATCCTAAATAATTCTAAATAATCCTAAATAATCCTAGGAAATCCTGAATAATTCTAAATAATCGTAAATAATCCTGGAAAATCCTAAATAATCATAAATAATCCTAAATAGTCCTAAGTAGTCCTGAATAATCCTGTAAATAATCCTAAATAATCCTGAATAATCCTGAATAATCATAAATAATTCTAAATAATCCTGAAAAATTGTAAATAATTCTAAATAATTCTGAATAATCCTGAATAATTCTAAGTAATGCTGAATGATCCTAAATGATCCTGAATAATTCTAAATAATTCTAAATAATCCTAGAAAATCCTAAATAATTCTAAATAATCCTAGAAAATCCTTTCCTGGATCCCATTGATTTCCCCCAGAATTCTGGAGTTTTCCATGATTTTTTCTCCTAAATCCCAGGATTTTTCTCCCTAAATCCCAGGATTTTTAAAACTCTAAATCCCAGGATTTTTTCCCCTAAACCCCAGGATTTTTCTCCCCTAAATCCCAGGAATTTTTCCTCTAAATCCCTGAAATTTTGGGCCATAATTCCCCAGATTTTCCCCATAACTCCTGCGATTTTTAACCGCGAATTGCGCGATTTCTGCCAAAATTCCTGAGTTTTTCCCCCTGAATCACAGGATTTTTCTCTCCTAAATCCCAGGATTTTAGTTCCCTAAATCCCAGAAATTTTCTCCCCTAAATACCAGAATTTTTTCCTCTAAATCCCTGAAATTTTGGGCCATAATTCCCCAGATTTTCCCCGTAACTCCTGTGAATTTTTAGCCACGATTTGAAGGATTTTTGCCGCAATTCCTGGGTTTTCCCCCTGAATCACAGGATTTTTTCCCCTAAATCCCAAGATTTTTCTTCCCAAATACCAGGATTTTCTCCCCTAAATCCCAGGATTTTTCTCCCCTCAATCCCAGGATTTTTTTTCTCTAAATCTCTGGGATTTTCGCTGTAACTCCTGCCATTTTTAGCCGTGAATCGCGCGATTTCTGCCAAAATTCCTGGATCTTTTCCCCCTGAATTCCATCAGATTTTTCTCCTCAAACCCCAGGATTTTTCTCTCTAAACCCCAAGATTTTTCTCCTCTCAATCCCAGGATTTTTCTGCCTTCAATCCCAGGATTTTTTCCTCTAAATCTCTGGGATTTTCCCTGTAATTCCTACGATTTTTTAGCCGCGAATCGCGCGATTTCTGCCAAAATTCCTGGGTTTTTCCCCCTAAATCCCAGGATTTTTCTCTCCTAAATCCCAGGATTTTAGTTCCCTAAATCCCAGAAATTTTCTCCCCTAAATACCAGAATATTTTCCCCTAAATCCCTGAAATTTTTGGTTGTACTTCCTCAGATTTTCCCCGTAACTCCTGCGATTTTTAACCGCGAATCGAAGGAGTTCTGCCAAAATTCCTGAGTTTTTCCCCCTAAATTCCATCAGATTTTTCCCCTAAATCCCAAGATTTTTCTCCCCAAAATCCTGAGATTTTCTCCCCTCAATCCCAGGACTTTTCCCCTGAATCCCTGAAATTTTGGGCCATAATTCCCCAGATTTTCCCCATAACAGCTGCGATTTTTAACCGCGAATCGCGCGATTTCTGCCAAAATTCCTGCTTTTTTCCCCCTGAATCCCAGGATTTTTTCTCCCTAAATCCCATCAGATTTTTTCCCCTAAACCTTGAGATGTTCTCCTCTCAATCCCAGGATTTTTTCCTCTAAATCTCTGGGATTTTCCTCGTAATTCCTACGATTTTTAGCCGCGAATTGCGCGATTTCTGCCAAAATTCCTGGGTTTTTCCCCCTGAATTCCATGAGATTTTTCCCCTAAATCCCACGATTTTCTCCCTAAATCCCAGGATTTTTCTCTCCTCAATCCCAGAATTTTTTCCTCTAAATCCCTGGAATTTTTGGTTGTACTTCCTCAGATTTTCCCCATTACTTCTGAAATTTTTAACCGCGAGTTGAAGGATTTCTGCCAAAATTCCTGAGTTTTTCCCCCTAAATTCCATCAGATTTTTCCCCTAAATCCCAAGATTTTTTTCCCTAAATCCCAGGATTATTTTCCCCTCAATCCCAGCATTTTTTCCTCTAAATCCCTGAAATTTTTGGTTATACTTCCTCAGATTTTCCCCGTAACTCCTGCGATTTTTAGCCGCGAATCGCGCGATTTCTGCCAAAATTCCTGGGTTTTTTCCCCCTAAATTCCATCAGATTTTTCCCCTAAATCCCAAGATTTTTCTTCCCAAATACCAGGATTTTCTCCCCTCAATCCCAGCATTTTTTCCTCTAAATCCCTAAAATTTTTGGTTATACTTCCCCAGATTTTCACCGTAACTCCTGCGATTTTTAGCCGCGAATTGCGCGATTTCTGCCAAAATTCCCATTTTTTCCAGGGGATTTTTTCCCATAACTCCCCCAATTCCCATTTTTTCACCCCAAATCCCATTCCTCCCCCAGCTGCCGTCCCGAGGTGCGCCTGGGCCGCTCGGAGTCGCTGAAGGGGCGGGAGGAGCTGCGGCGCTCGCGCCGGGCCGAGCTGGTGCCGCGCTCGCGCAGCGACGTCGACATGGACACGGGGACGGCGGGGACCGAAACCCCCCGGCTGCACTCGGGGTCCTCCTCGGCGTCCAGCCTCTCCAACAGGTGGGGCTGGGATTCTGGGAACGGTTTGGGGATTCTGAGACCAAATTCTGGGGATTCTGGGTCCAGATTCTGGGGAATTCTGAGCTCAAAGTTTGGGATTCTGAGAACAAAGTTTGGGGATTCTGAGACCAAATTCAGGAATTCTGAGCCCAAGTTCTGGGAATTCTGAGACCAGAGTTTGGGGATTCTGAGCCCAGATTCTGGGATTTCTGGGTCCAGATTCTAGGGATTCTGAGCTCAAAGATTGGGAATTCTGAGAACAAAGGTTGGGGATTCTGGGTCCAGATTCTGAGGATTCTGAGCCCAAAGTTTGGGAATTCTGAGCCCAAATTCTGGGAATTCTGAGCCCAGAGTTTGGGATTTCTGAGACCAAAGTTTGGGGATTCTGAGAACAAAGTTTGGGAATTCTGAGACCAGATTTTGGGAATTCTTAGCTCAAAGTTTGGGAATTCTGAGAACAAAGGTTGAGAATTCTGAGCCCAAATTCTGGTAATTCTGAGAACAAAGTTTGGGGTCGTGGGGTTTGCAATGGGATTTTTGAGAATTCTGTTCCCAAA
Source organism: Catharus ustulatus (assembly GCF_009819885.2). Taxonomy (NCBI): domain Eukaryota; kingdom Metazoa; phylum Chordata; class Aves; order Passeriformes; family Turdidae; genus Catharus; species Catharus ustulatus. Next base: position 2,764,186 of record NC_046250.1, on the reverse strand, counting down.
TTTTGAGAATTCTGAGCCCAAATTCTGGGGATTCTGGGTCCAAAGTTTGGGGATTCTGAGCCCAAAGTTTGGGGATTCTGAGATCAAATTCAGGAATTCTGAGCCCAAATTCTGGGAATTCTGAGCCCAGAGTTTGGGATTTCTGAGATCAAAGTTTTGGGATTCTGAGAACAAAGTTTGGGAATTCTTGGTCCAGATTCTGGGGATTCTGAGCCCAAAGTTTGGGGATTCTGAGCCCAGGTTCTGGGGATTCTGAGACCAGAGTTTGGGGATTCTGGGTCCAAATTCTGGTAATTCTGAGAACAAAGTTTGGGATTCTGAGATCAAAGTTTGGGGATTCTGAGATCAAATTCAGGAATTCTGAGCCCAAATTCTGGGGATTCTGGGTCCAGAGTTTGGGGGTTCTGAGCCCAAAGTTTGGGAATTCTGAGACCAAATTCTGGAGATTCTGGGTCCAGATTCTGGGGATTCTGAGCTCAAAGTTGGGAATTCTGAACCCAGAGTTTGGGAATTCTGAGAACAAAGTCTGGGAATTCTGAGACCAGAGTTTGGGGATTCTGGGTCCAAATTCTGGGGATTCTGAACCCAAAGTTTGGGATTCTGAGCTCAAAGTTTGGGAATTCTGGGTCCAGATTCTGGGGATTGTGGGCCCAAATTCTGGGAGTTCTCAGCCAAAGTGTGGGATTTCTGAGACCAAATTCTGGGAATTCTGAGCTCAAAGTTTGGGATTTCTGAGCTCAGATTCTGGGAATTCTGAGACCAAATTCTGGAGATTCTGAGCCCAGAGTTTGGGAATTCTGAGATCAAATTCTGGAAATTCTGGGTCCAGATTCTGGGGATTCCGAGCCCAGATTTTAAGAATTCTGAGCCCAAATTCTGGGAATTCTGAGCCCAAATTCTGGGAATTTTGGGTCCAGATTCTGGGGATTCTGAGCCCAAAGTTTGGTGATTCTGGGTCGATTCTGGGGATTCTGAGCCCAAAGTTTGGTGATTCTGGGTCCAGATTCTGGGGTTTCTGAGCCCAAATTTGGGATTTTTGGGTGATTTTTTCCCATCCTTCTCCCAGATCCCTGGACAATCCCACCCCCCCCTACACACCAAAGATGGGGCGCAGGTGAGTGACCCCCCCTGCAATTCCCACTCCAAAATTTCCCCCAATTTCCCCCAATTTGCCCCCAATTTTCCCTCATTTCTCCCCCCAAATTTTCCCCAATTCCCTCTCATTTTCCCCCAATTTTCCCCCAAATTTTCCCCAATTTTCCCCCAATTTTCCCCAATTTTTCACCCAATTTCCCTCCATTTTTCCCTCCATTCTCCCCCAAATTCCCCCCAAATTTCTCCCCCAAATCTTCCAATTCTCCCTAAATTCCCCCCAAATTTCCCCCAAATTTTCCCCAATTTTCCCCCAATTTTTCCCCTATTTTCCCTCAATCTTTCTCCCCAATTCCCCCCAATTTTCCCCCAAATTCCCCCAAATTCCCTCCAAATTTCCCCCAATCTTTCCCCCAATTCTCCCCAGATTTCCCCAAATTTTCTCCAATTTTCCCTCAACATTTTACCCAATTTCCCCCCAAATTGCCCCCAATTTTTCCCCATTCTCCCCCAAATTTCCCCCATTTCCCCCATATTTCCCCCAAATTTTCCCCATTCTCGCCCCAAAATTTCCCCCAATTTTTCCCCAATTTTCCCCCAATTTTTCCCCCATTTCCCCCAAATTTCCCCCAAATTTTCCCCATTTTTTCCCCAAATTTTCCCCAATTTCCCCCTGATTTTACCCAATTTTTCCTCAATCTTTTCCCCCAATTTTCCCCCAATTCCCCCCATTCTCTCCCAATTCTCCCTAAATTCCCCCCAAATTTTCCCCCAGATTTTCCCCATTCTTCCCCCAAATTTCCCCCCAATTTCCCCCAAGTTTCCCCCAATTTTCCCCCAAATTTTCCCCATTTTTCCCCCAAATTTTCCCTAAATTCTCCCCAAATCCCCCAAATTTCCCCCAGGTTTTCCCCATTCTTCCCCCAAATTTTCCCCAATTTTCCCCCAATTTCCCCCAAATTTCCCCCATTTTTTCCCCCAATTTTACCCCCAATTCTTCCCAATTTTCCCCCTTAATTCCCCCAAATTCCCCCAAATTCCCCCCAAATTTTCCCCAATTTTCCCCCAAACTCCCCCCAGTCTTTTCCCCCATTTCCCCCATATTTCCCCCAAATTTTCCCAACCTTTTCCTCCATTTCCCCTAAATTCTCCCCAAATTTCCCCTAAATTTCCCCCAAATTTCCCCCAAATTTCCCCCAATTTCTCCCCAATTTCCCCCAATTTTCCCTCAAATTTTCCCCAATTTTCCCCCAATTTTTCCCCTATTTTCCCTCAATCTTTCCCCCCAATTCCCCCAAATTTCCCCCCCAAATTTTCCCCCAACTCCCTTTTCCAGGAGCGCCGACTCTCCCGTCCTCTCCTCCAGCGCCGACCCCTCCCTTCCCCACCTGCTGGAGGCCGAGCTGGACCCCGACCCCGAGCTGGACCCCGACCCCCAAAACCCCCAAAACCCCCTGCACCCCCAAAATCCCCCCCAAAATCCCCCCCAAAATCCCCAAAACCCCCCGAACCCCCCGGCCCCGGCGCGGCCGCGGCGCCCCCCGGGCGCTCAGAGCTGGCAGCACTCGGTGAACCCGCGGCTGCTCGCGCAACTCTGCCCCAGGGAGGTCGATCGGCAGGAGGTCATCAACGGTGAGGAGACGGAAAATTTGGGGAAATTTGGGGGATTTGGGGTTTTGGGGTCATCAACGGTGAGGAAATATGGGATTTGGGGGAAATTTGGATTTTGGGGGGAAAATTTGGGGTTTTGGGGGTCATCGATGGTGAGGAAATGGGGGATTTTGGGGGGAAATTTGGGGGGAAAATGGGGAAAAATTGAGATTTTAGTGGGGGGGAAATTGGGATTTTGGGGGTCGTCAATGGTGAGAAATGGGAATTTGGGGGGAATTTGGGGTTTTGGGGGTCATCAATGGTGAGGAACAATCAGATTTTGGGGGAAAATGGGGAAATTTTGGGGTTTTGGGGGTCATCAACGGTGAGGAAATGGGGATTTGGGGGGAAAATGGGGAAATTTTGGGGTTTGGGGGGGAAATCTTGGGGTTTTGGGGGGAAAATTTGGGGGTTTTGGGGATCGTCAATGGTGAGGAAGGGGGGATTTGGGGGAAGATTTGGGGTTTTGGGGGTCATCAACGGTGAGGAAATGGGAATTTTGGGGGAAATTTGGAGGGAAAATGGGGAAAAATTGAGATTTTGGGGGGAAAATGGGGTAAATCTGGGGGTTTTGGGGGTCATCAGTGGTGAGGAAATGGGAATTTGGGGGATTTTGGGGAAAATCTGGGGATTTTGGGGTCTTTGGGAGTCATCAACAGTGAGGAAATATGGGATTTTGGGGGGAAAAATGGGGAAATTTTGGGGTTTTGGGGGGAAAATTTGGGGATTTTGGGGGTCATCAATGGTGAGGAAATGGGGGATTTGGGGGTAAGAATGGGGATGTTGTGCACCCTGCGTGTCCTGTCCCTGTGTCCCCAATGTCCCATTGATGTCCCCATTGATGTCCCCAATGTTCCATTGCGATCCCCAATGTCCCCAGAGCTATTTTTCACCCAGCTGTCCCTGTGTCCCCAATGTCCCCCTGATGTCCCCAATGGCCCTGTGTCCCCAATGTCCCCAAGGTCCCCAATGTCCCTGTGTCCCCCAGAGCTGTTTGTCACCGAGCTGTCCCTGTGTCCCCAATGTCCCCAATGTCCCCAGAGCTGTTTGTCACCGAGCTGTCCCTGTGTCCCCAATGTCCCATTGATGTCCCCAATGTCCCATTGATGTCCCCAATGTCCCTGTGCCCCCCAGAGCTGTTTGTCACCGAGCTGTCCCACGTGCGCACGCTGCGTGTCCTGTCCCTGTGTCCCCAATGTCCCATTGCTGTCCCCAATGTCCCCAGAGCTGTTTGTCACCGAGCTGTCCCTGTGTCCCCAATGTCCCCAATGTCCCTGTGTCCCTCCAGAGCTGTTTGTCACCGAGCTGTCCCACGTGCGCACGCTGCGTGTCCTGGACCTGTGTCCCCAATGTCCCATTGATGTCCCCAATGTCCCCAATGTCCCATTGATGTCCCCAATGTCCCCAATGTCCCCAGAGCTGTTTGTCACCGAGCTGTCCCACGTGCGCACGCTGCGTGTCCTGTCCCTGTGTCCCCAATGTCCCCAATGTCCCATTGATGTCCCCAATGTCCCATTGCTGTCCCCAGAGCTGTTTGTCACCGAGCTGTCCCACGTGCGCACACTGCGTGTCCTGTCCCTGTGTCCCCAGTGTCCCATTGATGTCCCCAATGTCCCCAATGTCCCTGTGTCCCCCCAGAGCTGTTTGTCACCGAGCTGTCCCTGTGTCCCCAATGTCCCATTGATGTCCCCAATGTCCCATTGATGTCCCCAGAGCTGTTTGTCACCGAGCTGTCCCTGTGTCCCCAATGTCCCATTGATGTCCCCTGTGTCCCCAATGTCCCCAGAGCTGTTTGTCACCGAGCTGTCCCACGTGCGCACGCTGCGTGTCCTGGACCTGTGTCCCCAATGTCCCCAATGTCCCATTGGTGTCCCATTGATGTCCCCACTGTCCCCAGAGCTGTTTGTCACCAAGCTGTCCCTGTGTCCCCAATGTCCCCAATGTCCCATTGATGTCCCCAATGTCCCATTGATGTCCCTGTGTCCCCAATGTCCCCAGAGCTGTTTGTCACCGAGCTGTCCCACGTGCGCACGCTGCGTGTCCTGGACCTGTGTCCCCAATGTCCCATTGATGTCCCCTGATGTCCCTGTGTCCCCACTGTCCCCAGAGCTGTTTGTCACCGAGCTGTCCCACGTGCGCACGCTGCGTGTCCTGGACCTGCTCTTTTTCCAGCGCCTGCGCCGGGAGCAGCTGCTGAGCCGGGAGGAGCTGGGGCTGCTCTTCCCCAACCTGCCCGAGCTCATCGACGTCCACAGTGAGTCCAGAATCCCAAATCCTAAATCCTGAAACCCCAAAATCCCCAAATCCCAAATCCTAAATCCTGAAATCCCAATGGGAATCCAGTTCCCCACTGGGGCTGCTCTTCCCCAACCTGCCCGAGCTCATCGACGTCCACAGTGAGTCCAGAATCCCAAATCCTAAATCCTGAAATCCCAAAAATCCCCAAATCCTGAAACCCCAAATCCTAAATCCTGAAACCCCAAAATCCCCAAATCCTAAATCCTGAAATCCCAAAATCCCAAATCCTGAAATCCCAATGGGAATCCAAATCCCCCCTGGGGCTGCTCTTCCCCAACCTGCCCCAGCTCATCAAGGTCCACAGTGAGCACAGAGCCCAAAATCCCAAATTCTAAATCCTGAAATCCCAAAATCCCAAATTCCCAAACCCCCAAATCCCCAAACCCTGAAATTCCAAAAATCCCAAATTCCCAAATCCTGAAATCTTGAAAATCCCAAAATTTCCAAAATCCCCAAATCCCAAAAATCCCCAAATCCCCTAATTCTCAAAATCCTGCAATTCCCAAATCCCCAAATACCTAAATTTCTGAAATTCCTAAATCCCAAAATTCCAAATGCCCAAATCCTGAAATCCCCAAATCCCAAAATTTTTAAATCCCAAAATTCCCCAAATCCTGAAATCCCTAAATCCCCAAATCCCCAAAATCCCAAATGCCCAAATTCCTGAAATTCCTAAATCTCAAAATTCCTAAATTCCCAAATCCCCAATGCCCAAATGCCCAAATCCTGAAATCCCTAAATCCCAAAATTTCCAAAATCCCAAGATTTCCAAAATCTTGACATCTATAAATCCCAAAATCCCAAAATCCTGAAATCCCACATTCTGCAATTCCCAAATCCTGAAATCCCTAAATTCCGAAATCCCCAAATCCTCCAAATCCCAGAATTCCCAAATCCCTAAATCCTGAAATCCCTAAATCCCAAAATTCCCAAATCTTGAAATCCCTAAATCCCAAAATTCCCAAATCCTGAAATCCCTAAATCCCAAAATTCCCAAATCCCTAAATCCTGAAATTCCCAAATCCAAAAATTCCCAAATCCTGAAATCCCTAAATCCCAAAATTCCCACATCCTGAAATCCTGAAATTCCCAAATCCCACATCCTCAAATCCTGAAAATCCCCAAATCCTGAAATCCCTAAATCTCAAAATTCCCAAATCCTGAAATCCTGAAATTCCCAAATCCCAAAATCCCAAAATTCCCAAATCCTGAAATCCCTAAATCCCGAAATTCCTAAATCCCCTCAATCCCACAACCCCAAATCCCAGATTTTTCCCCTCTCTCACCTCTCTTTTCCCTTTTTTTCCTTTTTTCCCTTTTTCCCCTCTCCCTCCTCCCCAATTTCCCAGGTTCCCTCCTGGAATCCATGCGGAGGCTGCGGGAGGAGGACGGGGCCCTGATCCGCCAGATCGGCGACCTCATGCTGGCCAGGGTGAGAAAACCCAAAATTTGGGATTTGGGAATTCTGGGAATCCCCTAATCCCATTTTTTCCCATTTTTTTTTCAATTTTTTCCCATTTTTTTCCCATATTTTTTCCGCGTTTTTCGCGGTTTGATGGCGCCGCCGATCAGGAATTCTGGAAATTCTGGGAATGCCAAGAATTAAATCCTGGAAATTCTGGGAATTCTGGGAATCCCCTAATCCCATTTTTTCCCCATTTTTTCCCATTTTTTTCCCATTTTTTCCCCATTTTTCCCATTTTTTCCCCATTTTTTCCCCCATTTTTCGCGGTTTGATGGCGCCGCCGATCAGGAATTCTGGAAATTTTGGGAATGCCAGGAATTAAATCCTGGGAATTATGGGAATTCTGGGAATCCCCTAATCCCATTTTTTCCCCTTTTTTTTCCAAATTTTTCCCATTTTTTCCCCATTTTTTCCCTTTTTTTCCCCATTTTTTCCCTTTTTTTTCCCCATTTTTCGCGGTTTGATGGTGCCACTGATCAGGAATTCTGGAAATTTTGGGAATGCCAGGAATTAAATCCTGGGAATTTTAGGAATTCTGGGAATCCCCTAATCCCATTTTTTTCCCTTTTTTTTCCAAATTTTTCCCATTTTTTCCCATTTTTTCCCATTTTTTTCCCGTTTTTTGCGGTTTGATGGCGCCACCGATCAGGAATTCTGGAAATTCTGGGAATGCCAGGAATTAAATCTTGGGAATTCTGGGAATCCCAGGAATGCCCTAATCCCATTTTTCCTGGAATTTTGGGAATTCTGAGCGTGCCCAGTCCCATTTTTTCCCATTTTTTTCCCATTTTTCCCCAGTTTGATGGCCCTGCCAAGCAGGAATTCTGGAAATTCTGGAAATCCCATGAATTAAATCCTGGTAATTTTGAGAATCCCAGAAATATCCTAATCCAAATTTTTCCCAGGAATTCTGTGAATTTTGGGAATTTCTGGGCATGTCCAATCCCATTTTTCCCATTTTTTTCCGATTTTTTTCCCATTTTTCCCATTTTTTCCATTTTTTCCCATTTTTTCCCCAGTTTGATGGTCCTGCCAAATTCTGGGAATGCCAGGAATTAAATCCTGGGAATTTTGGGAATTCTGGGAATCCCCTAATCCCATTTCTCCCCATTTTTTTTCCCATTTTTTCCCACTTTTTTCCCATTTTTTCAGATTTTTTTCCCATTTTTTTCCCGTTTTTCGCGGTTTGATGGCGCCGCCAATCAGGAATTCTGGAAATTTTTGGAATGCCAGGAATTAAATCTTGGGAATTATGGGAATCCCAGGAATGCCCCAATCCCATTTTTCCCAGGAATTTTGGGAATTCTGTACAAACCCTAACCCCATTTTCCCCATTTTTTTTTCCCATTTTTTCCCATTTTTTTTCCCATTTTTTCCCCATTTTTCCCATTTTTTCCCAGTTTGATGGCCCTGCCAAGCAGGAATTCTGGGAATTTTGGGAATTCTGGGATTCCTGACCATGCCCTTACCCCATTTTCCCATTTTTCCCAGTTTGATGGCCCTGCCAAGCAGGAATTCCAGGCTGTGGCTGCCAGGTTTTGCTCGGGACAGTCGCTGGCCCTGGAGCTGATCCGCACCAAGCAGCGCAAGGAGAGTCGGTTCCAGCTCTTCATGCAGGTTTGGCTCTCCTGGATTGCTGGTTTTTGGGATTTCAGGATTGCAGGAACACAGTGAATTCAGAAATTATGGAATTTCAGGAATCAGTGAGCTCAGAAATTTGGGATTTCAGGATTTCAGGAACACAGTGGACTCAGAAATTTGGGATTTCAGGATTTCAGGAACACAGTGAACTCAGAAATTTGGGATTTCAGGATTTCAGGAATCCAGTGAGATGAGGAATTTTGGAATTCCAGATTTTTTGTACCCCTGGAGTGAGGAATTCCGGGATTTCAGGAACCCAGTGAGCTCAGAGATTTTGTAATTCCAGATTTTTGGCACCCCTGGGGTCAGGAATTGCAGAATTCCAGGTTTTCTGCCACTCCTGGAATGAGGAGTTCTAGGATTTCAGGTACCAGTGAGCTCAGAGATTTTTGAATTTCAGATTTTTTCCACTCCTGGGATTTTGGAATTCCAGGATTTCAGGAACCAGTGAGCTCAGGAATTTTGGAATTCCAGATTTTTGCCACCCCTGGGATGAGGAATTCCAGGATTTGAGGAGCCAATGAGCTCAGGGATTGTGGAATTCCAGGTTTTTGCCACCCCTGGTGTGAGGAATTGCAGGATTTCAGGATTTCAGGAGCCCAGTGAGCTCAGGGATTTTGGAATTCCAAATTTCTGGCACTCCTGGGGTGCAGAATTCCAGGATTTCAGGAACCAGTGAGCTCAGGAATTTTGGAATTCCAGATTCCAGGATTTCAGGAACCAGTGAGCTCAGGGATTGATTTTGAAATTCCAGGATTTCAGGAACCAGTGAGCTCAGGGATTTTGGAATTCCAGATTCCAGGATTTAAGGAATCAGTGAGCTCAGAGATTTGAGAATTCCAGATTTTTTCCACCCATGGGATTTTGGAATTGCAGAATTTCAGGAACCAGTGAGCTCAGAGATTTTGGAATTCCAAATTTCTGGCACCCCTGGGATTTTGGAATTCCAGGATTTCAGGATTTCAGGAATCAGCAAGTTCATGGATTTTGGAATTCCAGGATATCAGGAATTAGTGAACTCAGGAATTTTGGAATTCCAGATTTTTGGTACCCCTGGGGTGAGGAATTCCAGGATTTCAGGAACCAGTGAGCTCAGAGATTTTGGAATTCCAGGATTTCAGGATTTCAGGAACCAGTGAGCTCAGGAATTTTGGAATTCCAGGATTTCAGGAATCAGTGAGCTCAGGAATTTTGGAATTCCAGGATATCAGGAATTAGTGAACTCAAGAATTTTGGAATTCCAAATTTCTTCCACCCCTGAGGTGCAGAATTCCAGGATTTCTCACCCAGAAATTCAGGAATTCCTTCATTTCTGCCACCCTTGTCACCAGGAATTTTGGGATTTCACCCACCAACCAGCCCAGAAATTTGGGAATCCCTGCACTTGTGGCAGGAATTTTGGAATTTCAGAATTTTGGGATTTCAGGGCTGTGTCCCCTTGCAGGAGGCCGAGAGCAACCCCCAGTGCCGGCGGCTGCAGCTCAAGGATCTGATCGTGTCCGAGATGCAGCGGCTCACCAAGTACCCCCTGCTGCTGGACAACATCATCAAGTGCACCCAGGGTAGGAAATCCCAAAACATTCCCTCACTTCCTGGAAATCCCACTTTTTTTTCCCTTTTTTTCCCTTTTTTTTGCTGCTTATTCCCTGGTTTTTGTTGGATTTTCCGCGTTTTTCGCGGCATTTTCTGCATTTTTCGCGGCATTTTTCACTGGATTTTCCTCCATTTCTCTTTGGATTTTTCCTTGGATCTTTCATTGGATTTTCCACTGGATTTGATTCCGTTTCTCCCTGGATTTTTCCCTGGATTTTTCCCTGATTTTTCTTGGATTTTTCCCCATTTCTCCCTGGATTTTTCTTGGATTTTTCCCCATTTCTCCCTGGATTTTTCTTGGATTTTTCTTGGATTTTTCCCTGGATTTTTCCCTGGATTTCTCCCCATTTCTCCTTGGATTTTTCCTTAGATTTTTCTCTGGATTTTTCCTTGGATTTTCTCCATTTCCCCCTGGATTTTCCCCTGGATTTACCCCATTTCTCACTGGAATTTCTCCTGGATTTCTCCCATTTCTCCTTGGATTTTTCCCTGGATTTTCCCCAGTTTTGCTTGGATTTCTCTCTGGATTTTCCCCTGGATTTTCCCCATTTTCCCCTGGATTTTTTCCTTGGATTATCTCCTTTTCTCCCTGGATTTTTCCTTGGATTTTTCCCAGTTTCCGCTCGGATTTCTCTCTGGATTTTCCCCTGGATTTTTTGCTGGATATCCCCATGGATCATTCCCATTTTTCCCATGGATTATTCCCATTTTTCCCATGGATTATTCCCATTTTTCCATCCCCAGGTGGCTCAGAGGAGCAGCAGAAGCTGTGTGTGTGAACAACGCCGTGTCCCATTCCCCATTTCCCATGGATTATTCCCGTGGTTTATTCCCATTTTCCCGTGGTTTATTTCCATTATCCCGTGGTTTATTTCCATTTTCCCGTTTTTTTTTTTCCATTTTCCCATGGATTATTCCCATTTTCCTGTGGTTTATCCCCATTTTCCCATGGTTTATTCCCGTTTTTCTATCCCCAGGTGGCTCAGAGGAGCAGGAGAAGCTGTGTTTGTGAATGACGCCGTGTCCCATTCCCCATTTCCCATTAATTATTCCCGTGGTTTATTCCCATTTTCCTGTGGTTTATTCTCATTTTCCTGTGGATTATTCCCATTTTCCCGTGGTTTATTCCCATTTTCCCGTGGTTTATTCCCATTTTCCCATGGTTTATTCCCATTTTCCCGTGGTTTATTTCCATTTTCCCGTGGATTATTCCCATTTTCCCATGGTTTATTCCCATTTTCCCGTGGTTTATTCCCATTTTCCCGTGGTTTATTCCCATTTTCCCATGGTTTATTTCCATTTTCCCGTGGTTTATTCCCATTTTCCCGTGGTTTATTCCCATTTCCCATAGATAATTCCCATTTTTCCCTGGATTTTTCCTTTTCCCAGGAGGCTCAGAGGAGCAGCAGAAGCTGTGCCGTGCCCGGGAGCAGTGCAGGGACATTCTGCGTTTCGTGAACGACGCCGTGCGCGGCGCCGAGAACCGGCAGCGGCTCCAGGAGCACCAGCGGCGCCTGGACACGGCGGCCCTGGAGAGAACCAGCAACCCCCTGGCTGCAGAATTCCGGGTATTCCCACATTTCCTGGGGAAATTATCAGGGCTGGGAGTTGGTTTTCCATGAGAATCACTTTTTTTTCTGGAAAAAAAAATGTTTTTTCTGTGGAGAATCAACAATTTTTGATGAAAAAATAACATTTTTCCATGGAAATCTTGAATTTTTCTCCCCGTTTTTCCATGGAAATCTCAAATTTTTCCCCCCATTTTTCCCAAGGGAATCCCAAATTTTTTCCTGGAAATCTCTTTTTTCCCTGGGAAATCCCACTTATTAACTCAGTTTTTCCATGGGAATTTTGGGGTGTTTTCTATGGATTTTTGGGGTGGATTTTTGGGATTTTTGGGGTGGATTTTTGGGATTTTTGGGGTGATTCCCATGGATTTTTGGGGTGGATTTTTGGGATTTTTGGGGTGATTCCCATGGATTTTTGGGGTGGATTTTTGGGATTTTTGGTCCCGCAGAACCTGGACCTGACCTCGCACCGGATGATCCACGAGGGGCCCCTGACCTGGAGAGTGGGGAAGGACAAGAGCGTGGGTACGGACTGGGAGCACTGGGAGGGGCTGGGATGGGACTGGGAGGGACTGGGAGCCCTCCCTGCCTTCCCTTCCCAAAATCCCCAAAAATTCCCCCAGAATTCTCCAAAAATCCCCCCCAAAATTTCTCCCAAATCCTTAAAAAAATCCCAAAAAATAAAAAAAATCCCAAAAAAATATCTCCAAAAAAATCCAAAAAAACCCCACAAAAATCCCCAAAAAATTCCAAAAAATCTACAAAAATTCCCAAAGAAACCCCACAAAAATCCCCCAAAAATTCAAAAAAAATCTACAAAAAATCCCCAAAACCCCTCAAAAATCCCCAAAAAAATCCCAAAAAATCTCAAAAAACCCCCACAAAAATAAGAAAAAATTCCCAAAAAATGTCCAAAAATTCCCCAAAACCCCCCACAAAAATAAAAAAAATCCCAAAAAAATCTCAAAAAATCCCAAAAAAACCTCAAAAAAATCCCCAAAAATTAAAAAAAAAATCCCAAAAAGTCCCAAAAAAACTCCAAAAAATTTCCAAAAAAACTCACAAAAATACCCAAAAAAATCTCAAAAAAAATCCCCAAAAAACCCACAAAAATCCCCAAAAAATCCCCAAAAAATCCCAAAAAAATCCCAAAAAAATCCAAAAAAATCTCCAAAAAAATCCCAAAAAATTCCCAAAAAAATCCCAGAAAAATTACATTCCCAGAGCTGCACGTGCTGCTGCTGGAGGAGCTGCTGGTGCTGCTGCAGCGCCAGGACGAGCGCCTGGTGCTCAAATGTCACAGCAAGGGAGGCCTGGGGGCCTCGGACACCAAGCAGAGCTTCAGCCCCGTGCTCAAACTGAGCTCGCTGCTCGTGCGCTCCGTGGCCACAGGTGGGAAATCCCAAAATTTTGGAATTTTCTGAGGGAAAAGTGGGAGTTTTTGTGGGAAAAATGGGGGTTTATGTTAAAAAAATGAAGGTTTTGTGGGGAAAAAATGAGATTTTGTGAGGGGAAAATGGCGGGAAAATGGAGGTTCAGCTCGGCTCGCTGCTCCTGCGCTCCGTGGCCACAGGTAGGAAATCTGGGAGTTTTCTGAGGGAAAAGTGGGTTTTTTTGTGGGAAAAATGGGGGTTTATGTTAAAAAAATTGAGTTTTTGTGGGGAAAAACTGAGGTTTGGGGGAAAAAAGGAGGTTCAGGCCCATTCCTTGAGCTCAACTCACTGGTCGTGCGCTCCGTGGCCACAGGTGGGAAATTTTGGTAATTCCAGGAATTTTCTGAGGGAAAAGTGGGTTTTTTTGTGGGAAAAATGGGGGTTTATGGTAAAAAAAGGGAGGTTTTGTGGGGAAAATGAGGGTTTATGTTAAAAAAATTGAGTTTTTGTGGGGAAAAAATGAGATGTTGTGAGGGGAAAATGGCGGGAAAAATGGAGATTCAGCTCGGCTCGCTGCTTGTGGCCACAGGTGGGAAATCCGGAAATTTGGGGATTTTCTGAGGGAAAAGTTTGGTTTTTTGTGGGAAAAATGGGGGTTTATGTTAAAAAAATGAAGGTTTTGTGCGGAAAAACTGAGCTTTTGTGAGGGGAAAATGGAGGGAAAATGGAGGTTCGGCCCCGTGCTCAAACTGAGCTCGCTGCTCGTGCGCTCTGTGGCCACAGGTGGGAAATCCCAAAATTTTGGAATTTTCTGAGGGAAAAGTGGGAGTTTTTGTGGGAAAAATGGGGGTTTATGTTAAAAAAATTGAGTTTTTGTGGGGAAAAAATGAGATTTTGTGAGGGGAAAATGGCGGGAAAATGGAGGTTCGGCCCCGTGCTCAAACTGGGCTCGCTGCTCGTGCGCTCCGTGGCCACAGGTGGGAAATCCGGAAATTTGGGGATTTTCTGAGGGAAAAGTGGGAGTTTTTGTGGGAAAAATGGGGGTTTATGTTAAAAAAATTGAGTTTTTGTGGGGAAAAAATGAGATTTTGTGAGGGGAAAATGGAGGGAAAATGGAGGTTCGGCTCGGCTCACTGCTCGTGCGCTCCGTGGCCACAGGTGGGAAATCCCAAAATTTTGGGAATTTTCTGAGGGAAAACTGGGAGTTTTTGTGGGAAAAATGAGGTTTTATGTTAAAAAAATGAAGGTTTTGTGGGGAAAATGGGGGTTTATGTTAAAAAAATGAAGGTTTTGAGGGGAAAAAATGAGGTTTTGGTGGGGAAAATGGAGGTTCAGGCCCATTCCTCGAGCTCCGCTCACTGGTCGTGCGCTCCGTGGCCACAGGTGGGAAATCCGGGAGTTTTGGTGATTTTCTGAGGGAAAAGTTTGGTTTTTTGTGGGAAAAATGGGGGTTTATGTTAAAAAAATGAAGGTTTTGTGGGGAAAATGGGGGTATATGTTTAAAAAATGGGGCTTTTGTTGGGAAAAAATGAGGTTTTGGTGGGGAAAATGGAGGTTCAGGCCCATTCCTCGAGCTCCGCTCACTGGTCGTGCGCTCCGTGGCCACAGGTGGGAAATCCGGGAGTTTTGGGGATTTTCTGAGGGAAGAGTGGGGTTTTTTGTGGGAAAAATTTGGGTTTATGTTAAAATAATGAAGGATTTGAGGGAAAAATTGGGGTTTTTTGACGGGAAATGGAGGTTCAGCCTCGTGCTCAAACTCAGCTCGCTGCTCGTGCGCTCCGTGGCCACAGGTGGGAAATTTGGAAATTTTGGGAATTTTCTGAGGGAAAAGTGGGGTTTACTTGAGAAAAATTGGGAGTTTACAAGAAAAAATGAGGTTTTTTGTTTAAAAAATAGGTTTTTTTGTTGGGAAAATGGAGGTTCAGCTCGGCTCACTGTGTGTGCGCTCCATGGCCACAAGTGGGGACAGGAAATCCTAGAATTTTAGGAATTCTGGATATCTCTCTGGGATAATGAAGGATTTCTTTGGAATAATGTGAATTTTCAGGAAAATAAATAGTGATTTTCTATGGAAAAATGTTTTTTTGGTGGGGGGAAATGGGGGAGGAAATGGGGTGCTGCTCATCCACTCCGTGGCCACAGGTGGGAACAAGAAAATCCTGGAATTCTGTGGATTTTGGGAATTCTGGGGGTAGGAATTTGTGGAATTTTGGGGCAAACCCCACTGTCCCCCCCCAGACAAGCGAGCCCTGTTCATCATCTGCACCTCGGAGCTGGGACCCCAAATCTACGAGCTGGTGGCGCTGACGTCCTCGGAGAAGAACACGTGAGGGAAATCCCGGGAAAACCCCCTGGGAATTCCATGGGAAGGGCTGGGAAATCCCTGGAGGGACAGAAATCCTTGGGATGAGCCAGGAAATTCACTGGGATGAGCCCAAAAATTCCTTGGGAATGGCTGGAAAATTTCAAGGGAAGGGATGGAAAATTCCATGGGAAGGAGCTCAAAAAATTCTCTTGGAAGGGTTGGGAAATTCCATGGGAAGGGCTGGGAAATTCCATGAGGGGGATAAAAATCCTTGGGATGAGCCCAAAAATTCCCTGGGAAGGGCTGGAAAATTCCATGGGAAGGAGCTCAAAAAATTCTCTTGGAAGGGCTGGGAAATTCTTTGGGAATGGCTGGAAAATTCCATGGGGGGGATAAAAATCCTTGGGATGAGCCTGAAAATTCCCTGGGATGAGCCCAAAAATTCCTTGAGAATGGCTGGAAAATTTCATGGGAAGGGCTGGAAAATTCCATGGGGGGACAAAATCCTTGGGATGAGCCCAAAAATTCCTTAGGATGAACTAGAAAATTCCCTGGAGGGATAAAAATCCTTGTGAGAGCAGGAAAATTCCTTGAGATGAGCCCCAAAAATTCCTTGGGAAGTGCTCAGAAATTCCCTGGAAGGACAAAATCTTTGGGATGATCTGGAAAATTCCCTGGAAGGGGATAAAAATCCTTGGGATGGGCTGGAATTCCTCAGTGGGAGGACAGAAATCTTTGGGACGAGCCCAGAAATTCCCTGGGAAGGGGCTGGAAAATCCCCTGGGAGGCCAAAATTCCTTGAGATGAGCCCAGAAATTTCCATGGGAAGGTCTGGAATTGTGTCTGGAATTGCACAGGTGGATGGAGCTGCTGGAGCAGGCGGTCCAGGGGGCCACCAGGAGCGTCCCCGGGCCACCAAAACGGCGCCAGAGCGAGGCCGGAGGGAGCGCGGGATCAGGGTGGGCAGGGGGTGGGAATGGGAATGGGGATAATGGGAATACTGGGAATACTGGGAATAATGGGAATAATGGGAATAATGGGGATGGTGGGGAAAATGGGAATAATGGGAATGGTGGGAATACTGGGAATAATGGGAATAATGGGGAAAATGGGAATGGTGGGAATGGGAGTGGTGGGAATAATGGGAATAATGTGAATGGGGGTGGGAATAATGGGAAAATGGGAATGGTGGGAATAATGGGAATGGTGGGGAAAATGGGAATAATGGGAATGGGAATAATGGGAATAATGGGAATGGGGGTGGGAATAATGGGAATAATGGGAATGGGGATGGTGGGAATGGGAATAATAGAAAAAATGGGAATGGGAATAATGGGGATGGTGGGGAAAATGGGAATGGTGGGGAAAATGGGAATGGGAAAATGGGAATAATGGGGAAATGGGAATGGGAATAATGGGGATGATGGGAATAATGGGAATAATGGGAATGGGAATAAGGGGAATGGTGGGAATAGGAAAAATGGAAATAATGGGAAAGGTGGGGATGGGAATAATGGGAATAATGGGAATGGGAATAAGGGGAATGGTGGGAATAGGAAAAATGGAAATAATGGGAATGGTGGGAATAATGGGAGTGGTGGGGAAAATGGGAATAATGGGAAAAATGGGAATAGGAATAATGGGAAAATGGGAATAATGGGAATAGGAAAAATGGAACTAGGAATAATGGGAATGGTGGGAATAAAGGAATAATGGGAATGGTAATAATGGGAATGGTGGGAATAATGGGAATGGTGGAGAAAATGGGAATGGTGGGAATAGGAAAAATGGGAATAATGTGAATAATGGGAATGGTGGGAATGGAAATATTGGGAATGGGAATGGTGGGAATGGTGGGAATAATGGGAAAAATGGGAATGGGGATGGTGGGAATGGGAATAATGGAGAAAATGGGAATGGTAGGAATAATGGGAATAGGAAAAATGGAGATAGGGATAATGGGGAAATGGGAAGGGGAATAATGGGGATGATGGGGATGATGGGAATAATGGGAATAATGGGGAAAATGGGAATGGTGGGAATGGGAATAATGGGAATAATGGGAATAATGGGAATGGTGGGGAAAATGGGAATGGGAATGGTGGGAATGGGAATAATAGAAAAAATGGGAATGGGAATAATGGGGATGGTGGGGAAAATGGGAATGGGAATGGGAAAATGGGAATGGGAATAATGGGAATAGTGGGGATGGTGGGAATAATGGGAATGGGGATGGTGGGAATGGGAATAATGGAGAAAATGGGAATGGGAGTGGTGGGAATAATGGGAATGGTGGGAATAGGAAAAATGGGAATAGGAATAATGGGAATAATGGGAATAATGGGAATAATGGGAATAAGGGGAATGGTAGGAATGGGAATAATGGGAATAATGGGAATAAGGGGAATAGGAATAATGGGAATAATGGGAATAAGGGGAATAGGAAAAATGGGAATAATGGGAATAAGGGGAATAGGAAAAATGGGAATGGGAATGGTGGGAATGGGAATAATAGAAAAAATGGGAATGGGAATAATGAGGATGGTGGGGAAAATGGGAATGGGAATGGGAAAATGGGAATGGGAATAATGGGAGTGGGAATGGTGGGAATAGGAAAAATGGGAATAATGGGAATGGGAATAATGGGAAAATGGGAATAATGGGAATGGTGGGAATAATGGGAATGGGGATGGGAATAATGGGAATGGTGGGAATAGGAAAAATGGAAATAGGAATAATGGGAAAAATGGGAATAGTGGGAAAATGGGAATGGGAATTAGGGGAATGGTGGGAATAGGAAAAGTGGAAATAATGGGAAGGGTGGGAATGGGAAAATGGGGATGGGAATAATGGGGAAATGGGATGGGGAATAATGTGGATGGTGGGAATAATGGGAAAAATGGGAATGGGAGTAATGGGAATGGGAATGGTGGGAATAGGAAAAATGGGAATAATGGGAATAAGGGGAATAATGGGGAGATGGGAAGGGGAATAATGGGAATAATAGGAGTAATGGGAATGGTGGGAATGGAAATAGGAATAATGGGAATAGTGGGGATGGTGGGAATAATGGGAATAATGGGAATGGGGATGGTGGGAATGGGAATAATGGGAATAATGGAGAAAATGGGAATGGTGGGAATAATGGGAATGGTGTGAATGGGAATAATGGGAAGAGGAAAAATGGGAATAATGGGGAAATGGGAAGGGGAATAATGGGGATGATGGGAATAATGGAGAAAATGGGAATAGGAGTGGTGGGAATAATGGGAATAGGGATGGAAATAATGGGAAGATGGAAATGGGAATGGGGATAGGAATAATGGGAAAATGGGAATGGGGATGGGAATAATGGGAAAATGGGAATGGGAATAATGGGATGGTGGGAATAGGAAAAATGGGAATAGGAATAATGGGAATAATGGGAAAACAGGAATGGTGGGAATAATGGGAATGGTGGGAATGGTGGGAATGAGGATGGGAATAATGGGAATGGTGGGAATGGGAACAATGGGAACAATGGGAACAGCGGGAATGGGAACAATGGGAATATTGGGAACAATGGGAACAGTGGGAATGGGAACAATCGGAACAATGGGAATGGGAACAGTGGGAATGGGAACAATGGGAACAATGGGAATGGGAACAGTGGGAACAATGGGAATGGGAACAGTGGGAGTGGGAACAATGGGAATGGGAATATTGGGAATGGGAACAGTGGGAACAATGGGAATGGGAACAGTGGGAGTGGGAACAATGGGAATGGGAATATTGGGAATGGGAACAGTGGGAACAATGGGAATGGGAACAATGGGAACAATGGGAATGGGAACAATGGAAATGGGAACAATGGGAACAATGGAATGGGAGCAGTGGGAATGGGAACAATGGGAACAGTGGAATTGGGAACAGTGGGAACAATGGAATGGGAGCAGTGGGAACAACAGGAGCTGCCCGTGCCAGGCTGGTGCTGCCCGACCCCGCCGTGTCCCCGGCCCGAGGATCCGAGGCTGAGCCCGAGGATTGTTCCTCAGGTACGGATCTGTCACCCCTGTCCCCAGTGTCCCCAGTGTCCCCAGTGTCCCTGCAGTGTCCCCATGTCCCCTGTGTGTCCCCACAGCCGGCAGTGACCCCGAGCCCTCGCGCCGGGCCCCTCCCGTGCCGGAGGCGCCGCAGGAGCCGGGGGGGGCCGGGATTGGGGACCCTGAGCCCGAATCCCCGCGGGACCCCGAGCCCAGCCCGGCCCTGGGGGGGCCCAGAGCCCCGGGGGGAGCCGGAGTGGCCGAGGCTGCGCTGGAGGACGGTGAGAGCCTGGGGGGGAACCCCAAATTATTGATTTCCATTCCTTATTCCCTGGGGAAAATCCCAAATTACTGATTGACATCCCTCCATTCCCTGGGGAAACCCCAAATTACTGAGTGAAATCTGTTATTCCTTCAGGAAATCCTAAATTCCTGAGTAACATCCCTTATTCCCTCAGGAAAATCCCAAATTCCCAATTTCCATCCCTTATTACTTCAGGAAAATCCCAAATACCTGAGTAACATTCCTTATTCCTTCAGGAAAACCCCATATTCCTGATTTTCATCCCTTATTCCTTCAGAAAAGCCCCAAATTTCCATCCCTCCATTCCTTTAGGAAACCCCAAATTCCTGATTTCCATCCTCCATTCCCTGGGGAAAATCCCAAATTCCTGATTGTCCTTCCTTATTCCCTCAGGAAATCCCAAATTCCCGATTTCCATCCCTTATTCCCTCAGGAAAATCCTAAATTCCTGATTGTCCTTCCTTATTCCCTCAGGAAAACCCCAAATTCCTGATTTTCATCCTTTATTCCCTCAGGAAAATCCCAAATTCCTGATTTTCATCCTTTTTTCCCTCAGGAAAATCCCAAATTCCTGATTTTATCCCTCCATTCCCTCAGGAAAATCCCAAATTCCTGATTTTATCCCTCCATTCCCTCAGGAAAATCCCAAATTCCTGATTTTATCCCTCCATTCCCTCAGGAAAATCCCAAATTTTCCTCCCTTATTTCATCAGGAGGAAATCCCAAATTCCTGATTTCCATCCCTTTATTCCCTCAGTAAAATCCCAAATCCTGATTATTTTTTTCCCCATCCTGATTATTTTTTTTTCCCCATCCCAATCCCAGTGGAGACCCTGCGGCGCCTGATCGTCCGGAGGCTCCGGCCGGGCCGCGACCCCGACGACGACGACAACGTCACCCTCACACCATCCAACCAGGAATTCCCAAAATCCAGCAGGGAATTCCCAAAATCCAGCAGGGAATTCCCAAAATCCAACCAGGACTTTCCAGTATCCAGCCAGGAATTCCTAAAATCCGGCCGGGAATTCCCAAAATCCAACCAGGACTTTCCGGTGTCCAGTCAAGAATTCCCAAATTCCAGCCAGGAATTCCCAAAATCTGGTCGGGATTTTCCAACATCCAGTTGGGATTCTGTGCTCTCCAGTCAGGATTTTCCAATGTCCAGTCAGGATTTTCCAATGTCCAGCAGGGATTTGGTGATGTCCAGCCAGGAATTCCCAACGTCCAGCCAGGATTTTGCGACGTCCAGCCGGGATTTTCCGATATCCGGTCGGGATTTTCCGACGTCCAGTCAGGATTCAACCACATCCAGTTGGGATTTTCCAATGTCCAACCAAGAATTCCCAATTTCCAACCAAGAATTCCCAATGTCCAGCCAAGAATTCCCAATTTCCAGCCAAGAATTCCCAATGTCCAGCCAAGAATTCCCAATGTCCAGCCAAGAATTCCCAATGTCCGGTCAGGAATTCCCGACGTCCGGCCGCGATTCCGTGACTTCCAGTGAGGATTCGGTGATGTCCGGTCAGGAATTCCCAAAGTCCAGTCAGGATTCAGCTGTGTCCAGCTGGGAATTCCCAATGTCCAGTCGGGATTTTTCAGTGTCCAGTCAGGAATTCCCAATGTCCAGCCAGGATTTGGTGATGTCCAGTCAAGAATTCCCAAAATCCGCTCAAGAATTCCCAAAATCCGCTCAGGAATTCCCAATGTCTGGTCAGGAATTCCCAAAATCCGGTCAAGAATTCCCAAAATCCCATCAGGAATTCCCAAAATCCGGTCAAGAATTCCCAAAATCCGCTCAGGAATTCCCAAAATCTGGTCAGGAATTCCCAATGTCTGGTCAAGAATTCTCAAAATCCCATCAGGAGTTCCCAAAGTTTGGTCAAGAATTCCCAAAATCCGGTCAAGAATTCCCAAAATCCCATCAGGAATTCCCAAAATCCCATCAGGAATTCCCAAAATCCCATCAGGAATTCCCAAAATCCGGTCAAGAATTCCCAAAATCCCATCAGGAATTCCCAAAATCCCATCAGGAAGGGCCGGAGCGGCCGGAGCCCAACGGGATCCAAATCAACCGCAAAGGTAAAGGGGGGATTTGGGATTTGGGGGATTTGGGGATTTTGGGATTTGGGGTGGGAATTGGGATTTTTGGGGTGAGATTTCGGATTTTTGGGGTGGGAATTGGGATTTTTGGGGTGGGATTTGGGGTGGGAATTGGGGATTTTGGGGGTGGGAATTTGGAGGAATTGGGATTTTTGGGGTGGGAATTTGGAGGAATTTGGGGATTTTTGGGATGGGATTTGGGATTTTTGGGGTGGGATTTGGGGTGGGAATTGGGGATTTTGGGGGTGGGAATTTGGAGGAATTGGGATTTTTGGGGTGGGATTTGGGATTTTTGGGATGGGAATTGGGGCAGGAATTGGGATTTTGGGGTGGGAATTGGGAATTTTGGGATGGGAATTGGGGTGGGAATTGGGATTTTTGGGGTGGGAATTGGGATTTTTGGGGTGGGAATTTGGAGGAATTTGGGATTTTGAGGTGGGAATTGGGGCAGGAATTGGGATTTTTGGGGTGGGATTTGGGATTTTGGGGATTTGGGATTTTGAGGATTTGGGATTTTGGGGTGGGAATTGGGAATTTTGGGGTGGGATTTAAGGTAGGAATTGGGGATTTTTGGGATGGGATTTGGGGCAGGAATTGGGATTTTTGGGATGGGATTTTGGGAGGAATTGGGATTTTGGGATGGGATTTGGGATTTTTGGGATGGGATTTGGGGCAGGAATTGGGATTTTTGGGATGGGATTTGGGATTTTGGGATGGGATTTGGGGCAGGATTTGGGATTTTTGGGATGGGATTTGGGATTTTCGGGATGGGAATTTGGGGCAGGAATTGGGATTTTTGGGATGGGAATTGGGGTGGAATTTAGGGGATTTTGGGGTGGGAATTTGGGATGGATTTGAGGTGGGAATTGATGGGAAAATTCCCTGCTGGGATTTGGGGTCTCAGTCCCTGTCCCTGTCCCTGTTTGGGATTTGGGATTTTATTCCCTGCTCCTTTTTGGGATTTGGGATTTGGGATTTTGTTCCCTTTTCCTTTTTGGGATTTGGGATTTTATTCCCATTTCTTTTTTGGGATTTGGGATCTCCTTCCCAGATTTGGGGTCTCCTTCCCTGGGTGCTGATTTGGGGTTTTGGGGTTTGGGGCTGATTTTGGGGTGCTGATTTTTGGGAATTGATTTTGGGAATTCTGATTTTGGGATTCTGATTTTGGGGGTTGATTTTTTTTGGGTGTTGATTTTGGGAATTAATTTTGGGGTTAATTTTGGGATGTTGATTTTTTGGGATGTTGATTTTGGGATTAATTTTGGGGTGTTGATTTTTTGGGGTGCTGATTTTGGGATGTTGATTTTTTGGGATTAATTTTGGGATGTTGATTTTGGGATGTTGATTTTTTGGGGTGCTGATTTTGGGATGTTGATTTTGGGATGTTGATTTTGGGATGTTGATTTTGGGATGTTGATTTTTTGGGGTGCTGATTTTGGGATCCCAGTTTTGCCTGCTGGCTGCTAATTAACTTTGGCCTTCTAATTAATTTGGGGTGCTGATTTTGGGGGTGCTAATTAATTTTGGCTGCTGATTTTGGGGATTTTTGGGGTGCTAATTTGGGGTGCTAATTAATTTTGGGGTGCTAATTAATTTTGGGGTGCTAATTTTGGGTGTTAATTAATTTTGGGTGCTGATTTTGGGGTGTTAATTAATTTTGGGGTGCTGATTTTGGGTGTTAATTAATTTTGGGGCGCTGATTTTGGGGTGCTAATTAATTTCTGGGGTGCTAATTAATTTGGGGTGTTAATTAGGGGATGCTGATGAACTAATGAAATGCTAATTAACTAATTGGGGTGCTAATTGGTGGTGGGGCTGCTCCCCCTCCCCCCCCCCCCCCCCCCCCCCCCCCCCCCTTTTTTTTGGGGGGCCCAGCCCAGGAGGAGGGGCCAGAGGAGGCCACGCCCCCGAGCGGCTGCAGCCAATCAGAGCCCGAGCTGCGGGAAGGAGGCGGAGCCAGCGCCGAGGGTAACGCCCCCTCCCCAAAAAAAAAAAAAAAAATCCCAAAAATTCCTGAAAGGGCCCAAAAAAATCCCAAAAAATGGGGCCAAAAATACCAAAAAGGGCTCCAAAAAATCCAAAAAAATGGGGCCAAAATTAAAGGGTCCCAAAAAATAAAAAAAAATCCAAAAAGGGCCCAAAAATCAAAAAAAATGGGCCCAAAATTAAAGGGTTCCAAAAAACCCAAAATCCCAAAAAGGGGCCCAAAAATCCAAAAAAATGAGCCCCAAAATAAAAGGGTTCCAAAAATCCTAAAAAGGGGTCCCAAAAATCCCAGAAAGGATCCAAAAAATCCCAAAAAATGGGCCCCAAAACATAAAGGGTTCCAAAAATCCCAAAATCCCAAAAAGGGGCCCCAAAAATACCAAAAAATGGGTCCCAAAGTAAAAGGGTTCCAAAAATCCCAAAATCCCAAAAAGGGGCCTCAAAAATCCCAAAAAGGGCCCCAAAAATAAAAGGGTTCCAAAAATCCCAAAAAACCCAAAAAATGGGCCCCAAAAATCCCAGAAAGGATCCAAAAAATCCCAAAAAAATGAGCCCAAAAATAAAAAGGTTCCAAAAATCCCAAAAAGGGTCCCAAAAAACAAAGGGGTTCCAAAAAATCAAAAAAATCCAAAAAGAGCCAAAAAAAATCCCAAAAAATGGGCCCCAAAAATACCAAAAAGGGCTCCAAAAAACCCAACAAAAGGCCCCAAAAATCCCAAAAAAGGCCCCAAAAATCCCAAAAGGGCCACCAAGAGTCCCCTGGGGGCCACCAAGAGTCCCCTGGGGGCCACCAAGAGTCCCCTGGGGGCCACCAAGGCCACCCCCCCCCAGGTGTCCCCTGATGTCCCCTCCCTGTCCCTTTTTCCAGGGAATTTTTTCTACCTGAGCCTCCCCACGGGACCCCCCCGGCCTGGAGGGGACGTTGGGGACATCGCTGGGGACATCCCTGGGGACAGGGCTGGCCCTGGGGACATCCCTGGGGACATCCCTGGGGACATCCCTGGGGACATCCCTGGGGACATCAGGGACACGGAGCTGATCCTGGGGACCCTGGAGGGGCTGCGGGGGAAACTGCTGAGCCTGATGGTGAGACTTGGGGACATTGGGGACATTGATGGGGACATTAATGGGGACATCAATGGGGACATTGGGGACAGGGAAACTGCTGAGCCTGATGGTGAGACTTGGGGACATTGGGGACATTGATGGGGACATTAATGGGGACATCAATGGGGACATTGGGGACAGGGAAACTGCTGAGCCTGATGGTGAGACATGGGGACATTGGGGACATCAATGGGGACATTAATGGGGACATTGGGGACATCACTGGGGACATCAATGGGGACAGGGAAACTGCTGAGCCTGATGGTGAGACTTGGGGACATTGGGGACATTGGGGACATCACTGGGGACATTGGGGACATCATTGGGGACAGGGGAAACTGCTGAGCCTCATGGTGAGACTTGGGGACATTGGGGACATTAATGGGGACATTGGGGACATTGGGGACATCAATGGGGACATTGGGGACATTCATGGGGACATGGGGACATCACTGGGGACATTGGGGACAGGGAAACTGCTGAGCCTGATGGTGAGACTTGGGGACATTGGGGACATTGGGGACATCAATGGGGACATCAATGGGGACAGGGAAACTGCTGAGCCTGATGGTGAGACATGGGGACATTAATGGGGACATTGGGGACATTGGGGACATTGGGGACAGGGAAACTGCTGAGCCTGATGGTGAGACTTGGGGACATTGGGGACATTAATGGGGACATGGGGACATTGGGGACATCACTGGGGACACTGGGGACAGGGGAAACTGCTGAGCCTGATGGTGAGACCTGGGGACATTGGGGACATTAATGGGGACATTACTGGGGACATTGATGGGGACATTGGGGACAGGGAAACTGCTGAGCCTGATGGTGAGACCTGGGGACATTAATGGGGACATTGGGGACATTGGGGACATTGGGGACATCAATGGGGACATTGGGGACATCACTGGGGACAGGGAAACTGCTGAGCCTGATGGTGAGACTTGGGGACATTGGGGACATTGGGGACATCAATGGGGACATTGGGGACATTGGGGACATCACTGGGGACATTGGGGACATCAATGGGGACAGGGAAACTGCTGAGCCTGATGGTGAGACTTGGGGACATTGGGGACATGGGGACATTGGGGACATTAATGGGGACACTGGGGACATCACTGGGGATATGGAGATATTGGGGACATTAATGGGGACTTGGGGACATTGGGGACAGGGGAACTGCTGAGCCTCATGGTGAGACACTGGGGACATTGGGGACATCAGTGGGGACATTGGGACATTAATGGTGACATTGGGACATCACTGGGGACATGGAGGGGACATGCAGGGGGACATGGGGACATTAACGGGATCCTGGAATGGGGACACTGAGGGGACATAAAGGGGACAGAGAGGGACACCCCACGTGTCCCCAGAGTGTCCCCAGCGTGTCCCCAGAGTGTCCCCAACGTGTCCCCAACGTGTCCCCAACGTGTCCCCCCAGGCCCTGGAAGCCGCTCACCGGCAGCTGCTGCGCTCGCTGGCGGGGGGTGATGGCGCCGTCCCCAACGTCCCCAACGCCATCCCCACTGTCCCCAACGCTGTCCCCAGTGTCCCCAATGCCATCCCCAGTGTCCCCAACGCCGGCCCCGGGCGGGCCCCGCCCCCCCCCCAGCTCGTCCCGAGCCCCGCGGGGACAACCTGGGACTGGGACTGGGACTGGGACTGGGACTGGGACTGCCACCCCTGGCACAGGTGAGAGCCACCCCAGTGTCACCCCAGTGTCACCCTGAGTGTCAACCCTGAATGTCACCCTGAATGTCACCTCAGTGTCACCCTGAATGTCACCCCAGTGTCACCGCCATTAATTCCCCCATTATTTCCCATTATTTCCCATTAATTCCATTATTCTCCCCATTATTCCCCCATTATTTCCATTATTTCACCATTAATTTACTTATTAATTCCCCCATTAATTCCCCATTATTTCCCATAAATTCCCCCATTAATCCCCCATTATTCCCCCATTATTTCTGTTATTCCCCCATTAATCCCTCATTAATTCCCATTAATCCCCCATTAATTCCCCCATTAATTCCCCCATTATTCCCATTAATCCCCCATTATTCCCCCATTAATTTCCCATTAAATCCCTCATTAACTCCCATTAATTCCCCATTATTCCCATTAATTTTCCCATTAATTCCCCCATTAATTCCCATTAATTCCCCCATAAATCTCCCATTAATTCCCATTAATCCCCAATTAATTCCCATTAATCCCCCATTAATTCCCCCATTAATCCCCCATTATTCCCCCATTATTCCCATTAATTTCCCATTAATCCCCCATTATTTCCCCATTAATTCCCCCATTAATTCCCATTATTCCCCCCATTATTTCCCATTAATCCCCCATTAATTCCCCATTAATCCATTATTCCCATTAATTCCCCCATTAATTCCCATTAATTCCCCATTAATTCCCCCATTAATCCCCATTAATCCCCCATTAATTTCCCTATTAATTCCCCCATTAATTCCCCATTAATTCCCCATTAATTCCCCATTAATTCCCCCATTATTTCCCCCATTAATTCCCCCATTATTTCCCCCATTATTCTCCCATTGTTCCCATTAATTCCCCAATTAATTCCTCATTATTTTCCATTACTTCCCCATTAATCCCCCCATTATTCCCACTATTTCCCCATTAATTCCCCCATTATTTCCCCTATTATTTCCCCCATTAATTCCCCCATTATTTTCCCCATTATTCCCCCATTATTTCCCATTAGTCCCTCATTAATTCCCCATTAATTCCCCATTAATTCCCCCATTAATCCCCCATTAATTCCCATTAATCCCCCCATTATTCCCATATTAATTCCCATTAATTTCCCATTAATTCCCCATTATTTCCTATTAATTCCCCCATTATTCCCACTATTTTCTCTATCAATTCCCCCATTATTCCCATTAATTCCCCCATTAATCCCCCATTAATTCCCATTATTCCCCTCATTAATCCCCCATTAATCCCCCATTAATACCCCATTATTCCCATATTAATTCCCATTAATTTCCCATTAATTCCCCATTATTTCCCCTATTATTTCCCCCATTAAATCCCCCATTAATTCCCCATTAATTCCCCCATTAATTCCTACATTATTCCCATTAATCTCCCATTATTCCCCCATTAATCCCCCATTATTTCCATTAATCCCCCATTAATTCCCATTATTTCCCTCATTATTTCCCATTAATTCCCATTAATTCCCCCATTATTCCCATTAATCCCCCATTAAATCCCTCATTAATCCCCATTAATCCCCCATCAATTCCCCCATTAATTCCCCTATTAATTCTCATTATTCCCCCATTAATTCCCCCATTATTTCCCATTAATTCCCCCATTAATTCCCCTTTTTTTCCCTCATTATTTCCATTAATTTCCCTATTATTTCCCCCATTAATTCTCATTAATCCCCCATTATTCCCATTAATTCCCCCATTAATTCCCCCATTAATTCCCATTAATCCCCCCATTATTCCCATTAACTCCCCCATTAATTCCCATTAATTCCCCATTATTTCCTATTAATTCCCCCACTATTCCCACTATTTTCTCTATCAATTCCCCCATTATTCCCATTAATTCCCCCATTAATCCCCCATTAATTCCCATTATTCCCCTCATTAATCCCCCATTAATCCCCCCTTAATCCCCCATTATTCCCCCATTATTTCCATTAATTTCCCATTAATTCCCCATTATTTCCCATTAATCCCCCGTTATTTCCCATTAATTCCCATTCATTCCCCATTAATTCCCCCATTATTCCCATTAATTTCCCTGTTATTTCCCCCATTAATCCCCATTAATCCCCATTAATTCTCTTTATTTTTACTCCCCCAGGCTGGGCCAGCCCCTCCCACCTCTAACCCGGGCGGGGGGGGGACGGGCTGGACTTTCCCTCCCCTCCCCCCACCCCCGCTGGGAATTCCGGAACGTTCCACTGGGGAACCCCCCCGGACAGACGGACAGACGGACGGACAGATGCACTTTGTTGGGAATTTCCCCTTTTTTCACCCCAAAAAAACAACAAAAACCCCCAAAAAAAATCCTATAAATATGTACGTACTGCCCTCCCCCACCCTGCCCATGTAAATACCCCTGGGGACAATGGGGGGGTGACACGGTGACAATCGGGGGGTGGCACCCCCACAATCCCGGGATTTACCCCCCACAGAAAAATGAAAATAAATCCTGGATTTTTCCCCAAAAAATTCTGGGTTTTTCCTTAAAAATTTCTGATTTTTTTCCTTAAAATTTGAGGTTTTTTCCCTTAAAATTCTGTGATTTCCTCAAAAAAAATCTGGATTTTTCCCCAAATTCCTGGATTTTTTCCCTCAAAATTCCAGATTTTTTTCCCTCAAAATTTCAGATTTCCCCTCCAAAATCCTGGATTTTTTTCCTCAGAATTCCTGAATTTTCCCTCAAAAAATCCTATTTTTTCTCTCAATATTCCAGATTTTTTTCCCTCAAAATCTTAGATTTTTTCCAAAAATTCCAAATTTTTTCCCTTAAAATTTCAGGATTTCCCCCCCAAAAATCCTGGATTTTTCCTCAAAAATTTCTGATTTTTTTCCTTAAAATTTCAGGTTTTTTCCCTTAAAATTCTGGGATTTCCTCTAAAAAAATTCCTGTTTTTTTCCACAAATTCCTGGATTTTTTACCTCAAAATTTCAGATTTTTTTCCCTCAAAATTCTGGGATTTCCTAAAAAAAATTCTGGATTTTTTCCATAAAATTCCAGATTTTTTTCCCTTAAAATTTCAGGATTTCCACCCCAAAAAAATCCTGGATTTTTGCTCCCCAAATCCTGGATTTTCCTAAAAAATTCCTGATTTTTTCCCTTAAAATTCTGGATTTTTTCCTCAAAATTCCAGATTTTTTTCCTTAAAATTTCAGGATTTCTCAAAAAAAATCCTGGATGTTTTTCTCTAAAATTCCAGATTTTTCCCTCAAAAATTCCTGATTTTTTCCCTTAAAATTCCAGATTTTTTTCCCTCAAAATCCTGGATTTTTCCTTAAATTTCTGGATTTTTTCCCTTAAAATTTCAGGATTTCCACCCAAAAAATCCTGGATTTTTCCCCCCAAAATTCCTGATTTTCAAAAAAAATTCCTGATTTTTTCCCTTAAAATTTCAGGTTTTTTCCTTCAAAATTCTGGGATTTCCTCAAAAAAAATTCTGGATTTTTCCCCAAATTCCTGGATTTTTTTTCCCTTAAAATTCCAGATTTTTTCCCTTAAAATTCCAGATTTTTTCCCTCAAAATTCCTGGATTTAAAAAAAAAAGTCCTGATTTTTTTCCTTAAAATTTCAGGTTTTTTTCCTCAAAATTCTGGGATTTCCTCTAAAAAAAAATCTGGATTTTCCCTCAAATTCCTGGATTTTTTACCTCAAAATTTCTGATTTTTTCCCTTAAAATTCTGGGATTTCCTCTTAAAAATATTCTGGATTTTTCCCCAAATTTCTGGATTTTTTCCCTTAAAATTTCAGAATTTCCACCCCAAAAAATCCTGGATTTCTCCCCAAAAAATTCTGTGTTTTTCCTCAAAAATCCAGATTTTTTTCCTTAAAATTTCAGGTTTTTTTCCCTCAAAATTCTGGGATTTCCTCTAAAAAAATTCCTGTTTTATTCCTCAAAATTCCAGATTTTTTCCCTTAAAATTTCAGGATTTCCACCCCAAAAATCCTGGATTTTTCCTCAAAAATTCCTGATTTTTTCCCTCAAAATTCCAGACTTTTTCCCTCAAAATTCCTGGATTTTAAAACAAATTCCTGATTTTTTTTCCTCAAAAATTTCAGATTTTTCCCCTCAAAATCCTGGATTTTTTCCATAAAATTCCACATTTTTTCCCTTAAAATTTCAGGATTTCCACCCCAAAAAATCCTGGATTTTTGCTCCCCAAAATTCCTGATTTTCAAAAAAAATTACTGATTTTTTTCCTTAAAATTTCAGGTTTTTTCCCTCAAAATTCTGGGATTTCCTCCAAAAAAAATTCTGGATTTTCTGTATGGGATTTATTTTATGGGATTTTTGGGATTTTTAATGGGATTTTTGGGATTTATTTTCTGGGATTTGGGGTTCAGGAATTCCGGGGCTGTGTCCCCAAAATGCTCTGGGGGTGGGGCAGGGGTGGCACTGTCCCTGGGAGGGTGACACTGTCCCCAAAGGCTGTGACACTGTCACCAGGGGGTGTGACATTGTTCCTGAGAGGGTAACACTGTCCCCAGGGGTGTGACATTGTCCTGGGGATGTCACCGTGTCCCCAGGCTGTGACAATGTCTCCAAGAGGTGTGACAATGTCCTGGGTGTGACAATGTCCTGGGTGTGACAATGTCCTGGGTGTGACAATGTCCCTGAGAGGGTGACAATGTCCCCAGGGGTGTGAAAAAGTCCCTGGGTGTGTGACAGTGTCCCCACGGTGTGTGACAATGTCTCCAAGAGGTGGGACACTGTCCCAAGGTGTGTGGCACTGTCCCCAGGGGTGTGACACTGTACCCAGGTATGTGACAATGTCCTGGGTGTGTGACACTGTCCCCAGAGGTGTGACACTGTCCCCAGGGTGTGTGGCACTGTCCCTGGGTATGTGACAATGTCCCCAGGGGTGTGACACTGTCCTGGGTGTGTGGCACTGTCCCTGAGAGGGTGACACTGTCCTGGGTGTGTGGCACTGTCCCCAGGGTGTGACAATGTCCCTGAGAGGGTGACAATGTCCCTGGGTGTGTGACACTGTCCCAAAGGGGTGTGACACTGTCCCTGGGTGTGTGGCACTGTCCCCAGGGTGTGACACTGTCCTGGATATGTGACACTGTCCCCAGGGTATGTTACAATGTCCTGGGTGTGTGACAATGTCCCTGGGTGTGTGGCACTGTCCCCAGAGGTGTGACAATGTCCTGGGTGTGTGGCACTGTCCCTGAGAGGGTGACAATGTCCCCAGGGTATGTGACGATGTCCTGGCTGTGTGGCACTGTCCCCAGGGGTGTGACACTGTCCTGGATATGTGACACTGTCCCCAGGGTATGTTACAATGTCCTGG
Source organism: Catharus ustulatus (assembly GCF_009819885.2). NCBI lineage: Eukaryota > Metazoa > Chordata > Aves > Passeriformes > Turdidae > Catharus > Catharus ustulatus. The sequence continues at coordinate 2,732,621 of NC_046250.1, read as the reverse complement.
GTGTGTGACAATGTCCCCAGGGTGTGTGACAATGTCTCCAAGAGGTGGGACAATGTCCCTGAGAGGGTGACAATGTCCCTGGGTGTGTGGCACTGTACCCAGGTGTGTGACACTGTCCCTGAGAGGGTGACACTGTCCCCAAGGGGTGTGACAATGTCCCTGGGTGTGTGACACTGTCCCGGGGATGCCACTGTGTCTGTAGGCTGTGACAATGTCCCTGGGTGTGTGGCACTGTCCCCAGGGTGTGACAATGTCCTGGGTGTGTGGCACTGTCCCAAAGGGATGTGACAATGTCCCCAGGGGTGTGACACTGTCCTGGATATGTGACACTGTCCCCAGGGTATGTGACAATGTTGTGGGTGTGTGACACTGTCCCCGAGAGGTGTGATAATGTCCCCAGGGGTGGGTGGCACTGTCCAGGGGATGTCACCGTGTCCCCAGGGTATGTGACAATGTCCTGGCTGTGTGACAATATCCTGGGTGTGTGGCACTGTCCCCAGGCTGTGACAATGTCTCCAAGAGGTGGGACACTGTCCTAAAGGGGTGTGACACTGTCCCTGGGTGTGTGGCACTGTACCCAAGTGTGTGACACTGTCCCTGAGGGTGTGACACTGTCCCTGAGAGGGTGACACTGTGTCTGCAGGCTGTGACAATGTCCTGGGTGTGTGACACTGTCCCTGGGTATGTGACAATGTCCCCAGGGTGTGACAATGTCCCCAGGGTATGTGACAATGTACTGGCTGTGTGGCACTGTCCCCAGAGGTGTGACAATATCCTGGGTGTGTGGCACTGTCCCAAAGGGGTGTGGCACTGTCCCTGAGTGTGTGACACTGTCCCCAGGGGGTGACAAAGCCGAGCCGGGTGACAATGCTCCGGTTTATTTACAAGCTGGTGGCGGGGAGGTGGCACCGTCCCTGTCCCTGTCCCTGTCCCCTGTCCCCTGTCCCTGTCCCCTGTCCCTGTCCCTGTCCCCTGTCCCTGTCCCTGTCCCCTGTCCCTGTCCCTGTCCCCTGTCCCTGTCCCTGTCCCCAGGGCTCCCAGTTCCCCGGGAGTGGCCCTTCAGCCACAAGGGACAGGAGGGGACAGCAGGGACAGGAGGGGACAGCAGGACACTGCCCCAATGTCCCCTTGTCCCCTCAGGGTCCTTGGCACGGTCGGGGAGGAGCGGTGGCACCTCTGGTGTCACTTCTGGTGTCACCTCCTGGTGGCACTTCCTGGTGTCTTCAGTGTTACCTCCTGGGTGTCCCCAGGGTCGGGTTCTTGGTGTCCTTGATGTCACATCCCAGGTGTCCTTGGTGTCCTGTTCTTGGTGTCCCCAATGTCACAGCCGTGGTGTCCCCAGTGTCCATTTCAATGTCCCCAGTGGCACAAGGTGAAGATCTTGTCCCCAATGTCCCCAGTGTCCATTTCAATGTCACAAAGTGAAGATCTCGTCCTCGCTGTTCCTGACGTCCCCAATGTCCCATTTCAGTGTCACACTGATGTCCCCAATGTCCCCATTGATGTCCCCAATGTCACAAAATGAAGATCTCGTCCTCGCTGTCCCCAATGTCCCCAGTGTCCCATTGATGTCCCCAGTGTCCCCAATGTCCCCAGTGTCACAAGGTGAAGATCTCGTCCTCGCTGTCCCTGATGTCCCCAGTGTCCCACTGATGTCCCCAATGTCACAAGGTGAAGATCTCGTCCTCGCTGTCCCCAATGTCCCAGTGATGTCCCCAATGTCACAAGGTGAAGATCTCGTCCTCGCTGTCCCACTGATGTCCCCAATGTCCCATTGATGTCCCCAGTGTCCCCAGTGTCCCTGTTGTCACAAGGTGAAGATCTCATCCTTGCTGTCCCTGATGTCCCCAATGTCCCATTTCAGTGTCCCCATTGATGTCCCCATTGTCACAAGGTGAAGATCTCGTCCTCGCTGTCCCATTGATGTCCCCAATGTCCCATTGATGTCCCCAGTGTCCCACTGATGTCCCCAATGTCACAAGGTGAAGATCTCGTCCTCGCTGTCCCCAATGTCCCAGTGATGTCCCCAATGTCCCAGTGATGTCCCCAATGTCCCACTGATGTCCCCAGTGTCACAAGGTGAAGATCTCGTCCTCGCTGTCCCATTGATGTCCCCAGTGTCCCCAATGTCCCATTGATGTCCCTGTTGTCACAAGGTGAAGATCTCGTCCTCGCTGTCCCTCAGCGCCGCCGCTCTCGGTGTCCTGGTCAGGGGTCGAGGTCCCAGCCGGGCCCCCCGGGGGGACACGGGGACAGGGCCACCCCCAGGGCTGTGGGGACACACAGTGACACCAGGGTGGCACTGCCACCACCCCCGGGGCTGTGGGGACACACAGTGACACCAGGGTGGCACTGCCACCACCCCCGGGGCTGTGGGGACACACAGTGACACCAGGGTGGCACTGCCACCACCCCCGGGGCTGTGGGGACACACAGTGACACCAGAGTGGCACTGTCACCACCCCAGGGACACACAGTGACACCAGAGTGGCACTGCCACCACCCCAGGCCACGCTCCCAGCTCCAGCCTTGCTGGGCCTGGTTTAGCTCAGTTTGATCTCGATTTAATCTCAATTTTATCTCAATTTTATCTCAGTTTTATCCCAATTTTATCTCAATTTTATCTTGATTTTATCTCAATTTTATTTCCATTTTATTTCAGTTTTATCCCAATTTTATCTCAATTTAATCACAATTTTATCCCAAATTTATCTCAATTTAATCTTGATTTTATCCCAATTTTATGCCAATTTCATCTCAATTTCATTTCAATTTCATCTCAATTTTATGTCAATTTCATCTCGATTTCATCTCAATTTTATCTCGATTTTATCTCAATTTTATCTGGATTTTATCCCAAATTTTTCCCAAATTTCCCTCCCAGTTCCCTCCCAGTTTGCCCCAGTTCCCCTCCCAGTTCATCCCAGTTCATCCCAGTTCCCCCCTGCTATTTCAGCTCTGGAGCTGCTGTGGTGCCCCATCTTGGAGCAACCAAGAAACCCCAAATTTCCCTGATTTTTTCCCCAATTTTTCCCCAGATTTTTTCCCCAGTTCCCTCCCAGTTTGGCCCAGTTCTCTCCCAGTTCATCCCAGTTCAGACCAGTTCAGCCCAGTTCCCAACTGCTATTCTGGCTCTGGAGCTGCTGTGTTGCCTCCTTGGAGCAGCCAGGAAACCCCAATTTCACCCCAAATTTCCTCCAATTTTTACCCAAATTTTGCCCAAATTTCCCCCAAATTTCCCTCCCAGTTTGCCCCCAGTTCCCTCCCAGTTCAGCCCAGTTCAGACCAGTTCCCTCCTGATATTTTGGCTCTGGAACCACTGCCCCATCTCCTTGGAGCAGCCAAGAAACCCCAAATTTCACCCCAAATTTCCTCCAATTTTTACCCAAATTTTTCCCAAATTTTTCCCAAATTTCCCTCCCAGTTTGGCCCAGTTCCCTCCCAGTTCATCCCAGTCCCCCCAGTTCCCACCTGTCACTGTGGCTCTGCAGCTGCTGCGCCGCCTCCTTGGAGCGCCCGATCTCCGCGTCCAGGCGCCGCAGGAAATCCGAGGCCGTGAGGTCGCGGCGGGAGGGCCCGGGGGTGTCCCCAGGGATGTCCCCAGGGATGTCCCCGTCCCCAGGGATGTCCCCAGGGATGTCCCCATCCCCGGGAACGTCCCCAGGGAGGCGCTGGGGGCCCGGGCAGGGCGCGGGGATGAGCAGGGAGGGTTTCAGGAAAATGGTGTCGGACGAGTAGAGGCGGTTGGCGCGTTGGATCTGCTCCATCTGCCGGGATTTGGGATTTGGGGTTGGGATTTGGGATTTGGGGTTGGGATTTGGGGTTGGATTTGGGGTTGGGATTGGGATGGGATTGGATTTGGGATGGGGTTGGGGTGGGGATTGGGGTTGGATTTGGGGTGGGATTGAAATGGAGTTGGGATTTGGGATTGGATTTGGGGTGGGATTGATGGGATTGGGGTTGGGATTGGATTGGGATTTGGGATTGGGATTTGGGATGGGATTTGGGATGGGGTTGGGATTTGGGATGGGGTTGGGATTTGGGATGGGATTTGGGATTGGATTGGGATTTAGGTTTGGATTTGGAGTTGGGGTGAGATTGGATTGGGATTTGGGATTGAGTTTGGGGTTGGGATTGGGATTGGGGTTGGGATTTGGGATTGGATTTGGGGTGGGATTTGGGGTTGGGATTGGGGCTGGGATTGGGGTGGGAGTGAGATTGGATTGGGATTTGGGATGGGGTTGGGGTGGGGATTGGGGTTGGGATTTGGGATTGGATTTGGGGTTAGGATTGGATTTGGGATTGGATTTGGGGTTGGGATTGGGATTTGGGATGGGGTGGGATTGGGGGTGGGATTGGATTTGGAATTGGGGTTGGGATTGGGGATTGGATTTGGGATTTGGGATTGGGGTTGGGGTGGGATTGGGATTTGGGATGGGGTTGGGGTGGGGATTGGGATTGGATTTGGGATTGGGGTGGGATTGGGGTGGGATTGATGGGATGGGGGTATTGGGATTTGGGGCGGGATTGGGATGGTATTGGGGTTGGGATTGGATTGGGATTTGGGATTGGATTTGGGGTTGGGATTGGGATGGGATTGGATTTGGAGTTGGGGTGAAATTTGGGATTGGATTGGGGTGGGTTTGAGATTGGATTTGGGGTGGATTTGGGGTTGGGGTTGGAGTGGGATTGGGATGGGATTTGGATGGGATTGGATTTGGGGTTGGGATTGGGTTGGGATTGGGATGGGATGGATGGGATGGGGTTGGGATGGGATTGGCGTGGGATTGAGATGGGATGGGGGTATTGGGATTTGGGGTGGGATTGGGATGAGTTTGGGGTGGGATTTGGGATTAGATTGGGGTGGGATTGGGATGGGATTGATGAGATGGCATTGAGAGACAAGGATGGAATTGGGATGGGATTGGGATGGGATTGGAGTGGTATTGAGATTGGATTTGGGTGGAATTGGGGTTGGATTTGGGATGGGATTGATGGGATGGCATTGGGGGATTGCGATGGCATTGGGGGACAGGGATGGAATTGGGATGGGATTGGGGAATAGGGATTGGGGTTGGATTTGGGGTGGGATTGGGATGGGATTGATGGGATGGGATTTGGGGATAGGGATGGGGACGGGATTGAACAGGGATTTATGGAATGGGACGGGACGGAACAGAACGGGATGGGGATTGGGACAGGGATGGAATGGGACCAGTATGGGGACAGGGATGGGGACAGGAGAGGGACAGGGATGGGACCAAGATAATGACAGGGAGGGGATGGGGACAGAGACAAGGATGGGATGGGGGAACAGGAGAGGGACAGGGATGGGGACACAGCCCAGGACAGGGATGGGGACACAGCCCAGGACGCGCGAGCGAACCGAACCGGGCCATGCCACCCCGGGATGACCCCTGCGGCCCCCTCCCCTCCCCGCCGTGTCCCCCCGGTGTCCCCGCTCACCGTCACCCCGTAGCGCAGCGCCAGCCCCGGCAGGGTGTCCCCGGGCTGCAGGCGGTGCTCCCGCGGGGCCGGGGCCGCCCCGGCTCGGCCGCTCCCCGCCATGGCCCGCCCGGGGCTGCGGGTCGGGCCCGGCCCCGCCGCTCATGGGGCGCGCTCGGCCCGGGCCCCTCCGAACCGGCGCGGCCGCGCGGCGCCTTCTGGGAGTTGTAGTTCTGCACGGGCCGCCCCCGCCGCCATTCTCACCGAGCCTTCCCGCGCTTGAACTACAACTCCCGTCATGCTGCGGGGCCCGCGCGGGGCGCTCGCTGATTGGTCGCATCTCCCGCGCACTGCCCGCTGGGAAGGGCTCCCCGGAAGCGGCGGCGGCGGTTGCCATGGTGATCGCGGCCTAGCGGGAGCCGCCATGTCCTTTAAGCGCGACGAGAGCGACCCGGGCCCGCTCGGGGCGCTGCAGGTGGGGCCGGGACCCCCCGGGATCCCTCCCCGGGCACCCCCCGGGGATCCCCGGCACCCTCAGCCCCAGCCCCGCCCTCCCCGCGCCACCCCCGGGGCGCGGCCTGAACCCCTCGGGTTCCCTGAGGCCTTCCCTGGGTGTCCCTTGGTGTCCCCTCGAGGTCCCCTCTGAGCCCTTCCCTGACCCCGCTGGGACCCCCAACCCTTCCCTGGGTGTCCCTTGGTGTCCCCTCAGCCCTTCCCGGGGGTGTCCCCTTTGCCAAGCGGGGACAGTGTGGGGACAGTTTGGGTGACCCCGGGGTGGCCCTGCTGTCCCCAGAAGCGCCGTGTGGCCGAGCTGCTGGCCAGCGCCATCCCCGAGGACGAGGCGCTGCTGCTGCGTGACGGCAGGTGAGGGTCCCCTGCTGTCCCCTGGTGTCCCCAAGGTGTCACCACGGTGCCACCACAGTATCCCCTCGCTGTCCCCAGGCTGGCGTGCTCGCTGTGTCCCCACCGGCCCGTGTGTGACACTCTGCAGACGCTGGTGCTGCACAGGGCGGGCAGGAAGCACCTGGACAGTGAGTGCGGGGTCCCCGTGTCACCTGTGCCTGTGTCACATGTCCCTGTGTCACCTGTGTCTGTGTCACGTGTCCATGTGTCACCTGACCCCGTGTGACCTGTCCCTGCATCACCTGTGTCTGTGTCTGTTCCTGTGTCATCTGTCCTGTCCCTGTGTCATCTGTGTCCTCGTGTCACCTGTCCTGTCCTTGTCTCTCTGTCCCCTTTCTGTCCCCTCTGTCCCCTCCCTGTCCCCACAGTGTCCCCCCTGTCCCCATCTGTCCCCTGTGTCCCCAGGCCTGCAGCGTTCCTACGGCCGGCCCCGCTCAGCCCAGGTGACCCCTGAGGGACCCCAGGTGACCCCGGCGGTGACCCCGACCCTGCAGGTGGGCGTGGCCTCCGTGGGTGTAGTTCAAAGTGGGCGTGGCCTCTGAGGGTGTGGTTCGATGTGGGCGTGGCCTCTGATGGTGTGGTTCGATGTGGGCGTGGCCTCTGCGGGTATGGCTGGATGTGGGCGTGGCCTCAGGAGGTGGTTCGATATGGGCGTGGCCTATGTGGGTGTGGTTCGATGTGGGCGTGGCCTCAGTTGCAGTTCACGGGTGGGCGTGGCCTGGGTGTTTGTGTTCCTGAGTGGGCGTGGCCTCACCTGGGCGTGTCCCTGTCCCCTCCCTGTCCCTTCCCTGTCCCCTCCCTGTCCCCTCCCTGTCCCCTGTGTGTCCCCAGGCCCCCCTGCTGGCCCGCACTCGCCGCCTGGCCCGGAGCGCTCTGCTGCCCTCGGCCCCGTACAGCCCCTGCTGCAGGAGAGCGTGAGGGACACTGAGGGGACATTGGGGACATCACTGGGGACACTGGGGGGACACTGGGAACATGGGGACATTGGGGACACTGGGAACACTGGAGGGACATGGGGACATTGGGGACATGGGGACAGTGGGGACATCAATGGGACATTGGGGATATTGGGGACATTGGGGACACACATGGGGATTGGGGACAATGGGGACATTGGGAACACTGGGGACACTGGGACATCATTGGGGACATTGGGGACATCACTGGGGGTTTGGGGACATTGGGGACACTGAGGGGACACTGGGGACATCACTGGGGACACTGGGGGGACATGGGGACATTGGGACATTGGGGACATTGGGGACATTGGGGACACTGGGGACATTGGGGACACTGGGGACACTGGGACATCATTGGGGACATTGGGGACACTGAGGGAAAAATGTGAAAAACAGGAGAAAATGGGAAAAAAAATGGAAATAATAATGAAAAAAAATCTGGGAATTTTTTGGGATTCATCCCCTCAAATCCCTTCTCCCCCTCCCAGGACAAAGAGCTCCAGGATCCCAAAAAATTCCCAAAATTTGTCCAGGAATCCTGAAATCCACACACACAGAGAGGGTGAGAAATCCCCCCAAATTCCAGGGGATTTATGGGAATTTCAGGGAATTATTCCAGGGGTTTTTATGGGAATTCCAGGGGGTTTTATGGGAATTATTCCAGGGTTTTTTATGGGAATTCCATGGGATTTTTATGGGAATTCCAGGGGGTTTTATGGGAATTCCAGGGGGTTTTATGGGAATTATTCCAGGGGGTTTTATGGGAATTCCATGGGATTTTAATGGGAATTCCATGGGATTTTTATGGGAATTCCAGGGGGTTTTATGGGAATTATTCCAGGGGTTTTATGGGAATTCCATGGGATTTTTATGGGAATTATTCCAGGGGTTTTATGGGAATTATTCCAGGGTTTTTTATGGGAATTCCATGGGATTTTAATGGGAATTATTCCAGGGGTTTTTCCAAGGAAATTCCCAATTCCTGCAATTCCCAGCAGCCCCTTCCTGCCTCCCCCAGGTGTTCCCAAGGAAAACAAAGCGGGAAGGAAAGAAAATCCCGGGATTTGTGAAGAGAATTCTCAGATTTCCAAACAGAATTCCCAAATTTCCCAAAAGAATTCCCAAATTTCCCAAAAGAATTCCCAGATTTCCCAAAAGAATTCCCAGATTTCCCCAGGGCCCAGCCCCGAGCGGCTCCGGCTCCTTCGGCACCACCTGAACCTGCGCAGGTGAGTCCAGCCCTGGGGGTTTGGGGGGAAAAAAATCTCAAAAATATAAAAAAAAATTTAAAAAAACAAAGCCAGGAAGTTCCAGAAAAATCAGCTTTAGATATTCCCAAAAATTCCAAAAAAATCCCCACAAAAATCCCCTGAAAAATGCCAAAAATATCCCGAAAAAACAAAAAAATCTGCCCAAAAAATCCATAAAAATCAGCCTTAAATATTCCCCAAAATACAAAAACAATCCTGTACAAAAATCCCAAAAATATCCCAAAAAGTTAAAAACAAATCCAAGAAGTCCCATAAAAATCAGCTTTAGATCTTCCCAAAAATCCAAAAAAAATCCCCACAAAAATCCCTAAAAGATCCCCAAAAATCCCCAAAAAAATCCCAAAAATATCTCCCCAAAAAATAAAAAAATCTCCCCCAAAAATCCATAAAAATCAGCCTTAAATATTCCAAAAAATCCCCAAAAAGTCCTGTAAAAAATCTCAAAAATATCCCAAAAAATAAAAAAAAACAAAGCTAAGAAGTCCCTTAAAAATCAGCTTTAGATCTTCCCAAAAATAAAAAACAATCCCCACAAAAATCCCAAAAATATCCCCAAAAATAAAAGAAAAAATCGCCCCAAAAATTTCAAAATAAATCCCACAAAATGCTCCTAAAATCCTCCAAAAATTTTTAAATAAATCCCAAAAAAATCCCAAAAAAAATGCTTTAAAAATAAAAAAAAATCCTTTAAAAAATAAAAAAAATCCCCAAACCCCCCCCAAAATTTTTTTTAAAAAATCCCAAAAAATCTTCCCAAAATCCTCAAAAAAATTTTAAATAAATCCCAAAAAAATCCCAAAAAATCCCGAAAAAAATCCCAAAAAATCCCCAAAAAATCCCAAAAAAATCCCAAAAAAATCCCCAAAAAAATCCCAAAAAAATCCCAAAAAATCCCAAAAAATCCCCAAAAAATCCCAAAAAAATCCCAAAAAATCCCAAAAAAATCCCAAAAAAATCCCCAAAAAAATCTCCATAAATCCCTCAAAAAAAAAAAAAAAATAAATCTCAAAAAAAATCCCCCAAAAATTCCAATTTTTTCCCTTTCTGCAGCCAGGGCTGGATCCAGGACCCCGCTGGGAATTGGGTCAAGGACGCCAACGCCGAGTTCGACTCCGACGAGGAGGAGCCGCCCCCTCTGCCACCCCCCTGACGTCCCCAAGTGTCCCCAAGTGTCCCCAAACGTCCCCAGAGCCGTGGGAATAAAGTGGAATTTTTTTAGAATTTTTTGTGGATTTTTTGTGGATTTTTTGGGGGGAATGTTGGGATTTTTTTTCAATTTTAGGGGATTTTTTGGGGGATTTTGGGGGATTTTTGGGGAGATTTTTTGGGATTTTTTTTGAGGATTTTTAAGGAGATTTTTGGAGATTTTTTTTGAGGATTTTTTTGGGATTTTGGGGGAATTTTTGGGGGATTTTTTAGGATTTTGGGAGAGAATTTTTGATGATTTTGAGGGGGATTTTTTGGGAGATTTTCAAGGATTTTTGGGGGGATTATTTGAGGATTTTTAAGGGGATTTTTCGAGATTTTTATTTGAATTTTGGGGGGATTTTTTGGGGGATTTTCGAGGATTTTTGGGGGATTTTTTGGGATTTTGGGGAAATTTTGGGGATTTTTTGTGACCCCACAGATCCAGAGGGACACATTTGGCTCCAGTTCATTCCCAGTTCATTCCCAGTTCATTCCCAGTTCATTCCCAGTTCATTCCCAGTTCATTCCCAGTTCATTCCCAGTTCATTCCCAGTTCATTCCCAGCAGCTCCTGAGGGAATTTTTGGGAATTTTTTAGGATTTCTTCTGTTGGCGACCTGGGGGGAGAAAAATGAGGGGGGGGGAGGTCAGGGGTGGGACCCCAAATCCTGCCCAGGGGACACTTGGGGACATCTGGGGACACTTGGGGACAAACCTGGGACCCCAAATCCTGCCCAGAGGACAGTTGGGGACATCTGGTGACCCTTGGTGACCCTTGGAGACCCTTGGTGACCCCTAGGGACCCCTGGGGACATTTGGTGACCCTTGGGGACACCTTGGGGACCCCTGTGGACACTTGGGGACCTTTGGGGACCTTTGGGGACACCTGGGGACACTCCCAGAGCTCCTCTGAAGGTCGGGCAGGCCAAATTCCCCTCCTGGTGGCACTTGGTGACCCTTGGGGACCGCTGGGGACATTTGGTGACCCCTGAGGACCTGTGGGGACATTTGGAGACCCTTAGTGACCCTTGGGTACATTTGGTGACTTGGTGACCCCTTGATGACCCCTGGTGACCCTTGGGGACCCTTGGAGACATTTGGTGACCCCTGGGGACATGTGGGGACCCTTGATGACCCCTGGTGACCCCTGAGGACCCTTGGGGACATTTGGTGACCCTTGGTGACCCTTGGGGGTTCTTGGTGACTCATGGGGACCCTTGGGTACATTTGGTGACCCTTGGTGACCCCTGGTGACCCCTGGTGGCCCCTGGTGACCCCTGGGGATATTTGGTGATCCTTGGTGATCCTGGTGACCCCTGGTGACCCTGGTGACCCCGGTGACCCCGGTGACACTCACGGAGCTCGCTGTTGCGGGTGAGGGCGGCGGCGGCGCGCGCCCGCGGGCCCTGCAGGGTGAAGGTGTAACCGAGGCGCAGCAGGGACGGGCACTGCTCCAGCGTGGCGGCCATGGCCATCTCCACCGTGTCCCCGAGGCGCTGGCACTGTGAGATTGGGGACATTGGCATTGTCATTGTCACTGTCACTGTCATTGTCACATCCCCCAGTGTCCCAGCATGGCCGCCATGGCCATCTCCACCGTGTCACCCAGGCGCTGGCACTGCGGGATTGGGGACATTGTCATTGTCATTGTCACATCCCCCAGTGTCCCCCGCCATGGCCATCTCCACCGTGTCACCGAGGCGCTGGCACTGCAGGATTGGGGACATTGTCATTGTCATTGTCACATCCCCCAGTGTCCCCCGCCATGGCCATCTCCACCGTGTCACCGAGGCGCTGGCACTGCACAGGGGACATTGGCATTGTCATTGTCATTGTCACATCCTCCAGTGTCCCCCCGCCATGGCCATCTCCATGGTGTCCCCAAGGTGCTGGCACTCCAGGGCTGGGGACAGTCAGGTCATTGTCACCTTTCCTGGAGTCCCTGGTGACCTTCCTGTCCCTGTCTGTGTCCCTGTCCCCTCCCTGTCCCTTTGTCACCTGGTTGTCCACCCGCAGCTCGCTCAGGCTCGGGCTGTGCCCCACGGCCCTGCTGTCCCTGTCCCTGTCCCCATTGTCACCTGGTTGTCCACCCGCAGCTCGCTCAGGCTCGGGCTGTGCCCCACGGCCCCCAGGACCCTGTCCCTGTCCCTGCTGTCCCTGCTGTCCCCATTGTCACCTGGTTGTCCCCATTGTCACCTGGTTGTCCACCCTGAGCTCCCTCAGGCTGGGGCTGTGCCCCACGGCCCTGCTGTCCCCTCCCTGTCCCTGCTGTCCCCTCCCTGTCCCCATTGTCACCTGGTTGTCCACCCGGAGCTCGCTCAGGCTGGGGCTGTGCCCCACGGCCCCCAGGACCCTGTCCCTATCCCTGCTGTCCCCATTGTCACCTGGTTGTCCACCCTGAGTTCCCTCAGGCTCGGGCTGTGCCCCACGGCCCCGCTGTCCCTGCTGTCCCTGTCCCTGTCCCTGTCCCTGTCCCCTTTGTCACCTGGTTGTCCACCCTGAGCTCGCTCAGGCTGGGGCTGTGCCCCACGGCCCTGCTGTCCCTGCTGTCCCCATTGTCCCCTCCCTGTCCCCATTGTCACCTGGTTGTCCACTCTCAGCTCGCTCAGGCTGGGGCTGTGCCCCACGGCCCCGCTGTCCCTGCTGTCCCTGTCCCCATTGTCACCTGGCTGTCCCCATTGTCACCTGGTTGTCCACCCGGAGCTCGCTCAGGCTGGGGCTGTGCCCCACGGCCCTGCTGTCCCTGCTGTCCCTGTCCCCATTGTCACCTGGCTGTCCCCATTGTCACCTGGTTGTCCACCCGGAGCTCGCTCAGGCTCGGGCTGTGCCCCACGGCCCTGTTGTCCCCTCCCTGTCCCCACTGTCACCTGGTTGTCCACCCTGAGCTCCCTCAGGCTGGGGCTGTGCCCCACGGCCCCCAGCAGCCGCAGCATCCCCGCGCTGGTGATGAAATTGGACTCGAGGTTGAGGCTCTGCAGGCTCCGGTTGTGCTCCAGCATCTCGGCCACGGCCTGGGGACACCGCGGGGACACCGAGTGACACCACGGGGACACCGCGGGGACACCGAGTGACACCACAGGGACACCGAGTGACACCACGGGGACACCACGGGGACACCACGGGGACACCGAGTGACACCACGGGGACACCGCGGGGACACCACGGGGACACCACGGGGACACCGAGTGACACCACAGGGACACCACAGAGACACCAAGTGACACCACAGGGACACCAGAGTGGCATCAGAGTGGCATTAAAGTGGCACCATGGGGACACTGCCCTTGGTGTCCTGGGGATAGGGGAACGGGCATGGGGGGGAGATTGTCCCCAGATTGATGGGGACATGGGGGACACTGCAGGGACTGTCCCCAAACTGATTTGGGACAGTGGCAGGGATTGTCCCCACATTGATTGGGGACACTGCAGGGATTGTCCCCAAACTGATGGGGACATGGGGGACACTGCAGGGATTGTCCCCAAACTGATGGGGACATGGGCAAGGATTGTCCCCAAACTGATGGGGGACACTGCAGGGATTGTCCCCAAACTGATTTGGGACACTGCAGGGATTGTCCCCAAACTGATGGGGACATGGGGCAGGGATTGTCCCCAAACTGATGGGGACACTGCAGGGATTGTCCCCAAACTGATGGGGACACTGCAGGGATTGTCCCCAAACTGATTTGGGACACTGCAGGGATTGTCCCCAAACTGATGGGGACATGGGGCAGGGATTGTCCCCAAACTGATGGGGACACTGCAGGGATTGTCCCCAAACTGATTGGGGACACTGCAGGGATTGTCCCCAAACTGATTTGGGACACTGCAGGGATTGTCCCCAAACTGATTTGGGACATAGGCAGGGATTGTCCCCAAACTGATTGGGGACACTGCAGGGACTGTCCCCAAACTGATTTGGGACACTGCAGGGATTGTCCCCAGACTGATGGGGACACTGCAGGGATTGTCCCCAGATTGATTGGGGACACTGCAGGGATTGTCCCCAAATATTTGGGGACCTTTAGGGACATGGGGCAGGGATTCCCTCCAAACATGAGGTGACATTTGGGGACACAGAGGTGGGACTGTCCCCAACCTGTCTGGAAAGTGCCCAGGGATGTTTGGGGACAGCTGGGCAGGGACATTTGGGGACAGTTGGGGACTCACGTTGGCCACCAGGTCGTTGCTGCGCGTCCCCACCAGGCTGAGGCTGCGCACGTGGCTGTTGGTCTGGATGGCCTGGCAGATGGCCTGGAGCGTGGGGACAGGGATGTCCTGGGGACACGTGGGGACAGGGGGGGACAGGGGGTCACTGAGGGGCTCAGGGTGTCCCCAGGGGCTGTGGGGACAGGGATGTCCTGGGGACACGTGGGGACAGGGGGGGACACGGGGTCACTGAGGGGCTCAGGGTGTCCCCAAGGGCCATGGGGACAGGGATCCTGGGGACAGGGGGGGACAGGTGGGGACAGGGGGTCACTGAGGGGCTGGGGTGGGACCTGTCACCTTGGGGACATCCTGGGGACACCTTGGGAACACTCAGGGATGGCACCCAACACCCTGACACCATCTGGGGACACCCTGGGGACAGGAACCACCCCCTTGGGGACACCCCAGGGTGGCACACACCCCCCTGGTGACCCTTGGGGACATGTTTGGGACAGAAACCACAACCCTGGGGACACCCTGAGGTGGGACCTGTCACCTTGGGGACACCCTGGGGACACCTTGGGGACACTCAGGGATGGCACCCAACACCCTGACACCATCTGGGGACACGCTGGGGTGGAACCTGTCACCTTGGGGACACCCTGGGGACAGGAACCAGCCCCTTGGGGACACCCTGGGGACAGGAACCACCCCCTTGGGGACACCCCAGGGTGGCACACGCCCCCTGGTGACCCTTGGTGACCCTTGGGGACAGTGGCAGGGCGGTGTCACCTTGATGTTGTTGAGGTTGACGTCCTGCAGCTCGGGGTCGTTGTTCTGCAGCCGCTGCAGCGTCTCGGCCACGTCCGTGGGGTTCGGGGGCTCGTCGGGGACTGGGCGGTACCGGTCCGGCTGCACCACGCCTGGGACAGCGTGGGGACAATGTGGGGACAGCGTGGGGACACCACAGGGACATGGGGACACCATGGGGACAGAGTGGGGACACCATGGGGACAGAGTGGGGACACCATGGGGACACTGTGGGGTTCGGGGGCTCGTCTGGGACCGGGCGGTACCGGTCCGGCTGCATCACGCCTGGGACAGCGTGGGGACATGGGGACAGCGTGGGGACACCACAGGGACACCACAGGGACATGGGGACACCGTGGGGACAGTGTGGGGACACCACAGGGACATGGGGACACCGTGGGGACAGTGTGGGGACACTGGGGTTTGGGGGCTCGTCCGGGACCGGGCGGTACCGGTCCGGGTGCACCACACCTGGGACAGCGTGGGGACATGGGGACACCATGAGGACATGGGGACAGGGCTCAGGGACATGGGGACACCATGGGGACATGGAGACAGGGCTCAGGGACATGGGGACACCATGGGGACGCCACAGGGACACCATGGGGACATGGGGACACTGTGAATCAGGGGCCCAGGTGGTACCGGTCCGGTTGCACCACACCTGGGACATGGGGACACCGTGGGGACAGTGTGGGGACATGAGGACACCCATGGGGACACCACAGGGACATGGGGACACTGTGGGGATACCATAAGGACATGGGGACAGGGCTCAGGGACATGGGGACAGTGTGGGGAGAGTGCTCAGGGACATAGAGACCCTGTGGGGACACCATGGGGACAGCATGGGGACATCGTGGGGCACCACAGGGACACCAGGCCTGTCCCCTGTCCCTTTGTCACACACTGTTGATGCCCTGTCCCTGTCCCCAGTTGTCCCCTGTCCCTCTCCCCATCCCTGTCCCTGTCCCTGTCCCTGTGTCACTCACTGTTGATGCCCTGTCCCCAGCTGTCCCCAGCTGTCCCCAGGTGTGTCCCTCTGTCACTCACTGTTGATGCCCTGTCCCTGTCCCCAGCTGTCCCCAGGTGTGTCCCCGTGTCACTCACTGTCAATGCCCTGTCCCCTGTCCCCATCCCCTGTCCCCGTGTCACTCACTGTTGATGCCCTGTCCCCATCCCTGTCCCCATCCCCTGTCCCCATCCCTGTCCCTGTCCCCATCCCTGTCCCTGTCGCCAGCTGTCCCCAGCTGTCCCCAGGTGTGTCCCTCTGTCACTCACTGTTGATGCCCTGTCCCTGTCCCCAGCTGTCCCCATCCCTGTCCCTGTGTCACTCACTGTTGATGCCCTGTCCCCATCCCTGTCCCCATCCCTGTCCCTGTCCCCTGTCCCTGTCCCCTGTCCCTGTGTCACTCACTGTTGATGCCCTGTCCCCATCCCTGTCCCCATCCCTGTCCCTGTCCCCTGTCCCTGTCCCCTGTCCCTGTGTCACTCACTGTTGATGCCCTGTCCCCAGCTGTCACCAGCTGTCCCCTGTCCCTCTGTCACTCACTGTTGATGCCCTGTCTCTGTCCCCAGCTGTCCCCATCCCTGTCCCTGTGTCACTCACTGTTGATGCCCTGTCCCTGTCCCCAGTTGTCCCCCATCCCTGCCCCACCCCTGTCCCTGTCCCCTGTCCCTGTGTCACTCACTGTTGATGCCCTGTCCCCAGCTGTCCCCAGCTGTCCCCAGCTGTCCCCAGGTGTGTCCCCGTGTCACTCACTGTTGATCCCCTGTCCCTGTCCCCTGTCCCTGTGTCACTCACTGTTGATGCCCTCGGTGTTGGAGATGTCCCCGCTGCAGATGGCGTCGTAGTACTGCTTGTTACTCATCAGCGTGTACATGCCCAGGATGGCTGCGGGGACAGGGGACAGCGGGTGACATCGGGGACCTTGGGGACACACAGGGGACACAGGGGACACAGGGACACAGGACCCCGCTGTCCCCTCGAGGAGGTGGCACTGGGAGCTGCTGGGACTGAGGTGACACAGAGGGCGAGGGGGGACAGAGTGTGACACTGTGGGACAGAGGGGGTGACACAGGGACGGGGGTGACACGGGGACAAGTGTGACACCCAGGTGTGTGACAGGTGTGTGACACTCAGGTGTGTGACACAAGGACAGATGTGACACTCAGGTGTGCTGTCCCCTCCCCGTGTGACACACACTGTGACACATGGTGTGACACTCAGGTGTGTGACACTCAGGGATGTGACACTCAGGTGTGTGACACTCAGCCGTGCTGTCCCCTCCCCGTGTGACACTCAGGTGTGTGACACTCAGCCGTGCTGTCCCCTCCCCGTGTGACACACGGTGTGACACATGGTGTGACACTCAGGTGTGTGACACTCAGGTGTGTGACACTCAGGTGTGTGACACTCAGCCGTGCTGTCCCCTCCCCGTGTGACACACGGTGACACTCAGTTGTGTGACACTCAGCCGTGCTGTCCCCTGCCCGTGTGACACAAGGTGTGACACTCAGGTGTGTGACACTCAGGTGTGTGACACTCAGGTGTGTGACACAGGACAGGTGTGTGACACTCAGGGATGTGACACTCAGCCATGCTGTCCCCTCCCCGTGTGACACAAGGTGTGACACTCAGGTGTGTGACACTCAGGTGTGTGACACTCAGGTGTGCTGTGCTGTCCCCTCCCCATGTGACACACAGTGTGACACTCAGGGATGTGACACTCAGCCGTGCTGTCCCCTGCCCGTGTGACACACAGTGTGACACTCAGGTGTGTGACACTCAGCCGTGCTGTCCCCTGCCCGTGTGACACACGGTGTGACACAAGGACAGATGTGACACTCAGCCGTGCTGTCCCCTGCCCGTGTGACACACGGTGGCCCTTGGGGACAGCGTTACCCTCGGCCAAGGCCGGTCCTGGCGCCGCTCCCGGCCCCGCGGGGATCCCGGCCTGCGCAGAACGGCCTCGTTCCCATGGATCCGTCCATGGAAATCCCATGGATCCATCCCACAGAAATCCCATGGATCCCATGGATCCCATCCCATGGAAATCCCATTGATCCCATCCCATGGAAATCCCATTGATCCCATGGATCCCATCCCATGGAAATCCAAAATCCATCCCATGGAAATCCCATGGATCCACCCCATGGAAATCCCATGGAAATCCCATGGATCCATCCCATGGAAATCCCATGGAAATCCCATGGAAATCCCATGGATCCCATCCCATGGAAATCCCGTGGATCCCATGGATCCCATCCCATGGAAATCCCATTGATCCATCCCATGGATCCACCCCATGGAAATCCCATGGAAATCCCATTGATCCCATGGATCCGTCCATGGAAATCCCATGGAAATCCCATGGATCCCATCCCATGGAAATCCCATAGAAATCTCATCCCATGGAAATCCCGTGGATCCCATCCCATGGAAATCCCATGGATCTCATCCCATGGAAATCCCATGGAAATCCCATTGATCCATCCATGGAAATCCCGTGGATCCCATCCCATGGAAATCCCATGGATCCCATGGATCCATCCCATGGAAATCCCATAGAAATCCCATGGATCCATCCCATGGAAATCCCATAGAAATCCCATGGATCCATCCCATGGAAATCCCATAGAAATCCCATGGATCCATCCCATGGAAATCCCATAGAAATCCCAATTCTATCCCATGAAAATCCCATGGATCCCATCCCATGGAAATCCCATTTATCCCATCCTGGATCCCTTGGATCCCATCCCATTCCCATTCCCAATCCCAATCCCATTCCCAATCCCAATCCCAATCCCAATACCAATACCAATCCCAATCCCAATCCCATCCCCATTCCCATTCCCAATCCCATTCCCGTTCCCATTCCCAATCCCATTCCCAATCCCAATCCCAATCCCAATCCCAATCCCAATCCCATCCCTCCCCGCACCCACCGGCGATGTCGCACATCCCGTTCCCAATCCCGTTCCCATTCCCAATCCCATCCCATTCTATCCCAATCCCATCCCATTCCCAATCCCAACCCCGCACCCACCGGCGATGTCGCACACCCCGTTCCCGTTCCCAATCCCAATCCCACCCCGCACCCACCGGCGATGTCGCACATCCCGTTCCCATTCCCAATCCCAATCCCGTTCCCAATCCCATTCCCAATCCCATTCCCATTCCCAATCCCAATCCCATTCCCATTCCCAATCCCATTCCCAATCCCTCCCCGCACCCACCGGCGATGTCGCACATCCCAATCCCAATCCCATTGAATCCCACCCCGCACCCACCGGCGATGTCGCACATCCCGTTCCCATTCCCAATCCCAATCCCGTTCCCAATCCCAATCCCAATCCCTCCCCGCACCCACCGGCGATGTCGCACATCCCGTTCCCATTCCCGTTCCCATTCCCATTCCCATTCCCAATCCCGCCCCGCACCCACCGGCAATGTCGCACATCCCGTTCCCATTCCCGTTCCCATTCCCAATCCCAATCCCAATCCCAATCCCAATCCCGCACCCACCGGCGATGTCGCACACCCCGTTCCCGTTCCCAATCCCAA
Source organism: Catharus ustulatus (assembly GCF_009819885.2). Taxonomy (NCBI): domain Eukaryota; kingdom Metazoa; phylum Chordata; class Aves; order Passeriformes; family Turdidae; genus Catharus; species Catharus ustulatus. Next base: position 2,713,327 of record NC_046250.1, on the reverse strand, counting down.
TCCCACCCCGCACCCACCGGCGATGTCGCACATCCCGTTCCCATTCCCAATCCCAATCCCGTTCCCAATCCCATTCCCAATCCCATTCCCATTCCCAATCCCAATCCCATTCCCATTCCCAATCCCATTCCCAATCCCTCCCCGCACCCACCGGCGATGTCGCACATCCCGTTCCCAATCCCGTTCCCATTCCCAATCCCATCCCATTCTATCCCAATCCCATCCCATTCCCAATCCCAACCCCGCACCCACCGGCGATGTCGCACACCCCGTTCCCGTTCCCAATCCCAATCCCACCCCGCACCCACCGGCGATGTCGCACATCCCGTTCCCATTCCCAATCCCAATCCCGTTCCCAATCCCATTCCCAATCCCATTCCCATTCCCAATCCCAATCCCATTCCCATTCCCAATCCCATTCCCAATCCCTCCCCGCACCCACCGGCGATGTCGCACATCCCAATCCCAATCCCATTGAATCCCACCCCGCACCCACCGGCGATGTCGCACATCCCGTTCCCATTCCCAATCCCAATCCCGTTCCCAATCCCAATCCCAATCCCTCCCCGCACCCACCGGCGATGTCGCACATCCCGTTCCCATTCCCGTTCCCATTCCCATTCCCATTCCCAATCCCGCCCCGCACCCACCGGCAATGTCGCACATCCCGTTCCCATTCCCGTTCCCATTCCCAATCCCAATCCCAATCCCAATCCCAATCCCGCCCCTCACCCACCGGCGATGTCGCACATCTCGGCCTCGGTGGCGTTGGCCAGCGCCTCCTCCAGCTCCGGCTCCAGCGTCACCTGCTCCTCCCGCGGCAGCTCCGGCGCCACGCGCTTGGGGACAAACGGCTTCCCTGGGGACAGGGACATGGGGATGGGGACAGTGACATGGGAACAGGGACAGGGACAGTGACAAGGGAACAGGGGACAAACGGCTTCCCTGGGGACAGGGACAGGGACGGTGACATGGGGACAGGGACAGGGACAGGGACAGGGACAGGGACAGGGACAGGGACAGGGACATGGACAGGGACAGGGGACAGGGGACAAACGGCTTCCCTGGGGACAGGGACAGGGACATGGGGATGGGGACAGGGGACAAACGGCTTCCCTGGGGACAGGGACGGTGACAGTGACATGGGGACAGGGACAGGGACAGGGGACAAACGGCTTCCCTGGGGACAGGGACAGGGGACAAACGGCTTCCCTGGGGACAGGGACAGGGATGGAACAGGGATGGGGACAGGGACAGGGACATGGGGACAGGGGACAAACGGCTTCCCTGGGGACAGGGACAGGGATGGAACAGGGATGGGGACAGGGACAGGGACAGTGACATGGGAACAGGGACAGGGACAGGGACAGGGATAGGGGACAGGGACAATTACAGGGGACAAATGGCTTCCCTGGGGACAGGGACAGGGATGGAACAGGGATGGGGACAGGGACAGGGACAGGGATATGGGGACAGGGACAGTGACATGGGAACAGGGATAGGGACAGGGGACAAACGGCTTCCCTGGGGACAGGGACATGGGGATGGGGATAGGGACAGGAACATGGGGACAGGGACATGGGGACAGGGACAGGGGACAAACGGCTTCCCTGGGGACAGGGACATGGGGATGGGGACAGGGACAGTGACAAGGGAACAGGGGACAAACGGCTTCCCTGGGGACAGGGACAGGGATGGAACAGGGACAGGGACATGGGGATGGGCACAGGAACAGGGGGACACAGGGACAGGGGACAAGGACAGGGACAGGGACATGGGAACAGGGACATGGGGACAGGCACAGGGGACAGGGACAAGGGACAACAGCTTCCCTGGGGGACAGGGACATGGGAACAGCGACATGGGGACAGGGACAGGGACGGAACAGGGATAAGGATAGGGACAGTGACAGGGACATGGGGACAGGGACAGGGAAAGGGACAGGGATAGGGACAGGGGACAAACGGCTTCCTTTGGGACAGGGACATGGGGACAGGGATAGGGATAGGGGACATGGACATGGGGACAAACAGCTTTCCTGGGGACATGGGGACATGCGGATATTGAGGCTGGAACTGCCGGGGGGTGACACTGCCAGGGGCTGTGACCATCCCGAGGGTGACACTGCTGGGTTAGTGGCCGTGCTCAGGTGACACTGCTGGGGGTGACACTGCCAGGGCTGGTGGCCGTGCTCAGGTGACACTGTGACCATCCCGAGGGTGACACTGCCAGGGCCGGTGGCCGTGCTCAGGTGACACTGTGACCATCCCGAGGGTGACAGTGCCAGGGCCGGTGGCCGTGCTCAGGTGACACTGTGACCATCCCGAGGGTGACAGTGCCAGGGCCGGTGGCCGTGCTCAGGTGACACTGTGACCATCCCGAGGGTGACACTGCCAGGGCCGGTGGCCGTGCTCAGGTGACACTGCTGGGGGTGACACTGCCAGGGCCGGTGGCCGTGCTCAGGTGACACTGTGACCATCCCGAGGGTGACACTGCCAGGGCCGGTGGCCGTGCCCGGGGCTGGCCGGGGCCCAGCTCGCCCAGGACACCCGAGCCGCTGGCGAGGCCGAGCTAAATATACCCGAGCCTGGGGGCCCGGTCCCCTCAGTGTCCCCAGCCGGTCCCCTCAGTGTCCCCAGCCCGTTTCCAGCCTGTCCCCACCGTCCCCAGCCTGTCCCAGGTGTCCCCACGTGTCCCCAGGTGTCCCCAGACCTTTTTTCTCTCCCGTGAATGGCACGAGGTCCTGGCGCTCCTCGGCCTCCAGCGCCTGCCTCTCCAGGTGCTGCAGAGTGTCCCTGTCCCCCTCAGTGTCCCCACTGTCCCCACGTGTCCCCACGTGTCTCCACGTGTCCCCACGTGTCCCCAGGTGTCCCCAGGTGTCCCCAGACCTTTTTTCTCCCCCGTGAATGGCACAAGGTCCTGGCGCTCCTCGGCCTCCAGCGCCTGCCTCTCCAGGTGCTGCAGAGTGTCCCTGTCCCCACTGTCCCCAACCCATCCCCACTGTCCCCAGCCTGTCCCCAGCTTGTCCCCAAGTGTCCCTGGGTGTCCCCAGACCTTTTTTCTCTCCCGTGAAGGGCACGAGGTCCTGTCGTTCCTCAGCCTCCAGCGCCTGCCTCTCCAGGTGCTGCAGTGTCCCTGTCCCCAGCCCCAGCCTGTCCCCAGCCTGTCCCCACTGTCCCCACACTGTCCCCAGGTGTCCCCACACTGTCCCCAAGTGTCCCCAGACCTTTTTTCTCCCCGGTGAATGGCACGAGGTCCTGGCGCTCCTCGGCCTCCAGCGCCTGCCTCTCCAGGTGCTGCAGCAGCGCGTCCCTGTCCCCAGGTGTCTCCACGTGTCCCCACTGTCCCCACACTGTCCCCACGTGTCCCTGGGTGTTCCCAGGTGTCCCCAAGTGTCCCTGGGTGTCCCCAGACCTTTTTTCTCCCCGGTGAATGGCACAAGGTCCTGTCGCTCCTCGGCCTCCAGCGCCTGCCTCTCCAGGTGCTGCAGCAGCGCGTCCCTGTCCCCACTGTCCCCAGCCCATCCCCACTGTCCCCAGCCTGTCCCCAGGTGTCCCCACGTGTCCCCAGGTGTCCCCAGACCTTTTTTCTCCCCGGTGAATGGCACGAGGTCCTGTCGCTCCTCGGCCTCCAGCGCCTGCCTCTCCAGGTGCTGCAGAGTGTCCCTGTCCCCACTGTCCCCAGCCTGTCCCCAGCTTGTCCCCGCTGTCCCCAGCCTGTCCCCAGCTTGTCCCCAAGTGTCCCTGGGTGTCCCCAGACCTTTTTTCTCCCCGGTGAATGGCACGAGGTCCTGGCGTTCCTCAGCCTCCAGCGCCTGCCTCTCCAGGAGAGTGTCCCTGTCCCCAGCCTGTCCCCTCAGTGTCCCCAGGTGTCCTCAGGTGTCTCCACGTGTCCTCAGGTGTCCCCAAGTGTCCCCAGGTGTCTCCAGACCTTTTTTCTCCCCCGTGAATGGCACGAGGTCCTGTCGCGCCTCGGCCTCCAGCGCCTGCCTCTCCAGGTGCTGCAGAGTGTCCCTGTCCCCAGCCTGTCCCCACTGTCCCCAGCCTGTCCCCACGTGTCCCCAGATGTCCCCAGACCTTTTTTCTCCCCGGTGAATGGCACAAGGTCCTGTCGTTCCTCAGCCTCCAGCGCCTGCCTCTCCAGGTGCTGCAGCAGCGTGTCCCTGTCCCCAACTCCAGCCTGTCCCCAGCCTGTCCCCACGTGTCCCCAGATGTCCCCAGACCTTTTTTCTCCCCGGTGAAGGGCACGAGGTCCTGTCGCTCCTCGGCCTCCAGCGCCTGCCTCTCCAGGTGCTGCAGCAGCGCGTCCCTGTCCAGGGGTCCCGTGGGGCTCTTCTGGGTCTGGTCCCGCTGTCGCAGCCCCGCTGGCAGCAGCACGTTCTGGGGACAGCGCAGTGTCACCTCCCCTGTCACCTGCGTGCCACCCGCGGTGTCCCCGCGGTGTCCCCGCGCCCACCTCCGGGTCCATCTCGGCCAGCTCGGCGTCCAGCTGCGCCAGCTCCTCCGGGGACAGCTCCTGCAGGATTTTGTCCTCGTCGATGTCGCGATATTTCTCCAGCTCCTGCCGGTACGGGGTCATGGCCGCGGGGACCTGGGGACAGCGAGGTGGCACCGAGGGGACAGTGTGGGGACACTGCTGGGGACAGCGAGGGACACGGGGAGACACGGGGGGACAGCAAAGGGGACAGCGGGACACGGGGGGACAGCGGAGTGGCACCAAAGGGGACAGGGGGACACGGGGGGACACGGGGGGACAGCGGGGTGGCACCACTGGGGACAGCGTCGGATGCGTGGGGACACGGGGGGACAGTGCTGGGGACAGCAAGGGACACGGGAGGACACTGGGGGACAGTGGGGTGGCACCAAAAGGGACAGCGGGACACGGGGGGACACTGGGATGGCACCAAAGGGGACACGGGGGGACAGTGGGGTGGCACCAAAGGGGACAGCGGGACACGGGGGGACAGTGTTGGGGACAGTGGGACACGGGGGGACACGAGGGGACAGCGGGGTGGCACCAAATAGGACACGGGGGGACAGCGTGGTGGCACCAAAGGGGACAGTGGAGATGGCACCGTTGGGGACAGTGCGGGACACGCGGGGACAGTGGAGTGCCACCACTGGGGACACCGCGGGACACAGAGGGACAACAGGGTGGCAGTGCGGGACACTTGGGGACACTGCGGGACACCGGGAGACCACTCCGTGCCACCCCCTGGGGACACCGGGGGGACCCCACTGCGGGGACACCGCTTGGGGACACCGAGCACACCCCCCCCAAAAGTGTCCCCAAGCTTTGTCCCCTCCCGCTGTGTCCCCGAGTCGCCCCCAAATCCCAACCCCCCCCTTTCCCTCCGAGGTGACAGCAGGGACAAACCGCGGCGTCCCCAAATGTCGCGACCCCACAGACGCCACCCCCGCGCTGTCCCCAAATGTCGCGACCCCGCGGTGTCCCCAGAGCGGGGGGTGGGGACACACCTGCCCCGCCCCGCCCCCCTCGGAGCGTGGGAATTCCTTCGGGAAGCGGCTCCGGGATCCCAAAAAAATCCCAAAATTTTATGGGGTGGGGGGGGGGGGGGAGGTGACACCGCCGCCACCCCCTTGGGGACAAGGCGGGGACAGCGCGGCCGTACCTGGGGCCGATCCCAAAAGCGGGGCCGATCCTAAAGCCGCGGGGTGGATCCTAAAGGCGATCCTAAAGCCGATCCTAAAGCTGATCCTAAAGCTGATCCCAAAGCCGATCCTAAAGCCGATCCTAAGGGCGATCCTAAAGCCGATCCCAAAAGCCGGGGCCGATCCCAAAGCTGTGGGGCCGCGCGGGGCATGAGATCAGCGATTTATTCGGGCCGGGAGGGGCGGGTCCCCGAGCCGGACCTTATCGGGAACGGGGGGGGCCCCGCCCCGGCCCCAAAAACCGCCGGGGTAAAGGGACAGAGGATCCGGACACAATCCTATAAACACCGTAAGTTTCTGACCCTAAAAAATGCCGGGGTTATTCCTAAATCCTGGAAATTCTACAAAAGTCTGATCCCAAAAATAGCCGGGGCAAAGGGAGAGCGGCTCCTGCCCCAATCCTATAAACCCTGTATGTCTTTGACCCTAAAAACTTCCCAAATCCTATAGATCCTACAAGTTTCTGACCCCAAAAAATACCGGGATCCTTCCCAAATCCTGGAAATTCTACAAAACTCTGACCCCAAAAACTGCCAGGATCCTTCCCAAATCCTATAAACCCTACAAAGTTCTGACCTCAAAAACTGCCAGAGGAGAAAGGGACATCGAATCCTGTCCCAATCCTATAAACCCTGTATGTCTCTGACCCCAAAAATTTCCCAAATCCTATAAACCCTACAAGTCTCCGACCCCAAAAACCTGTGGGGCAAAGGGACAGCGGCTCCTGTCCCAATCCTATAAACCCTACAAGTCTCTGACCCCAAAAATTTCCCAAATCCTGTAGATCCTACAAGTCTCTGACCCCAAAAACCAGTGGGGCAAAGGGACAGCGGCTCCTGCCCCAATCCTATAAACCCCATAAGTTTCTGACCTCAAAAAATACCGAGATCCTTCCCAAATCCTGTAAATTCTACAAAACTCTGACCCCAAAAACCTGTGGGGCAAAGGGAGAGTGGATCCTGCCCCAATCCTATAGACCCTACATGTCTCTGACCCCAAAATTTTCCCAGATCCTATAGATCCTACAAGTCTCTGAACCCAAAAAATGCTGGGGTCCTTCCCAAATCCTATAAACCCTACAAGTCTCTGACCCCAAAACCTGCCGGGATCATTCCCAAATCCTCTAAATTCTACAAAACTGATCCCAAAAACCTGTGGGGCAAAGGGACAGCGGCTCCTGCCCCAATCCTATAGATCCTATAAGTCTCTGAACCCAAAAACTGCCGGGGTCATTCCCAAATCCTGGAAATTCCACAAAACTCTGATCCCAAAAGCCACTGGGGCAAAGGGAGAGTGGATCCTGCCCCAATCCTATAGACCCCATAAGTCTCTGACCCTAAAAAATGCCGGGATCATTCCCAAATCCTCTAAATTCTACAAAACTCTGACCCCAAAAACTGCCAGGATCCTTCCCAAATCCTATAAACCCTACAAAGTTCTGACCTCAAAAACTGCCAGAGGAGAAAGGGACATCGAATCCTGCCCCAATCCTATAGATCCTACAAGTCTCTGACCCCAAAAATTTCCCAAATCCTATAGATCCTAGAAGCCTCTGACCCCAAAAACTGCCAGAGGAAAAAGGGACATTGAATCCTGCCCCAATCCTATAGACCCTACAAGTCTCTGATCCCAAAAACTTCCCAAATCCCATAAACCCTACAAGTCTCCGACCCCAAAAACCTGTGGGGCAAAGGGACAGCGGCTCCTGCCCCAATCCTATACACCCCATAAGTCTCTGACCCCAAAAAATGCCAGAGGAAAAATGGACATCGAATCCTGCACCAATCCTATAGATCCTATATGTCTCTGACCCTAAAAACTGCCGGGGTCATTCCCAAATCCTGGAAATTCTACAAAAGTCTGATCCTAAAAACCACTGGGGCAAAGGGAGAGCGGATCCTGCCCCAATCCTATAAACCCTGTATGTTTTTGACCCTAAAAAGTTCCCAAATCCTATAGATCCTACATGTTTCTGACCCCAAAAAATGCCGAGATCCTTCCCAAATCCTGGAAATTCTACAAAAGTCTAACCCCAAAAATACCGGGATCCTTCCCAAATCCTATAAACCCTACAAGCCTCTGACCCCAAAAACTGCCAGAGAAAAAAGGGACATCAAATCCTGCCCCAATCCTATAGACCCTATATGTCTCTGACCCCAAAAATTTCCCAAATCCTATAGATCCTACAAGTCTCTGACCCCAAAAACCTGTGGGGCAAAGGGACAGCGGCTCCTGCCCCAATCCTATAGACCCTACAAGTCTCTGATCCCAAAAACTGCCAGAGATAAAAGGGACAGCGGCTCCTGCCCCAATCCTATAAACCCCATAAGTTTCTGACCCTAAAAAACGCCGGGGTCATTCCCAAATCCTGGAAATTCTACAAAACTCTGATCCCAAAAACCACCAGGGGCAAAGGGACAGTGGATCCTGCCCCAATCCTATAAACCCTAAAAGTCTCTGACCCCAAAAATTTCCCAAATCCTATAGATCCTACAAGTCTCTCACCCCAAAGACCTTCAGGTTCCATCCTGAATCCTACAAACCCTACAAAAATCAAGCAGGATTTGACCCCACAAGCCCCAAATTTGGAGGAATGAATTTTGTAGGGTCTTCAGGAAAAGGGGATCCCATAAAGTTTATTTTAGGATTTTTCTGGAAAAAGGGGATCCCATAAAGAGTTTTGTAGGGTGTCCTGGAAAATAAAGGGTTCGTGAAGTTTGTTGATTGTAGGATTTCTTTGGAAAAAGGGATCCCATTCCATATTTTTTATAGGATTTCCTCGAAAATAAAGGGATCCCATCCCAATTTTTCTGTAGGATTTCCTCTAAAAGGGGCTCCCATCCCAAATTTTCTATAGGATTTCCTGGAAAAAGGGATCCCACCCCAAATTTTCTGTAGGATTTCCTGGAAAAAGTGGCTCCCATCCCAAATTTTTGTGGGATCTCCCACCACCCCACACAAACCAACCCCCAACTCCGTTTTATTTCCTCCTCCAACACCCCTGGTGAACAGTGACCCCCCAAAAAAACATCATTCCCAAAGATCCCATATCCCTAAATCCCAAATCCTGATATCCCTAAATCCCAAATCCTGATATCCCTAAACCCCAACATCCCAAAATCCTGGGATTTCGGGCACTGGGATTTTGGGCAATTCTTGGTGATTTTTTGACGTCCTTGGTGTGCCTTCCTCAACGAAACCATGGTTGTGGATGATCCCATCTCCCAAAATCCCAATACCCCAAATCCCAATACACCAAAATCCCAAATCTTGAAATCCCAACACCCCAGAATCCCAGGATTTCAGAAACTGGGAACACTTTGCTTCATGACCGTTTTCTGCCATTTTGGACGGGAACCCTTCAACAAAACCATCGCTGTTGACGATGCCATCTCCCAACATCCCAAATCATGAAATCCCAATATCCCAACAACCCAAAATCCCAAAATCCCAGAACTCCAGAATCCCAGGATTTCAGGCACTGGGAACACTTTGTTTCATGACCGTTTTCCGCCATTTTGGATGAGAACTCTTCAACGAAACCATCGCTGTGGATGACGCCATCTCCCAACGCCCCAAATCCTGAAATCCCAAAATCCCAACACCCCTAAATCCCAACGTCACAAGATCCCAAATCTTGAAATCCCAACACCCCAGAATTCCAGGATTTCAGAAACTGGGAACACTTTGCCTCATGACCGTTTTCCGCCATTTTGGATGAGAACTCTTCAACAAAACCATCGCTGTTGATGACGCCATCTCCCAATATCCCAAATCCTGAAATCCCAACATCCCAAGATCCCAAATCCCAAAATCCCAACACCCCAAAACCTCAGGATTTCAGGCACTGGGAACACTTTGCTTCATGACCGTTTTCCGCCATTTTGGATGGAAATCCTTCAACGAAACCACCGGTGTTGATGACACCGTCTCCCAACATCCCAAATCCTGAAATCCCAATATCTCAACATCCCAACAACCCAATATCCCAATACCCCAGAATCCCAGGATTTCAGAATCTGGGAACACTTTGTCTCATGACCGTTTTCCACCATTTTGGATGAGAAACCCCTCAACAAATCCATCACCGCCGTCAATCCTGAAATCCCAACCCCCCAACATCCCAAATCCCAGATTTCAGGCGCTGGGAACGCTCTGCTTGATGACGATTTTCTGCCTCCCCGGGCGCGCCCCGGGGCTGTCCCCGGGCGCGGCCATGGCGGCGGCGGCGGCGCTGGGCAGCCCGTGGGCCGTGATGTATTTCCTGTAGGCCTCGCGGATGATGCGGAAGGCGCGGGCGTTGGAGTAGGGGATGTCGGTGATGGGGTCCCGGTAAAGAGCCGGTTTGTGGGTGACCGGGCACAGCTCCCGCACCGGCAGCCGCGGAGGTTTGGATTTGGGGAAGCAGCGCTCGAAGGTGGCGTCGTCGCTGAAGGAGATGAAGGTGCGGGAGCATTTCCCCGGGGACGGCGGGGCGGTGGTGGGGTGGGAGTCGGGGTCCAGCCTGGAATGGGAGGGGGAGAGGGTGGGGTGGGGTGGTGGAATTTATTCAGGTGCACCAAAGGGTTTGGGGTGCCCAAAAAATGTGACTTCAATAGGGTTTGAGGGTCTCAAAATCTGAAATTCCAATGGGATTTGGGGTCTCAAAAACTGTGACTCCAAAGGGATTTGGGGTGCCAAGGTGGTGCCCAAAAACTGCCACTCCAATGGGGTTTGGGGTCTCAAAATCTGAAATTCCAATGGGGTTTGTGGTCTCAAAAACTGTGACTGTAACGGGGGATTTGAGATTGACAAGTGGTGCCCAAAAATCCATGAGTCCAAGAGGATTTGGGGGTTCCATGGTGGTGCTCAAAAAATTCTTTTCCCATGGGATTTGGGGGCTCCAAGGTCTTTTTCCTCCCCAAGTTGAAAAGGAAAGAAAAGGGAAATCTCCAGGTTGGGATCCAGCACCCAAATCCACCCTCAAAACTGGAATTTTGGGATTTGGGAGCTCCAGAATCATCTCCAAACCTTTCTTTTCCCCACGGGATTTGGGTCTGGTGTCCAAGTTGGGACAAACCAAAGACAAATGTCCAGGTTGGGATTCAATACCCAAATCCACCCCCAAAACCGGAATTTTGGGATTTGGGGGCCTCAAAGTCATCTTCAAACCTTTGGGTCTGGTGTCCAAGTTAGGACAAACCAAAGGGAAATCTCCAGGTTGGGATCAAATACCCAAATCCACCCCAAAACTGGAATTTTGGGATTTGGGAGCTCCAGAATCATCTCCAAACCTTTCTTTTCCCCACGGGATTTGGGTCCCATGTCCAAGTTGAGACAAACCAAAGAGAAACCTCCAGGTTGGGATCCAGTACCCAAATCCACCCCAAAACTGGAATTTTGGGATTTGGGAACCCCAAAGTCATCTCCAAACCCTTCCTTTCCCATGGGATTTGGGGGCTCCAAGGTGCTTTTCCTTCCCCAAGTGAGGAAGGAAACCAAAGGGAAATCTCCAGGTTGGGATCAAGAACCCAAATCCATCCTCAAAACTGGAATTTTGGGATTTGGGAGCTCCAGAGTCATCTCCAAACTTTTCTTTTCCCACAGGATTTGAGTCCCATGTCCAAGTTGGGACAAACCAAAGAGTAATCTCCAGATTGGGATCAAGAACCCAAATCCACCCCAAAACTGGCATTTTGGGATTTGGGGGTTTCAAAGTCGTCTTCAAACCTTTGGGTCCAGTGTCCAAGTTGGGACAAACCAAAGAGGAATCTCCAGGTTGGGATCCAGCACCCAAATCCACCCTCAAAACTGGAATTTTGGGATTTGGGAGCTCCATAATCATCTCCAAACCTTTCTTTTCCCCACAGGATTTGGGTCTAGTGTCCAAGTTGGGACAAACCAAAGACAAATCTCCAGGTTGGGATCCAATACCCAAATCCACCCCAAAACTGGAATTTTGGGATTTGGGGGCTTCAAAGTCGTCTTCAAACCTTTGGGTCTGGTGTCCAAGTTGAGACAAACCAAAGGGAAATCTCCAGGTTGGAATCAAGAACCCAAATCCACCCCAAAACTGGAATTTTGGGATTTGGGAGGTCCAGAATCATCTCCAAACCCTTCCTTTCCCATGGGATTTGGGGGCTCCAAGGTCCTTTTCCTTCCCCAAGTGAGGAAGGAAACCAAAGGGAAATCTCCAGGTTGGGATCAAGAACCCAAATCCATCCTCAAAACTGGAATTTTGGGATTTAGGAGCTCCAAAGTCATCTCCAAACCCACAGGATTTGGGTCCCATGTCCAAGTTGGGACAAACCAAAGGAAAATCTCCAGGTTGGGATCAAGAACCCAAATCCATCCTCAAAACTGGAATTTTGGGATTTGGGAGCTCCAAAGTCATCTCCAAACCTTTCTTTTCCCCACAGGATTTGGGTCTGGTGTCCAAATTGGGACAAACCAAAGGGAAATCTCCAGGTTGGGATCCAGCACCCAAATCCATCCTCAAAACTGGAATTTTGGGATTTGGGGGTTTCAAAGTCGTCTTCAAACCTTTGGGTCTGGTGTCCAAGTTGGGACAAACCAAAGGGAAATCTCCAGGTTGGGATCCAGCACCCAAATCCACCCCAAAACTGGAATTTTGGGATTTGAGAGGTCCAGAATCATCTCCAAACCCTTCCTTTCCCATGGGATTTGGGGGCTCCAAGGTCCTTTTCCTTCCCCAAGTGAGGAAGGAAACCAAAGGGAAATCTCCAGGTTGGGATCAAGAACCCAAATCCATCCTCAAAACTGGAATTTTGGGATTTGGGAGCTCCAAAGTCATGTCCAAACCCACAGGATTTGGGTCCCATGTCCAAATTGGGACAAACCAAAGAGAAATCTCCAGGTTGGGATCCAAATCCACCCCAAAACTGGAATTTTGGGATTTGGGAGCTCCATAATCATCTCCAAACCTTTCTTTTCCCCACAGGATTTGGGTCTAGTGTCCAAACTGGGACAAACCAAAGACAAATCTCCAGGTTGGGATCCAAATCCACCCCAAAACTGGAATTTTGGGATTTGGGGCTCTGCCCAATCCCTCTGGAGCAGCTCCAGGGGAGGCTCCAGGCTGGGATTTGGGATTCTGGTGCCACTCACCCCTCCACGTCCACGGGGTCGTCGCGGCCGGGCTCGGGCAGCAGGGGCATGGTCAGGGACCAGTAACGGATCACGGGGCCCACGATTTTCCTCTTCTTCTGCACCTGCTTCTTCTTGTCGGCCTCCAGGCGCTCGTAGTTCTCTGGGATTGGGAATGGGGGTGGGAATGGGGGCAGGAAAGGGATCCTTGTGTCATTCCTGAGGTCCCTGTGTCATTCCTGAGATCTCTGTGTCATTCCTGGGATCCCTGTGCCATTCCTGGGATCCCTGTGCCATTCCTGGGATCCCTGTGCCATTCCTGGGATCTCTGAGACATTCCTGGCATCCCTGTGTCATTCCTGACATCTCTGTGCCATTCCTGGGATCCCTGTGCCATTCCTGGGATCCCTGTGTCATTCCTGACATCCCTGTGTCATTCCTGGGATCCCTGTGCCATTCCTGGGATCCCTGTGTCATTCCTGACATCCCTGTGCCATTCCTGGGATCCCTGTGCCATTCCTGGTATCCCTGTGTCATTCCTGGGATCCCTGTGTCATTCCTGACATCCCTGTGTCATTCCTGGGATCTCTGTGCCATTCCTGGGATCTCTGTGCCATTCCTGGGATCTCTGTGCCATTCCTGACATCCCTGTGCCATTCCTGGGATCCCTGTGCCATTCCTGAGGTCCCTGTGCCATTCCTGAGATCCCTGTGCCATTCCTGGGATCTCTGTGCCATCACTGAGGTCCCTGTCCCATTCCTGACATCCCGGTGCCATTCCCACTGTCCCTGTCCCTTTTCCCATCCCATTCCTGCTGTCCTGGTGCCATTCCTGAGGTCCCTGTCGCACTCCCAGTCCCATTCCCAGTGTCCCTGTCCCATTCCTGCTGTCCTGATGCCATTCCCAGTGTCCCTGCCCCAGTCCCAGTGTCATTCCTGAGGTCCCTGCCCCAGTCCCAGTCCCATTCCCAGTGTCCCAGTCCCATTCCCAGTGTCCCTGTCCCATTCCTGCTGTCCTGGTGCCATTCCTGATGTTCCTGTCCCATTCCCAATGTCCCTGTTTCATTCCCATTCCCAGTATCCCATTCCCATTCCCAGTACCCCATTCCCATTCCCAGTATCCCATTCCCAGTATCCCATTCCCATTCCCAGTATCCCATTCCCAGTATCCCATTCCCATTCCCAGTATCCCATTCCCATTCCCAGGATCCCATTCCCAGTATCCCATTCCCATTCCCAGTATCCCATTCCCAGTATCCCATTCCCAATGTCCCTGTTTCATTCCCACTCCCAGTATCCCATTCCCAGTATCCCATTCCCAGCATCCCATTCCCATTCCCAGAATCCTATTCCCATTCCCATTCCCAGTATCCCATTCCCAGTATCCCATTCCCATTCCCAGGATCCCATTCCCAGGATCCCATTCCCAGTATCCCATTCCCAGTACCCCATTCCCATTCCCAGTACCCCATTCCCACTCCCAGTACCCCATTCCCATTCCCAGTACCCCATTCCCAGTATCCCATTCCCAGTATCCCATTCCCAGTATCCCATTCCCAGTATCCCATTCCCAGGATCCCATTCCCAGTATCCCATTCCCAGTATCCCATTCCCATTCCCATCATCCCATTCCCACTCCCAGCTCACCCAGGGAGCGCAGGTTGATCTCCTCAGTGATCTTGGCCTCCTCCAGCAGCTCCTCTTGGGTCAGGGGCCGCTCGTAGCTGGTGCCTCCCTTTTTCCTCTTGGATTGCACCTGGCGCTCCTGGAGCCGCAGGAACGTCTGCCGGGTGTGCTCCGTGGTGGATTGGCGCATGTGCTTCCTGCCTGCAGGGACATGGGATCACTGGATCACCCAGAGATCCCTGAGATCCTGATCCTGACCCAGAGAGCCCCAGGAGTTCTCCCATGGGATCACATTCCCAGGGAATGTCTGTCGGGTGTGCTCCGTGGTGGATTGGTGCATGTGCTTCCTGCCTGCAGGGATATGGGATCACTGGATCACCCAGAGATCCCTGAGATCCTGATCCTGACCCAGAGATCCCTGAGATCCTGACCCAGAGATCCCTGAGATCCTGATCCTGACCCAGAGATCCCTGAGATCCTGATCCTGACCCACAGAGCCCCTGGAGAATCAGGAGTTCTCCCATGGGATCACATTTTCAGGGAATGTCAGCCGGGTGTGCTCCGTGGTGGATTGGCGCATGTGCTTCCTGCCTGCAGGGACATGGGATCAGCCATGGGATCACTGGATCACCCATGGGATCCCTGAGATCCTGATCCTGACCCACAGAGCCCCTGGAGAACCAGGAGTTCTCCCATGGGATCACATTCCCAGGGAATGTCAGCCAGGTGTGCTCCGTGGTGGATTGGCGCATGTGCTTCCTGCCTGCAGGGACATGGGATCAGTTGGGATCCTGGGAATGCTCCCATGGGATCCCTGAGATCCTGATCCTGACCCACAGAGCCCCAGGAGTTCTCCCATGGGATCACACTTTCAGGGAATGTCAGCCAGGTGTGCTCCGTGGTGGATTGGCGCGTGTGCTTCCATGCAGGGATATGGGATCAGCTGGATCACCCATGGGATCCCTGAGATCCTGATCCTGACCCAGAGATCCTGATCCTGACCCACAGAGCCCCTGGAGTTCTCCCATGGGATCACATTCCCAGGGAATGTTTGCCGGGTGTGCTCCGTGGTGGATTGGCGC
The DNA here is from genome assembly GCF_009819885.2 of Catharus ustulatus. Classification (NCBI taxonomy): domain Eukaryota; kingdom Metazoa; phylum Chordata; class Aves; order Passeriformes; family Turdidae; genus Catharus; species Catharus ustulatus. The sequence continues at coordinate 2,697,862 of NC_046250.1, read as the reverse complement.
GTGTGCTTCCGGCCTGCGGGGACATGGGATCAGTTGGGATCCTGGGAATGCTCCCATGGGATCCCAGAGATCCCTGAGATCCTGATCCAGAGAGCCCTGAGATCCTGATCCTGACCCACAGATCCCTGAGATCCTGATCCTGACCCACAGAGCCCCTGGAGAACCAGGAGTTCTCCCATGGGATCCCCAGATCCCAATCCCAGCCCTTGGAGAACGTGGAGCTCTCCCAGAGGATCCTGTTCCCAACCCTTGGATCACCCTGAGATCCCTGGGATTCCATTTCCAACCCCTGGAGAACCAGGAGTTTGCCCATGGGATCTTGTTCCCAACCTCTGCATCATCATCAGATCTCTGGGATCCCATTTCCAACCCCTGGAGCACCAGGAACTCTCCCAAAGGATCCCATTTCCATCTGGGATCACCAGAAGATCCCTGAAATCCCATTCCCATCCCAGTTGGGATCACCATGAGATCCCCAAGATCCCATTCCCAATCCCTGGAAAAATAGGAACTCTCCCAGAGGATCCCATTTCCAGCTGGGATCACCAGAAGATCCCTGAGATCCCATTCCCATCCCAGCTGGGATCACCATGAGATCCCATTCCCAATCCTTGAAGCATCATGGGATCCCATTCCCAACCCCTGGAGCACCAGGAGCTCTCCCAGAGGATCCCATTTCCAACTGGGATCACCAAGACCCCGTTCCCACCCCATTCCAAACTCCTGGAGCACCAGGAGCTCTCCCAGAGGATCCCATTTCCATCCCAGCTGGGATCACCACAGATCCCATTCCCAACCCCTGGAGCACCAGGACCTCTCCCAGAAGATCCCATTTCCATCTGGGATCACCCCCCCCCTGCTCCCACCCCACTCCCAACCCCTGGAGCACCAGGAACTCTCCCAGAGGATCCCATTTTCAGCTGGGATCACCATGGCATCCCATCCCCAATCCCTGGAGCACCATGAGATCCCATTCCCAACCCCAGGAGAACCAAGAACTCTCTCAGAGGATCCCATCCCAGCTAGGATCACCACAGATCCCATTCCCAACCCCTGGAGCACCAGGACCTCTCCCAGAGGATCCCATTTCCAGCTGGGATCACCATGAGATCCCTGAGATCCCATTCCCATCCCAGCTGGGATCACCAGGAGATCCCATTCCCAAACCCTGGAGCTTTAGGAACTCTCCCAGAGGATCCCATTTCCAGCTGGGATCACCATGGGATCCCATTCCCAACCCCTGAGGCACCATGAGATCCCATTCCCAATCCCTGAGGCACCATGAGATCCCATTCCCAACCCCTGGAGCTTTAGGAACTCTCCCAGAAGATCCCATTTCCAGCTGGGATCACCATGGGATCCCATTCCCACCCCCTGGAGCACCACAAACTCTCCCAGAGGATCCCATTCCATCTGGGATCACCACGAGATCCCATTCCCACCCCCTGGAGCACCAGGACCTCTCCCAGAAGATCCCATTCCCATCTGGGATCACCCCCTCCCTTCTCCCACCCCTCCCCACCCCACACTCACTGTCTCCCACATCCTCCTGCAGCTCCAGGGGCACGGATTTCACCTCCCGGCCTTTCTGCGCTCCTCCCCGCGGCCCCTCCGCCTTCTTGGCGCGCAGGCTCTTGAGCGGCTCCTGGGGGACACAAACCCGGGATGAACCCCCCAAAACGAGGGATTGGGGGCTGGTTTTCCCTGGAAAAGCCCCAGGGGTGGCTCAGTACCCGGTAGGCCTTGGTGAGGACGCGGCGGCGGCGCCGGGGCTCGGCCTCGTCCTGCTCCGAGCCCGGCTCGTCGCCCTCGTCGATGTCGAAGTCCGAGTCCACCTCGTCATCGCTGTCCGAGTGCTCCCCGCGGTACTCGTCGTCACCGGACTCCTGTGGGATTTTGGGAATGTTGGGAATGTTGGGAATGTTGGGAATCTGGGATTGGGAATCCCACTGAGGGATCCCCGTGGTGTTCGTCATCCCCAGATTCCTGTGGGATATTGGGAATATTGAACTGGGAACTATGGATCCCACCAAGGGAACCCCATGGTGTTTGTTGTCCCCTGATTCCTGTGGGGTGTTGGGAATGTTGGGAATGGGAATCCCACTGAAGGATCCTCATGGTGTTCGTCGTCCCCAGATTCCAGTGGGATTTTGGGAATGTTGGGAATCCCACTGAGGGATCCCCGTGGTGCTCATCATCCCTGGATTCTTGTGGGATTTGGGGAATGTGGGATTGGGAATCCCACTGAGGGATCCCTGAGGTGCTCCTTGTCCCCAGATTCCTGTGGGGATGTTGGGAATGTTTGGGATTTTGGGAGTGTGGGATTGGGAATCCCACTGAGGGATCCTCATGGTGCTTGTTGTCCTCAGATTCCAGTGGGATGTTGGGAATGTTGGGAATGTTGGGAATCCCACTGAGAGATCCCTGTGGTGCTTATCATCCCTGGATTCCTGTGGAATTTGGGATCACTCATCCCAAAAACCCCATCTGAGGGGTTCCCATAGACTCGTTATCCCTGGATTTCTGTGGAATTTGGAATGTCTTATCCCAAAAAGCCCATTTGAGGGGTTCCTTGAACCCGTTATCCCTGGATTTCTGTGGAATTTGGGATCCCTTACCCCAAAAATCCCATCTGAGGGGTTCCCATGGACCCGTCATCCTGGATTCCTGTGGAATTTGGGATCTCTTATCCCAAAAAACCCATCTGAGGGGTTCCTATGGACCCATTATCCCTGGATTCCTGTGGAATTTGGGCTCACTCACCCCACAGACCCCACCTGAGGGGTTCCCATCCCCTTCAAATCCCCACATTCCCTTTAAATCCCCACCCGGGACCCGCACCCTCCCTCATCCCCTCACGTTTCCCGCCGCTCCCCTCAGAGCTCGGCCCCGCTCCCGCCGCTCCCCTCAGAGCTCGGCCCCGCTCCCCTCAGAGCTCGGCCCCGCTCCCGCCGCTCCCCGCCCCGCTCCCCGCCGCCCCCCGCCGCCGCCGCTCGCCTCGTTGAAGCCGCCGTAGGTGGTCTGGTAGAACTCGTCCTCCTCCTCGGCCTGGAGCAGCCCCGAGAGGCGATTCCCGGCCGTTCTCCGCGGGGCGCGGCCCTCGGCCAGGCTCATCTCGGCGCTCGGCTGAGCGGCCTGACGGGACCGTCCCGCGGGGACCGAGCGAGGGAGGGAGGGAGGGAGCGCCGAGCGATCGATGGGGGCAGAGAGCGACACCGCGCGGGGCACGGCGGAACTGCGGGTGACGTCATCGCGTGGGTGACGTCATCGCGTGGGTGACGTCATTATATGGATGAGCTCATTATATGGATGACGTCATTATATGGATGACGTCATGAGTGTGACTAGTTCTATATGGCATCACAGCGGGGGTGTACGAGCTGTGACATCATAGGTTGTGTGCACACTCTGTGACATCACGGGGCGCGGCTTTGTGACGTCATAAGGCAGACGCATCAATGCGTGAGTGACGTCACAGGATGCGGATTTTTTTTTTTTGTGACAACACCCGCGCTCCCATGATGTCACGGATTGGGGGTGTGCCACATAAGGGTGCTGCTCCATGACGTCATTCAACGCTGCGTGGATGTGACGTCAGCGAGCGAAATGACGTCACCCCCCGGGTCACGTGACACCCCGCGGGCGAATCCAAATGGGGGGGGGGGGGGTGCCGCCGCGCGAGCCGCGCATGCGCCGTGCGGGCCCGCCCGCGTGGCCCCCGCTCCCCCCATCGCCCGCGGCCGCGTGGGGCGCACCGCGAGGGGCGGGGCCGAGCGCTGAGGGGGCGGGGCTTAGCATAAAATGGGGCGCGACCACGCGTGATTGGTGGGATTAAGAAATGAATGGGCGTGGCTTAGCGCGGAGAGGGCTGAGTGGGTGGGAAGGGGCGTGGTTTCGCCACGCGTGGGCGGTGCCATATAGAAAAGGGGCGGTGCTAAACAGCGAGTGGGCGTGTCTTTATCCATATAAGGCGCTGCATTATGCAAAAAGGGCGTGGTTTGCCCAGAAATGGGCGTGGTTTATGTGGGCGTGGGGGGCTTCCGGGCGTGGCACGCGGGGGCGGGCTGAGGGGGTGGGGGGCGCAGCGCGCGCTCCAAGATGGCGGCGGCGGCGGCGGGGCCCGAGTCCGGCGGCAGCAGCGGCAGCAGCGGCGGCCTCGGCGGTACCGGCCGGGAACGGGGCCGGGGAGGAGCCCGGGGGGCTCGGGCAGGGCTCGGAGGGGGTCCGGGGTGGGGGAACGAGGGGTGGATGGGGCGTGGGGGGGTGAGGGAAGGGGGTGGGGGGGTGTGAGGGAAGTGAGGGGGTTGTGAGGGGGCTGAGGGGAGTGAGGGGGTTGTGAGGGGGCTGAGGGGAGTGAGAGGATTTTGGGGGTTATGAGGGGATTTTGAGGGTTATAAGGGTTTTTTTTCAGAGTTATGAGGGGGATTTAGGGGGCTGTGAGGTGTTTATTGCGAGAATTACGAGAGGTTTTTTGGGAGAGTCGTGAGGGGGATTTGGGGGTTTATGGGGGTCTGGGGGTGTGAGGGGAATGGGGGGATTTTGGGGGTTTATGAGGAGATTTTAGGGAGTTATGAGGGGGATTATTAACAGGTTTTTTGGGAATTATGAGGGGTTTTTTGAGGAGTTATGAGGGAAATTTTGGGGGGCTATGAGGGGATTTTTGGGGGAGTTATGAGGGGGATTTTGTGGCATTCTGAGAGGTTTTTAGCAGAGTTATGAGGGGATTTTGGGGGGTTTATGATGAGATTTTGGGGATTATGAGGAGACTCAGAATTCTCAGGGGTGAAAGTTTTTTGTGGGGATTTTTGGTGGGTTTAGGGCTGAGATTGAGGGGATTTTTTTGGGTTTTTGATGGGTTTAGGGCAATGAGATTGAGAAGATTTTTTGGGATTTTTGATGGGTTTAGGGCAATGAGACTGAGAGGATTTTTGGGGGCTTCTTTTGGGGTGTAGAACTCTGGGGCTGAGGGGGATTTTTGGGGGGTCTTGAGGGAATTTTGGGGTATTTCGATCTTCTTGAGGGAATTTTGAGGGAGATTTGGATCTTCCTGAAGGAATTTTGGGGGATTTGGATTTTCCTGAGGGAATTTTGTGGGATCCGGATCTCCATGGGGTCATCTAAAATTCCATGGAAAAACCAAATTCCAAATTTCCCTTTGGCTCAAAATTCCCCCCCTCCCCAAACAAAAAAATTAAAAAAAAATTAAAAATAAAAAAAAAATTAAAAAAAAAAAAAAGGGAACAGGGCGGAGAAAGAGAAGTTTGGTGGTGCCAGGGAAATCCGATCCCAGTTCCTGTCCGGTGACTCACGGGGGGGTGGGAACAACTCCCAAAATCCCAGAAAAAAATCCTAAAATCCCAGAAAAAATCCCAAAATCTCAGAAAAAACCCCAAAAAGAGCTCGGGAACGCTGCGGGAACGGCGACAAAAAAGTGGAATTTGTTTGGATAAGCGGGAATGTGAGCCAGGGAAAGGGCTGGAAGCACAGGCAGCCCTCAGAAAATCAGGAATTTGCCTGCTTGGAGGGGATTTTTAGGGAATATTTTACTGTTCAAACCGGGAATTTTTCCTTTTTCCTGATTTTTTATGAACCTGGCAGAATTTTGTGGGGAATCCAGCTCTAAATCGCTTTTTCCACCTTAAATTGTGGGTGCAGATCCATAAAAATTCCATTTGGGAAGGAGCTCCTCAATCCTCACTTTTGCTTGGAAGGGTTTAAGGTCTTATCCTTGATTTTCTGATTTTTTTTTTGAATTTTGGAGCCAGAAAACCAAGGAGATGAGCATGGAGAGTTGGGATAAATTCAATTTTTATGTTTTATGGGATTTCTCCCAGGTTTTTCTGGGATTGATTTTCTCTAAAAGTGAATTTTCTTTTCTCTTGGCAGGATCCAACACCTTCAAAAAATCCCTGACTCCCGAGGTGAGTTCCAAGCTGGAAAAAACCCCAAATCCCAACTTTTCCTACTCTTTTTCCAGGTGTTTTTGGGTGGGGAAAAAAACCTGAAAAAAATAAAATTTCCCCATTTTTTTCCTCAATTCCCATTTCAAGATGCCGGGAGGATCCCAAACCATCCGGAAAGGGCACAGAGGAGTGGATTCCACGGGGGAAACCACCTATAAAAAGGTAAATTCTCACTTTTCCTCTTCATTTTCCCAACAAATTCCATCCAGCATCACTGGGAGAGTGGGAGGAAATTCCAAAAAAAATGCAAAAAAATGAGAATTTTTGCGCTGAGCGTCCAACAGAGCATCACACCCTCTCCCATCCCAAATTTCCCATTTTTCCCAGCCCAAATTCCAATTTTTGTGTCCTCCCAGACCACCTCCTCAGCTCTGAAGGGAGCCATCCAGCTGGGCATCACTCACACCGTGGGCAGCCTCAGCACCAAGCCCGAGCGCGACGTGCTCATGCAGGACTTCTACGTCGTGGAGAGCATCTTCTTCCCCAGGTTCCCATTCCCTTTTTTCCCCATTTTTCCTTTTTTCCCCCTTTTTTCCTTTTTTCCCCACTTTTCCCATTTTTTCACTTTCCTCCTCCTTTTTTCCCTTAATTTTTGTGCATTTTTTTTGGTTTTATTTCATTTTTTTACTCCTTTTTGTTGCCTTATTTCTGATTTCTCCTCCTTTTGTCTCCTCTCTTTTTTTTCTCTTTTTTTTCTCTTTTTTTTCCTCTTTTTTTTCCTCTTTTTTTTCTCATTTTTTTCTCTTTTTTTTCTCTAGTTTTTCTCTATTTTTTCTCTTTTTTTTCTCTTTTTTTTCTCTTTTTTTCTCTTTTTGCCTCTCTTTTTGCCTCTCTTTTTGCCTCTCTTTTTGCCTCTCTTTTTGCCTCTCTTTTTGCCTCTCTTTTTGCCTCTCTTTTTGCCTCTCTTTTCCCTCTCTTTTTCCCTCTCTTTTTCCCCTCTTGTCCCCTCTCTTTCTCTCTCTTTCCTCTCTTTCCTCTTTCCCCTATTTTCCTTCATTTGTCTATTTTTACCCATCTTTTCCTTCTTTTTTCTCTTTTTTTCCCTTTCTTTTTTCTCTCTTTTCCCCCTCTTTTTTCCTTTCTTTGTTTCTTCTTTCTCCTCATTTTTTCCTTCATTTTTTCCCTCATTTTTTCCCTCCTTTTTCCCTCTCTTTTTCCCTCTCTTTTTCCCTTTCTTTTTCCCTCTCTTTTTCCCTCTCTTTTTCCCTCTCTTTTTCCCTCTCTTTTTCCCTCTTTTTCCCTCTCTTTTTCCTTTTTCCCCTATTTTCCTTTTTTAAAATCTGTTTCTACCTGTTTTTTCTTTTTTTTTCCTCTTTTTTTTCCCTTTCTTTTTTGTCTCTTTTTCCTCTCTTTTTTCCTTTATTTCTTTCTTCTTTTTCCTCATTTTCTCCTCATTTTCTCCTCATTTTTTCCCCATTTTTTCCTCATTTTTTCCTCATTTTTTCCTCATTTTTTCCTCGTTTTTTCCTCATTTTTCCCCATTTTTTCCTCCTTTTTTCCCTTCCTTTTTTCCTTCCTTTTTTCCTTCCTTTTTTCCTTCCTTTTTTCCTTCCTTTTTTCCTTCCTTTTTTCCTTCCTTTTTTCCTTCCTTTTTTCCTTCCTTTTTTCCTTCCTTTTTTCCTTCCTTTTTTCCTTCCTTTTTTCCTTCATTTTTTCCTTCATTTTTCCCTTCATTTTCCCTTCATTTTCCCTTCAATTTCCCTTCAATTTTCCTTCAATTTTCCTTCAATTTTCCTTCAATTTCCCTTCAATTTCCCTTCAATTTTCCTTCAATTTTCCTTCAATTTTCCTCCATTTTTCCCTTCATTTTTCCCCCTCATTTTCCCCTCTCTTTTTCCTCCCCTTTTTCCCCCTTTTCCCCCACTCCCTCCTCTCCCTGGGTGTGTCCCAGCCCAGATTCCCTGTGGATTATCCCAATCCCAATCCCAATCCCAATCCTGGTGTCCCCACAGCGAGGGCAGCAACCTCACCCCCGCCCACCACTACAACGATTTCCGCTTCAAGACGTACGCGCCCGTGGCCTTCCGCTACTTCCGCGAGCTCTTCGGGATCCGCCCCGACGATTACCTGGTGAGTCTGGGGGCGGCCTGCCTGCCTTCCCTTTTTTCCTTTTTTCCTTTTTTTCCCTTTTTTCCTTTTTTCCTTTTTTCCTTTTTTCCTTTTTTCCTTTTTTCCTTTTTTCCTTTTTTCCTTTTTTCCTTTTTTTCCTTTTTTCCTTTTTTCCTTTTTTTCCTTTTTTCCTTTTTTCCTTTTTTCCTTTTTTTCCTTTTTTCCTTTTTTCCTTTTTTCCTTTTTCCCTTTTTCCCTTTTTTCCTTTTTCCCTTTTTCCCTTTTTGCTTTTGCTTTCTCTTTTCCGGCTTCCCTCGTTTCCCTTTTCCTGTTTTCCTTTTCTTTTCCGTTTTTCCCTTTTCCCCATTTTTCCTCTGTTCCTTTTTCCTTTTTCTCCCTTTTCCTTTTTACCCCTGTTCCTTTCCCTTTTCCATCTTCCCTTGTTTCCCTTTTCCTGTTTCCCTTTTCCCATTTTCCTCCTTTCCCTTTTCCTTTCCCTTTTTCTTTTCCTTTTTCTCTTCCTGCTTTCCCTTTCCCTTTTTCCTTTCCCTTTTTCCTTTCCCTTTTTCCTTTCCCTTTTTCCTTTCCCTTTTTCCTTTCCCTTTTTCCTTTCCCTTTTTCCTTTCCCTTTTTCCTTTCCCTTTTTCCTTTCCTTTTTTCCTTTCCCTTTTTCCTTTCCCTTTTTCCTTTCCCTTTTTCCTTCCCCCTTTTTCCTTCCCCCTTTTCCCTTCCCCTTTTCCCTTCCCCTTTTCCTCTTCCCTTTTCCTTTCATTTTTTTAAATTTTTCTCCTTTTCCCTTCTCCTTTTCCCTTCTCCTTTTCCCTTCCCCTTTTCCCTTCCCCTTTTCCCTTCCCCTTTTCCCTTCCCCTTTTCCCTTCCCCTTTTCCCTTCCCCTTTTCCCTTCCCCTTTTCCCTTCTCCTTTTCCCTTCTCTTTTCCTTCCCAATTTTCCTTCCCCCTTTTCCCTTCTTTTCCCTTCTCTTTTCCCTTCTCCTTTTCCCTTCTCTTTTCCCTTCTCTTTTCCCTTCTCTTTTCCCTTCTCTTTTCCCTTCTCTTTTCCCTTCTCTTTTCCCTTCTAATTTTCCTTTCTCCTTTTCCTTCCCCCTTTTTCCTATCCCTTCCCTTCTCCCTTCTCCTTTCCCATTTTCCCTTTTCCCACTCCCCCAACCCCCCATCCAGATGAAATTCCAGCTTTTCCCCCTTTTCCCCTCAGTATTCCCTGTGCAGCGAGCCCCTGATCGAGCTCTCCAACTCGGGCGCCAGCGGCTCGCTCTTCTACGTCTCCAGCGACGACGAGTTCATCATCAAAACCGTGCAGCACAAGGAGGCCGAGTTCCTGCAGAAACTCCTGCCTGGATACTACATGGTGAGCCTGCAATTCCTGCAATTCCTGCAATTCCTGCAATTGCTGCAATTCCCAGCCCTGGGAAGCGATGCAAACGGCTCGGTCGGGTCGTTAAAATTCCGGTTTGGATCTGGGGATGTGCGCTGAGTGTTGGGTTTGAGGTGTTGGCAGTGTTGAAGTGATGGAAATCTGTGGGGAAAAAATACCAAAATCTACAGAAGATCCCAAAAATCCATGGAAAACCCTCAAAGTCCATGGGAAAGTCCTGAAATCCATGGGAAAAAAACGAAAATTCATGGAAAAACGCCCAGAAATCCATTGAGAAAACCCAAAAATCCATGGAAAACCGCCAGTACTCCATGGAAAATCCCCCAAAATCCATGAAAAACTCAAAATCCATTGAGAAAACCCAAAATGCATGGGAAACACCAAAAATCCATGGACAAAACCCAGAAATCCATTGAGTAAACCCTCGAAATCCATGGAAAAATGCCCCAAATCCATGTGAAACACCAAAAATCCATGGGAAATACCCCAGATATCCATTGAGAAACCCCAGATATCCATTAAGAAACCCCAAAAATCCATGGGAAAGCCCCAAAATCCATGGAAAAAACCCAAAATCCATGGAAAACCCCAACATTCCTTGGGAAAACCCCAGCAATCCATGGAGAACCACAACAATCCTTGGGAAAAACACCAACAATCCATGGAAAACCCAAAAAATCCGTGGGGAACCTCAACAATCCATGGGAAAAACCCAACAATCCATGGGAAAAACCCAACAATCCATGGGAAAACTCTCAACCATCCATGGGAAATCCCAAAAATCCATGGAAAACTCCCAACAATCCATGGAAAACTCCCAACAATCCATGGAAAAACCCAACAATCCATGGAAAACTCCCAACAATCCATGGAAAACTCCCAACAATCCATGGAGAACCCCAAAAATCCATGGAAAAACCCAACAATCCATGGGAAAACCCAACAATCCATGGAAAAACCCAATAATCCATGGAAAATCCCAACAATCCATGGAAGAACCCAACAATCCATGGAAGAACCCAACATTCCATGGAAGAACCCAACAATCCATGGAAAACTCCCAACAATCCATGGAAAAACCCCAACAATTCATGGTAAAACACCAACAATCCATGGAAAAACCCAACAATCCATGGAAAAATCAAACAATCCATGGGAAAAACCCAACAATCCATGGAAAATCCCAACAATCCATGGAAGAACCCAACAATCCATGGGAAAACCCAACAATCCATGGAAAAACCCAATAATCCATGGAAAATCCCAACAATCCATGGAAGAACCCAACAATCCATGGAAGAACCCAACAATCCATGGAAAAACCCGACAATCCATGGGGAAACCCCAACAATCCATGGAAAAACAAAACAATCCATGGAAAAACCAAACAATCCATGGGAAAAACCCAACAATCCATGGGAAAACCCAACCATCCATGGAAAATCCCAACAATCCGTGGAAAAACCCTCAACAATCCATGGAGAACCCCAAAAATCCATGGAAAACCCCAAAAATGCATGGGGAACCTCAACAATCCATGGAAAAAACCCAACAATCCATGGGAAAAACCCAACAATCCATGGAAAAACCCAACAATCCATGGAAAACTCCCAACAATCCATGGAAGAACCCAACCATCCGTGGGAAAAACCCAACAATTCATGGAAAACTCCCAAAAATCCATGGGAAAACCCCAACAATCCACAGAAAACCCCCAAAATCCGTGGAAATCCCAACAATCCATGGAAAAACCCCAAAAATTCATGGAAAACTCCAAAATCCATGGGAAAAACCCAAAACCAGAGGGATTTCCATCCTCTTCCAACCTTTTAGCAACAATTCCAGCACCCTCCAGCCTCCAAAACCTCAACAATCCATGGGAAAACCAAACAATCCATGGAAAACTCCCAAAAATCCATGGAAAACTCCCAACAATCCATGGAAAAACCCCAACAATCCATGGAAAACTCCCAACAATCCATGGAAAACCCCAAAAATCCATGGAAAACCACAAAAATCCGTGGGAAAACCCAACAATCCATGGAAAACCCTCAAAAATCCATGGAGAGCCCCAAAAATCCATGGAGAACCTTGAAAATTCATGGAAAACCCCAACAATCCATGGAAAAACCCAAAACCCAGCAAGATTTCCAACCTCTTCCCACATTTAGTAACAATCCCAACACCTTCCAACCCCTCAAAACCCTCCACAATTTTCACCATTTTCCCAAAAAACCTCCAAAATTTTCACCTTTTTCCCAAAAAAACCTCCAAAATTTTCACATTTTCCCCCAAAAAACCTCCAAAATTTTCACATTTCCCCCAAAAACCTCCAAAATTTTCACCTTTTTCCCAAAAAAACCTCCAAAATTTTCACATTTTCCCCAAAAAACCTCCAAAATTTTCACATTTCCCTCCAAAATTTTCATTTTCCCCCCTCTCCAGAACCTGAACCAGAACCCCAGGACCCTGCTGCCCAAATTTTACGGGCTGTACTGCGTGCAGGCCGGAGGGAAGAACATCAGGATCGTGGTGATGAACAACCTGCTGCCGCGCTCCGTGCGCATGCACCTCAAGTACGACCTCAAGGGCTCCACCTACAAACGCCGCGCGTCCCAAAAGGAGAGGGACAAGGTTTTCCCCACCTTCAAGGACCTGGATTTCATGCAGGACCTCCCCGACGGGCTCTTCCTGGACTCGGATATGTACAACGCCCTGTGCAAGACGCTGCAGAGGGATTGCTTGGTGGGTTTGGGGGTTTTTTTGGGGGAAATTTGGGGGTGTTTTGCTTTTTTTCCTGATTTTTTGTGGAAAAATTGGGGTATTCTGCTTTTTTTCCTAATTTTTGGTGGAAAAATTTGGGGTATTCTGCTTTTTTTCCTAATTTTTGGTGGAAAAATATGGGGGTATTCTGCATTTTTTCGTGATTTTTTGTGGAAAAATTGGGGGTGTTTTGGTTTTTTCTTGGTTTTTCTTGTGGGAAAATTGGGGGTGTTTTGGGTTTTTTAATGTTTTTTTTTTGTGGGAAAATTGGGAGTATTCTGACTTTTTTCTGATTTTTGGTGGAAAAAATTGGGGTATTCTGCATTTTTTCCTGATTTTTTGTGAAAAAATTGAGGGTTTTTTTAATGGGTTTTTTTTGTGGGAAATTTAGGGGTATTCTGCATTTTGTCCTGATTTTTTTTGTGGAAAAATTGAGGTTTTTCAATTTTTTTTTTTTTTGGTGGGGAATTTTGGAGGTATTCTGCATTTTTTCCTGATTTTTTGTGAAAAAAATTTGGGATATTCTGTATTTTTTTCCTGCTTTTTTTTGTGAAAAAAGTCAGGTTATTCTGTATTTTTTCCTAATTTTCTGTGGAAAAAGTTCAAGTTTTTTAATTTTTTTTTTGTGGGGAATTTAGGGGTATTCTGCATTTTTTCCTGATTTTTTGGTGGAAAAATTGGGGGTGTTCCGCCATTTTCTTGGGGTTTTTTGTGGGAAATTTGGGGGTGTTTTGTCTTTCTTAAATGGTTTTTTGTTGGTGGGGAATTTGGGGGTTTTCTGCATTTTTTCCTGATTTTTTTTTGAAAATTTGGGGGTGTTCTGTCTTTTTCTTGGTTTTTTGTGGAAAAATTGGGAGTATTCTGTATTTTTTCCTGATTTTTTTGGTGGAAAAATTGGGGGTGTTCCGCCTTTTTCTTGTTTTTTTTTTTGTGGGAAAATTGGGGGTGTTTTGGGGTTTTTTTAATGGTTTTTTTGGTGGAAAAATTGGGGGTGTTGTGTCTTTTTTTAATGTTTTTTTTTGTGGAAAAATTGGGAGTATTCAGCATTTTTTTCCTGATTTTTTTTGTGGAAAAATTTGGGGTATTCTGGTTTTTTTTCCTGATTTTTTTGTGAAAAAAATCAGGGTATTCTGCATTTTTTCCTGGATTTTTTTGTGGAAAAACTGGGGGGTGTTTTGTATTTTTTCCTGATTTTTTTGTGGAAAAATTGGGGGTATTCTGCATTTTTTTGTAATGTTTTGGTGGGAAAATTGGGGGTATTCTGCATTTTTTCCTAACTTTTTTGTGGAAAAATTTAAAGTTTTTTAATGTTTTTTTTGTGGGGAATTTAGGGGCGTTCTGTCTTTTTTCTTGGTTTTTTGTGGAAAAAATCAGGGTATTCTGTATTTTTTCCTGATTTTTTGTGGAAAAATTGGGAGTGTTTTGTCTTTTTTTCCTGGTTTCTTTAGGTGGGGAATTCAGGGGTATTCTGCAATTTTTTTGTGGAAAAGTCAGGAGTATTCTGCTTTTTTTCCTGATTTTTTTTGTGGAAAAATTGAGGTTTTTTAATTTGTTTTTTTTTTTGGTGGGGAATTTTGGGGCATCCTGCTTTTTTTCCTGATTTTTTTGTGGAAAAACCGCGGATATTCTTCATTTTTTTCCTGTTTTTTAGTGGAAAAACCGCGTATATTCACCATTCCTCCTATTTTCTCTCCCAAACCTGTTGTCACCGTACCTTTTTCCCCAACTCCCATATTTTATTCCCCAAATTCCCCATCCCAGGTGCTGCAGAGTTTCAAAATCATGGACTACAGCCTGCTGGTGGCCATCCACAACCTGGACCTGGCGCAGCGCGAGCGCGCGGCCGGCACGGCCGGCGGGGACGGCCCCGGGCGGCCCGCGGCGCAGAGAGCGCTCTACAGCACGGCCATGGAGTCCATCCAGGGAGAGGCACCCAGAGGGGGAACATTCGAGACTGAGGACCAGTGAGAGATGGACTGGGAGTCACTGGGATGGACTGGGAGGGACTGGGATGGACTGGGATGGACTGGGAGTCACTGGGAGTCACTGGGATTGGGATGGGGCGTTCAATGGAAGAGCGCTCTACTCCACGGCCATGGAGTCCATCCAGGGAGAGGTGCCCAGAGGGGGAACATTTGAGACTGAGGATCAGTGAGAGAGGGACTGGGATGGACTGGGATGGACTGGGAGGGACTGGGAGTCACTGGGATGGACTGGGATGGACTGGGAGTCACTGGGAGTCACTGGGATTGGGATAGAGCGTCCAATGGGAGAGCGCTCTACAGCACGGCCATGGAGTCCATCCAGGGAGAGGCACCTTCGAGACTGAGGACCAGTGAGAGATGGACTGGGATGGACTGGGAGTCACTGGGATGGACTGGGAGGGACTGGGAGTCACTGGGATGGACTGGGATGGACTGGGATGGACTGGGATTGGGATGGGATGTTCAATGGGAAAGCGCTCTACAGCACGGCCATGGAGTCCATCCAGGGGGAGGCACCTTTGAGACTGAGGACCAGTGAGAGACGGACTGGGATGGACTGGGAGTCACTGGGATGGACTGGGATGGACTGGGAAGGGACTGGGAGTCACTGGGATTGGGATGGGATGTTCAATGGGAGAGCGCTCTACCATGGCGTCCATCCAGGGGGAGGCACCTTCGAGACTGAGGACCAGTGAGAGACGGACTGGGATGGACTGGGATGGACTGGGAGTGACTGGGAGTCACTGGGATGGACTGGGAGTCACTGGGATGGACTGGGAGTCACTGGGATGGACTGGGATTGGGATTGGGTTCAATGGGAGAGCGCTCTACAGCACGGCCATGGAGTCCATCCAGGGGGAGGCACCCAGAGGAGGCACCTTCGAGACTGAGGACCAGTGAGAGATGGACTGGGATGGACTGGGAGTCACTGGGATGGACTGGGATGGACTGGGAGTGACTGGGATTGGGATGGGGCATTCAATGGGAGAGCGCTCTACCACGGCCATGGAGTCCATCCAGGGGGAGGCACCCAGGGGAGGCACCTTCGAGACTGAGGACCAGTGAGAGACGGACTGGGATGGACTGGGATGGACTGGGAGTCACTGGGAATCACTGGGAGTCACTGGGTGTTACTGGGATTGGGATGGGGCGTACAATGGGAGAGCGCTCTACAGCATGGCCATGGAGTCCATCCAGGGAGAGGCACCCAGAGGGGGAACATTCGAGACTGAGGACCAGTGAGAGATGGACTGGGATGGACTGGGAGTCACTGGGAGTCACTGGGAGTCACTGGGAGTCACTGGGATTGGGATAGAGCGTACAATGGGAGAGCGCTCTACTCCACGGCCATGGAGTCCATCCAGGGAGAGGCACCTTTGTAACTGAGGACCAGTGAGAGATGGACTGGGATGGACTGGGAGTCACTGGGATGGACTGGGAGTCACTGGGAGTCACTGGGATTGGGATGGGGCGTTCAATGGAAGAGCGCTCTACAGCACGGCCGTGGAGTCCATCCAGGGGGAGGCACCCAGAGGAGGAACATTCGAGACTGAGGACCAGTGAGAGATGGACTGGGATGGACTGGGAGTCACTGGGATGGACTGGGAGTCACTGGGATGGACTGGGAGGGACTGGGATGGACTGGGAGTCAATGGGATTTCTGGGAAATTGGGAGGCATTCCTGCCCATGGGGTTTTTTTGGATCTTTGGGGCTTTTCCATCCCAATCCCATTCCCTGACCCCAATCTCTATCCCAATCCCAAATCCCTGACCCCAATCCCAAACCTTTCCCAATCCCATTTCTGATCCCAAATCCCAATCCCATTCCCTGACCCCATTCCTGATCCCAATCCCAAATCCCTGATCCCAATCCCAATCCTGATCCCAATCCCAATCCTGATCCCAATCCCAAATCCCAATCCCAATCCTGATCCCAATCCCGATCCCAATCCCAAACCTGATCCCAAATCCCATTTCCCAATCCCATTCCCTGATCCCAATCCCATTCCCCAATCCCGTTCCCAAATCCCAATCCCAAATCCCTGATCCCAATCCCATTCCCTGACCCCAATCCCAATCCTGATCCCAAATCCCTGATGCCATTCCTTGATCCCAATCCCATTCCCCAATCCCGATCCCATTCCCAAATCCCAATCCTGACCCCAATCCTGATCCCAATCCCAATCCCAACACCAAACCCCTGTTCCCTTTCCCCAGGATGGGCGGAATTCCCGCCCGGAATTCCCGCGGCGAGCGCCTGCTGCTCTACATCGGCATCATCGACGTGCTGCAGTCCTACAGGTCAGCAATTAATTAACCCCTAATTAATCCCCAATTAATTATCCCTTCACTATTCCAACCTTCGGGTCCGATCCGGATCCGGATTTTCCCAAAAACTTTGGGAATTCCCTGGGGAATTGTGGGAATTTGGCTCCATTTTTCCCCCTGCAGGTTCGTGAAGAAACTCGAGCACTCCTGGAAGGCCCTGGTGCACGATGGGGTGAGGAAATGGGGATTTTTGTGGGGAAAATGGGAATTTTTGTGGGGAAAATGGGGATTTGTGAGGGGAAAATGGGGATTTGTGAGGGAAAAATGGGGATTTATGTGGGGAAATGGGGAATTTTGTGGGGAAAATGGAGATTTATGAGGGGAAAATTGGGATTTGTGAGGGGAAAATGGGGATTTGTGAGGGGAAAATGGGGATTTGTGAGGGGAAAATGGGGATTTGTGAGGGGAAAATGGGAATTTGTGAGGGGAAATGGGAATTTGTGAGGGAAAATGGGGAATTTTGTGGGGAAAATGGGGATTTGTGAGGGAAATGGGGATTTATGTGGGGAAAATTGGAATTTGTGAGGGAAATACGGGGATTTATGTGGGGAAAATGGGGATTTGTGAGGGGAAAATTGGAATTTGTGAGGGGAAAATTGCAATTTGTGAGGGAAAATGGGGATTTCTGAGGGGAAAATCGGAATTTGTGAGGAGAAATGGGGATTTATGTGGGGTAAATGGGGATTTATGGTGGAAAAATGGGGATTCATGAGGGGAAAATGGGAATTTGTGAGGGGAAAATGGGGATTTGTGAGGGAAAATGGGGGTTTGTGAGGGGAAAATGGGGATTTATGAGGGAAAATGGGGATTTGTGAGGGGAAAATGGGGATTTGTGAGGGAAAAATGGGGATTTATGAGGGATAAATGGGGATTTATGAGGGGAAAATTGGAATTTGTGTGGGGAAATGGGAATTTTTGTGGGGAAAATGGGGATTTGTGAGGGGAAAATGGGGATTTGTGAGGCGAAAATGGGGATTTGTGAGGGGAAAATGGGGATTTGTGAGGGGAAAATGGGGATTTATGTGGGGAAAATGGGGATTTATGTGGGGAAAATGGGAATTTTTGTGGGGAAAATGGGGATTTGTGAGGGGAAAATGGGGATTTGTGAGGGGGAAATGGGGATTTGTGAGGGGAAATGGGAATTTTAGTAGGGAAAATTGGAATTTGTGAGGGGAAAATGGGGATTTTTGTGGGGAAAATGGGGATTTGTGAGGGGAAAATGGGGATTTATGAGGGGAAAATGGGAATTTGTGAGGGAAAATGGGAATTTTAGTGGGGAAAATTGGAATTTGTGAGGGGAAAATGGGGATTTTTGTGGGGAAAATGGGGATTTATGTGGGGAAAATGGGGATTTATGTGGGGAAATGGGGATTTATGTGGGGAAAATGGGAATTTGTGAGGGGAAAATGGGGATTTGTGAGGGGAAAATTGGAATTTGTGAGGGGAAAATGGGGATTTGTGAGGGGAAATGGGGATTTGTGAGGGGAAAATGGGAATTTATGACAGTAAAATGGGAATTTATGAGGGGAAAATGCAATTTTTTTGAGGCAAAATTGGAATTTCAGTGGGGAAAAAACAGGAATTTCTGTGGGAAAAACAGGAATTTTTGTAGGAAAACCGGATTTTCTGTGGGGAAATCAGAAATTTCTGTGAATTTTGTGTCCAATTCCCATTTTTTTGGTCTCTAATTCCCATTTTTTTATGTTCCAGGACACGGTGTCCGTGCACCGGCCCAGTTTCTACGCCGAGCGTTTCCAGCGCTTCATGTGCCACACGGTGTTCCGGAAAATTCCACGTGAGAGCAACCCCCAGACCCCCAAATCCTCCCCTTTCATCCCACATTTTTTTGCAATTTTTTTTCCCGTTTTTTCCTATTTTTTTCCTATTTTTTTCCTATTTTTTCCCTATTTTTTCAGATTTTTTTCGATTTTTTTTTCGATTTTTTCGAATATTTTTCTTTATTTTTTTCAGCTTTTTTTTGCCATAAAAATTCTTTGGAAAAATTGGAAAAGTGCTTTTTAAAAATGCCTTTTTTTCCCTTTTTTCCCCCTTTCCCCCCGGTTTTTTTTCCCTTTTTCCCCCATTTTTCCTATTTTTTCTTTTTTTTTCCCAGCTTTTTTTCCTGCTTTTTCTGCCATAAAAATTCCCTGGAAAAGTTGGAAAAGGGATTATTTAAAATGGGAATTTTTTTTACCCTTTTCTAACTTTTTTCTGCTTTTTAATCTCAGTTTTCATTTTCTCTCCACAAAAATTCCCTGGAAAAGCAGGAAAAATGCTTTTTTCTTTAAAAATTCATTTTTCCCCTAAAAAAATCTCCTTTTTTTCCTGAAAAACTCCTTTTTCTCTTTAAACTTTTTCCCCTAAAAATTTTCCTTTTTTCCCTAAAAAATTTCCTTTTTCTCCAGAAAAACTCCTTTTTCTCTTTAAAAACATTTCTTTTCCCTAAAAAAATTGCTTTTCTCCCTAAAAAAAAATCTCATTTTCTCCTGCAAAACTCCTTTTTCTCTTTAAAAACTTCGTTTTCCCCTAAAAAATTTAGTTTTTCTCCTAAAAAATTTACTTTTTCCTAAAAAACTCCTTTTTCTCTTTAAAATTTTTATTTTTATCCCTAAAAAATTGCTTTTTTGCCTAAAAAAATTTACTTTTTTTCCCTAAAAAATTCGCTTTTTTCCCTAAAAAAAACCCTTTTTTTCCCTAAAAAAAATTTTTTTTTCCTATAAAAACCTTTCCTCCCATTTTCCCCTTTTCCCTGCCCCACCCCCCATGGATAATTTGATTTTTGATGGATTTTTTCCCTTTTCCAGTGAAACCTTCCCCGTCCAAGAAGAGCCGGGGCGGCGGCGCCGGGCCCAGGAGGAGCCAGGGGGGGATCCCGGCCCCGAACCCTCCCCCGGCCCCGGCCGGCCCCGACGGCGACCTGGAGCAAGGTGGGGCCCAAAAAACACCACATTTTAGTGCTAAAAAATCCCCATTTATATCCCTAAAAATATCAAAAAAATCCTGGGTTTTGTCTCTAAAAAATCCCCATTTCTATCTCAAAAAATCTGATTTTCGTCCAAAAAAATTCCCTTTTTTTCCCCAAAAAATCCCCATTTTTGTCCTCAAAAATCTCATTTCAGTCCTAAAAAAATCCCCATTTCTATCCCCAAAAATTTCATTTTTATCCCAAAAAATCTGATTTTCGTCCCAAAAAAATCCCCATTTCTATCCCCAAAAATCTCTTTTTTATCCCAAAAAATCTGATTTTCGTCCCAAAAAAATCCAATTTCTTTCTCAAAAAATCCCTTTTTTTTCCCCCCAAAAAAATCATTTTCATCCCAAAAATTCCCATTTCTATTCTAAAAATCTCACCATTTTTATCTGCAAAAAATCTGATTTTTATCTCCAAAAAATCCCTTTTTTTTCCCCAAAAGTCCCCATTACTATGCCAAAAAAATCCCCATTTCTATCCCCAAAAATCTCATTTTGGTCCCAAAAAATTCCCCATTTTTATCCCCCAAAAAATCTCATTTTCATCCTAAGACAACCCCAGTTTTCATCCCAAAAAAATCCCATTTCTATCCCAAAAAATTTCCACTTTTATCCTCAAAAATCTCATCTTCATCTCAAAAATATCCTGGATTTTGTCTCCAAAAAATCCCCTTTTTTATCCCAAAAAATCAGATTTTTATCCCAAAAAAATCTCGTTTTCGTCCCAAAAAAATCTGTTTTTCCCCAAAAAATCTAAATTTTCGTCCCCTCAAAAAATCCCCTTTTTTATCCCCACAAATCTCATTTTGGTCCCAAAAAAATCCCCTTTTTTATCCCAAAATAATCCTGGTTTTTATACTCAAAAATCTCATTTTCGTCCCCAAAAAATCCCATTTCTTTCCCAAAAAATCCCCATTTCTATGCCAAAATTCCCAGTTTTATCCCTGGATTCATTCCACAGAATCCCCATTTTTATTGCTGTTTTTATCCTTAAAAATTCCAATCCCATTCCAGGTTCTGGTCCCATTTCTTCCCAGTCCCCATTCCCATTCCCATTCCCAGTCCCCATTCCCAGTTCCCATTCCCAGTCCCCATTCCCATTCCCAGTCCCCATTCCCAGTTCCCATTCCCAGTTCCCATTCCCATTCCCAGTCCCCATTCCCATTCCCATTCCCAGTCCCCATTCCCAGTTCCCAGTCCCCATTCCCAGTCCCCATTCCCATTCCCCATTCCCAGTTCCCAGTTCCCATTCCCAGTCCCCATTCCCAGTCCCCATTCCCAGTCCCCATTCCCAGTTCCCAGTTCCCATTCCCAGTCCCCATTCCCAGTCCCCATTCCCAGTCCCCATTCCCAGTTCCCAGTTCCCATTCCCAGTTCCCATTCCCAGTTCCCATTCCCAGTCCCCATTCCCCATTCCCAGTCCCCATTCCCAGTCCCCATTCCCATTCCCAGTCCCCATTCCCCATTCCCAGTTCCCATTCCCAGTTCCCATTCCCAGTTCCCATTCCCATTCCCAGTTCCCATTCCCAGTTCCCATTCCCAGTTCCCATTCCCAGTTCCCAGTCCCCATTCCCAGTCCCCATTCCCATTCCCATTCCCAGTCCCCATTCCCAGTCCCCATTCCCATTCCCATTCCCAGTCCCCATTCCCAGTCCCGTTTCCCTGACCCCATTCCCATTCCCAGTTCCCAGTCCCCATTCCCATTCCCATTCCCAGTCCCCATTCCCAGTTCCCATTCCCAGTCCCCATTCCCATTCCCAGTCCCCATTCCCAGTTCCCATTCCCAGTTCCCATTCCCATTCCCAGTCCCCATTCCCATTCCCAATTCCCAGTCCCCATTCCCAGTTCCCAGTTCCCATTCCCAGTCCCCATTCCCAGTCCCCATTCCCAGTCCCCATTCCCAGTTCCCAGTTCCCATTCCCATTCCCATTCCCAGTCCCCATTCCCAGTCCCCATTCCCAGTTCCCATTCCCAGTTCCCATTCCCATTCCCAGTCCCCATTCCCATTCCCATTCCCAGTCCCCATTCCCAGTTCCCAGTCCCCATTCCCAGTCCCCATTCCCATTCCCCATTCCCAGTTCCCAGTTCCCATTCCCAGTCCCCATTCCCAGTCCCCATTCCCAGTCCCCATTCCCAGTTCCCAGTTCCCATTCCCAGTCCCCATTCCCAGTCCCCATTCCCAGTCCCCATTCCCAGTTCCCAGTTCCCATTCCCAGTTCCCATTCCCAGTTCCCATTCCCAGTCCCCATTCCCCATTCCCAGTCCCCATTCCCAGTCCCCATTCCCATTCCCAGTCCCCATTCCCCATTCCCAGTTCCCATTCCCAGTTCCCATTCCCAGTTCCCATTCCCAGTTCCCATTCCCAGTTCCCAGTCCCCATTCCCAGTCCCCATTCCCATTCCCATTCCCAGTCCCCATTCCCAGTCCCCATTCCCATTCCCATTCCCAGTCCCCATTCCCAGTCCCGTTTCCCTGACCCCATTCCCATTCCCAGTTCCCAGTCCCCATTCCCAGTCCCCATTCCCATTCCCATTCCCAGTCCCCATTCCCAGTCCCCATTCCCAATTCCCATTCCCAGTCCCCATTCCCAGTCCCCATTCCCAGTCCCCATTCCCAGTCCCCATTCCCATTCCCATTCCCAGTCCCCATTCCCAGTCCCCATTCCCATTCCCATTCCCAGTCCCAATTCCCAGTCCCGTTTCCCTGACCCCATTCCCATTCCCAGTCCCCATTCCCAGTCCCCATTCCCATTCCCATTCCCAGTCCCCATTCCCAGTCCCCATTCCCATTCCCATTCCCAGTCCCCATTCCCAGTCCCCATTCCCAGTTCCCATTCCCAGTTCCCAGTTCCCATTCCCAGTTCCCATTCCCAGTTCCCAGTTCCCATTCCCAGTCCCCATTCCCAGTTCCCATTCCCAGTTCCCATTTCCCTGTCCCCATTCCCAGTCCCCAGTTCCCATTCCCTGTCCCCATTCCCAGTCCCCATTCCCAGTCCCCATTCCCACTTCCCAGTTCCCATTCCCATTCCCAGTTCCCAGTCCCCATTCCCAGTTCCCATTCCCAGTTCCCATTCCCAGTTCCCATTCCCATTCCCAGTTCCCATTCCCAGTTCCCATTCCCAGTTCCCATTCCCAGTTCCCAGTTCCCATTCCCAGTTTGCTGACCCCATTCCCAATTCCCATTCCCAGTCCCCATTCCCAGTTCCCAGTTCCCATTCCCATTCCCAGTCCCCATTCCCAGTCCCCATTCCCAGTTCCCATTCCCAGTCCCCATTCCCAGTCCCCATTCCCAGTTCCCATTCCCAGTTCCCATTCCCAGTCCCCATTCCCAGTTCCCATTCCCAGTTCCCAGTCCCCATTCCCAGTCCCCATTCCCAGTATCCCATTCCCATTCCCAGTTCCCATTCCCAGTCCCCATTCCCATTCCCATTCCCAGTTCCCATTCCCAGTTCCCATTCCCAGTCCCCAGTTCCCATTCCCAGTCCCCATTCCCAGTCCCCATTCCCATTCCCAGTTCCCAGTCCCCATTCCCAGTCCCCATTCCCATTCCCAGTCCCCATTCCCAGTCCCCATTCCCAGTCCCCATTCCCAGTCCCCATTCCCAGTCCCCATTCCCAGTCCCCATTCCCAGTTCCCATTCCCAGTCCCAGTTCCCAGTCCCCATTCCCAGTCCCCATTCCCAGTTCCCATTCCCAGTCCCCATTCCCAGTCCCCATTCCCAGTTCCCATTCCCAGTTCCCATTCCCAGTCCCCATTCCCAGTTCCCATTCCCATTCCCAGTCCCCATTCCCAGTCCCCATTCCCAGTTCCCATTCCCAGTTCCCATTCCCAGTCCCCATTCCCAGTCCCCATTCCCAGTCCCCATTCCCAGTCCCCATTCCCAGTCCCCATTCCCAGTTCCCATTCCCAGTCCCAGTTCCCAGTCCCCATTCCCAGTTCCCAGTCCCCATTCCCAGTCCCCATTCCCAGTATCCCATTCCCATTCCCAGTTCCCATTCCCAGTCCCCATTCCCATTCCCATTCCCAGTTCCCATTCCCAGTTCCCATTCCCAGTCCCCATTCCCAGTCCCCATTCCCATTCCCATTCCCAGTTCCCATTCCCATTCCCATTCCCAGTTCCCAGTCCCCATTCCCAGTCCCCATTCCCATTCCCATTCCCAGTCCCCATTCCCATTCCCATTCCCAGTCCCCATTCCCAGTCCCCATTCCCATTCCCAGTCCCCATTCCCAGTCCCCATTCCCAGTTCCCATTCCCAGTTCCCATTCCCATTCCCATTCCCATTCCCAGTTCCCAGTTCCCAGTCCCCATTCCCAGTTCCCATTCCCAGTCCCCATTCCCATTCCCATTCCCAGTTCCCATTCCCAGTCCCCATTCCCAGTTCCCAGTCCCCATTCCCATTCCCATTCCCCATTCCCAGTTCCCAGTTCCCATTCCCAGTTTGCTGACCCCATTCCCAGTTCCCAGTCCCCATTCCCAGTCCCCATTCCCAGTCCCCATTCCCAGTTCCCATTCCCAGTTCCCTGATTTCATTCCCAGATTTCATTCCCATTTCTGTTGATTCCAGGTTCCAGGCCGGATCTCCTGCCCCGCTCCGTCCCCGATCCCAGCTGTGACTCCGTGCCCACGTCCCTGTCCCTGTCCCCATTCCCAGTTCCCATTCCCAGTCCCCATTCCCATTCCCAGTCCCCATTCCCATTCCCAGTTCCCAGTCCCAGTTCCCAGTTCCCATTCCCAGTCCCCATTCCCATTCCCAGTCCCCATTCCCATTCCCAGTTCCCAGTCCCAGTTCCCAGTTCCCATTCCCAGTTCCCAGTCCCCATTCCCAGTTCCCTGACCCCATTCCCAGTTCCTGTCCCCATTCCCAGTTTCCCTGACCCCATTTCTGTTGATTCCAGGTTCCAGGCCGGATCTCCTGCCCCGCTCCATCCCAGATCCCAGCTGTGACTCCGTGCCCACGTCCCTGTCCCAGTCCCCATTCCCAGTCCCCATTCCCAGTGCCCATTCCCAGTTCCCTGTCCCCATTCCCAGTCCCCATTCCCAGTTCCCAGTCCCCATTCCCAGTCCCCATTCCCAGTTTCTCTGACCCCATTTTTGTTGATTCCAGGTTCCAGGCCGGATCTCCTGCCCCGCTCCGTCCCCGATCCCAGCTGTGACTCCGTGCCCACGTCCCTGTCCCCATTCCCAGTCCCCATTCCCAGTTTGCTGACCCCATTCCCAGTTTGCTGACCCCATTCCCATTTCCCTGACCCCATTTCTGTTGATTCCAGGTTCCAGGCCGGATCTCCTGCCCCGTTCCGTCCCCGATCCCAGCTGTGACTCCGTGCCCACGTCCCTGTCCCTGACCCCATTCCCAGTTCCCATTCCCATTCCCAGTTCCCATTCCCATTCCCAGTTCCCATTCCCTTTTCCCTGACCCCATTTCTGTTGATTCCAGGTTCCAGGCCGGATCTCCTGCCCCGTTCCATCCCCGATCCCAGCTGTGACTCCGTGCCCACGTCCCTGTCCCTCTCCAGCCCCTCCCTCGGCAGCGCCGGCGCCGGCTCCCCCCCCAGCAGGTGGGAGCGGAATTCCGGGGGTGATCCCGGAGGGAAATGGGATTGGGGTGGGGAAAGGGGGTGGGGGACGATCCTGGGATCAGGGAAAGGGGTTTGGGATCATTCCTGAGGGTTTGGGATCATTCTTGTGGAATTAGGATCAAGGGAAAAAGTTTGGGATCATTCCTGAGGGTTTGGGATCATTCCTGAGGGTTTGGGATTGTTCCTGAAGGTTTGGGATCGTTCCTGAAGGTTTGGGATCAATCCTGAGGGATTGAGGTGGGGAAAAGGGATTTGGGATCATTGCTGAGGGTTTGGGATCAATCCCAAGGGTTTGGGATCATTCCTGAGAATTTGGGATCATTCATGAGGGTTTGGGATCAAGGGAAGAGGTTTGGGATCATTCCCGGGGTTTGGGATAATTCCTGAAAGTTTGGGATCATTCCTGAAGGGTTTGGGATCATTCCTGAAGGGTTGGGATCAATCCTGAGGGATTGGGGTCATTCCTGAGGGTTTGGGATCATTCCCAAGGGTTTGGGATCATTGCTGAGGGTTTGGGATCATTCCTGAGGGATTGGGGTCATTCCTGAGGGATTGGGATCAATCCTGAGGGTTTGGGATCAAGGGAAAAGGTTTGGGATCATTCCTGAAGGGTTGGGATCAATCCTGAGGGATTGGGGTAATTCCTGAGGGTTTGGGATCATTCCCAAAGTTTTTTGGGATCATTCCCGAGGGTTTGGGATCGTTCCTGAGGGTTTGGGATCAATCCTGAAGGGTTGGGATCACTCTTGGGGGTTTGGGATCATTCCCAGATTTGGGATCATTCCCGAGGGTTTGGGATCATTCCCAAGGTTTTTGGGATCAATCCTGAGGGTTTGGGATCAAGGGAAAAGGTTTGGGATCATTCCTGAAGTTTTGGGATCATTCCTGAGGGATTGGGATCATTCCTAAAATTTTTGGCATCATTCCTGAAGGGTTTTTTGGGATCATTCCTAAAATTTTTTCTTCAGATCATACCTGAAGAATTTTTTTGGGATCATTCCCAAGGGATAGGGACATTTTGGGATTGTTCCCGAAGGGTTTTTTGGGATCATTCCTGAAGGTTTTGGGATCATTCCTGAAGAATTTTTTTGGGATCATGCACAAGGGTTTGGGATAATTCCTAAAATTTTTGGGATCATTCCTAAAATTTTGGGGATCATTCCTGATGGTTTTGGGATCATTCCTAAAATTTTTGGGATAATTCCTGAAATTTTTGGGATCATTCCTAAGATTTTTGAGATCATTCCTGAAGGATTTTTTAGCATCATTCCTAAAATTTTGGGGATCATTCCTAAAATTTTTGGGATCATTCCCAAGGGTTTGGAATCATTCCTAAATTTTTTGGGATCATTCCTGAAGTTTTTTTTTGATCATTCCCAAGGTTTTTTTTCCCCATCCCAAGGCGATTTCCTTGGATTGTCCCCTCTGAAAATTTGGGAATTTCCCCCTGGAATTCCCTCCCAAATCCCTGAAAATTTGGGAATTTTCCCTCCCAACATTCCCAAATCCCTGAAAATTTGGGAATTCCCTCCCAAAATTCCCAAATCCCTGCAGGTCCGTGGGGGTCGAGGTTCACCCGGGGCCCGGAGCAGCTCCTGGAATTTCCCTGCCCAGGTGAGGTTGGATCCAAATTTTGATTTTTTTATGGAATTTTTTCCAGAAATTCCTGAGATTTGGAGCTTTTTGAGTCCAAAATTTGGGGAATTTCCAGCTGGAAATAAAGTGGAATATTCAATTATTCACATTTTTCGTGGAATTTTCATTTTATTCCAATTTTTCTTGGAATTTTTGGGTGGAATTTTCATGGAATTTTCCTTTTATCCACAATTTCCATTTGGAATTTTCATGGAATTTTCACTTTATCCACATTTTCCATGGAATTCCTAAAAGGAATTAATCTGGAATATTCCATTATTCACATTTTCCATGGAATTTCCATTTTATTTCCAATTTTTCTTGGAATTTTTAAGTGGAATTTTTATGGAATTTTCCTTTTATCCACAATTTCCACTTGGAATTTTCATGGAATTTTCCATTATTCACATTTTCCATGGAATTTCCATTTTATTTCCAATTTTTCTTGGAATTTCTGGGTGGAATTTTCATGGAATTTTCCTTTTATCCACAATTTCCATTTGGAATTTTCATGGAATATTCAATTATTCACATTTTCCATGGAATTTTCATTTTATTCCAATTTTTTTTTTAATTTTTAAGTGGAATCTTCATGGAATTTTCACTTTATCCACATTTTCCATTTGGAATTTTCATGGAATTTTCCATTATTCACATTTTCCATGGAATTTTCACTTTATTTCCAATTTTTCTTGGAATTTTTAAGTGGAATTTTCATGGAATTTTCCTTTTATCCACAATTTCTATTTGGAATTTTCATGGAATTTTCCTTTTATCCACAATTTCCATTTGGAATTTTCATGGAATATTCAATTATTCACATTTTCCATGGAATTTTCATTTTATTTCCAAATTTTCTTGGAATTTTTAAGTGGAATTTTCATGGAATTTTCACTTTATCCACAATTTCCATTTGGAATTTTCATGGAATTTTCCATTATTCACATTTTCCATGGAATTTTCACTTTATTCCAATTTTTCTTGGAATTTTAAAGTGGAATTTTCATGGAATTTTCCCTTTATCCACAATTTCCATTTGGAATTTTCCATTATTCACATTTTCCATGGAATTTTCATTTTATTCCAATTTTTTTTGGAATTTTTGGGTGGAATTTTCATGGAATTTTCCCTTTATCCACAATTTCCACTTGGAATTTTCATGGAATTTTCCATTATTCTCATTTTCCATGGAATTTTCACTTTATTCCAATTTTTCTTGGAATTTTTCAGTGGAATTTTCATGGAATTTTCCTTTGGAAAAAAGTCCAGAAAAATTTAAAAAAAAATTCCTCAAAAATTCCTCAAAAATTAAAAAAAAAACAATTTCCAAAAAATTCCCAATAATTTTTTAAAAATTGCAAAAAAATTCCCAAAAAATTCCTAAAAATTCCATTAAAAATTCCCCAAAATTTGAAAAAAAATCCAGAAAAATTTTTAAAAATTCCTCAAAAATTAAAAAAAAATTTCCAAAAAATTCCAAATAATTAAAAAAAAATTGTAAAAAAATTCCCTAAAAAATTCCTAAAAATTCCATTAAAAATTCCCAAAAAATTAAAAAACAATTCCCAAAAATTTGGAAAAAAATCCAAAAATTTAAAAAAAATTCCTCAAAAATTAAAAAAACAATTTCCAAAAAATTCCAAATAATTTTTAAAAAATTGCAAAAAAATCCCAAATAATTCCCTAAAAATTCCATTTAAAATTCCCAAAAAATTAAAAAAAAGTTCCCCAAAATTTGGAAAAAAAATCCAGAAAAATTCCAAAAAAATTCCTCAAAAATTAAAAAAACAATTTCCAAAAAATTCCCAATAATTTAAAAAATATTGCAAAAATATTCCCAAAAAATTCCATTAAAAAATCCAAAAAAAATTTTAAAAATCCTAAAAAATTTTTAAAAATTCCTCAAAAATTAAAAAAACACTTTCCAAAAAATTCTCAATAATTAAAAAAAAATTGCAAAAAAAATTCCAAAAAAATTCCTAAAAATTCCACTAAAAATTCCCCAAAATTTGAAAAAAAAATCCAGAAATTTTTTTTTAAATTGCAAAAAACATTCCTCAAAAATTGAAAACAATTTCCAAAAAATTCCCAATAATTAAAAAAAAATTGCAAAAAAATCCCCAAAAATTCCTAAAAATTCCACTAAAAATTCCCCAAAATTTGAAAAAAAAATCCAGAAAAATTTTTAAAAATTGCAAAAAAATTCCTCAAAAATTATAAAAACAATTTCCAAAAAATTCCCAATAATTTTTTTAAAATTGCAAAGAAAATCCTAAAAATTCCATTAAAAATTCCAAGAAAATTTTAAAAAAATCCCCAAAATTTGAAAAAAAAAATCCAGAAAAATTTTTAAAAATTGAAAAAAAAATCCTCAAAAATTAAAAAAAATTTCCAAAAAATTCCCAATAATTTTTTAAAAATGGCAAAAAAAATCCCCAAAAATTCCTAAAAATTCCATTAAAAATTCCCCAAAATTAAAAAAAATCCCCAAAATTTGGGAAAAAAATCCAGAAAAATTTTTTTAAAATTGCAAAAAAAATTCCTCAAAAATTAAAAAAAAATTTCAAAAAAATTCCCAATAATTAAAAAAAAAATTGCAAAAGAATTCCCTAAAAAATTCCTAAAAATTCCATTAAAAATTCCCAAAAAATTAAAAATAAATCCCCAAAAATTTGGAAAAAATTCCCCAAAAATTCCAAAAAAATTCCAGAAAAATTAAAAAAAAATCCTCAAAAATTAAAAAAATAATTTCCAAAAAATTCCCAATAATTAAAAAAAATTTCAAAAAAATTACCAAAAAATTCTATTTAAAATTCCCAAAATTTGAAAAAAAAATCCAGAAAAATTTTTAAAAATTGCAAAAAAATTCCTCAAAAATTAAAAAAAAAATTCCAAAAAATTCCTAATAATTAAAAAAAAATTGCAAAAAAAATCCTAAAAATTCCATTAAAAATTCCAAAAAAATTTTTAAAAAATCCCCAAAATTTGAAAAAAAAAATCCAGAAAAATTTTTAAAAATTGAAAAAAAAATCCTCAAAAATTAAAAAACAATTTCCAAAAAATTCCCAATAATTTTTTAAAAAATGGCAAAAAAATCCTAAAAATTCCATTAAAAATTCCCAAAAATTGAAAAAAAATTGCCAAAAAAATCCTAAAAAAATTCTAAAAAAAATCCTAAAAAATTCCAAAAAAATTCCAAAAAAATCCCAAAAAAATTTTAAAAAAATATTTTAAAAATCCTAAAAAAATCCCAAAAATTCCTAATAATTCCAAACAAATTTTCCCCAAAAATTTCCTTTTTTTTTGTTGTTTTTTCCAGCCCTTCCTTGCCCCTGGAACTGGAGGAACTGCAGGAGACTGAGATCAGCTTTGTGAGTTTTCTCCATGAAAAAATTGGGAATTTTCAGGGAATTTGGGATTGATTTGGGATCCTGGAATTATCTGGGAATGATGATTGGGTGGAAAATTGATTTTAAAATTAATTCCCAAAAAATCTGGAAAATCCCAAACCCTTAAAAATTTAAATTTAAAATAAAAAAATTCCCATTTTTTTCTTAATTCTTTTTATTTTTTTTCTCTTTCCAGTGAATCAACATCGATGGAATCCCAAAAAAAAATCTTCTGGAATTTTCTTCTTTTTTCCCACCAAACCTGGAGGAATTTGGGAATCCTTGGAAAAAAAACAGAAAAAAATGGACCTGAAATTGCCAGGAAATCCCAAATTTTTGGGGTTTTAAAAAACAAAAAATATTGGGAGAGAATTCCTGGAAAATTCCCAGAACCACTGAAATTTTTTGGGAATTTTTTTGGATTTTTTGGGAATTTTTTTGGATTTTTTGGGAATTTTTTTGGGATTTTTTTGGGATTTTTTTGGAATTTTTGAGGATTTTTATCCCAATTTTTTATTTTTATTTTCCTTCAGATCCCAGTTTTTATTGCTGGGAATTGTTGGGATTATTAATTAATAATTATTATTTTTTATCCCAAAATCAGGAAAAATTGTTGGGATTTTCTTGGAATTTTTGGGAATTTTTTTGGATTTTTTGGGAATTTTTTGGGGATTTTTTGGGGATTTTTTTGGGTTTTTTTGGGGATTTTTATCGCAATTTTTAATTTTAATTTTCCTTCAGATCCAAATTTTTGTGCAGGGGATTGTTTGGATTATTAATTAATAATTATTATTTTTTATCCCAAAATCAGGAAAAAATTTTGGGATTTTTTTGGATTTTTTGGGATTTTTTTGGGATTTTTTTGGAATTTTTTTGGATTTTTTTGGAATTTTTTTGGGGAATTTTTTGGGGAATTTTTTGGGGATTTTTATCCCAATTTTTTATTTTTATTTTCTTTCAGATCCCTTTTTTTAGTACTGGGGATTGTTGGGATTATTAATTATTAATTATTAATTATTAATTATTGTTATTTTTTATCCCAAAATCAGAAAAAACTTTTGGGATTTTTTTGGAATTTTTGGGGATTTTTTTTGGGATTTTTTGGGGATTTTTTGGGTTTTTTTTGGGGATTTTTATCCCAATTTTTAATTTTAATTTTCCTTCAGATCCCAGTTTTTATTGCTGGGGATTGTTTGAATTATTAATTAATAATTATTATTTTTTATCCCAAAATCAGGAAAATTTTTTGGGATTTTCTTGGAATTTTTGGGGATTTTTTTGGGATTTTTTGGGATTTTTTGGGAATTTTTTGGGGATTTTTTTGGGAATTTTTTGGGATTTTTTGGGGATTTTTATCCCAGTTTTTTATTTTTATTTTTCTTCAGATCCCAATTTTTTGTGCAGGGGATTGGTTGGATTATTAATTATTAATTATTATTTTATATCTCAAAATCAGGACAAATTTTGGATTTTTTTTGGAATTTTTTTGGGATTTTTTGGGAATTTTTTGGGATTTTTTAATGAATTTTTTTTGGAATTTTTTTAGGATTTTTTTTTAATTTTTAGGGATTTTTAAAAAAATTTTTTGGGATTTTTGGGAGGATTTTTTGGACTCTTCAGCATTTTGGAATTCCCAAATTTTTTTAAAAAAATCCCAAAAAATAAAGAAAAATCCAAAAAAAATTCCAAAAAAATCTCAAAAAAAATCCCAAAAAATTAAAAAAAAATTAAAAATTTTTTTTTAAATCCCAAAAAAAATCCCCAAAAAATTTTTTAAAAATCCCAAAAAAAATTTTTTTAAAAATCAAAAAAAAAATCCCCAAAAAATCCCAAAATTCCTGAGGCTGCAGCTGATTTTTACTCCCATTTTTTAATTAAAAAACCTCAATTTTTCCTCAAAAATTCCCATTTTTTTTAATAAAAACTCAGAATTTTGATCTTTTTATGCTGATAAAAAATCCTACAATATAAAACAGGGAAAAATTTTTCCCACTTTTCCTTTTTTCCACATTTTTGAAGGAAAAATCTGATTTTTCCCACCTTAAAATCCCCATTTTTTTTTTCCCTTCTGGAATTTTCCACAGGGAATTTTTTTTTTTTAAGAATATTCCCTTTTTTCCTTAAAATATTTGTCTATATTAGACAAATTTTTTCCCAATCCTCTTTTATTCCCATTTTTTATTGGATCAGGAGGGGAAAATAAAAAATTTTCCCATTTTTTTTCCCATTTTTTTCCAATTTTTTTCCCAATTTTTTCCCATTTTTTCCCATTTTTTCCCATTTTTTCCCATTTTTCCCAATTTTTACCCACCCCACTCCAGAATATTTATAAATATTTAAATATTTTTGGGATAATTCCCTTTTTTTTTCCTGGGAATTCTCCTCATCCAGAATTTTTGGGATTTTTTAATTTTTATTTTATTTTTTTTTTTTGTTCCAAAAGGGGGAAAAATTTGGGAATTTTGGGGGGGAATTTTCCAGAAAAAAAAAAAATAAAATTTGTTTTTTGCTGGGAATGGAAATTTTCATGGATTTGGGACAGAAAATTTGGAATTTTCCTGCATTTTTGGATGGAATAAATGGAATTTTCATGGATTTGGGACAGAATTTTCCAGGATTTTGGATTGAATAAATGGAATTTTCCAGGATTTTGGGACAGAATTTCTGGAATTTTCATGGACTTGGAGAAAATTTCTGGAATTTTCCTGGATTTTGGATGGAATAAATTGAATTTTCATGGATTTTGGGACAGAAATTCTGGAATTTTCCAGGATTTTGGATGGAATAAATTGAATTTTCCTGGATTTTGGGACAGAATTTCTGGAATTTTCTGCCATTCCCAAGAAGAATTTGAAGCTTCTGGATCATGGATGGAATTTCTGGAATTTTCTCTGCATTTGGGACAGAATTTGTGGAATTTTCATGGAATTTTTCATGGAATTTGGGACAGGATTTCTGGAATTTTCCTGGATTTGTGGATGGAATTTTTCTGGAATGTTCTTGGAATTTTTTTTTTTTTTTTTTTTCCTGGGTTTGGGAATGAAAGTTGTGGAATTTTTATGGATTTGGAGTGGATTGATTTGGGGTTTGGGGGTGGAATTAATGGGATTTTTTCTGGAATTTTTCTGGGTTGGGAATTGGAATTTTCTGGAATTTTCCTGGAATTTTTCTGGAATTTTTCTGGAATTTTCCCTGGAATGTTCCTGAATGTTCCTGGAATTTTTCTGAATTTTTCCTGGAATTTTTCCTGGAATTTTCTGGAATTTTCCTGAATTTTTCCTGGAATTTTCTGGAATTTTCCTGGAATTTTTCTGGAATTTTTCTGGAATTTTCCTGGAATTTTCCTGGAATTTTCCCTGGAATTTTCTGGAATTTTCCTGGAATTTTTCTGGAATTTTCCTGGAATTTTTTCTGGAATTTTCTGGAATTTTCCTGGAATTTTTCCTGGAATTTTTCCGGAATTTTCCATGGAATTTTCTGGAATTTTCCTGGAATTTTTCTGGATTTTTCTGGAATTTTTCTGGAATTTTCCTGAATTTTCCTGGAATTTTCCTGGAATTTTTCCTGGAATTTCACTGGGTTGGGAATGGAATTTTCCTGGAATTTTCCTGGATTTTCCTGGATTTTTCCTGGAATTTTTCTGGAATTTTCCTGGATTTTTCTGGAATTTTTCCTGGGTTGGGAGTTGGAATTTTTCTGGAATTTTTCTGGAATTTTTCTGGAATTTTGCTGGAATTTTCCTGGAATTTTTCTGGAATTTTCCTGGAATTTTTCCTGGAATTTTCCTGAATTTTTCCTGGATTTTTTCCTGGATTTTCCTGGAATTTTTCTGGAATTTTCATGGATTTTTTCCTGGAATTTTCCTGGAATTTTCTTGGCATTTTTCTGGAATTTTTCTGGAATTTTCGTGGATTTTTCCTGGAATTTATCTGGAATTTTCCTGGAATTTTTCTGGAATTTTTCTGGAATTTTTCTGGAATTTTCCTGGAATTTTCTTGGAATTTTCCTGGATTTTTCCTAGAATTTTCCTGGATTTTCTCTGGAATTTTCCTGAATTTTTCCTGGAATTTTTCTGGAATTTTCCTGGAATTTTTCTGGAATTTTTCTGGAATTTTCATGGATTTTTTCCTGGAATTTTCCTGGATTTTTCTAGAATTTTCCTGGAATTTTTCTGGAATTTTCCTGGAATCTTTCACGGAATTTTTCTGGAATTTTTCTGGAATTTTCTGGAATTTTTCCTGGAAATTTTCTGGATTTTTCCTGGAATTTTCCTGGAATTTTTCTGGAATTTCTCCTTGAATTTTCCTGGAATTTTCTGGAATTTTTCTGGAATTTTCTCGAATTTTCCTGGAATTTTTCTGGAATTTTCATGGATTTTTTCCTGGAATTTTCCTGGATTTTTCTGGAATTTTCTGGATTTTCCTGGATTTTTCCTGGAACTTTTCTGGAATTTTTCTGGATTTTTCCTGGAATTTTCTGGAATTTTTCTGGAATTTTCCTGGGTTAGGAATTTGAATTTTTCTGGAATTTTTCTGGAATTTTTCTGGAATTTTCCTGGAATTTTCCTGGGTTGGGAATTGGAATGTTCCTGGAATTTTTCTGGAATTTTCCCTGGAATTTTCCTGGAATTTTTCTGGAATTTTTCTGGAATTTTCCTGGAATTTTCCTGGATTTTTCCTAGAATTCTTCTGGAATTTTCCTGGAATTTTTCTGGAATTTTCCTGAAATTTTTCCTGGATTTTTTCTGGAATTTTCCTGGAATTTTCTTGGAATTTTCCTGGAATTTTTCTGGAATTTTTCTGGAATTTTCGTGGAATTTTTCTGGAATTTTCCTGGAATTTTTCTGGAATTTTCCTGGAATTTTTCTGGAATTTTCCTGGAATTTTCTTGGAATTTTCCACGCCCACCCTGGAATTGTCACCGTTTGTCCCCTTGGGGCCACCAAGGACCTGGGGACACCCCTGGGGACATCAGAGAGGACACTGGGGACATTAATGGGGGACACTGGGGACATTATTGGGGGCATTAACGGGGACATTGGGGACACTGGGGACAAGGGAACAGCCCTGGGGACATTGGGGACACTGGGGACAAGGGAACAGCCCTGGGGACATTGGGGACACTGGGACAACATTGGGGACACCCCCGGGGTGGCCTGGTGGGGGACAACCCTGGGGACACTCAGGGACATTAATGGGGACAGGGGACAGCCCTGAGCGCGACACGGAGACACCCGTGGGTCGCTCGGGGGGACAGGAGAGGGGACAATCCTGAGGACAACGGCCGCCATCATCCCCGGGCCGCCAGAACTACAACTCCCAGCATGCTCCGCGCGGCACCCCGCCTAGACGGAGCGCGCTGATTGGCTGCGGGCTCTGGACCAATCAGCGCGCGCGTTGTTGGGCGCTGTTGGGGAGCGGGCCGGGCGCTGCGAGAAGGGGTCAAGATGGTTCTGGAGAGCACCATGGTGTGGTGAGAGCGGCGGGGGGGACTCGGGGACCTCCTGTGCTGTCCCCCGGGACCCTCACGGCATCTCCCGGCCCTCCCTGGCCCGGCCCGGCTCGGCCGCTTTCCCTGAGTCATGGCGGGCCCGGCCTGAGGGCTGGGGGGGGGGCTGAGGGGGCTGAGGGGACACGGAGGGACGTGAGGGGACAGGGAGGGACATGAGGACACAGGGAGGGATGTGAGGGGACAGGGAGGGACATGAGGGGACAGACGGGCTGGGCTGAGGGGGAGGCAGGGCCTGAGGGGATTGGGGAGTTCTGAGGGGATTTAGGAAATCTGAGGGGACTTTGGGGGGTCTGAGGAGATTTAGGAAATCTGAGGGAACTTTAGGGGATCTGAGGGGAATTTTAAAGGGGTCTATGGGGGTTTAAGGGGGATCTGAGGTGATCTAGAGGCTGTGAGGAGATTTAAAGAGGCTGAGAGGATTTAGGGGGTCTGAGGGGATTTTTGGGAAGTCTGAGGGAGTTTGGGGGGGTTTATGGGGGGTCTGAGGATTTTGGGGTTTCTCTGAGGGAGTTCAGGGCATTTCTCAGGATCCCCCCACGCCATTCCTGGTGTTTTTATCCTGAGGATTTTGGGGTTTCTCTGAGGGTTTCCCCTGCACCATTCCTGATATTTTTTCCCTGAGGATTTTGAGGTTTCTCTGAGGATTTCAGGGGGGCTCTGAGGCAGTCCAGGGATTTTCTTTGAGTGTCCCCCTCACCCCACTCCCCTGTTTTGTTTTTTCCCTGAGGATTTTGGGGTTTCTCTGAAGGAGTTCAGGGGAGTTTCTCTGAAGGTTTCCTGGATTTCCCCTGCACCATTCCCGATATTTTTTCCTGAGAATTTTGGGGTTTCTCTGAGGGTTTCCCCCACAACATTCCTGGTGTTTTTTCCATGAGGATTTTGGGGGAGCTCTGAGGGATTTCAGGGGGGTTTCTCTGAGTGTCCCCCCCACCCCACTCCCCTGTTTTGTTTTTCCCTGAGGATTTTGGGGTTTCTCTCAGGGTTTCCCCCACACCATTCCCAATTATTTTCCCCTGAGGATTTTGGGTTTCTCTGAGGATTTCAGGGCAGCTCTGAGGCAGTCCAGGGATTTTCCCTGAGTGCTCCCCCGCTCCCCTGTTTTGTTTTTCCCTGAGGATTTTAGGGGAGCTCTGAGGGATTTCAGGGGGGTTTCTCTGAGGGTTTACCCCCACACCATTCCCAGTATTTTTTCCCTGAGGTTTTTGGGGTTTCTCTGAGTGCTCCCCCCAACCCCACTCCCCTGTTTTGTTTTTCCCTGAGGATTTTGGGGTTTCTCTGAGGGAATTCAGGGGGCTCTGAGGGAATTCAGGGGTTTCTCTGAGGGAGTCCAGGGAGTTTTTCTGAGGGTTTCCCTCCACACCATTCCCAATTATTTTCCCCTGAGGATTTTGGGGTTTTTCTGAGGGTTTCCCCTGCACCATTCCCGATATTTTCCCCTGAGGATTCTGGGGTTTCTCTGAGGGAATTCAGGGGGGTTTCTCTCAGGATTTCCTGGGTTTCCCCCCACACCATTCCCAGTATTTTTCCCCTGAGGATTTTGGGGTTTCTCTGAGGGATTTCAGGGCAGCTCTGAGGGAATCCAGGGATTTTCCCTGAGTGTCCCCCTCACCCCTCTCCCTGTTTTTCTCTCCCCCTGGCCCTGCAGCGTGGATAACAGCGAGTACATGCGCAACGGGGATTTCCTGCCCACGCGGCTGCAGGCGCAGCAGGACGCCGTCAACATCGTGTGCCACTCCAAAACCCGCAGCAACCCCGAGAACAACGTGGGGCTCATCACCCTGGCCAAGTGAGGGGCTGGGGGTGCGGGGAAAGGGGGTGGGAGTGCTGGGAATGCAGGGAAAAGGGGATGGGAGTGCTGGGAATTCAGGAAAAGGGGATGGGGATCCAGGAAAAGGGAGATGGGAGTGCTGGGATTCAGGGAATAGGAGCTGGAGATTCAGGGAATTACAGGAATCCCAGAAAAAGGTTGCTGGGAATGCCAGGAATTCAGGGAAAAGGAGTTTTGGATCCAGGGAATTCAGGGAAAAGGAGCTGGGGATTCCAGGATCAGCCTGGAAATTCTGAGATCAGCCTGGGAATTCCAGGGGAAAGGAGCTGGAAATTCCAAGGAAAAAGAGCTGGAAATTCCAGGGAAAAGGAGCTGAAAATTCCAGGGAAAATGAGCTGGGAATTCCAGGCAAAACGAGCTGGAAATTCCAGGAAAAAAGAGCTGGAAATTCCAGGGAAAAAGAGCTGGGAATTCCAGGGAAAAGGAGCTGGAAACTCCAGGAAAAAGAGCTGGGAATTCCAAGAAAAGAATCAAAATCATTGCAACCCCCTTGCAAATCTCTCATTTCCTCCCAAATTCCCAAAGAAAGTCCCCAGGAATCCCTCCCTGAGTTCACCCCAGGCTGGAATTCCCTCCCCAATCCCGAGGGGATGCCAGGAATTCTCTCCCCCCGCAGTAACTGCGAGGTGCTGACCACGCTGACGCCGGACACCGGGCGCATCCTGTCCAAGCTGCACACGGTGCAGCCCAAGGGCAAAATCACCTTCGGCACCGGCATCCGCGTGGCCCACGTGAGTCCTGCCCACAGAGTTCCCAGAATTCCCAAAATTCCGGGTTTGGGGGAGTGGGGGTGTGGGGAATGGGGTTTGTGGGGTTGGTTTTTGTTTTTGTGGTGGAGATTGCGGGGGTTTGGAGTGAATCTGGGGGATTCTGGCTTAAATCTCCAATGGGAATCCCACAGAAATCCTAGGAAATCCAATAGAAATCCCAGGAAATCCAACCTAAACCCCAGAAAATCCAATGGGAATCCATGGAAATCCCAGAAAATCCAATGGGAATCCATGGAAATCCCAGAAAATCCAACAGGATTTTCCAAGGGAAATCCCACAGAAATCCCAATGGGAATCCCTGGAAATCCCGCAGAAATCCCAACCGGAATCCCTGGAAATTCCACACAAATCCCAGGAAATCCAGTGGAAATCCCACAGAAATCCCAATGGGAATCCATGGAAATCCAACCTAAATCCTAGGAAATCCAATGGGAATCCAATGGAAATCCCATAGAAATCCCAGGAAATCCCAACAGGATTTTCCAAGGCAAGTCCCACAGAAATCCCAATGGAAATCCAATGGAAATCCCAATGGGAATCCGTGGAAATTCCACAGAAATCCTAGGAAATCCTACAGGAATCCATGGAAATCCCAACAGGAATTCAATGGAAATCCCTCAGAAATCCCAACAGGAATCCATGGAAATCCCACACAAATCCCAGAAAATCCAAGGGAAATCCCACATAAATCCCAGGAAATCCAACCTAAATCCCAGAAAGTCCAATGGGAATCCATGGAAATCCAATAGAAATCCCACAGAAATCCCAGGGAATCCATGGAAATCCCAGGGAATCCCACAGAAATCCCAGGAAATCCAATGGAAATCCCACAGAAATCCCAATGGGAATCCATGGAAATCCCACAGAAATCCCAATGGGAATCCATGGAAATCCAACCTGAATCCCAATGGGAATCCAATGGAAATCCCAGGAAATCCCAACAGGAATCCATGGAAATCCAACCTAAATCTCAGGAAATCCAGTGGGAATCTGTGGAAATCCCACAGAAATCCCAGGGAATCCATTGGGAATCTGTGGAAATCCCATAGAAATCCTAGGAAATCCAACAGGATTTTCCAAGGGAAATCCCATAGAAATCCCAATGGAAATCCCACAGAAATCCTAAGAAATCCAATAGGAATCCAATGGAAATCCATGGAAATCCCACAGAAATCCCAATGGGAATCCCACAGAAATCCCAGGGAATCCCAACAAGAATCCATGGAAATCCCACAGAAAATCCAATGGGAATCCAATGGAAATCCCACAGAAATCCCAGGAAATCCAACAGGATTTTCCAAGGGAAATCCCATAGAAATCCCAATGGAAATCCCACAGAAATCCTAAGAAATCCAATAGGAATCCAATGGAAATCCATGGAAATCCCACAGAAATCCCAATGGAAATCCCACAGAAATCCCAATGGGAATCCATGGAAATCCCAGAAAATCCAATAGAAATCCCACAGAAATCGCAGGAAATCCAACAGGATTTTCAAAGGGAAATCCCAATGAAAATCCCACAGAAATCCCAACAGGAATCCAATGGAAATCTCAAAGAAATCCCAATGGGAATCCATGGAAATCCCACAGAAATCCCAGAGAATCCTACAGGAATCCATGGAAATCCCAACAGGAATCCAATGGAAATCCTACAGAAATCCCAACGGGAATCCATGGAAATCCCACAGAAATCCCAGAAAATCCAATGGAAATCCCACAGGAATCCCAGGAAATCCAATGGAAATCCCACAGAAATCCCAATGGGAATCCACCCCAAATCCCAGAATGTCCCCAAATCCCAGAATGCCCCCAAATCCTGGGAATGACCCCAAACCCTTGGCATGCCCCCAAACCCCTGGAATGCCCCCAAACCCTTGGCATGCCCCCACATCCCGGGGTTTTGGTGCAGCTGGCGCTGAAGCACCGGCAGGGCAAGAACCACAAGATGAGAATCATCGCCTTCGTGGGGAGCCCCGTGCACGACAGCGACAAGGACGTGAGTGCGGACGGCGGGGGCGGGTTTGGGATCACGGGATGGGGTCTGGGATAATGGGATCGGGTCTGGGATCACAGCGGGGTCGGGTCTGGGATCACAGGATTGGCCTCAGGATAATGGGATTGGGTCTGGGATCACAGTGGGATCGGGTCTGGGATCGTGGGATCGGGTTTGGGATCATGGGATGGGGTCTGGGATAATGGGATTGGGTTTGGGATCACAGTGGGATTGGGTCTGGGATCACAGGATCGGGTCTGGGATCACAGTGGGATTGGGTGTAGGATAACAGTGGGATCAGGTCTGGGATCACAGTGGGGTCACAGCGGGATCGGGTCTGGGATCACAGTGGGATTGGCTCTGGGATCACAGCGAGATCAGGTCTGGGATAATGGGATTGGGTCTGGGATCACAGCAGGATCGGGTCTGGGATAATGGGATCAGGTCTGGGATAATGGGATTGGGTCTGGGATAATGGGATTGGGTCTGGGATATTGGGATCAGGTCTGGGATCACAGCAGGATCAGGTCTGGGATAATGGGATCGGGTCTGGGATAATGGGATTGGGTCTGGGATAATGGGATCGGGTCTGGGATAATGGGATCGGGTCTGGGATAATGGGATCGGCTCTGGGATAATGGGATTGGGTTTGGGATAATGGGATTGGGTGTGGGATCACAGCGGGATCGGGTCTGGGATCACAGGATTGGCTCTTGGATCACAGTGGGATCAGCTCTGGGATCAGCTCTGGGATCAGCTCTGGGATCACTCTGGGATCACTCTGGGATCAGCTCTGGGATCAGCTCTGGGATCAGCTCTGGGATCACTCTGGGATCAGCTCTGGGATCAGCTCTGGGATCAGCTCTGGGATCAGCTCTGGGATCACTCTGGGATCAGCTCTGGGATCAGCTCTGGGATCAGCTCTGGGATCAGCTCTGGGATCACTCTGGGATCACTCTGGGATCAGCTCTGGGATCAGCTCTGGGATCACTCTGGGATCACTCTGGGATCACACTGGGATCACTCTGGGATCAGCTCTGGGATCACACTGGGATCAGCTCTGGGATCACACTGGGATCAGCTCTGGGATCACACTGGGATCAGCTCTGGGATCAGCTGTGGGATCACTCTGGGATCAGCTCTGGGATCAGCTCTGGGATCAGCTCTGGGATCACTCTGGGATCACTCTGGGATCAGCTCTGGGATCAGCTCTGGGATCACACTGGGATCAGCTCTGGGATCACACTGGGATCAGCTCTGGGATCAGCTCTGGGATCACACTGGGATCACTCTGGGATCAGCTCTGGGATCACACTGGGATCACACTGGGATCACACTGGGATCACTCTGGGATCACACTGGGATCAGCTCTGGGATCAGCTCTGGGATCACTCTGGGATCAGTTCTGGGATCACACTGGGATCACTCTGGGATCACACTGGGATCAGCTCTGGGATCAGCTCTGGGATCACACTGGGATCACACTGGGATCACTCTGGGATCACACTGGGATCAGCTCTGGGATCAGCTCTGGGATCACTCTGGGATCAGTTCTGGGATCACACTGGGATCACTCTGGGATCACACTGGGATCAGCTCTGGGATCAGCTCTGGGATCACACTGGGATCACTCTGGGATCAGCTCTGTGATCAGCTCTGGGATCACTCTGGGATCACACTGGGATCAGCTCTGGGATCAGCTCTGGGATCACACTGGGATCAGCTCTGGGATCAGCTCTGGGATCACACTGGGATCACTCTGGGATCAGTTCTGGGATCACACTGGGA
Organism: Catharus ustulatus; assembly: GCF_009819885.2. Classification (NCBI taxonomy): domain Eukaryota; kingdom Metazoa; phylum Chordata; class Aves; order Passeriformes; family Turdidae; genus Catharus; species Catharus ustulatus. The sequence continues at coordinate 2,655,920 of NC_046250.1, read as the reverse complement.
TCACACTGGGATCAGCTCTGGGATCACACTGGGATCACTCTGGGATCAGCTCTGGGATCAGCTCTGGGATCACACTGGGATCACTCTGGGATCAGCTCTGGGATCAGCTCTGGGATCACACTGGGATCACTCTGGGATCAGCTCTGGGATCAGCTCTGGGATCACACTGGGATCAGCTCTGGGATCAGCTCTGGGATCAGCTCTGGGATCACACTGGGATCACTCTGGGATCAGCTCTGGGATCACTCTGGGATCAGCTCTGGGATCACTCTGGGATCACTCTGGGATCACTCTGGGATAACAATGGGATCACTCTGGGATCACTCTGGGATCACACTGGGATCAGCTCTGGGATCACTCTGGGATCAGCTCTGGGATCCAGTCTGGCTCTGCTGATCCCAACCATTCCTGTTTTTCCCAGCTGGTGAAGTTGGCCAAGCGCCTGAAGAAGGAGAAAGTGAACGTGGACATCATCAACTTTGGAGAGGAGGTGAGAATCTGGGAATGGCCAGACAGGGATCTGGGAATTGTCACATTCCAGGCAGCAATTCCAGACCTTTCCTTCTTCCATGTTTGGGTTGGAAAATTCTAAGAGGTTTTTTAGGAATTAGCTCAGTCCTTGAGGATTTTGGGGCCTTTTCCCAAGGTTTTTACTCCAGGGAAAACCCCAATTCCCAAATTTTAGTGTGTCCCAAACCCTTCCCATCCCTGGTTTCCTGTTGGGAATTTTTTGACTCCTCAGCAGTTGGATTTGAGGATCTTGGAACCCTTTTCCAACATTTAATGAATCCCATAAACCCCAAATCTTTTGGATCTTCCAACACCAAACCCCACAGTCTCACAGATCTCAAAAACCCAAATTCCCAAATTTCCCTGCATCCCAAACCCTTCCCATCCCTGATTTCCTACTGGGAATTTGTTGAGTCTTCAGGAGCTGAATTTGATGTTCCAGAGCCCTTTTCCAACATTTAATGATCCCACAAACCCCAAATCTCTTGGATCTTCCAACACCAAACCCCATGGGCTCACAGATCCCAAAAAAACCCCAAATCCCAAATTTCCCTGCATCCCATCCCCAAATTTCCTACTGGGAATTTCCCACTTAAATTCCCAACCCCCACAAAACCCCAAATCCTTTCCACCTCCAAAACCCCAAACCCCACAATCCCCAAACCCCACAATTCCCCAAACCCCACAATCCCCAAATCCCACAATTCCCAAACCCCACACCCCACAATTCCCAAATCTCAAACCCCACAATTCCCAAATCCCAAACCCCACAATCCCCAAACCCCACAATTCCCAAAACCCCAAACCCCACAATTCCCAAATCCCACAATTCCCAAACCCCACACCCCACAATTCCCAAATCTCAAACCCCACAATTCCCCAAACCCTAAACCCCACAATTCCCAAACCCCACAATCCCCAAACCCCACACTCCAAACCCCACAATTCCCCAAACCCCACAATTCCCAAATCCCAAACCCCAAATCCCACACCCCACAATTCCCAAATCTCAAACCCCAAACCGCACAATTCCCAAATCTCAAACCCCACAATCCCCAAACCCCACAATTCCCAAACCCCACAATTCCCAAATCCCAAACCCCACAATTCCCCAAACCCCAAATCCCACAATTCCCAAATCCCAAACCCCAAACCCCAAACCCCACAATTCCCACACCCCAAACCCCACACCCCAAATCCCAAACCCCACACCCCAAACCCCACAATTCCCAAATCCCAAACCCCACAATCCCCAAATCCCACAATTCCCCAAATCCCACAATTCCCACACCCCAAACCCCACAATCCCCAAACCCCACACTCCAAACCCCACAATTCCCAAACCCCACAATTCCCACACCCCAAACCCCACAATTCCCAAACCCCAATCCCCAAACGCCACATTTCCCCTCCCCAGGAGGCCAACACGGAGAAGCTGACGGCGTTCATCACGGCGCTCAACGGCAAGGACGGCAGCGGCTCCCACCTGGTGACGGTGCCGCCGGGGCCCAGCCTGGCCGACGCCCTCATCAGCTCCCCCATCCTGGCCGGGGAGGGAGGGGCCATGCTGGGCCTGGGGGCTTCTGACTTCGAGTTCGGGGTGGATCCCAGTGCTGACCCCGAGCTGGCTCTGGTAGGGATCCCAAAATTCTCAAATTTCAGTGTTTTTAGCGTCAAAATCCCGTAAAATCCCAAATGTCGCGATTCCGCCATGCATGTCCCAAATTCCACATCCATGTCCCAATTCCTCCATCCTTGCTGGGTCTGGGGGCTTCTGACTTCGAGTTTGGGGTGGATCCCAGTGCTGATCCCAAGATGGCTCTGGTAGGGATCATGGAATTCCTAAAATTCCCAAAATTCAGGTGTTTGCGGCATCAAAATCCCATAAAATCCCAAATCGCGATTGTCGCATCCATGTCCCAACTCCTCCATTTGCGTCCCAAATTCCCCATCCATGTCCCAATTCCTCAATCCATGCTGGGCCTGGGGGCTTCTGACTTTGAGTTTGGGATGGATCCCAGTGCTGACCCCGAGCTGGCTCTGGTAGGGATCCCAAAATTCCCAAAATTCTCAAATTTCAGTGTTTTTAGCGTCAAAATCCCGTAAAATCCTAAATGTCGCTATTCACATCCATGTCCCAAAATCCCCCATTCACGTCCCAAAATCCCCCATCCATGCTGGGCCTGGGGGCTTCTGACTTCGAGTTCAGGGTGGATCCCAGTGCTGACCCCGAGCTGGCTCTGGTAGGGATCCCAAAATTCCCAAAATTCCTAAAATTCAGTGTTTTTAGCGTCAAAATCCCGTAAAATCCTAAATGTCGCGATTCCGCCATGCATGTCCCAAATTCCACATCCATGTCCCAATTCCACCATCCATGCTGGGTCTGGGGGCTTCTGACTTCGAGTTTGGGGTGGATCCCAGTGCTGACCCCGAGCTGGCTCTGGTAGGGATCCCAAAATTCCCAAAATTCAGTGTTTGCAGCACCAAAATCCCGTAAAATCCTAAATGTCGCAATTGTCCCATCCGCGTCCCAACTCCCCCATTCATGTCCCAAATTCCACATCCATGTCCCAAATTCCACATCCATGCTGGGCCTGGGGGCTTCTGACTTCATGTTTGGGGTGGATCCCAGTGCTGACCCCGAGCTGGCTCTGGTAGGGATCCCAAAATTCTCAAATTTCAGTGTTTTTAGCACTAAAATCCCGTAAAATCCCAAATCGCGATTGTCCCATCCATGTTTCAACTCCCCCATCCATGTCCCAATTCCTCCATCCATGCTGGGCCTGGGGGCTTCTGACTTCATGTTTGGGGTGGATCCCAGTGCTGACCCCGAGCTGGCTCTGGTAGGGATCCCAAAATTCCCAAATTTCAGTGTTTTCAGCACCAAAATCCCGTAAAATCCCAAATTGCGATTGTCCCATCCATGTCCAAACTCCCCCATCCATGTCCCAATTCCTCCATCCCTGCTGGGTCTGGGGGCTTCTGAGTTTGAGTTTGGGGTGGATCCCAGTGCTGACCCCGAGCTGGCTCTGGTAGGGATCCCAAAATTCCCAAAATTCCCAAATTTCCATGGGATTGGGTGTTTGCACCATCAAAATCCCGTAAAATCCCAAATGTCGCGATTCCGCCATGCATGTCCCAAATTCCACATCCATGTCCCAATTCCTCCATCCATGCTGGGCCTGGGGGCTTCTGACTTCGAGTTTGGGGTGAATCTCAGCACTGACCCCAAGCTGGCTCTAGTAGGAATCATGGAATTCCTAAAATTCCCAAAATTCAGGTGTTTGTGGCATCAAAATCCCATAAAATCCTAAATGTCGCGATTGTCCCATCCATGTCCCAAATTCCACATCCATGTCCCAATTCCTCCATCCATGCTGGGCCTGGGGGCTTCTGACTTTGAATTCAGGGTGGATCCCAGTGCTGATCCTGAGCTGGCTCTGGTAGGGATCCCAAAATTCCCAAAATTCTCAAATTTCAGTGTTTTTAGCGTCAAAATCCCGTAAAATCCCAAATGTCGCGATTCCGCCATGCATGTCCCAAATTCCACATCCATGTCCCAATTCCTCCATCCATGCTGGGTCTTGGGGCTTCTGAGTTCCAGTTTGGGGTGGATCCCAGTGCTGACCCCGAGCTGGCTCTGGTAGGGATCCCAAAATTCCCAAATTTCAGTGTTTTTAGCGTCAAAATCCCGTAAAATCCTAAATGTCGCGATTGTCGCATCCATGTCGCAACTCCCCCATTCACGTCCCAAATTCCACATCCCTGCTGGGCCTGGGGGCTTCTGACTTTGAGTTTGGGGTGGATCCCAGTGCTGACCCCGAGCTGGCTCTGGTAGGGATCATGGAATTCCTAAAATTCAGTGTTTTTAGCGTCAAAATCCCGTAAAATCTTAAATGTCGCCATTCCGCCATGCATGTCCCAAATTCCACATCCATGTCCCAATTCCTCCATCCATGCTGGGCCTGGGGGCTTCTGACTTCGAGTTTGGGGTGGATCCCAGTGCTGATCCTGAGCTGGTTCTGGTAGGGATCATGGAATTCCCAAAATTCCCAAAATTCAGGTGTTTGCGGCATCAAAATCCCATAAAATCCCAAATCGCGATTGTCGCATCCATGTCCCAACTGCTCCATTTGCGTCCCAAATTCCCCATCCATGTCCCAATTCCTCAATCCATGCTGGGCCTGGGGGCTTCTGACTTCGAGTTTGGGGTGGATCCCAGCGCTGACCCCGAGCTGGCTCTGGTAGGGATCCCAAAATTCCCAAAATTCTCAAATTTCAGTGTTTTTAGCGTCAAAATCCCGTAAAATCCCAAATGTCGCGATTCCGCCATGCATGTCCCAAATTCCACATCCATGTCCCAATTCCTCCATCCATGCTGGGTCTTGGGGCTTCTGAGTTCCAGTTTGGGGTGGATCCCAGTGCTGACCCCGAGCTGGCTCTGGTAGGGATCCCAAAATTCCCAAATTTCAGTGTTTTTAGCGTCAAAATCCCGTAAAATCCTAAATGTCGCGATTGTCGCATCCATGTTTCAACTCCCCCATTCACGTCCCAAATTCCACATCCCTGCTGGGCCTGGGGGCTTCTGACTTTGAGTTTGGGGTGGATCCCAGTGCTGACCCCGAGCTGGCTCTGGTAGGGATCCCAAAATTCCCAAATTTCAGTGTTTTTAGCGTCAAAATCCCGTAAAATCCTAAATGTCGCCATTCCGCCATGCATGTCCCAAATTCCACATCCATGTCCCAATTCCTCCATCCATGCTGGGTCTGGGGGCTTCTGGCTTTGAGTTTGGGGTGGATCCCAGTGCTGACCCCGAGCTGGCTCTGGTAGGGATCATGGAATTCCTAAAATTCCCAAAATTCCATGAGATTGGGTGTTTTTAGCGTCAAAATCCCGTAAAATCTTAAATGTCGCGATTCCGCCATGCATGTCCCAAATTCCACATTCACGTCCCGAATTCCACATCCATGCTGGGCCTGGGGGCTTCTGACTTTGAGTTCAGGGTGGATCCCAGTGCTGACCCCGAGCTGGCTCTGGTAGGGATCATGGAATTCCTAAAATTCAGTGTTTTTAGCGTCAAAATCCCGTAAAATCCTAAATGTCGCGATTGTCGCATCCATGTTTCAACTCCCCCATTCATGTCCCAAATTCCACATCCCTGCTGGGCCTGGGGGCTTCTGACTTTGAGTTCAGGGTGGATCCCAGTGCTGACCCCGAGCTGGCTCTGGTAGGGATCATGGAATTCCTAAAATTCCCAAAATTCAGGTGTTTGCGGCATCAAAATCCCATAAAATCCCAAATCGCGATTGTCGCATCCATGTCCCAACTCCCCCATTCACGTCCCAAATTCCACATCCATGCTGGGCCTGGGGGCTTCTGAGTTCCAGTTTGGGGTGGATCCCAGTGCTGACCCCGAGCTGGCTCTGGTAAGGATCCCAAAATTCCCAAAATTCTCAAATTTCAGTGTTTTTAGCGTCAAAATCCCGTAAAATCCTAAATGTCGCGATTCCGCCATGCATGTCCCAAAATGCCCCGTCCATGTCCCAAATTCCACATCCATGCTGGGCCTGGGGGCTTCTGACTTTGAGTCTGGGGTGGATCCCAGTGCTGACCCCGAGTTGGCTCTAGTAGGGATCATGGAATTCCCAAAATTCCCAAAATTCAGTGTTTGCAGCATCAAAATCCCATAAAATCCCAAAATGTCGCGATTGTCCCATCCATGTCCCAAATTCCACATCCATGTCCCAATTCCTCAATCCATGCTGGGCCTGGGGGCTTCTGACTTCGAGTTTGGGGTGAATCTCAGCACTGACCCCAAGCTGGCTCTGGTAGGGATCATGGAATTCCTAAAATTCAGTGTTTTTAGCGTCAAAATCCCATAAAATCCTAAATGTCGTGATTGTCGCATCCATGTCCCAACTCCCCCATTCACGTCCCAAATTCCACATCCATGCTGGGCCTGGGGGCTTCTGACTTTGAGTTCAGGGTGGATCCCAGTGCTGACCCCGAGCTGGCTCTGGTAGGGATCATGGAATTCCCAAATTTCCATGAGATTGGGAATTTTGAACTTAAGAATCTCACAAAATCCCAAATTTCCCAACTACCCCAAGATTGACCCCAAAATTCCCAAAGAATTGGGAATTTCCAACATCAAAATCCACCAAATCCCAAATAATTTGGGAATTTCCAATATCAGAATCCCACAAAACCCCAAAGATTTGGGAATTCCCAACATCAGAATCCCACAAAACCCCAAATCCTCAAAATCCCAAACTGGGGAATTTCCAACATCAGAATCCCCCAAAATCCCAAAGATTTGGGAATTCCCAACATCAGAATCCCACAAAATCCCAAATAATTTGGGAATTTCCAATATCAGAATCCCCACAAAATCCCAAATATTTTGAGAATTTCCAATATCAGAATCCCACAAAACCCCAAATCCCCCAAAATCCCAAACCGCGGAATTTCCCACTTTACGACCCCCCCCTACGAATGACCCCAAAATCCCCAAAAATTTGGGATTTTCCCACCTCAAACCCCAAATCCTTGTCTCCTGTCCCTCTCCCACCCCTCATTCTGGGTTTTTTAATCCCAAATCCTTTTTTTTTTTGGGGGGTTTTCCAGGCTCTCCGCGTGTCCATGGAGGAGCAGCGGCAGCGGCAGGAGGAGGAGGCGCGGAGGGCGGCGGCGGCCTCGGCGGCTGAGGCTGGGATTGCTGCAGCTGGGGGGGATGGTGAGGGAGGGATTTATGGGATTTGGGATGGGATTTATGGGATTATTTATGGGATTTATGGGATTTATGGGGTTGGGGATGAAAAGATGGAGGAGGCTCAAAGGTTGGGATCGCCGCGGCCCGCGGGATGGGTAGGGAAGGATTTATGGGATTTGTGGGGTTGGGATTTATGGGATTTGTGGGGTTGGGATTGATGAGATGGGATTTGTGGGATGGCTCTGGGATGGACATTTGGGAAAAATTCTTCCCTGGGAAGGTGGGAATACCCGTGGATTATTGCCAGGCTATCCCATGGATTATTCGTGGGGTATCCCATGGATTCCTGGCCCACCCCATGGATTATTCCTGGGCTATCCCATGGATTATTCCTGGGACATTCCATGGATTATTCCTGGGCTATCCTATGGATTATTTCTGGAATGTTCCATGAGTTCCTGGAATATTCCATGAATTCCTGGAACATTCCATGGATTATTCCTGGGCTATCCCATGGATTATTCCTGGAATGTTCCATGAGTTCCTGGGACATTCCATGGATAACTCCTGGGACATTCCATGGATTATTCCTGGGACATTCCCTGGATTTCTGGGACATCCCATGGATTATTCTTGGGCTATTCCATGAATTCCTGGGACATTCCATGGATTATTCCTGGGCTATCCCATGGATTATTTCTGGAATGTTCCATGAGTTCCTGGGCTATTCCATGAATTCCTGGGACATTCCATGGATTTTTCCTGTGCTATCCCATGGATTATTCCTGGGCTATCCCATGGATTATTCCTGGCCCACCCCATGGATTATTCCTGTGCTATCCCATAGATTATTTCTGGAATGTTCCACGAGTTCCTGGAATATCCCATGGATTATTCCTGGGCTATTCCATGGATTATTCCTGTAATGTTCCACGAGTTCCTGGGCTATCCCATGGATTATTCTTGGAATGTTCCATAAATTCCTGGAATATTCCATGGATTATTCCTGTGCTATCCCATGGATTATTTCTGGAATGTTCCATGAATTCCTGGGCTGTTCCATGGATTATTCCTGGGCTATCCCATGGATTATTCTCCATGGATTTCTGGGATACCCCATGGATTATTCCTGGACTGTCCCATGGATTATTCCTGGGCTATCCCATGGATTATTCCTGGGACATTCCATGAATTCCTGGCCCACCCCATGGATTTCTGGGCTATCCCACGGATTTTCCCTGCCCTGTGTCCAGCAGAGTCGGACGAGGCCCTGCTCAAGATGACCATGGGGCAGCCGGAGTTCGGCCGCGCGGGGCTGCCGGACCTGAGCTCCATGAGTGAGGAGGAGCAGATCGCCTACGCCATGCAGATGTCGCTGCAGGGCGCCGGTGCGTGCCCAAAAACTGGGGGAAAATGTGGGGAAAATGTGGGGAAATGTGGGGGAAACTTGGGGGAAATGTGGGAAAAATGTGGGGAAAATGCAGGGAAATGTGGGGAAAACTCAGGGGAAAAACTTGGGGGAAAATGTGGGGAAAAGCTAAGGGAAAACTTGGGGGAAAACGTGGGGAAAACTCGGGAAAAACTTGAAGAAAATGTGAGGAAAACTCAGGGAAAACTCAGGAAAATTCAGGGAAAAAGTGAAGAAAATCATGGGAAAAGCTTGGGAAAAAAGGGATAAACTTGGAAAAAAAGGAAAAAACAGGGAAAAGCTTGGGAAAAGGTCAAGAAAAACTCTGGAAAAACTCAGGGAAAACCCCAGAAACGATTCAGGAAAAACACCTGGGAAAGACTTGGGAAAAGCTTGGAAGGAACTCGGGGAAAACTCAAAAAAAACTTGGGAAAATCTCAGGAAAGACTCGGAAAAACTTGGGAAAAACCTCAGGAAAAACCCCAGAAAAACCTTGGGAAAAACTCAGGAAAAACTCAGGAAAATCTTGGGAAAAACTCAGGAAAAACTCAGGAAAAACTCAGGAAAACTCAGGAAAAAGTCAGGAAAAACTTGGGAAAACTCCAGGAAGAACTTAGGGAAAAACCCTGGGAAAAACTTGGGAAAAAAGTCAGGAAAAACTCGGGAATTTTAGCCTGGCTGGTCCCAGGGTTTTTTGTTTTTTTCCATGGATTTTGGGTTTCCATGGATTGGGTTTTGGGTTTCCATGGATTGGGTTTTGGGTTTCCATGGATTTTTGGGTTTCCATGGATTGGTTTTTGGGTTTCCATGGATTTTTGGGTTTTTTCCCATGTATTTTTGGGCTTCCATGGATCTTTGGCTTTCCATGGATTTTTGGGCTTCCATGGAATTTTTCTCCATGGATTGGTTTTTGGGTTCCCATGGATTTCTGGGTTTCCATGGATTGGGTTTTGGGTTTCCATGGATTTTGGGTTTCCATGGATTTCTGAGTTTCCATGGATTGGGTTTTGGGTTTCCATGGATTTTGGGTTCCCATGGATTGATTTTTGGGTTCCCATGGATTTTAGGTTTCCATGGATTGGGTTTTGGGTTTCCATGGATTCTGGGTTCCCATGGATTTTGGTTCCCATGGATTGTTTTCTGTGTTCCCATGGATTTTGGGTTCCCATTAATTGTTTTCTGCTCCCCATGGATTTGGGTTCCCATGAATTTCTGTGTTCCCATGGATTTTGGTTTCCATGGATTTTGGGTTCCTGGGTTGGTTTTGCAGAGTTTGCCCAGGCCGAGGCGGCCGAGGTCGACAGCGGGGCGGCCATGGACACGTCCGAGCCCGCCAAGGTGAGCCTGGGGGAGTCTGCAGGTCCTGGGAATCCCATCCCAGAAATCCCAGAAATCCCACAAATCCCATCCTACAAATCCCAGCAATGCCATCATTCCCATCCCACAAATCCCAGAAATCCCATCCCACAAATCCCACAAATCCCATCATCCCATAAATCCCATCCTAGAAATCCCAACCCACAAATCCCATAAATCCCATCAATCCCATCAATCCCATCAATCCCATCCCAGAAATCCCATCCCAGAAATCCCATCATCCTAGAAATCCCATCATCCCATCAAATCCCAACCCACAAATCCCAGAAATCCCACAAATCCCAACCCACAAATCTCAGCAATCCCATCATTCCCCTAAATCCCATCCCATAAATCCCCCCATCCCATGAAATCCCAACCCACAAATCCCACCATCCCATCAAATCCCATCCCATAAATCCCATCATTCCATCAAATCCCATCCCACAAATCCCAACCCACAAATCCCATCATCCCATCCCACAAATCCCATCATTCCCCTAAATCCCATCCCATCATTCCCATCCCATCAATCCCATAATTCCCATTATTCCCACCAGTTTTCCCATGGGCCCAGATGATCCCAAACCCCCCCAGGACAATCCCAAATCCCTCCAGGACAATCCCAAACCCCTTGGGACGATCCCAAACCCCACAGGACGATCCCAAATCCCTTGGGACAATCCCAAACCCCCCAGGACAATCCCAAACCCCTCCAGGACAATCCCAAACCCCCCAGGACGATCCCAAACCCCCCAGGACAATCCCAAACCCTCCAGGACAATCCCAAACCTCCCAGGATGATCCCAAACCCCCCAGGACGATCCCAAACTCCTTTGGGACAATCCCAAACCCCTCAAGGACAATCCCAAACCCCTCAGGACGATCCCAAACCCCTTGGGACGATCCCAAATCCTTTGTGACAATCCCAAACCCCCCCAGGACAATCCCAAATCCTTTGGGACAATCCCAAATCCCTTGGGACGATCCCAAACCTTCCAGGACGATCCCAAACCCCCCAGGACAATCCCAAATCCTTTGGGACGATCCCAAACCCCCCAGGACAATCTCAAATCCCCCGGATTCTCCCGGAATTCCGGAATTTTCCCCCCCGCAGGAAGAAGACGACTACGACGTGATGCAGGACCCGGAATTCCTGCAGAGCGTCCTGGAGAATCTGCCGGGGGTGGATCCCAACAACGAGGCCATCAGGAACGCCATGGGATCGCTGGCGTCGCAGGCGGCGCGCGAGCACCGCGACAACAACCGCGACAATCGCGATAATAACCGCGACAACAACCGCGATAACCGCGATAACCGCGACAGGAAGGACGAGGAGAAGAAATGAATTAAAGGGAATTAAAGGGATTAAAGGAATGCCAAGAATTGGTGTTGGGGTGCAGGGAGTTTGTTGGGAATTGTGGGAATTTGGGAATAAAAGGAGTTTGTTGGAAATAAAAGGAAATGTTCGAGAATGAAAGGAGTTGTTTGGAGTTTGTTGGGAATGGAATTTTTTGGGAATTAAAGGAATTTTTTGGGAATGGAATTTCTTGGGAATGGCGGGGATTTCTTGGGAATAAAAGGAATTTTTGGGGAATTAAAGGAATTTTTTGGGAATCAAAGGAATTTTTTGGGAATAAAAGGAATTTTTGGGGAATGGAAGGAATTTCTTGGGAATGGCAGGGATTTCTTGGGAATGAAAGGAACTTCTTGGGAATTACAGGAATTTGTTGGAAATTAAAGGAATTTCTTGGGAATCAAAGGAGTTTCTTGGGAATCAAAGGAATATTTTAGGAATCAAAGGAATTTTTTGGGAATGAAAGGAATTTTTTGGGAATAAAAGGAATTTTTGGGGAATTAAAGGAATTTCTTGGGAATGGCAGGGATTTCTTGGGAATAAAAGGAATTTTTTGGGATTGAAGAGTTTGTTGGGAATGGAATTTCTTGGGAATGGTGGGAATTTCTTGGGAATCAAAGGAGTTTCTTGGGAATGAAAGGAATTGCTTGGGAATAAAAGGAATTTTTTGGGAATTAAAGGAATTTCTTGGGAATCAAAGGAATTTCTTGGGAATTTTTGGAATTTCTTGGGAATCAAAGGAATTTCTTGGGAATTAAATGAATTTCTTGGGAATCAAAGGAATTTTGGGGGAATTAAAGGAATTTTTTGGGGAATTAAAGGAATATTTTGGGGATTAAAGGAATTTTTTGGGAATGGAATTTCTTGGGAATGGCGGGAATTTCTTGGGAATAAAAGGAATTTTTTGGAAATTAAAGGAATTGCTTGGGAATCAAAGGAACTTCTTGGGAATTAAGAGTTTGTTGGGAATGGAATTTCTTGGGAATCAAAGGAATTTCTTGGGAATCAAAGGAATTTATTGGGAATTAAAGGAGTTTCTTGGGAATGGCAGGAATTTTTTGAGAATAAAAGGAATTTGCTTGGGAATAAAAGGAATTTTTAGGGAATTAAAGGAATTTGTTGGAAATTAAAGGAATTTCTTGGGAATCAAAGGAGTTTCTTGGGAATCAAAGGAACTTCTTGGGAATAGAGGGGATTTCTTGGGAATCAAAGGAATTTTTTGGGAATTAAAGGAATATTTTGGGAATTAAAGGAATTTTTTGGGAATTTTGGGAATTTCTTGGGAATCAGGGGAACAATCAAAGGAATTCTAGGAATATTACAAGGATTTGCGCGGGAATTGCGGGAATAAAAGGAATTCCTGGACTGGGGGGTAACTGGAAATCTGGAATTCCCGGCACTGGGAGCACTGGAATTCCCGGGAATTCCCGCAGCAGCTCCCGGCATCCCCCGCGCGCTGTTTACAGTCAGGCCGAGGGGCGGGGCTGGACTGTGGATGGACAACTGAATCAACCAATCAGCGAGCGGGAAGAGCGGATGTTGTCCTTTGGGCAGCCAATCAGATGGGAAGGAAGGCGGGGCTACATAAGAGCGGCAGCTCTATGGACCAATGAATGACGGGGACTGGCTTGGCGGGCTTTTGGGCACTCCAGCCAATGGGAACGCGAGGAGCCAGAGGTGGCTTTGATTGACAGCGCTACCTACCAATAGCATCGCGCAGCAGGCGGAAGTGGGCGCGACATCCCCGCAGACGCGCCTGTGAGTGACAGCGCTGGCAGCGAATGGGAGGAGGGGGCTGAAGCCATTCCAGGCTCGGGCTGGGCGGGTTTTTGTGCTGAGGGAAAAATCCCACGCCCAATAGGAGCCCCCGGCCGGGAGCCGCCGCCATCGACGCTCCCTGAGACCAATGGCGGCCGGAACCCGCGCCTGATAAACAGCGCGCGTTGACCAATGAGAAGCGAGGTGAGGCGGGGCCTAATTGACGGACAGCGCGTTCTATGAATCAGCAGCGAGATGCGCCAGAACTGTCAGCCAATAGGAAGCCAGAACGCCGCGGTGGGCGGGGCTTTGTGGGTTGAATGACACCCACGCTCCCCAATCACCACCCCCGGTGAGGGGCTGGTCTTGCTCATCCAATGGGGAGTGCGGAGCGCCGCGATCCGCATTGAGCGACAGCGCAGCGGACCAATCAGAACGTGCGTTTCGATGAGCGACGGGCAGCTCGGCCAATAGGAACGCGCGGCGAGGGCGGGAAGGCGCGGCGCGAGCGGCCGGCGGGGCTGGGGGGGGCCAAGCAGGAAGTGGCGGAGGGGAAGCGGCGCCGCTGAGGGGCCCGAGCGGGACCGGGATCGGGAATTTGGGATCGGGAATTGGGATCGGGATCGAGAACCGCCATCGGCATCGGGAAGCGGCAGCGGCAGCCGGGGAGCGCCCCCCGCGCGCAGCTCCAGGTAGCGGGGCCTGAGGGGCGGGAGAGGCCTGAGGGGGTCAAGGCCTGAGGGGGGGGGGGGGGGGGGGGGGGGCGAGGCCTGGGCGGGAAGCGCGGCCTGAGGGGGCCCGGGAGGAGGGGACAGGGATGGGAACGACCCCCCAAAATCCCGGGATTTGTGGGGTTCATGGTCATCTCTGCCCTCCCAAAATCCCGGGATTTGTGGGGTTCATGGTCATCTCTGCCTTCCCAAAATCCCGGGATTTGGGGGGTTCATGGTCATCTCTGCCCTCCCAAAATCCCGGGATTTGGGGGGGTCACGGTCATCCCTCACATTCCTGGATTTTTGGAGGGTCACGGTCACCCCCTCCCATCCTAAATCCCGGGATTTTCCAGGGTTATCTTCACGTTTTCCCACTAAAAAAAAATCCCGGGATTTGCGGGGATCAGGATCGTCCCCCTCATCCTGAAATTTTAGGGGTTCGTGGTTAGTTTTGCCTCGTTCTAAATTCTGGGATTTTGGAGGGGTCACGGTCATCCTGGAATTTTGGGGAGTTTGGGATTGGGGTGGGGAATTTAGGATTGGGAGTTTGGGATTGGAATGGGGAGTTTGGGATGGGGAGTTTGGGATTGGGATGAGGAGTTTGGGATTGGGAATTTGGGATTGGGATGAGGAGTTTGGGATGGGGATTTAGGATTGGGATGGGGAATTTGGAATTGGGAATTTGGGATTGGGATGAGGAGTTTGGGAAGGGGAATTTGGGATTGGGGATTTAGGATTGACATGAAGAGTTTGGGATGGAGGATTTGGGATCGGGATGGAGACCCTGACATCCTGAATATTTGGGAAAACCCCAAAATCCCACAAAATCCCCTCCAAATCCTTGTGGAAATCCAGAAAAAAATCAGGAATCCCAAACCGTTCCTTTCCTGTTGGGATTTTTGGAATCCTTTGGGATTTTCAAGATCTTTGGGATTTTCAGGCTCCTTTGGGATTTTTGGGACCCTTTGAGATTTTTGGGATCTTTGGGATTTTGGGATCATTTGGGATTTTTAGGATCCTTTGGGATTTTTGGGATTTTCAGGATCCTTTGGGATTTTCGGGACCCTTTGGGATTTTCGGGCTCCTTTGGGATTTTCGGGATCATTTGGGATTTTCTGGATGCTTTGGGATTTTTGGGATCTTTGAGATTTTTGGGATTTTTGGGGCCGGCCCCGGTCGGTGCCGCGGCTCCGGGGCCGGCAGATGGTCGGGAATTAATTCCCTCCAAATCCCGGGAATTTAATCCCAGCCGGATCCTGGGGGATGAGGCAGCTGCAGGGGGGTGGGGAGGGGTGGGGAGGGGGAGTTTGGGATCAGGAGAAGGAATTTGGGGTTTGGGAGTGGGGGTTTGGGATCAGGAGTTTAGGATTGGGATGGGGGATTTGGGATCAGGATGTGGAGTTTGGGATCAAGTTTAGGATTGGGATGTGGAGTTTGGGATGAGGGGTTTGGGATTGGCATGGGGGGTTTGGGATCTGGGATTTGGGATCAGGAGTTTGGAATCAGGGGTTTAGAATTGGGATGGAGAGTTTGGGATCAGAATGGGGAGTTTGGGATTGAGTTTAGGATTGGGATGTGGAGTTTGGGATCAGGAGTTTGGGATTGGGATGGGGAGTTTGGGATCTGAGATTTAGGATTGGAATGGGGGGTTTGGGATTGGGAATTTGGGATCAGGATGGAGAGTTTGGGATCTGGGATTTGGGATCAGGATGGAGAATTTGGCATCAAGGATTTAGGATTGGGATGTGGAGTTTGGGATCAGGATGGAGAGTTTGGGATCAAGGATTTGGGATTGGGATGGGGAGTTTGGGATCAGGATGGAGAGTTTGGGATCAAGGATTTGGGATTGGGATGGGTAGTTTGGTATTGGGAATTTGGGATCAGGATGGAGAGTTTGGGATCAGGAGTTTGGGATCAGGCTGGGGAGTTTGGGATCAGGAGTTTAGGATTTGGATGTGGAGTTTGGGATCAGGAGTTTTGGATCTGGGATTTAGGATTGGGATGGGGAGTTTGGGATCAGGAGTTTGGGATTGGGATGGGGAGTTTTGGATTTGAGATTTAGGATTGGGATCTGGGATTTGGGATCAGGATGTGGAGTTTGGGATTGAGTTTAGGATTTGGATGTGGAGTTTGGGATCAGGAGTTTTGGATCTGGGATTTAGGATTGGGATGGGGAGTTTGGGATCTGGGATTTGGGATCAGGATGGAGAATTTGGGATCAAGGGTTTAGGATTGGGATGAGGAGTTTGGGATGGGGGGTTTGGAATCAGGAGTTTGGGATTGGGATGGGGAGTTTTGGATCTGAGATTTAGGATTGGGATGGAGAGTTTGGGATCTGGGATTTGGGATCAGGATGGAGAATTTAGGATCAAGGATTTAGGATTGGGATGAGGAGTTTGGTTTTGGGGATTTGGGATCAGGGGTTTGGAATCAGGAGTTTGGGATTGGGATTTAGGATCAGGATGGGAGTCAGGACCTTGGGATTGGGATGAGAAGTTTGGGATCAGGATGAGAAGTTTGGGATCAGGATTTTGGGATCAGGATGAAGAGTTTGGGATCAGGACAAGGATTTTGGGCTCAGTTTGGAAGGTGGGATTTACCCCAGGTGGATTTTTGGGATCATCCCTCCCTGTCTGTGGCTGTCCCACTTTCCCTCCTCCTTTTCCATAAAAATCTGAACCAGGATGGATTTTCCAAACCCCATTCCTGATCCCAAATTTAGCATTTCCCAAACCTGGGTGTGTTTATTCCCAAAAAAATCCGGGATTGGGATCACAGGAAGAAGGAATTGGGGAATTTGGATGTGAATGGGGAAGGACAAGGAGCACAATTCCCCCCTGGAAAACAATTCCAGAGGAATTTCCAGAGGATTCATTCCCCAGCTGGGAATAAAAGGACAGGAAAAAGGGGATTGGGGAAGGAAAAGGATTCTCCTGAGGCACATTCCAGGGGAAAATGAGGGGGATTTCTGAGGGAATTTGGGGCTGGATCCTTCATTTCCCACGTCAAATCCTGAGGGAATTTGGGGCTGGATCCCTGATTTCCCACCTCAAATCCAGAGGGAATTTGGGGCTGGAATTGGGGTTGGATCCCTGATTTCCCACTTTAAATCCCAAGGGAATTTGGGGTTGGAATTGGGGTTGGAATTTGGGACTGGAATTTGGTTTGGATGCCAGATTTTCCACTTCACATCCCAAGGGAATTTGGGGCTGGAATTGGGGTTGGATCCCTGATTTCCCACTTCAAACCAAGGGGAATTTAGGGCTGGAATTTGGGGCAGGAATTGGGGCTGGAATTGGGGTTGGATCCCTGATTTCCCCCTTCCCTCACCCCCTTTCCCCCCTCCCTCACCCCGATTCCCATTTCCTCCATAAATCCCCACCTCCCTCACCCCATTTCCCCTTTCCCATTTCCCCTATAAATTTCCTCATCCCATTTCCCATTTGCACTATAAATCCCCCCTCCCTTACCCCCTTTCCCATTTTCCATTTCCCTCTCCCTCACCCCATTTCCCATTCCCCCCATAAATCCCCCCCTCCTTCACCCCCTTTCCCATTCCCCATTTCCCCTTTCCCATTTCCCCTACAAACCCCCAATTCCCATTTCCCCCCTAAACCCCCATTTCCTCACCCCCTCTCCCATTTCCCCATTTCCCATTTCCCCTATAAATCCCCATTTCCTCACCCCATTTCCCCTTTCCCAATTCCCATTTCCCCTATAAATTCTCATTTCCCCTTTCCCATTTCCCCTATAAATTCTCATTTCCCCTTTCCCATTTCCCCTATAAATCCTCATTTCCCATTTCCCCCATAAATCCCCATTTCCCATTTCCCCCATAAATCCCCATTTCCCATTTCCCCTATAAATCCCCAATTCCCATTTCCCCCATAAATCCCCATTTCCCATTTCCCCCATAAATCCCCATTTCCCATTTCCCCTATAAATCCCCATTTCCCATTTCCCCTATAAATCCCCAATTCCCATTTCCCCCATAAATTCCCAATTCCCATTCCCCTATAAATTCCCAATTCCCAATTCCCATTTCCCCTATAAAATCCCATTCCCCTATAAACCCCCATTTCCTATTTCCCATTTCCTCTCCCCTGCCCAGCCCTCCCCACCATGGGGGACATGAAAACCCCCGACTTCGACGACCTCCTGGCCGCCTTCGACATCCCGGACATCGACGCCAACGAAGCCATCCACTCCCACCACGAGGATCCCGACTCCCACAAACCCCAACCCATCCCCGGCGATCCCGGCGCCGCCGGCGCCGCCGAGCCCGTCCTGCCCCACCCCGACATCTCCGCCGTCAGCGTCATCGTCAAGAACACCGTGTGCCCCGAGCAGCTGGATTCCCTGGATTCCCGAGGCAAAGATGGGCACCCCAGGCTGCTCCAGAACGGGTTTGGCGTTTCCGACGGCGCCCGGTCGCCGAACCCGCGCGGGGCGGAGGCGCCGGCCAACGGGGAGTGCTGGGGGAAGGAGAAGAACGCCAAGGCCTTGGATCTGTTCTCGCATTTCAGCCCCGACCCCAACGAGGACGGCGCCAACCTGATCGACCGCTCGCGGGAGTGCAAAGCCAAGGAGAAATCCTTGGCTGGGCCTTCCCTGGCGGCGTCCCCCACGCCATCCTCCGTGGATTGCAAGGAATCCTTGGGAGAAACCGCGGAGGGTTTGGATCCCGCTTGGGCTGGGGATGGATCCCACCCCGCTCCCCGCATCAAGAAGGAGGAGTCGGACTCGGAGGAGGCTCCGGGCAGGAGCTGCAGCCCCAAGGGGTTGGTGCTGGATCACCTCAAATCCGTCACCGTGCGTTATTCCGCCGAGGATTCTCCGGCGGCGGCGCCGTGGCCGGGCTCGGATCCCGCCGGCGACGCCGCGGCCGAGCTCAAGCGCTCGCCGGGGAGCCCTCGGGAATCCTTCTCCTCTCCTGGCATCCCCATCCCTCCTTCTTCTTCCCCCAAACTCCTGAAGGAGGAGATGCTGGAGAAATCCCTGAGGAGCCCCCCAAGCGCTTCCAGCGGCGAGGAGGAGGAGGAGGAGGAAGAGGAGGAGGAGGAAAGCACCAACTCGCCGTCCTCCAGCTCCTCGCGGCCGCTCAAGGTGCGCATCAAAACCATCAAAACCTCCTGCGGCAGCATCACCAGGACGGTCACCAGGGTGAGCTCGGACTCTGAGCCGCCCTCCACCAAAACCCCCGGCGAGCAGAACTCCCAGGAAACCCCGGAATGTCCCGGCGTGGGCACTGAGACAACACCCAAGGAAAAATCAGATCTCTCCAGCCCTTCAAAAACCCCAGAAGGGCCCAAAATCGTCAGCGTGCAGCTGGGCAACGGCACCAAGCTCAAGGGCACGGTGCTGCCCGTGGCCACCATCCAGAGCGCCAGCAGCGCCATGCTGATCGCCGCCAGCGTGGCCCAGCAGAAATCCGTGGTCCTCCCTGCCAAGAGCGGCAAATCCGTGGCGAAAAACATCCTGAACCTGGTGCCCCAACCCCTCCCCAAGAGCGACGGCCGCGCCAACGGCGCCGCCAAACCCAACGGCGCCGCGCCGCCCAAAGCCGCGCCCGGCGTGGCCGGCACCGTCATCTCCCGCAGCCAATCCAGCCTGGTGGAGGCCTTCAACAAAATCCTCAACAGCAAGAACCTGCTGCCCACCTACAAACCCAACCTGAGCCCTCCCGCCGAGTCCAGCCTGGCGCTGCCGCCGCTGGGTTACCGCTGCCTGGAGTGCGGCGACGCCTTCGCGCTGGAGAAGAGCCTGGCGCGCCACTACGACCGGCGCAGCATGCGCATCGAGGTCACCTGCAACCACTGCACCAAGCGCCTGGTGTTCTTCAACAAGTGCAGCCTGCTGCTGCACGCCCGCGAGCACAAGGACAAGGGGCTGGTGATGCAGTGCTCGCACCTGGTGATGCGGCCCATCGCGCTGGAGCAGATGATCGGCCAGCCCGACGTCACCCCGCTGGCCTCGCTGGCGCTGCCGGCCGGCAGGGTGGCGCAGGAGGCGGCGGGGCCGGCGCAGGAGGCGCCGGTGCTGCCGCTGGGCTCGGAGCAGAGCAGCTACAGCTGCTTCAGGTGTTTGGAGTGCAAGGAGCAGTGCAAGGACAAGGCGGGGCTGGCGGCGCATTTTCAGCAGGTGGGGGTGGCCACCAGCAGCAGCAGCACGGTGAGGAGGGGAGAGGGGGTGGGAGAGTGGGGAGATGGTGGGAGGGTGGTGGGAAATGATGGGAGGGTGGTGGAGAAGGTGGGAGAAGATGGAGATGGTGGGAGAGAAGTGGGAAGTGATGGGAAGGGTGATGGAGAAGGTGGGAGATGATGAGAGGACAGTGGGAGGTGGTGGAGAAGGTGGGAGAAGATGGAGAAGGTGGGAGGGTGGTGGAGAAGGTGGGAGAAGATGGAGAAGGTGGGAGGGTGGTGGAAAAATGGTGAGAGATGGTGGGAAAGAAGTGGGAGATGATGAGAAGGGTGATGGAGAAGGTGAGAGATGGTGGGAAGGAAGTGGGAGATGATGGTGGGAGATGATGGGAAGGTGGTGGAGATGATGGGAGGATGGAGAAGGTGAGAAGGTGGTGGGAGAAGGTGGGAGAGAAGTGGGAAATGATGGAGAAGGTGGGAAGATGGTGGAAAGGTGGTGGGAGAAGGTGGAAAGTTGGTGGGAGAAGGTGGGAGAAGATGGGAGAGAAGTGGGAAATGATGAGAAGGGTGATGGAGATGGTGGGAAGGTGGTGGAGAGCATGGGAGGGTGGTGGAGAAGGTGGGAGAAGATGGAGAAGGTGGGAAGGTGGTGGAGAAGGTGGGAGAAGATGGGAGAGAAGTGGGAAATTATGAGAAGGGTGATGGAGAAGGTGGGAGGGTGATGGAGAACATGGGAGAGGGTGAGAGGACAATGGGAGGTGGTGAGAAAGGTGGGAGATGATGGAGATGATGGGAGAGAAGTGGGAAATGATGGAAAGGGTGATGGAGAAGGTGAGAGATGGTGGGAAGGTGGGAGATGATGGGAAGGTGGTGGAGAAATGGGAGATGATGAGAGAGCACTGGGAGGTGGTGGAGAATGTAGGAGAAGATGGAGATGGTGGGAAGGAAGTGGGAAATGATGAGAAGGGTGATGGAGAAGGTGGGAGATGGTGGGAGAAGGTGGGAGATGATGAGAGAGCACTGGGAGGTGGTGGAGAAGGTGGGAGAAGATGGTGATGGTGAAGGTGGGAAGATGGAGAAGGTAGGAAGGTGGTGGAAAAATGGTGGGAGAGAAGTGGGAAATGATGGGAAGGGTGATGGAGAAGGTGGGAGAGAAGTGGGAGATGATGAGAGAGTGGTGGAGAAGGTGGGAGAAGATGGAAGAGAACTGGGAAATGATGAGAAGGGTGATGGAGAAGGTGGGAGAAGATGGAGAAGGTAGGAAGGTGGTGGAAAAATGGTGGGAGAGAAGTGGGAGATGATGGGAGGGTGGTGGAGAAGGTGGGAGAAGAGTGGGAAATGATGGGAGAAAAGTGAGAACATCCATCCATGGACCCATTCATCCCGTAAATCCCATCCCATGGATCCCATCTCATGGATCCCATCCCATCCCATCCCATCCCATCCCATCCCATCCCATCAATTCCATGCCATAAATCCCAAACCATCAATCCCATCCTATCAATCCTGATCCCTGTTGGGAATTCTCCAAGATCCCAGAACCATTCTGGATCCTTTCCTGGATGGATTTTTCCCAGAAATTTTTTGGAATCTTGGATTCAGTTGGGAATTTTCCCAGAGTTTATTTGGATCCTGATCCCTGTTGGAACTTTCCAGAACTCTTTGGGATCCTGATTAATGTTGGGAATTTTCCAAGATCCCAGAACCACTCTTAATCCATTCCTGGATGGAATCTTCCCAGAACTGGTTGAGATCCTGATCCCTGTTGGACTTTTCCCAAAACTTTTTGGGATCTTGGATTCAGTTGGGAATTTTCCCAGAGTTTATTGGGATCCTGATCCCTGTTGGGAATTTTCCAGAAATTTTTTGGGATCCTGATCCCTCCTGGGGATTTTCCAGAACCATTCTGGATCCATTCCTCGATAAAATTTCCCGTAACCGTTTGCGATCGCGGTCGCCGCCGGGAATTTTAACGACCCTGCTTCCACCAGTGCAATTATCCCTGAACATTCTGGAATCCTGGGACCCCCAGAATTCCCAAATTTGTGATCCTGACTGCCTGGATCCCCCCAGGTGTGCTCGGCGTGCCCCATGATCCTGTCGAACCGCTGCAGCTTCAGCGCGCACCAGCGCATGCACCGCAGCCGCCCGCCCCGCTCCCAAAATCCCTGAGCCATCCTGGATCCTGATCCCTGCTGGAACCTTCCAGGAACTCTTTGGGATCCTGATCCCAGCTGGGAATGTTCCCAGAGTTTATCTGGATCCCTGTTGGGAATTTCCCAAGATCTCAGAACCATTCTGGATCCATTCCTGGATGGAATTTTCCCGTAACTTTCTGAGATCCTGATTCCAGTTGGATTTTCCCAAAACTTTTTGGGATCTTGGATTCAGTTAGGAATTTTCCCAGAGTTTATTGGGATCCTGATCCCTGTTGGAATTTTCCAGAACTCTTTGGGATCCTGATCCCTGTTGGGAATTTCCCAAAATCCCAGAACCATTTTGGATCCATCCCTGGATGGAATTTTCCCGTAACTTTCTGAGATCCTGATTCCAGTTGGATTTTTCCCAAAACTTTTTGGCATCCTGGTTCCAGTTGGGAATTTTCCCAGAGTTTATTGGGATCCTGATCCCTGTTGGAATCTTCTCAGAACTCTTTGGGATCCTGATCCCAGTTGGAAATTTTCCAAAATCCCAGAATAATTTTGGATCCATCCCTGGATGGAATTTTCCCGTAACTTTTTGAGATCCTGATTCCAGTTGGACTTTTCCCAAAACTTTTTGGGATCTTGGCTTCAGTTAGGAATTTTCCCAGAGTTTATTGGGATCCTGATCCCTGTTGGGAATTTTCCAGAACTCTTTGGGATCCTGATCCCTGTTGGGAGTTTCCCAAGATCCCAGAACCATTCTGGATCCATTCCTGGTTGGAATCGTCCCCAAACATTTTGGGATCCTGGTTCCAGTTGGGAATTTTCCAAGATCCCAGAACCATTTTGGATCCGTTCCTTCATGGAATCTTCCCGTAACTTTTTGAGATCCTGATTCCAGTTGGACTTCTCCCAAAACTTTTTGGGATCCAGGATTCAGTTGGGAATTTTCCCAGAGTTTATTGGGATCCTGATCCCTGTTGGGAACTTTCCAGAACTCTTTGGGATCCTGATTAATGTTGGAAATTTTCCAAAATCCCAGAATCACTCTTAATCCATTCCTGGATGGAATTTTCCTGGAACTGGTTTGAGATCCTGATCCCTGTTGGACTTTTCCCAAAACCTTTTGGCATCCTGGTTCCAGTTGGGAATTTTCCCAGAGTTTATTGGGATCCTGATCCCTGTTGGAACTTTCCAAAACTCTTTGGGATCCTGATTAATGTTGGGAATTCTCCAGAACCATTCCGGATCCGTTCCTCGATAAAATTTCCCGTAACCGTTCACGATCGCGATCGCCGCCAGGAATTTTCACAACCCTGCTTCCATCTGTGGAATTTTCCCTGAACATTCTGGAATCCTGGGACCCCCAGAATTCCCAAATTTGTGATCCTGACTGCCAGGATTTCCCCAGGTGTGCTCGGCGTGCCCCATGATCCTGTCGAACCGCTGCAGCTTCAGCGCGCACCAGCGCATGCACCGCAGCCGCCCGCCCCGCTCCCAAAATCCCTGAGCCATCCTGGATCCTGATCCCTACTGGAACCTTCCAGGAACTCTTTGGGATCCTGATCCCAGTTGGGAATATTCCCAGAGTTTATCTGGATCCCTGTTGGGAATTTTCCAAAATCCCAGAACCATTCTGGATCCGTTCCTTCATGGAATCTTCCCGTAACTTTTTGGGATCCTGATTCCAGTTGGAATTTTACTGGGACTTTTTGAAATCTTGGATTCAGTTGGGAATTTTCCCAGAGTTTATTGGGATCCTGATCCCTGTTGGAATTTTCCAGAACTCTTTGGGATCCTGATTAATGTTGGGAATTTCCCAAGATCCCAGAACCACTCTTAATCCATTCCTGGATGGAATTTTCCTGGAACTGGTTGAGATCCTGATCCCTGTTGGACTTTTCCCAAAACCTTTTGGCATCCTGGTTCCAGTTGGGAATTTTCCCAGAGTTTATTGGGATCCTGATCCCTGTTGGAATTTTCCAAAACTCTTTGGGATCCTGATCCCTGTTGGGAATTTTCCAAGATGCCAGAACCATTCTGGATCCATTCCTGGATGGAATTTTCCAGAATTCTTTGGGATCCTGATTAATGTTGGGAATTTCCCAAGATCCCAGAATAATTTTGGATCCGTTCCTTCATGGAATCTTCCTGTAACTTTTTGAGATCCTGATTCCAGTTGGAATTTTACTGGGACTTTTTGAAATCTTGGATTCAGTTGGGAATTTTCCCAGAGTTTATTGGGATCCTGATCCCTGTTGGAACTTTCCAGAACTTTTTGGGATCCTGATCCCAGTTGGGAATTTCCCAAGATCCCAGAACCATTCTGGATTCATTCCTGGATGGAATTTTCCAGAACTCTTTGGGATCCTGATCCATGTTGGAAATTTTCCAAAATCCCAGAACCATTTTGAATCCATTCCTGGATGGAATTTTCCCAGAAATTTTTTGGGATCTTGGATTCAGTTAGGAATTTTCCCAGAGTTTATTTGGATCCTGATTCCTGTTGAGAATTTTCCAAGATCCCAGAACCATTCTGGATCCATTCCTGGATGGAATTTTCCAGAATTCTTTGGGATCCTGATCCCTGCTGGGAATTTTCCAGAACCATTCTGGATGTTCCTCGATAAAATTTTCCCATAATCGGTTGCGGTCGCGATCCCCGCCGGGAATTTTAACGACCCTGCTTCCATCTGTGGAATTATCCCTGAACATTCTGGAATCCTGGGACCCCCAGAATTCCCAAATTTGTGATCCTGACTGCCTGGATCCCCCCAGGTGTGCTCGGCGTGCCCCATGATCCTGTCGAACCGCTGCAGCTTCAGCGCGCACCAGCGCATGCACCGCAGCCGCCCGCCCCGCTCCCAAAATCCCTGAGCCATCCTGGATCCTGATCCCTGCTGGAACCTTCCAGGAACTCTTTGGGATCCTGATCCCAGCTGGGAATATTCCCAGAGTTTATTGGGATCCCTGTTGGGAATTTCCCAAGATCCCAGAACCATTCTGGATCCGTTCCTTCATGGAATCTTCCTGTAACTTTTTGGGATCCTGATTCCAGTTGGAATTTTACTGGGACTTTTTGAAATCTTGGATTCAGTTGGGAATTTTCCCAGAGTTTATTGGGATCCTGATCCCTGTTGGGAATTTTCCAAAACTCTTTGGGATCCTGATTAATGTTGGGAATTTTCCAGAACCATTCTGGATCCGTTCCTCGATAAAATTTCCCGTAACCGTTTGCGATCCCGATCCTGGGAATTTTAACGACCCTGCTTCCATCAGTGGAATTATCCCTGAACATTTTGGGATCCTGAGACCCCCAGAATTCCCAAATTTGTGATCCTGACTGCCTGGATCCCCCCAGGTGTGCTCGGCGTGCCCCATGATCCTGTCGAACCGCTGCAGCTTCAGCGCGCACCAGCGCATGCACCGCAGCCGCCCGCCCCGCTCCCAAAATCCCTGAGCCATCCTGGATCCTGATCCCTGCTGGAACCTTCCAGGAACTCTTTGGGATCCTGATCCCAGCTGGGAATGTTCCCAGAGTTTATCTGGATCCCTGTTGGGAGTTTTCCAAAATCCCAGAACCATTCTGGATCCGTTCCATGACGGAATTTTCCTGGAACTGGTTAAGATCTCGATTCCAGTTGGACTTTTCCCAAAACTTTTTGGGATCCTGGTTCCAGTTGGGAATTTTCCCAGAGTTTATTGGGATCCTGATCCCTGTTGGGAATATTCCAGAACTTTTTGGGATCCTGATCCCTGCTGGGAATTTTCCAGAACCATTCTGGATCCATTCCTCGATAAAATTTCCCGTAACCGTTTGCGATCCCGATCCTGGGAATTTCCACAATCCTGCTTCCATCAGTGCAATTATCCCTGAACATTCTGGAATCCTGAGACCCCCAGAATTCCCAAATTTGTGATCCTGACTGCCTGGATCCCCGCAGGTGTGCTCGGCGTGCCCCATGATCCTGTCGAACCGCTGCAGCTTCAGCGCGCACCAGCGCATGCACCGCAGCCGCCCGCCCCGCTCCCAAAATCCCTGAGCCATCCTGGATCCTGATCCCTGCTGGAACCTTCCAGGAGCTCTTTGGGATCCTGATCCCAGCTGGGAATGTTCCCAGAGTTTATCTGGATCCCTGTTGGGAATTTTCCAAGATCCCAGAACCATTCCGGATCCGTTCCATGATGGAATTTTCCTGGAACTGGTTATATCTTGATTCCAGTTGGATTTTTCCCAAAAATTTTTGGAATCTTGGATTCAGCTGGGAATTTTCCCAGAGTTTATTGGGATCCTGATCCCTGTTGGGAACTTCCCAGAACTCTTTGGGATCCTGATCCCTGTTGGGAATTTTCCAAGGTCCCAGAACCATTCTGGATCCATCCCTTGATGGAATTTTCCAGAACTCTTTGGGATCCTGATTAATGTTGGGAATTTTCCAAGATCCCAGAACCATTCTGGATCCATTCCTGGATGGACTTTTCCTGGAACTCTTTGGGATCCTGATCCCTGTTGGGAATTTCCCAAAATCCCAGAACCATTCTGGATCCATTCCTGGATGGAATCTTCCCAGAAATTTTTTGGGATCCTGATCCCTGCTGGGAATTTTCCAGAACCATTCTGGATCCATTCCTCGATAAAATTTCCTGTAACCGTTTGCGATCCCGATCCCGGGAATTTCCACAACCCTGCTTCCATCAGTGCAATTATCCCTGAACATTCTGGAATCCTGGGACCCCCAGAATTCCCAAATTTGTGATCCTGACTGCCTGGATCCCCCCAGGTGTGCTCGGCGTGCCCCATGATCCTGTCGAACCGCTGCAGCTTCAGCGCGCACCAGCGCATGCACCGCAGCCGCCCGCCCCGCTCCCAAAATCCCTGAGCCATCCTGGATCCTGATCCCTGCTGGAACCTTCCAGGAACTCTTTGGGATCCTGATCCCAGCTGGGAATGTTCCCTGAGTTTATTGGGATCCCTGTTGGGAATTTTCCAAGATCCCAGAACCATTTTGGATTCATTCCTTGATGGAATTTTCCCAGAAATTTTTTGGGATCTTGGATTCAGTTGGGAATTTTCCCTGAGTTTATTGGGATCCTGATCCCTGTTGGAATCTTCTCAGAACTCTTTGGGATCCTGATCCCAGTTGGAAATTTTCCAAAATCCCAGAACCATTTTGGATCCATTCCTGGATGGAATTTTCCAGAATTCTTTGGGATCCTGATTAATGTTGGGAATTTTCCAAGATCCCAGAATAATTTTGGATCCGTTCCTTCATGGAATCTTCCCGTAACTTTTTGGGATCCTGATTCCAGTTGGAATTTTACTGGGACTTTTTGAAATCTTGGATTCAGTTGGGAATTTTCCCAGAGTTTATTGGGATCCTGATCCCTGTTGGAACTTTCCAGAACTCTTTGGGATCCTGATCCCTGCTGGGATGTTCCTCGATAAAATTTCCCGTAACCGTTCGCGATCGCGATTGCCGCCAGGAATTTTCACAACCCTGCTTCCATCTGTGGAATTATCCCTGAACATTCTGGAATCCTGGGACCCCCAGAATTCCCAGAATTCCCATCCTGACTGCCTGGATCCCCCCAGGTGTGCTCGGCGTGCCCCATGATCCTGTCGAACCGCTGCAGCTTCAGCGCGCACCAGCGCATGCACCGCAGCCGCCCGCCCCACGTCTGCCCCGAGTGCGGCGGCAACTTCCTGCTGGCCAACTTCGAGGGGCACCTCAAGGACTCCTGCCTGCACTTCTCCCGCAGGGTGGGCTACAGGTACGGGGCTGGGGGTCCCAGGAATTCCAGGAATTGTGGGAATTGTGGATTGGGGGCGCTGGAATGGTCTGAAAATGGAGTTTTGGCACAAAATGTGGTGGGGATTTAACTGCTGGTCAACTTGGAGTTGCCAGCACCTCATGGAGTTCTTCAGGGTGGGATAGAGGTGCAGAAGCTGAGAATTCCAGGAATTTTGGGCTGGGATTTCCCCAGAACTGGTCTGGGATCCTGATTCCCATTGGGAATTCTCCAAGAATTTCTTTGTGATCCTGATTCCCACTGTGAACTTTCCAGAACTGATTCAGGATCCCAATTCCAGTTTTGAATCCTCCAAGAATTTCTCAGTGCCCTTATTCCCACTGAGAACTTTCCAGAACTGGTTTGAGATCCCAATTCCCACTGTGAATTTTCCAGAACTGGTTTGAAATCCCAATATCAGTTATGAATCCCCCCAGAATTTCTTTATGATCCCAATTCCCACTGGACTTTTCCAGAACTGATTCAGGATCCTGATTCCCACTGTGAATCCCCCCAGAATTTGTTTATGATCCCATTCCCACTGTGAACTTTCCAGAACTGATTTGAGATCCCAATTCCCACTGTGAACTTTCCAGAACTGATTTGAGATCCCAATTCCCACTGTGAATCCCCCCAGAATTTCTCTGTGATCCCATTCCCATTATGAATTTTCCAGAACTGATTTGTGATCTCCTGATTTTGTGATTCCCCTGCTCCTTTTCCTTCCCAGGTGTCCCAGCTGCTCGGTGGTGTTCGGGGGAGTGAATTCCATCAAGTCCCACATCCAGAGCTCGCACTGCGAGGTTTTCCACAAATGTCCCATCTGCCCCATGGCCTTCAAATCCGCCCCCAGCGCCCACGCCCACGTCTACACCCAGCACCCAGGCTTCAGCAACCAGCAGTCCAAGTGAGCAGCACCCCCAGAGCCCTCCCAGTTCCCTCAGAATTCCCAGTTTGGCACTGGGAGCGGGCACTGGGGGTTGGGGATGGGGATGGGAAATGGGGTGGGGGATTTGGGAATAAATTTGGGGGATTTGGGAATGGGAGATTTGGGGATTTTCCCACCCAGCACCCAGGCTTCAGCAACCAGCAGTCCAAGTGAGCAGCACCCCCAGAGCCCTCCCAGTTCCCTCAGAATTCCCAGTTTGGTACTGGGGGTCAGGGATGGGAAATGGGGTGGGAGATTTGGGATGGGAGATTTTGGGATGGAGGAATTGGGAGTGGGAGATTTGGAGATGGGAAATTTGAGATGGGAGATTTGGGGATGGGAGATTTGGGAATAAGGGATTGAGAGATTTGGGAATAAATTTGGTGGATGGGAGATTTGGAGATGGGGGATTTGGGGTGGGGGATTTGGGAATAAGAGATTGAGAGATTTGGGGTGGGAGATTTGGGGATGGGGGATTTGGAGATGGGAGATTGAGAGATTTGGGAAAAAGAGATCAGGGTGGGAGATTTGGGAATGGGAGATTTGGGAATAAGGGATTGAGGGATTTGGGAATAAGAGATTGAAAGGTTTGAGAATAAGAGATTGAAAGATCTGGGAATAAATTTGGGAGATTTGGGAATGGGAGATTGAGAGATTTGGGAATAAATTTGGGAGATTTGGGAATAAGAGGTTGGGAGATTTGGGAATAGGAGATTGGGATGGGAGATTTGGGAATGGAAGATTTGGGGATGGGAGATTTGGGGATGGGAGATTTGGAGATGGGAGATTTGGAGATAAGAGATTGGGAGATTTGGGAGTAAGGGATTGAAAGATTTGGGAATAAATTTGGGAGATTTGGGAATAAGAGATTGGGAGATATGGGACTGGGAGATTTGGGACTGGGAGATTTGGGGATGGGAGATTTGGGAATAAGGGACTGGGGATTTGGAGATAAGAGATTGAGAGATTTGGGAATAAATTTGGAGGATTTGGGAATAAAAAATTGGGAGATTTGGGAATGGGAGTTTTGGGAATGGGGGAATTGGGAATAAGAGATTGAGAGATCTGGGAATAAATTTGGGAGATTTGGGAATAAGAGATTTGGGGATTGGAGATTTGGGAAATAAGAGATTGAAAGATTTGGGGTGGGAGATTTGGGGATAAGAGATTTGGGAATGGGAGATTTGGAGATAAGAGATTGAAAGATTTGGGAATAAATTTGGAGGATTTGGGAATAAAAAATTGGGAGATTTGGGGGTGGGAGATTTGGGGATGGGAGATTTGGGAAATAAGAGATTGAAAGATTTGGGAATAAATTTGGGAGATTTGGGAATAAGAGATTGGGAGATTTTCCCACCCAGCACCCAGGCTTCAGCAACCAGCAGTCCAAGTGAGCAGCACCCCCAGAGCCCTCCCAGTTCCCTCAGAATTCCCAGTTTGGCACTGGGAGCGGGCACTGGGGGTCGGGGATGGGATTCAGCTGGAGGAGATGGGGTGGGGAATTTGGGAATAAATTTGGGGGATTTGGGAATAAAAAATTGGGAGATTTGGGGATGGGAGATTTGGGGATGGGGGATTTGGGGATGGGGGATTTGGGAATAAGGGATTGAGAGATTTGGGAATAAGAGATTGAGAGATTTGGGAATAAATTTGGGGGATTTGGGAATAAAAAATTGGGAGATTTGGGGATGGGAGATTTGGGGATGGGGGATTTGGGAATAAGGGATTGGGGATTTGGGGATGGGGGATTTGGGAATAAGGGATTGAGAGATTTGGGAATAAATTTGGGGGATGGGAGATTTGGGGATGGGGGATTTGGAGATGGGAGATTGAGAGATTTGGGAAAAAGAGATCAGGGTGGGAGATTTGGGAATGGGAGATTTGGGACTGGGAGATTTGGATATGGGGGATTTGGGAATAAGGGATTGAGAGATTTGGGAATAAGAGATTGAAAGGTTTGAGAATAAGAGATTGAAAGATCTGGGAATAAATTTGGGAGATTTGGGAATGGGAGATTGAAAGATTTGGGAATAAGAGGTTGGGAGATTTGGGAATAAGAGGTTGGGAGATTTGGGAATAAAAAATTGGGAGATTTGGGAATGGGAGATTTGGGGATGGGAGATTTGGGAGTGGGAGATTTGGGAATGGGAGTTTTGGGAATGGGAGAATTGGGAATAAGAGATTGAGAGATTTGGGAAAAAATTTGGGGGATTTGGGAATAAAAAATTGGGAGATTTGGGAATGGGAGATTTGGGATTGGGAGATTTGGGAAATAAGAGATTGAAAGATTTGGGAATAAATTTGGGAGATTTGGGAATAAGAGATTGGGAGATTTTCCCACCCAGCACCCAGGCTTCAGCAACCAGCAGTCCAAGTGAGCAGCACCCCCAGAGCCCTCCCAGTTCCCTCAGAATTCCCAGTTTGGCACTGGGGGTCGGGGATGGGAAATGGGAAATGGGGTGGGAAATTTGGGATGGGAGATTTTGGGATGGAGGAATTGGGAGTGGGAGATTTGGAGATGGGAAATTTGAGATGGGAGATTTGGGGATGGGAGATTTGGGAATAAGGGATTGAGAGATTTGGGAATAAGTTTGGGGGATTTGGGAATAAAAAATTGGGAGATTTGGGGATGGGAGATTTGGGAAATAAGAGATTGAGAGATTTGGGATGGGAGATTTTGGGGATAAGAGATTGAGAGATTTGGGAATAAGGGATTGGAAGTGGGAGATTTGGGGATGGGGGATTTGGGAATGGGAGATTTGGGATGGGGAGATTTGGGAATAAATTTGGGAGATTTGGGAATGGGAGATTTGGGAATGGAAGACTTGGGAATAAAGGATTGGGAGATTTAGGAATAAATTTGGGAGATTTGGGAATGGGAGATTTGGGAAATAAGAGATTGAAAGATTTGGGATGGGAGATTTTGGGGATGGGGGATTTGGGAATAAGGGATTGGAAGATTTGGGAATAAATTTGGGAGATTTGGGAATGGGAGATTTGGGAAATAAGAGATTGAAAGATTTGGGATGGGAGATTTTGGGGATGGGAGATTTGGGAATGGGAGATTTGGGGATGGGAGATTTGGGAAATAAGAGATTGAGAGATTTGGGAATAAATTTGGGGGATTTGGGAATAAAAAATTGGGAGATTTGGGAATGGGAGATTTGGGAGTGGGAGATTTGGAGATAAGAGATTGAAAGATTTGGGAATAAGGGATTGAAAGATTTGGGAATAAATTTGAGAGATTTGGGAATAAAAAATTGGGAGATTTGGGAATGGGAGATTTGGGAGATTTTCCCACCCAGCACCCAGGCTTCAGCAACCAGCAGTCCAAGTGAGCAGCACCCCCAGAGCCCTCCCAGTTCCTCCCAGTTTGGTACTGGGAGTCAGGGATGGGAAATGGGGTGGGAGATTTGGGATGGGAGATTTTGTGGTGGGGGATTTGGGGATGGGGGAATTGAGGATTTGGGGATGAGAGATTGAGAGATTTGGGGATAAGGGGTTGGGATGGGGGATTTGGGAGTGGGAGATTTGGGAATAAATTTGGGGGATTTGGGAATAAGAGATTGGGAGATTTGGGGATGGGAGATTTGGGATGGGGGATTTGGGATTGGGAGATTTGGGGATAAGGGATTGAGAGATTTGGGAATAAATTTGGGAGATTTGGGAATAAGAGGTTGGGAGATTTGGGAATAAAAAATTGGGAGATTTGGGAATGGGAGATTTGGGGATGGGAGATTAGGGAGTGGGAGATTTGGGAATAAGGGATTGGGGATTTGAAGATAAGAGATTAAGAGATTTGGGAATAAAAATTTGGAAGATTTGGGAATAAATTTGGGGGATTTGGGAATAAGAGATTGGGAGATTTTCCCACCCAGCACCCAGGCTTCAGCAACCAGCAGTCCAAGTGAGCAGCACCCCCAGAACCCTCCCAGTTCCCTCAGAATTCCCAGTTTGGCACTGGGGGTCGGGGATGGGAAATGGGAAATGGGGTGGGAGATTTGGGATGGGAGATTTTGTGGTGGGGGATTTGGGGATGGGGGAATTGGGGATTTGGGGATGAGAGATTGAGAGATTTGGGAGTAAGGGATTGGAAGTGGGAGATTTGGGGATGGGGGATTTGGGAATAAGGGATTGAGAGATTTGGGAATAAGTTTGGGGGATTTGGGAATAAAAAATTGGGAGATTTGGGAATAAGAGATTGGGATGGGAGATTTGGGAATGGAAGATTTGGGGATGGGAGATTTGAGGATAAGGGATTGGGGATTTGGAGATAAGAGATTGAGAGATTTGGGAATAAATTTGGAGGATTTGGGAATAAAAAATTGGGAGATTTGGGGGTGGGAGATTGAGGGATTTGGGAATGGGGGAATTGGGATGGGGGATTTGGAGATAAGAGATTGAAAGATTTGGGAATAAATTTTGGAGATTTGTGAATAAGGGATTTGGTAATGGGAGATCTGGGAAATAAGAGATTGAAAGATTTGGGGTGGGAGATTTGGGGATAAGGGGTTGGGATGGGAAATTTGGGAGTCAAAGATTGAGAGATTTGGGAATAAATTTGGAGGATATGAGAATAAAAAATTGGGAGATTTAGGGATAAGAGATTGGGAGATTTGGGAATAAATTTGGAGGATTTGGGAATAAAAAATTGGGAGATTTGGAGATGGGAGATTTGGGGATGGGGGATTTGGGGATGGGGGATTTGGGATGGGAGAATTGGGAATAAGAGATTGAGAGATTTGGGAATAAATTTGGGGGATTTGGGAATAAAAAATTGGGAGACTTGGGAATAAGGGATTTGGGAATGGGAGATTTGGGAAATAAGAGATTGAAAGATTTGGGATGGGAGATTTGGGGATGAGAGATCGAGAGATTTGGGAATAAATTTGGGAGATTTGGGAATAAGAGATTGGGAGATTTTCCCACCCAGCACCCAGCCTTCAGCAACCAGCAGTCCAAGTGAGCAGCACCCCCAGGACCCTCCCAGTTCCTCCCAGTTTGGCACTGGGAACAGGCACTGGGGGTCGGGGATGGATTCGGTTGGAGGAGATGGGGTGGGGAATTTGGGGTGGGGAATTTGGGAATAAATTTGGGGGATTTGGGAATGGGAGATTTGGGGATTTTCCCACCCAGCACCCAGGCTTCAGCAACCAGCAGTCCAAGTGAGCAGCACCCCCAGAGCCCTCCCAGCTCCCTCAGAATTCCCAGTTTGGCACTGGGGGTCGGGGATGGGAAATGGGAAATGGGGTGGGGAATTTGGGAATAAATTTGGGGGGTTTGGGAATAAAAAATTGGGAGATTTGGGGATGGGGGATTTGGGCATGGGAGATTTGGGATGGGGAGACTTGGGAATGGAAGACTTGGGAATAAGGGATGAGATATTTGGGGTGGGAGATTTGAGAATGGGAGATTTGGGAATAAGGGATTGAGAGATTTAGGAATAAATTTGGGAGATTTGGGAATAAGGGATTTGGTAGTGGGAGATTTGGGAAATAAGAGATTGAAAGATTTGGGAATAAAAATTTGGAAGATTTGGGAATAAATTTGGGAGATTTGGGGATGGGAGATTTGGGAATGGGAGATTTGGGATGGGGGATTTGGGAATAAGGGATTGAGAGATTTGGGAGTAAATTTGGGATGTTTGGGAATGGGAGATTGAGAGATTTGGGAAATAAGAGATTGGGAGATTTGGGAATGGGAGAATTGGGGATAAGGGATTGGGAATGAGAGATTTGGGAATAAAAGTTTGGAAGATTTGGGAATAAGGGGTTGGGATGGGAAATTTGGGAGTGGGAGATTTGGGAATAAGAGATTTGGAGATAAGAGATTGAAAGATTTGCAAATAAATTTGGGAGATTTGGGAATGGGAGATTTGGAGATAAGAGATTGAAAGATTTGCAAATAAATTTGGGAGATTTGGGAATGGGAGATTGAGAGATTTGGGAATAAATTTGGGGGATTTGAGAATAAAAAATTGGGAGATTTGGGAATGGGAGTTTTGGGAATGGGGGATTTGGGAAATAAGAGACTGAAAGATTTGGGATGGGAGATTTTGGGGATGGGGGATTTGGGAATAAGGGATTGAGATCTTTGGGAATAAATTTGGGGGATTTGGGAATAAGAGATTGGGAGATTTTCCCACCCAGCACCCAGGCTTCAGCAACCAGCAGTCCAAGTGAGCAGCACCCCCAGAGCCCTCCCAGTTCCTCCCAGTTTGGCACTGGGAATGGGCACTGGGGGTCGGGGATGGGATTCGGCCGGAGGAGATGGGGTGGGGAATTTGGGAATAAATTTGGGGGGTTTGGGAATAAAAAATTGGGAGATTTGGGACTGGGAGATTTGGGGGTGGGGGATTTGGGGATGGGAGATTTGGGAATAAGGGATTGAGAGATTTGGGAATAAGAGATTGAAAGGTTTGAGAATAAGAGATTGAAAGATCTGGGAATAAATTTGGGAGATTTGGGAATGGGAGATTGAAAGTTTTGGGAATAAATTTGGGAGATTTGGGAATAAGAGGTTGGGAGATTTGGGAATAAAAAATTGGGATATTTGGGGAGGGAGATTTTGGAGTGGGGGGATTTGGGAATGGGGGAATTGGGAATAAGAGGTTGAGAGATTTGGGAATAAGAAATTGAGAGATTTAGGAATAAGGGATTGGAATGGGAGATTTGGGATTTGGGATTGAGAGATTTGGGAATAAATTTGGGAGATTTGGGAATGGGAGATTTGGGAAATAAGAGATTGAAAGATTTGGGGTGGGAGATTTGGGGATGGGGGATTTGGGATGGGAAATTTGGGAGCCAAAGATTGAGAGATTTGGGAATAAATTTGGGGGAATTGGGAATAAAAAATTGGGAGATTTGGAGATTGGAGATTTGGGAAATAAGAGATTGAAAGATTTGGGGTGGGAGATTTGGGGATAAGGGATTGGAAGATCTGGGAATAAATTTGGGAGATTTGGGAATGAGAGATTGAGAGATTTGGGAATAAATTTGGAGGATTTGGGAATAAAAAATTGGGAGATTTGGGAAATAAGAAGCTGGGAGTGGAAGATTTAGGGATAAGAGATTGGGAGATTTGGGAATGGGAGATTTGGAGATGGAAGATCTGGGAATAAAATATTTCCTCCCATTTTCCCCTCCATTCTCCCATGGTTTTTCCCCCATTTCTCATGGTTTTTTTTCCCCATTTCCCCCATTTCTCATGGTTTTTTTCCCCATTTTTTAATGTTTCCCCCATTTTCCCCCCAGGATGATCTACAAGTGTGCCATGTGTGACACGGTGTTCACCCACAAGCCGCTGCTCTCGTCGCACTTCGACCAGCACCTGCTGCCCCAGCGCGTCAGCGTCTTCCGCTGCCCGCAGTGCCCGCTGCTCTTCGCCCAGAAACGCACCATGCTCGAGCACCTCAAGGTGGGGAAGGGGAGAATCTGGGCAGGAATGGGAAATTCTGGGTGAAAATGGAAAAATTCCCATCAAAAACGGCCAAATTGTGGCCAAAAACGGTGAAATTCCGGTCAAAAATGGCAAAATTCTGGGCAAAAATGGTGAAATTCTGGGTGAAAATGATGGAATTTCAGTCCCAAATTGGGGGAAATTGGGTGGGGGCACCGTGCTCGAGCACCTCAAGGTGGGATAGGGGAAATTCTGGGCAGAAATGGAAAATTCCCATCAAAAATGGAAAAATTATGGTTAAAAATGGTGAAATTCTGGTCAAAAATGGAGAAATTGTGGCCAAAAATGGTGAAATTCTGGGTGAAAATGATGGAATTTCAGTCCCAAACTGGGGGAAATTGGGTGGGGACACCATGCTTGAGCACATCAAGGTGGGAAAGGAGAAATTCTGGGCAGAAATGGAAAAATTCCCATCAAAAATGGTGAAATTCCGATTAAAAATGGAGAAATTCCAATTAAAAACGGAGAAATTGTGACCAAAAATGGGGAAATTTTGGTTAAAGATGATGGAATTTCAGTCCCAGATTGGCTGGGGGCACCGTGCTCGAGCACCTCAAGGTGGGAAAGGAGAAATTCTGATCAAAAATGGAAAAATTCTGAGCAGAAATGGAGAAATTGTGGCAAAAAATGGTGAAATTCCGGTCAAAAATGGTGAAATTCTGGGTGAAAATGATGGAATTTCAGTCCCAAATTGAGTGGGGAGTGCTGAGGGTACCATGCTCGAGCACCTCAAGGTGGGAACCCACTCTGAGGGGGGGAAATGGAAAAATTCTGGGCAGGAATGGAAAAATTCCCATCAAAAATGGAAAAATTATGGTTAAAAATGGCGAAATTCTGGCCAGAAATGGCAAAATTCTGGGCAAAAATGGTGAAATTCTGAGTGAAGATGATGGAATTTCAGTCCCAGATTGGCTGGGGGCACCGTGCTCGAGCACCTCAAGGTGGGGAAGGAGAAATTCTGGCTAGAAATGGAAAAATTCTGATTAAAAACGGTGAAATTCCGATTAAAAATGGAGAAATTGTGGCCAAAAATGGGGAAATTCTGGGTGAAAATGATGGAATTTTGGTTAAAAATTGGCCCTGCTGACCCCCAAATCCAGAATCTTCCATGGATTTTTGGGGTTAATTTTTTAGGATTTTTGGGGTGATTTTTTAGGATTTTTGGGGTGATTTTTAGGGATTTTTAGAGCTGATTTTAGGGATTTTTTGGGGTATTTTTAGGGATTTTTTGGGGTGATTTTTTAGGATTTTTTTTGATTTTTTTGGCAGATTTTTATGGATTTTTGGGAGGATTGTTACAGATTTTTAGGGATTTTTTGGGGTATTTTTAGGGATTTTTTGGGGTGATTTTTTAGGATTTTTGGGGATTTTTTGGGCAGATTTTTAGGGATTTTTTTGGGGATTTTTTTGGCAGATTTTTAGGGATTTTTTGGGGTGATTTTTTAGGATTTTTAGGGATTTTTTGGGGTATTTTTAGGAATTTTTGGGGGGATTGTTACAGATTTTGGGGGATTTTTAAGGCAGATTTATAGGGATTATTGAGGGAATTTTTAGGGATTTTTTGGGATGATTTTTAGGGATTTTTTGGGGTATTTTTAGGGATTTTTAGGGCAATTTTAAAATGGATTGTAGGGGCTTTTTAGGGATTTTTTGGGGAATTTTGTAGGATTTTTAGGGGGAATTTTTAGGGATTTTTGAGGGGATTTTTAGGACAGATTTTTAGGGATTTTTAGGGCATTTTTAAATGGATTTTTGGGGATTTTTTGGGGTAATTTTTTTGGATTTTTTGGGATGATTTTTAGGGGTGATTTTTTAGGATTTTTAGGGGGATTTTTTTGGATTTCTTGGGTGGATATTTAGGGATTTTTTGGGCTGATTTTTTAGGATTTGGTGGGGGGATTTTTAGGGATTTTTGGGTGGATTTTTAGGGATTTCTTGGGCAGATATTTAGGAAATTTTTTTTAGGATTTTTTAGGATTTTTGGGGTGATTTTGAGGGATTTTTGGGGGATTTTTAGGGATTTTTTGGAGGATTTTTTGGGATGATTTTTTAGGATTTTTGGGGATTTTTTGGGGGAGATTTTTAGGGAATTTTTGGGGGGATTTTTAGGGGGGATTTTTTGGGATTTTTTATGGCAGATTTTTAGGGATTTTGGGAGAATTTTTCAGGATTTTTAGGGATTTCTTGGGCAAATATTTAGGAAATTCTTTTTAGGATTTTTTAGGATTTTTTTAGGATTTTTTGGGCGGATTTTTACGGATTTTTGGGCGGAATTTTTTAGGATTTTTCAGAATTTTTTCACCTGGATCCCTTGGATTTTCCACCTAGGATTTTTCCCATTCCATGATTCCCCATCCTCCTTTCTTTAATAAATCCAACCCATTTCAACCCCATTATTTTTAATTCCCAGAACTCCCACCAAGCCCCGAAATCCAAGGACGACTCCTCCAAGAAATCCCCAACCCTGCTGACCCCCAAATCCAGAATCTTCCATGGATTTTTGGGGTTATTTTTTAGGATTTTTGGGGTGATTTTGAGGGATTTTTGGGGGGATTTTTAGGGATTTTTTTGGGTATTTTTAGGGATTTTTTTGGGGTAATTTTTTAGGATTTTTAGGGATTTTTTGGGGTATTTTTAGGAATTTTTGGGGGGATTTTTTCAGATTTTGGGGGATTTTTAGAGGCAGATTTATAGGGATTATTGGGGGAATTTTTAGGGATTTTTTGGGGTGATTTTTAGGGATTTTTAGGCAGATTATTAGGGCAGATTTTTATGGATTTTTGGGCTGATTTTTACGGATTTTTGGGCTGATTTTTAGGATTTTTTGGGAGGATTTTTTTTGATTTTTCAGGATTTTTCCACCCCAAACCATTCCAGGATTCCCCATCCTCCTTTCTTTATGATTTCAGGGACAAACCCCAGACCCTACTCCATGTCAATCCCATGGATTTTTAGGGATTTTTTGGGGTTTTTTTAGGAATTTTTGGGGGGATTTTTCAGGATTTTTCGGGATTTTTAGGGGGGATTTTTTGGGGGGATTTTTAGGGATTTGGGGAGAATTTTTCAGGATTTTTGGGGGAATTTTAGGGATTTTTTTGGGGATTTTTTGGGATTTTTTTGGGGATTTTTCGGGATTTTTTGGCGCGGATTTTTACGAATTTTTCAGGATTTTTGGGGGGATTTTTTAGGATTATTCAGCATTTTTCCACCCCAAACCACTCCACGATTCCCCATCCTCCTTTGTGATTTTATTGACAAACCCCATTATTTTTTATCCCCAGAACTCCCACCAAGCCCCGAAATCCAAGGACGACTCCTCCAAGAAATCCCCGGCCCTGCTGACGCCCAAACCCGAACCCCTGGACCCTTCCCTGCCCAAAAACTCCGAGGAATCCTCGAGCTCCTCGGAGGAGGAGGAGGAGCCCCCGAGCTCCCCCGAGCTCAGGAAGCCCAAACGGAGCCGATTCCAGCGCAAATCCGGGAGCAAAGCCAAGGGCGGCGGCTGGAGCTGCGGCGTCTGCCACTCGTGGTTCCCCGAGAGGGACGAGTACGTGGCGCACATGAAGAAGGAGCACGGAAAGGTGGGGAGTTTTTGGGATTTTTGGGGATTTTTTGGGGTTTTTTTGGGATTTTTTTGGGATTTTTTGGGGTTTTTTTGGGATTTTTTTGAGATTTTTTGGGATTTTTTTGGGGATTTTTTGGGGTTTTATTGGGATTTTTTTGGGATTTTTTTGGGATTATTTTGGGATTTTTTTGGGGATTTTTGGGGGTTTTTTTGGGAATTTTTGGGAAATTTTGTGGGAGTTTTTGGGAATTTTTTGAGGATTTTTGGGAATTTTTGCGGATTTTTTTGGGATTTTTTTGGGATTTTTTTGGATTTTTTGGGGGATTTTTTGGGGATTTTTTTGGGATTTTTTTTGATCTTTATGGGGATTTTTGGGGATTTTTTGGGATTTTTTTGGGAATTTTTGGGGATTTTTTTGGGGGTTTTTTGGGATTTTTTTGGAATTTTTTTTTGATTTTTTGGGGATTTTTTTGGGACTTTTTTGGGATTATTTGGGATTTTTTTGGGGATTTTTGGGGATTTTTTTTTATTTTTATGGGGATTTTTTGGGGATTTTTTTGGGATTTTTTTTGGGATTTTTTGGGATTTTTTTGGGAATTTTTTTTTAATTTTTGGGGATTTTTTGGGGATTTTTTGGGGATTTTTTTGGGGATTTTTTGGGATTTTTTGGGGATTTTTTTGGGATTTTTTTGAGATTTTTTGGGAATTTTTTTTTTTAATTTTTGGGGATTTTTGGGGATTTTTCGGGATTTTTTGGGAATTTTTTTTGATTTTTTTGGGGTTTTTTTGGGATTTTTTGGGGATTTTTTGGATTTTTTGGGATTTTTTTGTGATTTTTTGGGGATTTTTTGGGGATTTTTATGGGATTTTTTGGGATTTTTTTGGGATTTTTTTGGGATTTTTTGGGATTTTTTTGGGATTTTTTGGGAATTTTTGGGGATTTTTTAGGAATTTTTTTGAATTTTTTGGGGATTTTTTGGGATTTTTTGGGGATTTTTTTGGGATTTTTTTTGATCTTTATGGGGATTTTTGGGGATTTTTTGGGATTTTTGGGGGATTTTTTTGGGGTTTTTTGGGATTTTCGGGATTTTTTGGGGTTTTTTTGGGATTTTTTGGGGATTTTTTGGGATTTTTTTTGGGATTTTTTGGGAATTTTTTGGGGATTTTTTTTATTTTTGGGGGATTTTTTTGGGGAATTTTTTTATTTTTTGGGATTTTTTTGGGATTTTTTTGGGGATTTTTTTGGGATTTTTTTGGGATTTTTTGGGGATTTTTTTGTATTTTTTGGGATTTTTTTGGGATTTTTTTGGGGATTTTTTGG
Source organism: Catharus ustulatus (assembly GCF_009819885.2). Taxonomy (NCBI): domain Eukaryota; kingdom Metazoa; phylum Chordata; class Aves; order Passeriformes; family Turdidae; genus Catharus; species Catharus ustulatus. The sequence continues at coordinate 2,614,760 of NC_046250.1, read as the reverse complement.
GATTTTTTTGGAATTTTTGGGGATTTTTTTGGGAATTTTTGGGATTTTTTGGGGATTTTTTTGGGGAATTTTTTGGGGATTTTTTGTGGGAGTTTTTTGGATTTTTTGGGGATTTTTTGGGATTTTTTTGGGATTTTTGGGGGATTTTTCCTGGGAAAAATCCATCGCGGTTGAGGATTTTCGCGGTAATTCAGAGCGGGATTTGAAGGAAAATCGAGTTCCGTGTTTGGATCCTCCTGGATTTGGGAATGTGAGAATTTGGGAATTGGGAATTTTGTGGATTTGGGAATATGGGAGTGAAGATTTTGGGGAATTTCCCCAGGATTTTTGGGATGATCCCGAGTTGGATTGGAGGGAGAATCGAGCGAGAATTTTTTTTCCCATTTTTTTCCCGTTTTTTTCCCAGATTTTTTCCCATTTTTTCCCAGATTTTCTGGTTTTTTCTCTGGAATTCTGATTCTCTTTATTTCTCACAGTCAGTGAAGAATTTCCTGTGCTGGGTTTTTTTTTCTGGGGATTTTTTTCCTTTTTTTCCCCATTTTTTCCCAGATTTTTCCCATTTTTTCCCATATTTTTTCCCCGTTTTTTCCCAGATTTTCCTTATTTTTTCCCCAAATTTTTTCCCCATTTTTTTCTCATTTTTCCCTGTGTTCCTGACTCTGTTTCTCTCCTCTCCCAGTCAGTGAAGAAGTTCCCGTGCCACCTGTGCGAGCGCTCCTTCTGCTCGGCGCCGAGCCTGCGGCGCCACGTCCGCGTCAACCACGAGGGCATCAAACGGGTCTATCCCTGCAGGTGAAAAATGGGAAAAAATGGGAAAAAAATGGGAATTTTATATGGGAATTGTGTGTGAAAAATGGGAATTTTATATGGGAATGGTGTGTGAAAAATGGGAATTTTATCTGGGAATTTTGGGGAAAAAATGGGAATTTTATCTGGAATTTCGGGGGAAAAATGAGAATTTTATATGGGAATTCTGGGGAAAAAATGGAAATTTTATATGGGAATTGTGTGTGAAAAATGGGAATTTTATATGGGAATTCTGGGGAAAAAATGGGAATTTTGTATGGGAATTGTGTGTGAAAAATCGGAATTTTATCTGGGAATTGTGTGTGAAAAATGGGAATTTTATCTGGGAATTGTGTGTGAAAAATGGGAATTTTGTATGGGAATTGTGTGTGAAAAATGGGAATTTAATATGGGAATTGTGTGTGAAAAATGGGAATTTTATCTGGGAATTGTGTGTGAAAAATGGGAGTTTTATATGGGAATTCTGGGGAAAAAATGGGAATTTTATATGGGAATTGTGTGTGAAAAATGGGAATTTTATCTGGGAATTGTGTGTGAAAAATGGGAATTTTATCTGGGAATTGTGTGTGAAAAATGGGAATTTTATATGGGAATTTAATATGGGAATTGTGTGTGAAAAATGGGAATTTAATATGGGAATTCTGGGAGGAAAATGGGAATTTTATCTGGGAAGTCTGGGGCGTCAAACGGGTCTATCCCTGCAGGTAAAAAATGGGATAAAACAGGGAAAAAATGGGAATTTTATATGGGAAATTAATGTGGGAATTGTGTGTGAAAAATGGGAATTTTATCTGGGAATTCTATGGGAAAAATGGGAATTTTATCTGGGAATTGTGTGTGAAAAATGGGAATTTTGTATGGCAATTATGTGGGGAAAATGGGAATTTAATATGGGAATTTTGGGGAAAAAATGGGAATTTAATATGGGAATTATGTGGGGAAAATGGGAATTTTATCTGGGAATTGTGTGTGAAAAATGGGAATTTTATCTGGGAATTGTGTGTGAAAAATGGGAATTTTGTATGGGAATTTTGGGGAAAAAATGGGAATTTTATCTGGAATTTCGGGGGAAAAATGAGAATTTTATATGGGAATTTAATATGGGAATTGTGTGTGAAAAATGAGAATTTTATATGGGAATTCTCTGTGAAAAATGGGAATTTTATGTGGGGAAAATGGGAATTGTATCTGAGAATTCTGGGGAAATAATGGGAATTTTATATGGGAATTCTGCTGTGAAAAATGGGAATTTTATATGGGAATTCCATGGGGGAAATGGGAATTTTGTATGGGAATTTAATATGGGAATTGTGTGTGAAAAATGAGAATTTTATCTGGGAATTATGTATGCAAAAATGGGAATTTTATATGGGAATTCTGGGCGGAAAATGGGTTTTTAATATGGGAATTCTGGGGCATCAAACGGGTCTATCCCTGCAGGTAAAAATGGGAAAAAATGGGGAAAAAATGGGAAAAAATGGGAATTTTATCTGGGAATTGTGTGTGAAAAATGGGAATTTTATCTGGGAATTGTGTGTGAAAAATGGGAATTTTATATGGGAATTGTGTGTGAAAAATGGGAATTTTATATGGGAATTGTGTGTGAAAAATGAGAATTTTATCTGGGAATTGTGTGTGAAAAATGGGAATTTTGTATGGGAATTGTGTGTGAAAAATGGGAATTTTGTATGGGAATTCTGGGGAAAAAAATGGGAATTTTATCTGGAATTTCGGGGGAAAAATGAGAATTTTATATGGGAATTATGTGTGAAAAATGGGAATTTTATATGGGAATTTTGGGGAAATAATGGGAATTTTATATGGGAATTATGTGTGAAAAATGGGAATTTTATATGGGAATTGTGTGTGAAAAATGGGAATTTAATATGGGAATTTTGGGGAAAAAATGGGAATTTTATCTGGGAATTGTGTGTGAAAAATGGGAATTTTATATGGGAATTGTGTGTGAAAAATGGGAATTTTATATGGGAATTCCATGGGGAAAATGGGAATTTTATATGGGAATTGTGTGTGAAAAATGGGAATTTAATATGGGAATTGTGTGTGAAAAATGGGAATTTTATCTGGGAATTGTGTGTGGAAAATGGGAATTTTATATGGGAATTGTGTGTGAAAAATGGGAATTTTATATGGGAATTATGTGGGGAAAATGGGAATTTTATCTGGGAATTGTGTGTGGAAAATGGGAATTTTATATGGGAATTCTGGGAGGAAAATGGAAATTTAATATGGGAATTCTTCTGTGAAAAATGAGAATTTTATCTGGGAAATATGTATGAAAAATGGGAATTTTGTATGGGAATTCCATGGGGGAAATGGGAATTTTGTATGGGAATTTAATATGGGAATTGTGTGTGAAAAATGAGAATTTTATATGGGAATTTAATATGGGAATTCTGGGGCATCAAACGGGTCTATCCCTGCAGGTAAAAATGGGGGAAAAATGGGAAAAAATGAGAATTTTATATGGGAATTTAATATGGGAAATTTGTGTGAAAAATGAGAATTTTATATGGGAATTATGTGGGGAAAATGGGAATTTAATATGGGAATTTTGGGGAAAAAATGGGAATTTAATCTGGGAATTGTGTGGGAAAAATGGGAATTTAATATGGGATTTCTGGGGAAAAATGGGAATTTTATCTGGGAATTGTGTGTGAAAAATGGGAATTTTGTATGGGAATTGTGTGTGAAAAATGGGAATTTTATATGGGAATTGTGTGTGAAAAATGGGAATTTTATATGGGAATTGTGTGTGAAAAATGGGAATTTTATATGGGAATTGTGTGTGAAAAATGGGAATTTTATCTGGGAATTGTGTGTGAAAAATGGGAATTTTATATGGGAATTGTGTGGGGAAAATGGGAATTTAATATGGGAATTGTGTGTGAAAAATGGGAATTTTATCTGGAATTTTGGGGGAAAAATGGGAATTTTATATGGGAATTATGTGGGGAAAATGGGAATTTTATATGGGAATTGTGTGGGGAAAATGGGAATTTAATATGGGAATTCTGGGTAAAAAATGAGAATTTTATCTGGGAATTATGTATGAAAAATGGGAATTTTGTATGGGAATTCCATGGGGGAAATGGGAATTTTGTATGGGAATTCAATATGGGAATTGTGTGTGAAAAATGGGAATTTAGTATGGGAATTCTGGGGAAAAAATGGGAATTTTATGTGGGGAAAATGGGAATTGTATCTGAGAATTCTGGGGAAATAATGGGAATTTTATATAGGAATTGTGTGTGAAAAATGGGAATTTTATATGGGAATTCCATGGGGGAAATGGGAATTTTGTATGGGAATTGAATATGGGAATTGTGTGTGAAAAATGGGAATTTTATATGGGAATTGTGTGTGAAAAATGGGAATTTTATCTGGGAATTGTGTGTGAAAAATGGGAATTTTATCTGGGAATTCCATGGGGGAAAATGGGAATTTTATATGGGAATTGTGTGTGAAAAATGGGAATTTTATCTGGGAATTGTGTGTGAAAAATGGGAATTTTATATGGGAATTGTGTGTGAAAAATGGGAATTTTGTCTGGGAATTGTGTGTGAAAAATGGGAATTTTATATGGGAATTGTGTGTGAAAAATGGGAATTTTATATGGGAATTCTGGGGAAAAAATGGGAATTTAATATGGGAATTGTGTGTGAAAAATGGGAATTTTATATGGGAATTGTGTGTGAAAAATGGGAATTTTATCTGGGAATTGTGTGTGAAAAATGGGAATTTTATCTGGAATTTTGGGGGAAAAATGGGAATTTTATATGGGAATTGTGTGTGAAAAATGGGAATTTTATCTGGGAATTGTGTGTGAAAAATGGGAATTTAATATGGGAATTGTGTGTGAAAAATGGGAATTTTATCTGGGAATTGTGTGTGAAAAATGGGAATTTTATCTGGGAATTGTGTGTGAAAAATGGGAATTTTATCTGGAATTTTGGGGGAAAAATGGGAATTTTATATGGGAATTGTGTGTGAAAAATGGGAATTTTATCTGGGAATTGTGTGTGAAAAATGGGAATTTTATCTGGAATTTTGGGGGAAAAATGGGAATTTTATATGGGAATTATGTGGGGAAAATGGGAATTTTATATGGGAATTGTGTGGGGAAAATGGGAATTTAATATGGGAATTCTGGGTAAAAAATGAGAATTTTATCTGGGAATTATGTATGAAAAATGGGAATTTTGTATGGGAATTCCATGGGGGAAATGGGAATTTTGTATGGGAATTCAATATGGGAATTGTGTGTGAAAAATGGGAATTTAGTATGGGAATTCTGGGGAAAAAATGGGAATTTTATGTGGGGAAAATGGGAATTGTATCTGAGAATTCTGGGGAAATAATGGGAATTTTATATAGGAATTGTGTGTGAAAAATGGGAATTTTATATGGGAATTCCATGGGGGAAATGGGAATTTTGTATGGGAATTGAATATGGGAATTGTGTGTGAAAAATGGGAATTTTATATGGGAATTGTGTGTGAAAAATGGGAATTTTATCTGGGAATTGTGTGTGAAAAATGGGAATTTTATCTGGGAATTCCATGGGGGAAAATGGGAATTTTATATGGGAATTGTGTGTGAAAAATGGGAATTTTATATGGGAATTGTGTGGGAAAAATGGGAATTTTATATGGGAATTCTGGGAGAAAAATGGGAATTTTATATGGGAATTCTCTGTGAAAAATGGGAATTTTATATGGGAATTGTGTGTGAAAAATGGGAATTTTATATGGGAATTCTCTGTGAAAAATGGGAATTTTATCTGGGAATTGTGTGTGAAAAATGGGAATTTTATCTGGGAATTGTGTGTGAAAAATGGGAATTTTATCTGGGAATTGTGTGTGAAAAATGGGAATTTTATATGGCAATTATGTGGGGAAAATGGGAATTTAATATGGGAATTTTGGGGAAAAAATGGGAATTTAATATGGGAATTGTGTGTGAAAAATGGGAATTTTATCTGGGAATTGTGTGTGAAAAATGGGAATTTAATATGGGAATTGTGTGTGAAAAATGGGAATTTTATATGGGAATTCTGGGGAAAAAATGGGAATTTTATATGGGAATTGTGTGTGAAAAATGGGAATTTTATATGGGAATTCTGGGGAAAAAATGGGAATTTTATATGGGAATTGTGTGTGAAAAATGGGAATTTTGTATGGGAATTGTGTGTGAAAAATGGGAATTTTATATGGGAATTGTGTGTGAAAAATGGGAATTTTATCTGGGAATTGTGTGTGAAAAATGGGAATTTTATATGGGAATTGTGTGTGAAAAATGGGGAAAAAAAAGAGAATTACCCTGGGGGAAAAAATTGATAATCCCAGTACCAAAATTCTCATTTTTAGGTGGAAATTTGATAATTCCAGTCTCAGAATTCTCATTTTTAGTGGGAATTTTGCAATCCCAGTCCCAAAATTCCCATTTTTGAGTGGAAATTTGATAATCCCAGTACTACAAATTCCATTTTCAGGTGTGAATTTTGCAATCCCAGTCTCAGAATTCCCATTTTAGTCTGGAATTTGGTAATTCCTGGGTCATAATTCCCATTTTTAGGTGGGAATTTTGCAATCCCAATCCCACAATTCCCATTTTTGAGTTGGAATTTTGCAATCCCAGTCCCACAAATCCCATTTTTAGGTGGGAATTTTGCAATCCCAGTCCCACAATTCCCATTTTTAGGTGGAATTTTGCAATCCCAGTCCCAAAATTCTCATTTTTAGATGGAATTTTGCAATCCCAATCCCAAAATTTTCATTTTTAGGTGGGAATTTTGCAATCCCAGTCTCAGAATTCCCATTTTTAGGTGGAAATTTGATAATTCCAGTCTCAGAATTCCCATTTTTAGGTGGGAATTTTGCAATCCCAGTCCCACAAATCCCATTTTTGGTTGGGAATTTTGCAATCCCAGTCTCAGAATTCCCATTTTTGGGTTGGAATTTGATAATCCCAGTGCCAAAATTCTCATTTTTAGTGGGAATTTTGCAATCCCAGTCCCACAATTCCCATTTTTAGGTGGGAATTTTGCAATCCCAGTGCCACAAATTCCCATTTTTGAGTTGGAATTTTGCAATCCCAGTGCCACAAATTCCCATTTTTGGTTTGGAATTTTGCAATCCCAGTCCCACAATTCCCATTTTTGAGTGGAAATTTGATAATCCCAATCCCACAATTCCCATTTTTAGTGGGAATTTTGCAATCCCAGTCCCACAATTCCCATTTTTAGGTGGGAATTTTACAATCCCAGTACCACAATTCCCATTTTTGGGTTGGAACTTGATAATCCCAGTACTACAAATTCCATTTTTAGGTGTGAATTTTGCAATCCCAATCCCACAAATCCCATTTTTAGGTGGGAATTTTGCAATCCCAGTCCCAAAATTCCCATTTTTATGTGTGAATTTGATAATCCCAGTCCCAAAATTCTCATTTTGAGTTGAAATTTTGCAATCCCAGTCTCAAAATTCCCATTTTAGTCTGGAATTTGGTAATTCCTGGGTCATAATTCCCATTTTTAGGTGGGAATTTTGCAATCCCAATCCCAAAATTCCCATTTTTAGTGGGAATTTTGCAATCCCAGTCCCACAAATCCCCATTTTAGGTTGGAATTTTGCAATCCCATTACCATAATTCCCATTTTTAGGTGGAAATTTGGGAATCTCAGTCTCAGAATTCCCATTTTTTCTCCCCAGGTACTGCACAGAGGGCAAGAGGACGTTCAGCAGCCGCCTGATCCTGGAGAAACACATCCAGGTGCGCCACGGCCTCAAGGGCACCGACCCCGCGCGCAGCCAGGAGGTGCTGACGGCCCGGGGACCCGGCCAGGTGGGAATTCTGGAATTCCAGAATGTTCCTGGGGTTTGGGGGGGTTTCCTGGATTTTTTGGGATTTTTTTTGGGATTTTTTGGGATTTTTTGGGGAATTTTTGGGGAATTTTTGGGATTTTTTTGGGGATTTTTGGGATTTTTGGGGGAATTTTTGGGATTTTTTTGGGGTTTTTTGGGGAATTTTGGGGGATTTTTAGGGATTTTTTGGGATTTTTTGGGGATTTTTTGGGAATTTTTGGGGGATTTTCGGGATTTTCTTGGGAATTTTTGTGATTTTTTGGGGAAATTTTTGGGATTTTTTTTGGAATTTTTGGGATTTTTTTTGGAATTTTTGGGATTTTCTTGGGAATTTTTAGGGATTTTTTTGGGATTTCTTTGGGATTTTTTGGAGAATTTTTGGGGGATTTCTTGGGAATTTTTATGATTTTTTTGGGAATTCTGGGGGATTTTTTGGGGATTTTTTTGGGGGGATTTTCTTGGGAATTTTTGGGATTTTTTTTGGGAATTTGGGGGATTTCTTAGGAATTTTTTTAGATTTCTTGGGGATTTTTGGGGATTTTCTTGGGAATTTTTTAAATTTTCTTGGGAATTTTTGGGGATTTTTGGGGATTTCTTGGGGATTTTTGTGATTTTCTTGGGGATTTGGTGGATTTTCTTGGGAATTTTTTGGGATTTTGGGAGATTTTCTTGGGAATTTTTTAGGATTTTTTGGGGGATTTTCGTGGGGATTTTTTGGATTTTCTTGGGGGTTTTTCTTTATTTTCTTGGGAATTTTGGGGGATTTTGGGGGATTTTCTTAGGAATTATTTGGGATTTCTTCGGTGATTTCTTGGGATTTTCTGGGATTTCTTGGGTGATTTCTCGGGAATTTTGAGATTTTCTTGGAGATTTTTTTTTATTTTCTTGGGAATTTTGGGGGATTTTCTTGGGAATTTTAGGGCTTCCTGTCCTTCCCACCACTCCCAACCCCCCAATAATCAATTCCCTCCATCCCAAACCCCTCTCTAATTAACCAACCCCCCTCTCTCATTAATTAATAAATTAATTAACCCTCTGCCTGCCAGGCTGCGAGCCGCAAGCGCCGCCTCTCCTCGGACGACTCCTGCAGCGAGGAGCCCGACAGCACCACCCCGCCCTCGCAGTCGGCGCCGTTCCGCTGCAGGAAATGCGGCTTCCAGGCTGCCACGCGCGCGGAATTCCAGGCGCATCTCCCGCAGCACCGCGACCGCGGTGGCACCAACGCAGCGCAGCAATGCCGCGATTGCGGGCTGTGCTTCGCCTCGCCCGGCTCGCTCGGCCGCCACCGCTTCATCTCGCACAAAAAGCGCAGAGGGGCCGAGGAGGGCGCGGGAGCCGGGGGGGATCCGGGCGGGAATGGCGCGGCGGAGCCGGGAACGGGAACGGGAACGGGAACGGGAGGGGAAGGGGGAGGATCCAGGCTGGAGTGCAAAGTGTGCGGGAGGGGATTCGAGAGCCAGCTCAACCTGAAAACGCATTTCAGGACGCACGGGATGGCGTTCATCCGCGCCCGGCAGGGCAACGAGGAGAACTGAGAAATCCCTGGAATGATTGGGAATTCTGGGAATTCTGGGAATTCTGGGAATGGCGTTCATCCGCGCCCGGCAGGGCAACGAGGAGAACTGAGAGTTCTAGAGAGTTCCTGGGATTCTGGGAATTCTGGGAATGGCTTCATCAGGGCCCGGCAGGGGAATGAGGAGAACTGAGAATTATTCCTGGGATTCTGGGAATTCTGGGAATGGCTTCATCCAGGGCAGGCTGAGGAGAACTGAGGGTTCCCAGGGAATTCTGGGAATTCAGGAATTCTGGAAATGGCTTCATCCGCGCCCGGCAGGGCAACGAGGAGAACTGAGAGTTCTAGAGAATTCCTGGGGATTCTGGGAATTCTGGGAATGGTGTTCATCCGTGCCCGGCAGGGCAACGAGGAAAACTGAGAGTTCTAGAGAATTCCAGGGATTCCGCAAAAATCTGGGAATGGTGTTCATCCGCGCCCAGCAGGGCAACGAGGAGAACTGAGGGTTCCAGAGAATTCCAGGGATTGGGAATTCTGGGAATGGCTTCATCAGGGCCCAGCAGGGGAATGAGAACTGAGAGTTCCAGGGAATTCCTAAAAAATCTGGGAATTCTGGGAATTCTGGGAATGGTGTTCATCCGCGCCAGGCAGGGCAACGAGCAGAACTGAGAATTCTAGAGAGTTCCTGGGATTCTGGGAATTCTGGGAATCTGGGAATTCTGGGAATGGTGTTCATCTGGGCCAGGCAGGGGAACAAGGAGAATTGAGAATTATTCCTGGGAATTCTGGGAATTTTGGAAATCTGGGAATGGTGTTCATCCAGGCCAGACAGGGGAATGAGGAGAACTGAGGGTTATTCCTGGGAATTCCCAAAAAATCTGGGAATTCTGGGATTCCTAAAAATCTGGGAATTCAGGAAATCTGGGCCTGGCAGAGGAATGAGGAGAACTGAGAGTTCCAGGGATTGGGAATTCCCAAAAATCTGGGAATGGCTTCATCCAGGCCTGGCAGGGGAATGATGAGAACTGAGGGTTCCAGAGAGTTCTGGAATTCTGGGAATTCAGGAAACCTGGGAATGGTGTTCATCCGCGCCCGGCAGGGCAACGAGGAGAACTGAGAGTTCTAGAGAGTTCCTGGGATTCTGGGAATTCTGGGAATGGCTTCATCAGGGCCAGGCAGGGGAATGAGGAGAACTGAGAATTCCAGGGAATTCTGGGAATTCTGGGAATGAGAATTACCAAAATCCTGGGAATGGCGTTCATCCGCACCCGGCAGGGGAATGAGGAGAACTGAAAATTCCTGGGAATTCTGGAATTCTGGGAATGGCTTCATCCGGACCTGGCAGGGGAATGAGGAGAACTGAGGGTTCTAGAGAGTTCCTGGGAATTCTGGGAATTTTGGAAATCTGGGAATGGCTTCATCCAGGGCAGGCTGAGGAGAACTGAGAGTTCCAGGGATTGGGAATTCTGGGAATGGCTTCATCCAGGGCAGGCTGAGGAGAACTGAGATTCCAGGGATTGGGAATTCTGGAATTCAAGAAATCTGGGAATTCTGGGATTGATGTTCATCCGGGCCAGGCAGGGCAACGAGGAGAACTGAGAGTTCTAGAGAATTCTGGGAATGGCTTCATCCAGGGCAGGCTGAGGAGAACTGAGAGTTCCAGAGAATTCTAGGAATCTGGGAATTCTGGGAATTCGGGGAATGGCGTTCATCCGCGCCCGGCAGGGCAACGAGGAGAACTGAGAGTTCTAGAGAGTTCTGGGAATTCTGGGAATTCTGGGATTGGCGTTCATCCGCACCCGGCAGGGCAATGAGGAGAACTGAGAGTTCCAGGGATTGGGAATTCCCAAAAATCTGGGATTGGTGTTCATCCAGGCCTGGCAGAGGAATGAGGAGAACTGAGGATTCCTGGATTCTGGGAATTCTGGGATTCTGGGAATGGATTCATCTGGACCAGGCAGGGCAACGAGGAGAACTGAGAATTATTCCTGGGATTCTGGGAATTCCCAAAAATCTGGGAATGGCTTCATCCAGAGCAAGCTGAGGAGAACTGAGAGTTCCAGAGAATTCTGGGAATGGCGTTCATCCGCGCCCGGCAGGGCAATGAGGAGAATTGAGAGTTCTAGAGAGTTCCAGGGATTGGGAATTCCTAAAAATCTGGGAATTCTGGGAATGGTGTTCATCCGCGCCAGGCAGGGGAATGAGGAGAACTGAGATTCCTGGGAATTCGCGAAAATCTGGGAATTCTGGGATTCCCAAAAATCTTGGAATGGTGTTCATCAGGGCCAGGCAGGGGAATGAGGAGAACTGAGGGTTCTAGAGAGTTCTGGGATTCTGGGAATTCTGGGAATGGCGTTCATCCGCGCCCGGCAGGGAAACGAGGAGAACTGAGAATTTCTGGGATTCTGGGAATTCTGGGAATGGTGTTTATCTGGGCCAGGCAGGGGAATGAGGAGAATTGAGAATTATTCCTGGGAATTCTGGGAATCTGGGAATGGCTTCATCAGGGCCAGGCAGGGGAATGAGGAGAACTGAGGGTTCTAGAGAATTCTGGGATTCTGGGAATTCTGGGAATGGCGTTCATCCGCGCCCGGCAGGGCAACGAGGAGAACTGAGGGTTCTAGAGAATTCCAGGGATTGGGAATTCTGGGAATGGCTTCATCAGGGCCAGGCAGGGGCTGAGAAGAACTGAGAATTCCTGGGAATTCCCAAAAATCTGGGAATTCTGGAAATTCAGGAAATCTAGGCCCGGCAGGGCAACGAGGAGAACTGAGAATTCCTGGGATTCTGGGAATTCTGGGAATGGTGTTCATCTGGGCCAGGCAGGGGAACGAGGAGAACTGAGAGTTATTCCAGGGATTCTGGGAATTCTGGGAATGGCTTCATGCAGGCCAGGCTGAGGAGAACTGAGAATTCCCTGGGATTCTGGGACTGGGAATTCCCAAAAATCTGGGAATCTGGGAATTCTGGGAATGGTGTTCATCAGGGCCAGACAGGGGAATGAGGAGAACTGAAAGTTCCAGAGAATTCTAGGAATCTGGGAATTCTGGGAATGGATTCATCCAGGCCAGGCAGGGGGCTGAGAAGAACTAAGAATTCCTGGGAATTCCCAAAAATCTGGGAAATCTGGGAATCTGGGATTGGTGTTCATCCAGGCCAGGCAGGGCAATGAGGAGAACTGAGAATTCCTGGGAATTCCCAAAAAATCTGGGAATTCAGGAAATCTGGGATTGAACTCAGCATTCCCAAGAATCTCAGAATTCCAGGAATTTTAGGATTGCCTTCATCAAGAACTCAACATTTTCAAGAATTCCTGGAATTCCCAGGAATCTCAGAATTCCAGGATCAGCCTCAAACTCAGCATTCCCAGGAATTTGTGGAATTCCAGGAATTTTAGGAATTGGTTCCATGGAGGAAATCTCAGCATTCCCAAACCCTTTTCTATTTTTTTTTCCCATTTTTTCCAGACCTTTTCCCATTTTTATTCCCAGATTTTTTTTTTTCCCAAACCCTTTCCAGCTTTTTCCCAATTTTTTTTTCCACCCTTTTTATTTTTTCCCAATTTTTTTCCATCTCCCTCAGGATCAGGAATTTTTCCCTGCCCCAAGAAATCTCTGGAAAAGCTCCCTGAGAATTCCCAGAATTCCCCAAAATCCCTGGAATTCCCTGGGAAAATCCTTTCCCTGTAAATTTGTATCATACACTAAAATTCCACAAAATCTGCTGTGCTCACTTTGGGATCTGCTTTGGTTTTCCAAGGTTTTTTTTGGGATTTTTTTCCCATTTTTTTGCTGTTTTTTGGGGTTGATTTTGGGATTTTTTTTGTTGTTTTATTTTTTTTTCCAAGCAGGAATTTCAGGGAATTTTCTCCCTGCACAGATGGATGGAAAAACAAACAAAAAAAAAAACTGGGAAAAATCAGGTGGAATCGGCCATTCCCAAAAATTCCCCTCCCCACCCCCAGGCCGGGTGTAAATAAGAGAAGAAATTAAAGAAAAAATTAAAATTTCTACGAGATTTAGAACGGAAAAAATTCCCAAAAAAAGACAAAAAAAAAAAACTGTGGAGAAGAAAAAAAAAAAAAAGGAAAATTATGGAGAAAAAAAAGAAGAATTATGGAAAAAAAGAAGAATTATGGAAAAGAAGAAAAATTATGGAAAAAAAAATTATGGAAAAAAAAGAAAATTTATGGAATGGAGCCGCGGCTTTGCAGCTTTTCAGTGCCTTGAGATGGGGGGGAGGGGCTGGGATTTCTGGAATGTTCTCTGGAATTTTGGGGAATGTTCCTTTGGAATTTCCAGAATGTTCTCTGGAATTTTTGGGGTTGGATTCCTGGAATTTTTGGGAATGTTCCTTTGGAATTTCTGGAATTTCGGGGTTGGAATCCTGGAATTTTTGGGAGTATTTTCCCTGGAATTTCTGGAATATTCTGTGGAGTTTCTGGAATGTTCCTTGGAATTTTTGGGGAATGTTCCTCTGGAGTTTCTGGAATGTTCCTTGGAATTTTTGGGGATGTTCCTTTGGAATTTTGGGAGTGTTCCTTTGGAATTTCTGGAATGTTCCTTGGAATTTTTGGGGTTGGACTCCTGGAATTTTTGGGAATGTTCCTCTGGAATTTCCAGAATGTTCCTCTGGAATTTTGGGGTTGGATTCCTGGGATTTCAGGGAATGTTCCTCAGAAATTTGGGGGTTGGAATCCTGGAATTTTTGGGAATGTTCCTCTGGAATTTCTGGAATGTTCCTCTGGAGTTTCTGGAATGTTCCATGGAATTTCTGGAATGTTCCTTTGGAGTTTCTGGAATGTTCCTTTGGAATTTCTGGAATGTTCCTCTGGAATTTTGGGGGTTGGATTCCTGGAATTTTTGGGAATGTGTGCCTGGAGTTTTGTGGGAATGTTCCTCTGGAGTTTCCAGAATGTTCCCTGGAATTTTTGGGGTTGGATTCCTGGAATTTTGGGAATGTTCCTCTGGAATTTCTGGAATATTCCCTGGAATTTCTGGAATGTTCTTCTGGAATTTCTGGAATGTTCCTCTGGAATTTTGGGGTTGGACTCCTGGAATTTTTGGGAATGTTCCTTTGGAATTTCCAGAATGTTCCTCTGGAATTTCTGGAATGTTCCTTAGAATTTTTGGGGTTGGATTCCTGGAATTTTGGGGTTGGACTCCTGGAATTTCAGGAATGTTCTTCTGGGAATTTTTGGAGCTGCAACCCTGGAATTTTGGGAATATTTTCCCTGGAATTTTGGGGTTGGATTCCTGGAATTCCAGGACTTTTTCCCCAGGATTTTGGGTGATTTTTAGGGAATATCCCCCCAGGATTTTGGGGCATTTTTGGGAACATCTCCCAGGATTTTTGGGATCATTCCCCCCAGGGTCTGAGGGATTTTTTGGGATCATTCCCCCAGGATTTTTGGGATCATCCCCCCAGGATTTTTAGGGAATTTCCCCCCAGGATTTTTAGGGAATTCCCCCAGGAATTTTGGGTTTTTTCGGGACGTGCTGACGACGCGGCGGCTGCCGGAGCTCTCAGGAATTGTTTATTCTGCAGGAATTGCTCCATCCCATTAAACTCCAGTGGTTCCACCCTCGGCTCCTCCCTGCCTGGGGACACCTGGGGACACCTGGGGACACCTGGGGACATTTGGGGACACCTGGGGACACTTGGGGACAGGGATGGGACGGGGGGGAGGGGCTGCAGCCCCCAATTTTGGTCCTGCCCCCCAAAAAAGGGGCTTGGGAAGGGGTGGGGTCCCCTCTGTGTCCCCCTGTCCCTCTGTCTGTCCCCTCTGTGTCCCCTCCCTGTCCCCTCCCCAGGGTGTGGAAAATCTGAATTTTGGAGTTTTTTTTAAATGCTAAAAATTAAAAAAGGGGGGAAAAAAAGTGGGGGGGACATTGGGGACACACAGGGGACACACAGGGGGACACTGAGACAAAGGGGGGGACACTGGGGGGACATTGGGGACACATTTGAGGGGACACTCCAGGTGGGGGAGGGGAAATTCCAGATTTTCCTTCCCTGGTTCAGGATTTTTTGGGGGAATTTTTGGGGGATTTGGGGACAAACTCCCCCAGGGTCCATCTCGACATCCCAGGAATGGAATTTACTCAAATTCTTGGAATTCTGATGGGGATTCCACACCTGGAATTCCTCACCTGGAGGGAAAATCCCACCAGGAATTCCACCTGGGAATTCCTCACCTGGAGGGAATTCCACCTGAAATCTCACCTGGAATTTCACACCTGGAGGGAATCCCACCTGGAATTCCTCACCTGAGATCTCACCTGGAAATTCCACATCTGGAATTCCTCACCTGGAGAGAATCCCACCTGAGATCTCACCTGGAATTTTTCATCTGGAATTCCTCACCTGGAATTTCCACAGGTAGAAGGAAAATCCCACTGGGAATTCTATCTGAAATCTCACCTGGAAATTCCACACCTGGAATTTCTCACCTGGAGGAAAATCCTGCCTGGAAATTCCACCTGAGATCTCACCTGGAATTTTTCACCTGGAAGGAAAATCCCACCAGGAACTCTACCTGGAAATTCCTCACCTGGAAATTCCAATTGAGATCTCACCTGGAAATTCCATACCTGGAAGGGAAATCCCACCAGGAATTCTCACCTGGAATTTCACAGGTGGAAGAAAAATCCCACTGGAAATTCCCCCTGAGATCTGGCCTGGAAATTCCACACCTGGAATTTTTTACCTGGAATTCCCACCTGGAATTCCCACCTGGAATTTCATAGGTGGAAGGAAAATCCCACTGGAAATTCTATCTGAGATCTCACCTGGAAATTCCACACCTGGAATTTCTCACCTGGAGGAAAATGCTGCCTGAAAATTCCCCCTGAGATCTCACCTGGAATTCTTCACCTGAATTTCTCACCTGGAATTCCACACCTGGAATTTCACAGGTAGAAGGAAAATCCCACTGGAAATTCTACCTGAAATCTCACCTGGAAATTCCACTTGGAATTTTTCATCTGGAGAGAATCCCACCTGAAATCTCACCTGGGAATTCTCACCTGGAATTTCACAGGTAGAAGGAAAATCCCACTGGAAATTCCACCTGAAATCTCACCTGGAATTTTTCACCTGGAAGGAAAATCCCACTGGGAATTCTACCTGGAAATTCCACCTGAGATCTCACCTGGAATTCCTCACCTGGAATTTCACAGGTGGAAGGAAAATCCCACTGGGAATTCTATCTGAAATGTCACCTGGAAATTCCACATCTGGAATTTTTCCCCTGGAATTCCTCACCTGAAATCCTCCCCTGGAATTTTTTTACCTGGAATTCCTCACCTGAAATCCTCCCCTGGAATTTTTTTACCTGGAATTCCTCACCTGGAATTTTTCCCCTGGAATTCCTCACCTGGAATTTCCATTTTTTTCCCCCCAAAAAATTCAGAATTTCCATTTCTTCCCCAGAAAAAATGTTGAAATTTCAATTTTTTCCTCCATTTTTTTCACCCCAGAAATAAACCTGAAATTTCCTTTTTTTCTGTAGAAAAACTTGAAATTTCAATTTTTTTCCCCAGGAAAAAACTTGAAATTTCCATTTTTTTCCCCCCAAAAAACCTCAAAATTTCCATTTTCCCCCCAAAAAACCCTCCAAAATTCCATTTTCTCCCCCATTATCCCCATTTTTCCCCCCCAGATTATTTTGGGGCCGGGTTCTGTTGCTGCTGGGATTTTTTTGGGGTGGATTTTGGGGTTTTTTGTGTCACATGATGCCGTTGGTGAGGTACTGGAAGCCGTCGTAGAGCTTGGTGGTGAGCGAGCGCATGGAGCCGTCCACCAGCGACTCCACCAGGAGCTGCAGCTGCTCCTCCGTCAGGTTCATGTGGAAACGCTCCTTGAGGTGCCGGATCGTCGACGAGCCGTGGAAGCACGGCAGCTGGGAGCCTGGAAAATTATAAAATTGGGGAATTTGAGTGGTTGGGAGAGTGGAGAAATGGAAAAAATGGGAATTTGAGTGGAGAAATGGGAGTTATGGTGGTTGGGAGAGAGAAAATGGGGAAAAAATGGGGAGAAAATGGAAATTATGGCAGTTGGGAACCTCGAAATGGGAAAAAAAATGGAATTTATGGAAGCTGGGAGCCTGGGGAAATGAGAAAAATGGGAATTGTGGTGGCTGGGAGAGTAGAAAAAGGGAAAAAATGGGGAGAAAATGGGAATTATGGCAGCTGGGAGCCTGGGGAAACCAAAAAAATTGGGGATTTGAGTGGAAAAATGGGAGTTATGGTGGTTGGGAGAGTGGAAAAATGGATAAAATGGGAATTATGGCAGCTGGGAGCCTGGAAATGGGAAAAAAATGGGAATTTGAGTGGGAAAATGGGAGTTATGGTGGTTGGGAGAGAGAAAATGGGGAAAAATGGGGAGAAATGGGAATTATGGTGATTGGGGGACTGGAGAAATGGAGAAATAGAGGGGAAAATGAGAGTTATGGTGGTTGGGAGAGTGGAAAATGGGGAAAAAATGGGGAAAATTGGGGAGAAAATGGTAATTATGGTGGTTGGGAGATGGGAAATGGGGAAAAATGGGAATTATGGTGGCTGGGAGCCTGGAAAATTATAAAATTGGGAAATTTGAGTGGAAAAATGGGAGTTATGGTGGTTGGGAGAGTGGAAAAATTGAAAAAATGGGGAGAAAATGGGAATTGTGGTGGTTGGAAGAGTGGAAAAATGGAGAAATTGGGAATTATGGAAGTTGGGAGAGTGGAAAAATTGAGAAATTGGGGGAAATGTGTGAAAAAATGGGAATTATGGTGGTTGGGGACCTGGGGAAATGGAAAAAATGGGAATTGTGGTGGTTGGGAGAGTGGAAAAATGGAGAAATTGGGATTTATTGGAAGTTGGGAGAGTGGAAATGGGAAAAAAATGGGAAATTTGAGTGGAAAAATGAGAAAATCGGGAAAAACGGGGGATGAGAGACTTGGGAAATGGAAAAATTGGGAATTATGGCAGCTGGGAACCTGGAAAATGGGAAAAATGGGAATCATGGTGGTTGGGAGAGTGGAGAAATGGGAAATCTGGGAATTGTGGTGGTTGGGAGGGTGGCTCAGGTTCATGTGGAAACGCTCCTTGAGGTGCCGGATCATCGACGAGCCGTGGAAGCACGGCAGCTGGGAGCCTGGGAACACCAGAAAAATGGAATTTATGGCAGCTGGGAGACTGGGGAAACCAAAAAAATGGGGAAATTGAGTGGAAAAATGGGAAAAAAATGGGAATTACGGCAGCTGGGAGCCTGGGGAAACCAAAAAAATGGGAATTTATGGAGGCTGGGAGCCTGGGGAAATGAGAAAATTGGGAATTATGGCAGCTGGGAGCCTGGGGAAACCAAAAAATGGGAATTTTGAGTGGAGAAATGGGAGTTATGGTGGTTGGGAGAGAGAAAATGGGGAAAAATGGGGAGAAATGGGAATTATGGTGATTGGGGGACTGGAGAAATGGAGAAATAGAGGGGAAAATGAGAGTTATGGTGGTTGGGAGAGTGGAAAATGGGGAAAAAATGGGGAAAATTGGGGAGAAAATGGTAATTATGGTGGTTGGGAGATGGGAAATGGGGAAAAAATGGGAATTATGGCAGCTGGGAACCTGGAAATGGGAAAAAAATGGAAAAATTGGGAATTACGGCAGCTGGGAACCTGGGGAAACCAAAAAAATGGGGAAATTGAGTGGAAAAAATGGGAAAAAATGGCAGTTATGGTGGTTGGGAGACTGGAAAAATTGAGAAATTGGGGAAAATGGGTGAAAAAATGGGAAAAAATGGGAATTATGGTGGTTGGGAGACTGGAGAAATTGGGAAATTGGGAAATTTGAGTGGAAAAATGGGAGTTATGGTGGTTGGGAGAATGGAAAAATGGAAAAAATGGGAATTATGGCAGCTGGGAGCCTGGAAAATGGGAAAAAAATGGGGATTTGAGTGGAAAAATGGGAGTTATGGTGGTTGGGAGAGAGAAAATGGGGAAAAATGGGGAGAAAATGGGAATTATGGCAGCTGGGAGCCTGGAAAATGAGAAATTAGGAAAAAAAATGGGAAAAAAATGGGAAATTTCAGTGGAAAAGTGAGGATTATGGTGGTTGGGAGAGTGGAGAAATGGAGAAATTGGGTAATTGGAGTGGAAAATGGGAATTATGGCAGCTGGGAACCTGGGGAAACTAAAAAAATGGGAATTGTGGTGGTTGGGAGAGTGGGAATGGGGAGAAAATGGGAAAAATTGGGAGAAATGTGTGAAAAAATGGGGAGAAAATGGGAATTCTGGCAGCTGGGAGCCTGGGGAAACCAAAAAAATGGGAATTGTGGTAGCTGGGAGCCTGGGGAAATGGGGAGAAATTGGGAATTGTGGCAGCTGAGAACCTGGAAAATGGGAAAATTGAGAGAAATGGGTGAAAAAATGGGAATTGTGGTGGTTGGGAGAGTGGAAAAATGGAGAAAATGGGAATTATGGCAGTTGGAAACCTGGAAATGGGGAGAAAATGGGGAAAAAATGGGAATTATGGCAGTTGGGAGAGTGGAAAAGTGGAGAAATTGGGAAATTGGAGTGGAAAAATGGGAATTATGGCACCTGGGAGCCTGGGAATGGGAAAAAAATGGAAAAATTGGGAATTATGGCAGCTGGGAACCCAGGGAAACCAAAAAAATGGGGAAATTGAGTGGAAAAATGGGAAAAAATGGGAATTATGGTGGTTGGGAACCTGGAAGTGGGGAAAAATGGGAATTAAGGAAGTTGGGAGACTGAAGAAATTGAGAAATTGGGGAGAAAATGGGAATTGTGGTGGTTGGGAGAGTGGAAAACTGCAAAAGGGGTTTAGGATCCTGGGAAAGGGGAAAATTGGGATGGGAAGAGGGAAAAGGGAGAGCCTGGAAAAATAATGGGGAAATAATGGGAAAAATAATGGAAAAATGGGAAAAAAATGAGAAAATAATGGGAAAAATAATGGGGAAAATAATGGGGAAAATAATGGGGAAAATAATGGGGAAAATAATGGGAAAATGGGAAAGATAATGGGAAAAATAATGGGAAATAATGGGGAAAATAATGGAAATACGGGAAAATAATGGGAAAAATAATGGGGGAATAATGAGAAAAATGGGAAAATACTGGGGAAAACAATGGGGAAAATCGGAAAATAATGGGGAAAACAATGGGGAAAACAGGAAAAATTGGATGGGATGAGGAGTTAGAATGGGGGAAATGGGATCAGGGATTTGGGATCCTGGGGAAGGAGAAATTTGGGATGGGAAGAAGGAAAAGGACGAGCCTGGAAAAACGAGAAAAATGGCAAAAACGGGATGGGATTGAGGGTTTGGAATGGGGGAATTCAGTGGGGAAAAGGAGGTTTGGGAGTGGAAAAAAGGCAGAATTGTCAGGAATTCCCAGAAATTCCCAGAAATTCCTGGAATTCCCACCTTGCTGCATGATCTCCACGATCTGCACCACCTTGTCCATGTGCTTGCGGGCGGCGATCAGCCCCTGCAGCATCAGCATCTTGTAATAATTGAACATGTCCCCGTCCAGGCCTCCCATCACCTGCCAGGGAATAAAATTTGGGATTTGGGGGAGCTCTGGGAGGGGTCAGGATTCCCTGGAATGGCCCAGGAGCCCCCACTCACGTCCACGAACTCGGAGGTGAGTTTGAAGGCCGAGGTCTCGAAGCCCAGGTTGCGCGGGGAGCTCGAGAGGATGAAGCCGAAGTCGATGTGGATGATGTGGCCCTCGGCGTCCAGCAGGATGTTCCCGTTGTGCCTGGGGGAAAATCCATGAGATTCCATCAAAATCCCATCAAAATCTCATTAAATTCCATGGAAATCCCATAGAAATCCCATAGAAATCCCATTAAATCCTATTGAAATCTCATTGAAATCCCATTAAAATCCCATTACAGGCCCTCGGCGTCCATCACAATGTTCCCGTTGTGCCTGGGGGGAATTCCATAAGATTCCATCAAAATCCCATTAAATCCCATCAAAATCCCATTAAATTCCACAGAAATCTCATTAAATTCCACGGAAATCCCATTAAAATCCTATTAAATCCCATGAAAATTCCATTAAATTCCATTACAATCCCATTACAGGCCCTCAGTGTCCAGCAGGATGTTCCTGTTGTGCCTGGGGGGAATTCCATGGAAATCCCATTAAAATCCCATTAAAATTCCATTAAAATCCCATTAAATTTCATTAAATCCCATCAAAATCCCATGAAAATCCCATTAAATCTCATTACAGGCCCTCGGCATCCAGCAGGATGTTCCCGTTGTGCCTGGGGGGACATCCAGGGAGTTCCATGGAAATCCCATTAAAAATCCATCAGATCCCATCAGAATTCCATCAAATTCCCATTAAATTCCATAGAAATCCCATTAAAATCCTATTAAATCTCATTTAAATTCCATTAAATCCCATTACAGACACTTGGTGTCCAGCAGGATGTTCCCGTTGTGCCTGGGGGGAAATCCAGGGAATTCCATGGAAATCCCATCAGATCCCATCAGAATTCCATCAAAATCCCATTAAATTCCACAGAAATCCAATTAAATTCCATGGAAATCCCATTAAAATCCTATTAAATCTCATTAAATCCCATTAAATCCCATTACAGGCCCTCAGCATCCAGCAGGATGTTCCCGTTGTGCCTGGGGGGAAATCCAGGGAATTCCATGGGAATCCCATCAGATCCCATCAGAATCCCATCAAAATCCCATTAAATTCCACAGAAATCCAATTAAATTCCATAGAAATCCCATTAAAATCCTATTAAATCTCATGAAATCCCATTACAATCCCATTAAATCCCATTACAGGCCCTTGTTGTGCAGCAGGATGTTCCCGTTGTGTCTGGGGGGAAATCCAGAGAATTCCATGGAAATCCCATCAAAATCCCATTAAATTCCATTAAAATCCCATTAAAATTTCATGAAATCCCATAGAAATCCCATGGAAATCCCATTAAATCCCATCAAAATCCCATTAAAATTTCATGAAATCCCATAGAAATCCCATGGAAATCCCATTAAATCCCATTACAGGCCATAGGTGTCCAGCAGGATGTTCCCGTTGTGCCTGGGGGGAAATCCAGGGAATTCCATGGGAATCCCATCAGAATTCCATCAAATTCCTATTAAATTCCATTACAATCCCATTAAATCCCATTGAATCCCATTAAATCCCACTAAACCTGTAATAAATCCAAAAAAATCCCAAAAAATCATGAAGAAATCCTAAAAAACTCCCCAAAAAATCCCCAAAAATGGCAAAAAAATCCCCAAAAAATCCCAAGTAATCCCCCAAAAAATCATGAAAAAGTCCCAGAAAAATGCAAAAAAAATCCCAAAGAATCCCCAAAAAATCACCAAAAAATCCCAAAAAATCCCCCAAAAATCCTAAAAAAAACTATGAAAAAAATGCAAAAAAATCTGAAAAAATCCCCAAAAAATCATTTAAAAATCCCAAAAAATCCCCAAAAAAATCCTAAAAATCCAAAAAAAACCCCCAAAAAATCATGAAGAAATCCTCAAAAAATGCAAAAAAATTCCTAAAAAATCCCCAAAAAATCCCCAAAAAATCACAAAAAATCCCAAAAAAATCATGAAAAAATCCCCCCAAAAAATCCAAAACCCCTCCAAAAAATCCCAAAAAATTTAAAAAAAATCCTAAAAAAATTTCAAAAAAATCTCCTAAAAATAAAAAGAAATCCAACTAAATCCCTAATAAAACCTCAAAAAAAAATCCCAAAAAATCCTAAAAAATGCCAAAAAAATAATGAAAAAAATCCAAAAAAACCCGAAAAAACCATGAAAAATCCCCAAAAATACAAAAAAAATCCCCAAAAAATCATGAAAAAACACACCAAAAAATCCCAAAAAATCCCTAAAAAATGCTCAAAAAATCCCCAAAAATCCCCAAAAAATCATTAAAAAATCATGGAAAAAATCATGAAAAAATCACGAAAAAATCACAAAAAACCCCAAAAAAACATGAAAAAATGCCCAAAAATTGCAAAAAAAAATCCCTAAAAATACTAAAAAAATCCCAAAAAATCCCCAAAAAATCCCCAAAAAACCATGAAAAAAATCCCCAAAAATTGCAAAAAAAATTCCAAAAAATAAAAAAAAAAACATGAAAAAATGCCCTAAAAATCCGAAAAAGTCTCCAAAAAATCATGAAAAAATCCCCAGAAATCCCAAAAAATTCATGAAAAAATCATGAAAAAATCCCCCCAAAATCACAAAAAAATCACAAAAAATCCCCCCAAAAAAATTAAAAAATGCCCCAAAAAATAAAAAAAAAAATCCTAAAAAATCCCAAAAAATCATGAAAAAACCCTCAAAAATTGCAAAAAAAATTCCTAAAAAATCCCCCCAAAAATCCCAAAAAAGTACAAAAAAATACCAAAAAAAATCCCCAAGAAATCATGAAAAAATCATGAAAAAATCATGAAAAAATTCTAAAAAAATCATGAAAAAAATCACAAAAAATCACAAAAAATCCCCAAAAAATCATGAAAAAAATGCTCAAAAAATGCCAAAAAATCCCCCAAAAAATAATGAAAAAATCCAAAAAAACCCCAAAAAATCCTTTAAAAAACCATGAAAAAAATGCAAAAAAATCTGAAAAAAATCCCCAAAAAGTCATGAAAAAATCCCCAAAAAATCTCGAAAAATGCTAAAAAACCCCCAAAAAATCCCCAAAAAATCCCAAAAAATTCAGAAAAAAAATTTTTAAAAATCCCAAAACATCCCCAACCCTCTCCTCACCTGTCCTTGACCTGGAGCAGGTAGCAGACCAGGCAGTACCCGCACAGCTCCTGACAAAGTTGCGCTGGGCGCTGAGGAAGGACTCGCTGAGAAAATGCCCAAAAAATCCCCAAAAAATGCAAAAAAAATAATGAAAAAATGCCCAAAAAGTCTCGCAAAAATCCCGCAAAAAATCCCCAAAAAATCATGAAAAAATGCCTAAAATATCCCAAAAATCCCTAAAAAATGCTCCAAACATCCCCTAAAATCCAAAAAAAAAAAAAAAAGAAAAAATCATTAAAAAATCCCAAAAAAATCCCCAAAAACTCCCAAAAAATCCCAAAAAAATTATTAAAAAATGCTTCAAAAAATAAAAAAAAAATCCTAAAAAATCGCAAAAAATCCCCAAAAAATCATGAAAAAATCCTCAAAAAATGCCAAAAAAATATCCCCAAAAATGCTCAAAAAAATCCCAAAAAATCCCAAAAAAATCATGAAAAAATCCCCCCAAAAAATCCAAAACCCCTCCAAAAAAATCCCAAAAAATCCCCAAAAATTTAAAAAAAATCCTAAAAAAAATTTCAAAAAGATCTCCTAAAAATAAAAAGAAATCCAACTAAATCCCTAATAAAACCTCAAAAAAAAAATCCCAAAAAATCCTAAAAAATGCCAAAAAAATAATGAAAAAAATAAAAAAAAACCTGAAAAAACCATGAAAAATCCCCAAAAATACAAAAAGAAATCCCAAAAAATCATGAAAAAACACACCAAAAAATCCCCAAAAATCCCTAAAAAATGCTCAAAAAATCCCCAAAAATCCCCAAAAAATCATTAAAAAATCATGGAAAAATCATGAAAAAATCACGAAAAAATCACAAAAAACCCCAAAAAAACATGAAAAAATGCCCAAAAATTGCAAAAAAAAATCCCTAAAAATACTAAAAAAATCCCAAAAAATCCCCAAAAAATCCCCAAAAAACCATGAAAAAAAATCCCCAAAAATTGCAAAAAAAATTCCAAAAAATAAAAAAAAAACATGAAAAAATGCCCTAAAAATCCGAAAAAGTCTCCAAAAAATCATGAAAAAATCCCCAGAAATCCCAAAAAATTCATGAAAAAATCATGAAAAAATCCCCCCAAAATCACAAAAAAATCACAAAAAATCCCCCCAAAAAAATTAAAAAATGCCCCAAAAAATAAAAAAAAAATCCTAAAAAATCCCAAAAAATCATGAAAAAACCCTCAAAAATTGCAAAAAAAATTCCTAAAAAATCCCCCCAAAAATCCCAAAAGAGTACAAAAAAATACCAAAAAAAATCCCCAAGAAATCACAAAAAAATCACAAAAAAATCACAAAAAAATCACAAAAAAATCACAAAAAAATCACAAAAAAATCACAAAAAAATCACAAAAGAATTCCAAAAAAATCCCAAAAAAATCCCAAAAATTCCCCAAAAAATTTCTACACCCCCTCAATGTGATTCCTCACCTGTCCTTGACCTGGAGCAGGTAGCAGACCAGGCAGTACCCCGCACAGCTCCTGACAAAGTTGCGCTGGGCGCTGAGGAAGGACTCGCTGGTGGCGGGGCCGTGCTCCTGCAGGAAATAATCCAGCAGGGACAGCGCCGATTGTTTCTTGATCTGGTGCAGGGACACGGCGCTCAGCACCGGCTCGATCATCCCGCTGTCCGCAGAGATCACCAGGATCTTGTAGGGCTTGATCCACAGGGGCACGCGCTCCTGCTCCCAGATCGACTGGAAAGGGAAAAAAATGAAAAATTCCATTGAAATTGGGTTAAAATTGTGTTAAAATCCCATTAAAATCCGCGCTCCTGCTCCCAGATCGACTTGGGGGGGGGGGGGGGGAAATAAAAAATTCCATTAAAATTGGGTTAAAATCCCATTAAAATTGTAGCAAATCCCATTGAAATCCCATTAAAATCCCATTAAAATCCTAAAAAGGGAGAAGAGAAAAAAATCCTGTTTAAATTGTGTTAAAATCCTGTTAAAATCCTGTTAAAATTGTGTTAAAATCCCATTAAAATCCTGTTAAAATTGTGTTAAAATCCCATTAAAATCCCATTAAAATCCCGTTAAAATCCCGTTAAAATCCCGTTAAAATCCCGTTAAAATCCCGTTAAAATCCTGTTAAAATCCGCGCTCCTGCTCCCAGATCGACTGGAGGGGAAAACAGAAAAAAATCCCGTTAAAATCCCGTTAAAATCCTGTTAAAATCCTGTTAAAATCCCATTGAAATCCCATTAAAATCGCAGTAAATCCCATTAAAATCCGCGCTCCTGCTCCCAGATCAACTGGGGGGGAAAACAGCAAAAAATCCCGTTAAAAACCCGTTAAAATCCCATTACAATCCCATTAAAATCCCATTAAAATCCAGTTAAAATCCTAAAAAGGGAGAAGAGAAAAAAATCCTGTTTAAATTGTGTTAAAATCCTGTTCAAATCCCATTAAAATCCTGTTAAAATCCCATTAAAATCCTGTTAAAATCCTGTTAAAATCCTGTTAAAATCCCGTTAAAATCCCATTAAAACACGTGCTTCTGCTCCCAGATCGACTGGAAAGGGATTGAAAAAAAATCCTGTTAAAATCCTCTTAAAATCATAGCAAATCCCATTGAAATCCAGTTAAAATGCTGTTAAAATCCTGTTAAAATCCAGTTAAAATCCTGTTAAAATCCCATTAAAATCGCAGCAAATCCCGTTAAAATCCGCGCTCCTGCTCCCAGATTGACTGGAAAGGGAAAACAGCAAAAAATCCCGTTAAAAACCTGTTAAAATCCGCGCTCCTGCTCCCAGATCAACTGAGGGGAGAATGGAAAAAAATCCTGTTAAAATTGGGTCAAAATTCCATTAAAATCCTGTTAAAATTGTGCTAAAATCATGTTAAAATTGTGTTAAAATTCCATTAAAATCCAGTTTAAATCCTGTTAAAATTGTGTTACAATCCTGTTAAAATCCCATTCAAATTTCATTAAAATCCCATTAAAATCCTGTTAAAATCCGCGCTCCTGCTCCCAGATCGACTTGGGGGGGGGGAAATAAAAAATTCCATTAAAATCGGGTTAAAATCCCATTAAAATTGTAGCAAGTCCCATTAAAATCCCATTAAAATCCCATTAAAATCCCATTAAAATCCTAAAAAGGTAGAAGAGAAAAAAATCCTGTTTAAATTGTGTTAAAATCCTGTTAAAATCCCATTGAAATCCCATTAAAATCCTGTTAAAATCCGCGCTCCTGCTCCCAGATCGACTGAGGGGGGAAAAGTAAAAAATTCCATTGAAAATCCGTTAAAATCCCATTAAAATCCCATTAAAATCGCAGTAAATCCCATTAAAATCCGCGCTCCTGCTCCCAGATCGACTGGGGGGGAAAACAGCAAAAAATCCCGTTAAAAACTCATTGAAATCCCGTTAAAAACTCATTAAAATCCCATTAAAATCCTGTTAAAATCCCTGCTCCTGCTCCCAGATCGACTGCGGGGGAAAAAAGAAAAAAATCCCATTAAAAACCTGTTAAAATCCCATTAAAATCCCATTAAAATTGTAACAAATCCCATTAAAACACGTGCTCCTGCTCCCAGATCGACTGGGGGGCAAAACAGCAAAAAATTCAATTGAAATTGAGTTAAAATCCTGTTAAAAACCCATTAAAATCCCATTAAGAACCCGTTAAAATCCGCGCTCCTGCTCCCAGATCGACTGGGGGGAGAAAATAAAAAATTCCATTAAAATTCTGTTTAAATCCCATTAAAATCGCAGCAAATCCCATTAAAATCCGCGCTCCTGCTCCCAGATCGACTGGAAAGGGAATGAAAAAAAATCCTGTTCAAATCCCATTAAAATCCCATTAAAATCCCATTCAAATCCTGTAAAAATCCTGTTAAAATCCGTGCTGCTGCCCCCAGATCGACTGGGGGGAGAAAAGTAAAAAATTCCATTAAAATCCTGTTAAAATCCTGTTAAAATCCGCGTTCCTGCTCCCAGATCGACTGAGGGGGAAAACAGTAAAAAATCCCATTGAAAACCTGTTAAAATCCCATAAAAACCCCATAAAATGCCCTAAAAACCCAGGATTTTTTCAGGAATTTTTCAGGAATTGTGATTTTTTTGGGAATTCTTTGGGATCCTCTCACCTGGAATCATTTGGCCACCTGGAACCCCACAAAAACCCCAAAAAAACCCTAAAATCCCATTAAAACCCCAAAAAACCCCAAAAAAATCCCCAAAAAAATCCTAAAATCCCGGGATTTTTTCAGGAATTTCTCAGGAATTGTGATTTTTTTTGGGAATCTCTCACCTGCAGCTGTTTGACCACCTGGAACCTCACAAAACCCCTGCGAAAATCCAAAAAAATTCCAAAAAATCCAAAAAAAACCCCCAAAAAATCCCATAAAACGTCCTAAAACCCCGGGATTTTTTCAGAAATTTTTCAGGAATTTGGAATTCTTTGGGAATTCTTTGGGATCCTCTCACCTGCAGCTGTTTGAGCACCTGGAACCCCACAAAACCCCTGCGAAAATCCCAAAAAAATCAAAAAAATCCCAAAAAAAATCCCAAAAAATCCCATAAAAACCCCATAAAACGCCCTAAAAACCCAGGATTTTTTCAGGAATTTTTCAGGAATTTGGAATTCTTTGGGAATCTCTCACCTGGAGCTGTTTGACCACCTGAAACCCCACAAAACCCCAAAAAAAACCCCAAAAATCCCAAAAAAATCCCCAAAAAATCCCATAAAAACCCCATAAAACGCCCTAAAACCCCAGGATTTTTTCAGGAATTTTTCAGGAATTGTGATTTCTTTGGGAATTCTTTGAGAATCTCTCACCTGGAGTTGTTTGAGCACCTGGAAGGCCATGAAACCCATCCGAAAATCCAAAAAAAATCGCAAAAAAATCCCAAAAAAACCCATAAAAACCCCAGAAAATGTCCTAAAAACCCGGGATTTTTTCAGGAATTTTTCAGGAATTATGATTTTTTTTGGGAATTCTTTGGGAATCCTTTGGGATCCTCTCACCTGGAGCTGTTTGAGCACCTGGAAGGCCATGAAACCCCTCCGAAAATCCCAAAAAATTCCAAAAAAATCCCAAAAATCCCATAAAAATCCCAAAAAACGTCCTAAAAACCCAGGATTTTTTCAGGAATTTTTCAGGAATTTGGAATTCTTTGGGAATTCTTTGGGATCCTCTCACCTGGAGCTGTTTGAGCACCTGGAAGGCCAGCAGCATCCCAAAAATCCCAAAAAAAACCCCAAAAATCACAAAAAAAGCCGCAAAAAACCCCATAAAAACCCCATAAAACGCCCTAAAAACCCGGGATCTTTTCAGGAATTTTTCAGGAATTGTGATTTTTTTTGGGAATTCTTTGGGATCCTCTCACCTGGAGCTGTTTGACCACCTGAAACCCCACAAAACCCCAAAAAAAACCCCAAAAAATAAAAAAAAATCCCAAAAAACCCCATAAAAATCCCAAAAAAACGCCCTAAAAACCCGGGATTTTTTCAGGAATTTTTCAGGAATTGTGATTTTTTTGGGAATCTTTGGGAATCTTTTGGAATCTCTCACCTGGAGCTGTTTGACCACCTGGAACCTCAAAAAACCTCCGCGAAAATCAAAAAAAAACCCAAAAAAATCCCAAAAATCCCCAAAAAACGCCCTAAAAACCCGGGATTTTTTCAGGAATTTTTCAGGAATTGGGAATTCTTTGGGATCCTCTCACCTGGAGCTGTTTGACCACCTGAAACCCCACAACACCCCTGCGAAAACCCCAAAAAATCCCAAAAAACCCCCAAAAAATCCCATAAAACCCCATAAAACGCCTTAAAAACCCTGGGATTTTTTCAGGAATTTTTCAGGAATTGTGATTTTTTTGGGAATTCTTTGGGAATCTCTCACCTGGAGCTGTTTGAGCACCTGGAACCCCATAAAACCCCCAAAAAAACCCCCAAAATCGCAAAAAAATCCCAAAAAATCCCATAAAAATCCCAAAAACGCCCTAAAAACCCGGGATTTTTTCAGGAATTTTTCAGGAATTGTGATTTTTTTGGGAATCTTTGGGAATCTTTTGGAATCTCTCACCTGGAGCTGTTTGACCACCTGGAACCTCAAAAAACCTCCGCGAAAATCAAAAAAAAAACCCAAAAAAATCCCAAAAATCCCCAAAAAACGCCCTAAAAACCCGGGATTTTTCAGGAATTTTTCAGGAATTGGGAATTCTTTGGGATCCTCTCACCTGGAGCTGTTTGAGCACCTGGAACCCCACAAAACCCCTGCGAAAATCCCAAAAAATCCCAAAAAAATGCCAAAAAATCCCATAAAAACCCCATAAAACGTCCTAAAAACCCGGGATTTTTTCAGGAATTTTTCAGGAATTTTCCAGGAATTGGGAATTCTTTGGGAATTCTTTGGGATCCCCTCACCTGGAGCTGTTTGAGCACCTGGAAGGCCAGCAGCTCCTGGCGCAGGTCGTCGCCGCACTTGACGATGACGGAGAGGAGGCGCCAGGACGGGAGGTGTCCGTAGGGAGAGCCCTCCCGGATCCTCCTGGGGAAAAACGGGATAAAAGTGGGAAAATGGGAAAAAAAATGGGATAGGGAATGGGGGAGGGGGCTGGGGGTTTGGGGGGTGGGGGAAAGTTGGAGCAAATCCCTTTAAATTCCCATAAAATCCCATTAAAATCCAGGAAAATCCCATTAAATCTCATTAAATCCAAATAAAATCCCATTAAATTCCAGGAAAATCCCATTAAATTCCAATAAAATCCCATTAAATTCCAGGAAAATCCCAGTAAATCCTTTTAAATTCCCATAAAATCCCATTAAATCCCCATCAAATCCCATTAAATTCCATAAAATCCCATTAAAATTCCACTGAAATCCCACTAAACTCCAGGAAAATCCCATTAAATTCCACTAAAACCCCATTAAAATCCAGGAAAATCCCATTAAATTCCCATAAAATCCCATTTAATCCCATTAAATCTCATTAAATCCAAATAAAATCCCATTAAATTCCAGTAAAATCCTATTAAATCCCATTAAATCCCATTAAAATCCCATAAAATCCCATTAAATCCCAATAAAATCCCATTAAATCCCATTAAATTCCATCAAACCCCATTAAATTCCCATAAAATCCCATTACATTTCAGTAAAATCCCATTAAATTCCAGGAAAATCCCATTAAATTCCCATAAAATCCTATTAAAATCCCATAAAATCCCAATAAATTCCCATAAAAATCCCATTAAATTCCAGGAAAATCCTATTAAATCCCATTAAATTCCATCAAACCCCATTAAATTCCCATAAAATCCCATTAAATTCCAATAAAATCCCATTAAATTCCACGAAAATCCCAGTAAAATCCCATTATATTCCAAGAAAATCCCAGTAAATCCTTTTAAATTCCCATAAAATCCCATTAAATCCTAATAAAACCCCATTAAATACATTAAAATCCCATTAAACCCCATTAAATCCCATTAAATTCCAGGAAAATCCCATTAAATCCCATTAAAAATAAAAAAAAAAAATCTCATTCAAATCTCATTAAAATCCCATCAAATCCCATTAAATCCTAATAAAATCCAATCAAACCCCATTAAATTCCCATAAAATCCCATTAAATTCCATTAAAACCTCATCCAATCCCAATAAAATCCCATTAAACCCCATTAAATTCCATAATTTTTTGGGAATTCCAAGGAATTTTGGGAATTCCCAATCCCAGGACTGTGTTTTTTACTGGGAATTTTTGGGAATTCCAAGGGATTTTCCAAGGAATTTTTGGGAATTCCAAGGGATTTTCCCAGGAATTTTTTGGGAATTCTGAGGGAATTTTCTGGGAATGTCAAGGAATTTTCCCACTCCCAGGACCAGTTTTCCTGGCAATTTTTGGAAATTCCAAGGAATTTTCCTGGGAAATTTTGGGAATTCCGAGGAATTTTCTGGAATTTCCACTCCCAGGCCTGGATTTTCCAGGCAACTTTTGGGAATCCCAAGGGATTTCCCCAGGAATTTTTTGGGAATTCCAAAGGATATTCCTGGGAATTTTTTGGGAATCCCAAGGAAATTTCCAGAATTCCCACTCCCAGCACAGGGTTTTTCCTGGGAATTATTGGGAATTCCAAGGGATTCTCCAAGGAATTCCAAGGAATTTTTGGGAATTCCCGCTCCCAGGACCAGATTTTACTGGGAATTTTTGGGAATTCCAAAGAATTTTCTGGAATTCCTGCTCCCAGGACCAGATTTTCCTGGAAATTTTTGGGAATTCCAAGGAATTTTCTGGAATTCCCACTCCCAGGTCTGAATTTTCCAGGCAATTTTTGGGAATCCCAAGGGATTTTCCTGGGAAATCTTGGGAATTCCAAGAGATTTTTTTCCTGGGAATTCCAAGGAATTTTTGGGAATTCCCGCTCCCAGGACCAGATTTTCCTGGAAATTTTTGGGAATTCCCAAGGAATCTTCCTGGGAATTTTTGGGAATTCCAAGGAATTTTCTGGAATTCCAAGTAATTTTTGGGAATTCACACTCCCAGGACTGGATTTTTTCCTGGGAATTTTTTGGGAAATTCCAAGGAATTTTCCCAGGAAATTTTGGGAATTCCAAAGAATTTTCTGGAATTCCCACTGCCAGGACTGGATTTTCCAGGCAATTTTTGGGAATTCCAAGTAATTTTTGGGAATTCCCACTCCCAGGACTGGATTTTTCCTGGGAATTTTTTGGGAAATTCCAAAGAGTTTTCCTGGGAAATTTTGGGAATTCCAAGGAATTTTTGGGAATTCCCGCTCCCAGGACCAGATTTTCCCAGGAATTTTTGGGAATTCCAAGGGATTTTCCTGGAAATTTTTGGGAATTCCAAGGGATTCTCCAAGGAATTTTTGGGAATTCCCGCTCCCAGGACCGTGTTTTCCCCAGGAATTTTCTGGAATCCCAAGGAATTTTCTGGAATTCCAAGGAACTTTCCAGAATCCCAAGGAAATTTTCGGGAATTCCTGCTCCCAGGACCGTGTTTTTCCCAGGAATTTTTGGGAATTCTGAGGGATTTTCCAAGGAATTTTCCAGAATTCCCACTCGCAGCACAGGGTTTTTCCCGGGAATTTTTGGGAACTCCAAAGAATTTTCCAAGGAATTTTTGGGAATTCCCGCTCCCAGGACTGTGTTTTTCCCAGGAACGTTCCGGAATTCCCATCCCTACCTGACTTTCTCCTGCCAGGGCTCCTTGAGCGCCACGGCCGAGGGATCCTCGGGGTCGCGGCGGAACGCGGTCGGGGTGTGAGCCAGCTGCTCCGACAGACGGCGCCTGGTGGACAGGGGAGAGGGGGGAAAACATGGGATATTGCATGGGGAAAATTCTGGAATTCCATGGGGAAATTAACAGGAATGACATGGGGAAATCCATGGAATTCCATGGAAAAATTCCTGAAATTCCATGGGGAAAAACACGGGAATAACATGGGGAAAAAATGGGAATAATGTGGGGAAAACGTGGGAATAACGTGGGGAAAAATGGGAATAACGTGGGGAAAAAAAGTGGGAATTCCATGGGGAAAAACATGGGAATGACATGGGGAAAACAGGGGAATAATGTGGGGAAATTCTGGGTTTTTCTATGAGAAAAATTCTGGGAATTCCATGCAGGAAATGGGATATTCCATAGGGAAAATTCCTGAAATTCCATGGGGAAAAACAGGAATAACATGGGAAAATTAATGGGATATTCCATGGAGAAAAATGGGAATAACATGGGGAAAAAATGGGAATAAAATGGGAGAAAAATGGGATATTCCATGGGGAAATTCCAGGGATTTACGGGGGGAAATTCCTGGAATTCCATGGAAAAATTCTGGGAATTCCATGGAAAAAATTCCTGAAATTCCATGGGGAAAAACACGGGAATAACATGGGGAAAAATGGGAATAATGTGGGGAAATTCTGGAATTTATGTGAAGAAATTCCTGGAATTTCCATGGGGAAATTCCAGGGATTTACAGGGGGAAATTCCTGAAATTCCATGGGAAAAACTCTGGAATTCCATGGAAAAAATTCCTGAAATTCCATGGGGAAAACCATGGGAATAACATGGGGAAAACATGGGAATGACATGGAGAAATTCCAGGGATTTATGTGGAAAAATTCCAGGAATTTTCATGGAAAAAATCTGGGAATTCCATGGGAAAATTCATGGAATTTCCATGGAAAAATTCCAGGAAATCCATGGGGAAAACTCCTGAAATTCCATAGGGAAATTCCAGGGATTTACATGGAAAATACTGGGAATTTTCATGGGAAAAAACCCGGGAATTCTATGGGGAAAATGGGATATTCCATGGGGAAAAAATGGGAATAACATGGGGAAAAATACGGGAATAATGTGGGGAAATTCCAGGGATTTATGTGGAAAAATTCCTGGAATTCCATGGAAAAATTCCTGGAATTCCATGGAAAAATTCTGGGAATTCCATGGGGAAAAACACGGGAATAACATGGGGAAAAAATGGGAATAATGTGGGGAAATTCTGGAATTTATGTGGAAAAATTTCTGGAATTTCCATGGAAAAATTCTAGGAATTCCATGAGGAAATTCCAGGGATTTATGGGGGGAAATTCCTGAAATTCCATGGGGAAAATTCCTGAAATTCCATGGGAAAAACTCTGGAATTCCATGGAAAAAATTCCTGAAATTCCATGGGAAAAACTCTGGAATTCCATGGAAAAAATTCCTGAAATTCCATGGAAATAATTCCAGGAATTCCATGGGGAAAAACACAGGAATAACATGGGGAAAAAACATGGGAATAAAATGGGGAAAAAATGGGAATGACATGGGGGAAAATGGGAATAATGTGGGTGAAAAAAATGGGAATTCCATGGGGAAAAACATGGGAATAACATGGGGAAATTCTAGGGATTCATGGGGAAAAATTTCTGGAATTTTCATGGAAAAATTCCTGGAATTCCATGGAAAAATTCCTGGAATTCCATGGAAAAATTCTGGGAATTCCATGGGGAAAAACACGGGAATAACGTGGGGAAAACATGGGAATGACATGGAAAAAATCTTGGGAATAATGTGGGGAAATTTCAGGGATTTATGTGGAAAAGTTCTGGGAATTTTCATGGAAAAATTCTAGGAATTCCAGGGGAAAAATTCCAGGGATTTATAGGAAAAAATTCCTGGAATTTCCATGGAAAAGTTCAGGGAATTTCGACCTGGGAAAGGTCAAAATTCTGGGAATTCCATGGGGAAAAAGCCAGAAATTCCAGGGGAAAAATGGGATATTCCATGGAAAAAATCCAGGAATTCCATAGGGAAATTCCAGGGATTTATGTGGAAAAATTTCTGGAATTTTCATGGAAAAATCCCTGGAATTCCATGGAAAAATTCACAGGATTTCGATACAGGCAAGGTCAGAATTCCAGGATTTTTCTGGAAGAATTCCTGAATTTCTGCTCTGAGGAACACCACAATTCCAGGATTTTTTTAAGATTAAATTCCCAGATTTCTGCTCTGAGGAACACCACAATCCCAGGATTTTTTTACAGATTAAATTCCCATATTTCTGCTCTCAGGAATGTCAGAATTCCAGGATTTTTCCAGAACAATTCCCAGATTTCTGCTCTGGAGAACACCACAATTCCAGAATTTTTTTAGGATTAAATTCCCAGATTTCTGCTCTGAGGAACACCACAATTCCAGATTTTTTTTAGGATTAAATTCCCAGATTTCTGCTCTCAGGAACATCACAATTCCAGGATTTTTCCAGAACAATTCCCAGGTTTCCCCCTGACCGGATGTCCCCGGCGGCGATGAACACGGGCTCGCGGCTCTCCTGGCTGGTGATGGAATCCACGGAAAACTGGGAGATGTTGTCACAGCTGTTGGTGTGCATCTCTGGCAGCTGCAGCAATTCCAGGAAAATCCCATCAAATCCCAGCAAAATCCCATTAAATCCCAAAAAAATCCCATTAAAATCCCATGAAATCCCATTAAATCCTACTAAAATCCCATTAAATTTCATTAAAATCCCATCAAAATCCCATTAAATCCTACTGAAATCCCATTAAATTCCATAAAAATCCCATTAAAATCCCATGAAATCCCATTAAATTTCATTAAAATCCCATTAAAATCCCATTAAATCCTACTAAAATCCCATTAAATCTCATCAAAATCCCATTAAAATCCCATCAAAATCCCAATAAAATCCCAATAAAATCCCATTAAAATCCCATTAAATGACATTAAAATACTATCAAATTCCTTAAAATCCCATAAAATGCCATGGAATTCCATGAAAATCCCATTTAAAATCCCATTAAAATCCCACCAAAACCTCATTAAAAATCCCATCAAAATCCCATTAAATCTCATTAAATCCCATTAAAATCATGTTCAATCTCTTGGTGACACCTTGGGTCACCTTGGGGACACCTTGGGATTGGTCCCATCACCTTGGGGACACCTTGGGGTTGGTCCTACCTCCTTGGGGACACCCTGGGGACACCTTGGGGTTGCTCCCACCTCCATGGGGACACCTTGGGGACACCTTGGGGTTGCTCCCACCTCCATGGGGACACCTTGGGGACACCCTGGATTGGTCCTATCACCTTGGGGACACCTTGGGGACACCTTGGGATGGTCCCACCTCTATGGGGGCCTTGAGGAGACCTTGGGGTCAGTCCCACCTCCTTGGGGACACCTTGGGGACACATTGGGACACCTTGGGATGGTCCCACCACCTTGGTGCCACCTTGGGGTTGCTCCCACCTCCTTGGTGCCACCTTGGTGCCACCTCCACGCCATCCCCATGGTCCCCACCTCCTTGGTGCCACCTTGATGCCACCCTGGCGCCACCTCCCCACCCCCTGTGCCATCCCAATGTCCATGGGGACACCTTGGGGACACCCTGGGACATCTTGGGGAAAGTCTGGGGTTGGTCCCATCACCTTGGGGTTGGTCCTATCACCCTGGGGACACCTTGAGGACACCTTGGGTCACCTTGGGGACACCTTGGGATGGTCCCACCTCCATGGGGACACCTTGGGGTCAGTCCCACCTCCTTGGGGACACCTTGGGGACACCTTGGGTCACCTTGGGATGGTCCCATCACCTTGGGGTTGGTCCTATCACCTTGAGGACACCTTGGGTCACCTTGGTGCCACTGTGGGGTTGGTCCCACCTCCATGGGGACACCTTGATGCCACCTTGGTGTTGGTCCTATCACCTTGGGGAGACCTTGGGGTCAGTCCCACCTCCATGGGGACACCTTGGGACACCTTGGGGTTGGTCCCACCTCCTTGGGGACAGTCCCACCTCCATGGGGACACCTTGGGGACAGCCTGGATTGGTCCCATCACCTTGGGGACACCTTGGGGTTGGTCCCACCTCCTTGGGGACACCTTGGGGACAGTCAGGGGTTGGTCCTATTACCTTGGGGATGCCTTGGGGACACCCTGGGATGGTCCCACCACCTTGGGGTTGGTCCCATCACCTTGGGGACACCTTTGGATGGTCCCGCCTCCTTGGGGACACCCTGGGATGGTCCCACCTCTACAGGGACACCTTGGTGACACCCTGGGACACCTTGGGATGGTCCCACCTCCTTGGGGACACCTTGGGGTTGGTCCCACCTCCATGGGGACACCTTGGGGACACCCTGGATTGGTCCTATCACCTTGGGTCACCTTGGGTACACTTTGGGATGGTCCCATCACCTTGGGGACACCTTGGGGACACCCTGGGACACCTTGGGATGGTCCCGCCACCCTGGGGACACCTTGGGGACACCTTGGGACACCTTGGGATAGTCCCAGCATCTTGGGGACACCTCAAAAGCCCATCCCCATGGTCCCCACCTCCTTGGGGTCACCTTGGTGACACCCTGGGACACCTTGGTGCCACCTTGGGGTTGGTCCCACCACCCTGGGGACACCTTGGGTCACCTTGGTGACACCTTGGGATGGTCCCACCTCCTTGGGGACACCTTGGGGACACTTTGAGTTGGTCCCATCACCTTGGAGAGACCTTGAGGTGCTCCCACCTCCTTGGGGACACCCTGGGACACCTTGGGATGGTCCCACCACCTTGGGGTTGGTCCCACCACCCTGGGGACACCTTGGGGACACCCTGGATTGGTCCTATCACCTTGGTGCCACCCTGGGGACACTTTTGTGCCACCCTGGGGTTGGTCCCACCTCCATGGGGACACCTTGGGGACACCTTGGGTCACCTTGGGATGGTCCCACCACCTTGGGGTTGGTCCCACCATCCTGGGGACACCCTGGTGACACCTGCATGACCACAATCCTCCCCACCTCCTTGGTGCCACCTTGGGACAGACCCATCACCTTGAGGACACCTTGGGGACAGTCTGGATTGGTCCCATCACTTGGGGACACCTTGGGGACACCTTGGGGACACCTTGGGGACATCTTGGGATTGGTTCTATCTCCATGGGGACACCTTGGTGACACCTTGGGATTGGTCCTATCACCTTGGGGACACCTTGGGGTTGGTCCTATCACCTTGGGGACACCTTGGGATGGTCCTATCACCTTGGGGACACCTTGGGATTGGTCCCATCACCTTGAGGACATCCTGGGATTGGTCCCACCTCTATGGGGACACCTTGGGGTTGGTCCCACCTCCTTGGGGACACCTTGGGGACACCTTGGGATGGTCCCAGCACCTTGGGGTTGGTCCTATCACCTTGAGGACGCCTTGGGGACACCTTGGGGACAGCCAAGGGTTGGTCCTATCACCTTGGGGTTGGTCCCACCTCCTTGGGGACATCTTGGGGACACCTTGGGTCACCTTGGGGACACCTTGGGATTGGTCCTATCACCTTGGGGACACCTTGGGATGGTCCCACCTCTACAGGGACACCTTGGTGCCACCGTGGGGTTGGTCCCACCTCCATGGGGACACCTTGGGGACACCTTGGGATGGTCCCAACTCCATGGGGACACCTTGGGGACACCTTGGGATGGTCCCACCTCCTTGGGGACACCTTGGGGACACCCTGGGACACCTTGGGGACACCTTGGGATGGTCCCATCATTTTGGGGACACCTTGAGGTTGCTCCTATCACCTTGGGGACACCTTGGGGTTGCTCCCACCTCCATGGGGACACCTTGGGAACACCTTGGTGACACCCTGGGACACTTTGGGATGGTCCCAGCACACTGGGGCTGGCCCTATCACCTTGGGGACACCTTGGGGTTGGTCCCACCTCCTTGGGGACACCTTGGGAACACCTT
This sequence comes from Catharus ustulatus, assembly GCF_009819885.2. Classification (NCBI taxonomy): domain Eukaryota; kingdom Metazoa; phylum Chordata; class Aves; order Passeriformes; family Turdidae; genus Catharus; species Catharus ustulatus. Next base: position 2,575,533 of record NC_046250.1, on the reverse strand, counting down.
GGTGACACCCTGGGACACTTGGGATGGTCCCAGCACACTGGGGCTGGCCCTATCACCTTGGGGACACCTTGGGGTCAGTCCCACCTCCTTGGGGACACCTTGGATTGGTCCCATCACCTTGAGGACACCTTGGGGACATCTTGGAGACAGTCAGGGGTTGGTCCTATCACCTTGGGATTGGTCCTATCACCCTGGGGACACCTTGGGGTTGATCCCACCTCTATGGGGACACCTTGGGGACACCTTGGGATGGTCCTGCCTCCTTGGTGCCACCCTGGTGCCACCTCCATGGGGACACCTTGGGGTTGGTCCCACCTCCTTGGTGCCACCCTGGTGCCACCTCCACGCCATCCCCATGTCCCCACCTCCATGGGGACACCTTGGGGTTGGTCCTATCACCCTGGGGACATCTTGGGGACACCTTGGAGTTGCTCCCACCTCCTTGGTGCCACCTTGGGATTGGTCCTACCTTTATAGGGACACCTTGGGGTTGATCCTATCACCCTGGGGACACCCTGGGGACACCCTGGGGACACCTTGGGGTTGCTCCCACCTCTATGGGGACACCTTGGTGCCACCTTGGTGTTGGTCCCACCACCCTGGGGACACCTTGGGATTGGTCCCACCTCCTTGGTGCCACCTTGGGACACCTTGGGATGGTCCCATCTCCTTGGGGACACCTTGGGACACCTTGGGTCACCTTGGGGACACCTTGGGGACACCTTGGGATTGGTCCCACCTCCATGGTGACACCTTGGGGACACTTTGAGTTGGTCCCATCACCTTGGGGACACCTTGGAGTTGCTCCCACCTCTATGGGGACACCCTGGGACACCTTGGGATGGTCCCACCTCCATGGGGACACCTTGGGGTCAGTCCCACCTCCTTGGGGACACCTTGGGGTCAGTCCCACCTCCTTGGGGACACCTTGGTGCCACCCTGGTGCCACCTCCGCGCCATCCCCGTGTCCCCACCTCCACCTGGAGCTCCACGATGTCGTCCACGGACCAGGCCTCGTCGTCGTTGTCGTAGTTGGGCACGGTGCTGAAGCTGCCGGCGCGCTGCTCGGGCCCCACGCCGCACTCCGGAAGGTTCTCGGCCGAGCGCGTGCTGCGGATGCGGTTCTCGGGGATGCGCGCCGGCACGCTCGCCGTGTCGAAGTTGTCGCATTCCAGAACCTCCACGTAGATCAGGTAGGGGGCCTGGGGGGAGGGAGAGGGTTGGGTTTAGGGGGAAATCACAAATCCCATCCCAAATCCCAAATCCCACCACAAATCACAAATCCCACCCCAAATCACAAATCCCACCCCAAATCACAAATCCCATTTCCAAATCCCACCCCAAATCCCAAATCCCACCACAAATCTCAAATCCCATTTCCAAATCCCACCCCAAATCACAAATCCCACCCCAAATCCCAAATCCCATTCCCAAATCCCACCCCAAATCCCAAATCCCACCACAAATCTCAAATCCCATTTCCAAATCCCACCCCAAATCACAAATCCCACCCCAAATCCCAAATCCCAACACAAATCCCAAATCCCACCCCAAATCCCATTTCCCACCTCAAATCCGACCCCAAATCCCATTCCCAAATCCCACCCCAAATCCCAAATCCCACCCCAAATCCCAAATCCGACCCCAAATCCCATTCCCAAACCCCATTCCTAAATCCCATTTACCACCCCAAATCCCACTCCCCACCCCAAATTCCAATCTTTTCTCTTCCCCACCTTATCCTTGGAGTTGAGCACCACAGCCTGGCAGTGAGATGCTCAAATCCCACAAACCATCACCATTCCCCACCCCAAATCCCATTCCCCACCCCAAACCCCATTTATCTCCAATTCCCCACCCCAAATCCCATTTCCTACCCCATTCTCAAACCCCAAATCCCATTTATTTCCCCACCTTATCCTTGGAGTTGAGCACCCCAGCCTGGGAATTAGGTGCTCCAATCCCACAAACCATCACCATTCCCACTGGATCCCAAATCCCACTCCCCACCCCAAATCCCATTTCTTTCTCTCCCCCCCTTATCCTTGGAGTTGAGCACCACAGCCTGGCAGTGAGGTGCTCAAATCCCACAAACCATCACCATTCCCAAACCCCAAACCCCATTTATCTCCAATTCCCCACCCCAAACCCCATTTATCTCCAATTCCCAAACCCCAAATCCCATTTCTTTCCCCACCTTATCCTTGGAGTTGAGCACCACGGCCTGTGAGTGGGGCACCCTGACCACACTGTGCTCAAATCCCACAAACCATCACCATTCCCACTGGATCCCAAATCCCAAATCCCATTTCCTACCCCATTCCCAAATCCCATTTACAAACCCCAAATCCCAATCCCCATTTCTTTCCCCACCTTATCCTTGGAGTTGAGCACCACAGCCTGGCAGTGAGGTGCTCAAATCCCACAGACCATCACCATTCCCACTGGATCCCAAGTCCCATTTATTCCCCACCCTAAATCCCATTCCCAAACCCCAAATCCCAATCTTTTCTCTTCCCCACCTTATCCTTGGAGTTGAACACCACGGCCTGTGAGTGAGGTGCTCAAATCCCACAAACCATCACCATTCTTCCTGGATCCCAAATCCCATTGATTTCCCATTCCCCATCCCAAACCCCAAATCCCATTCCCCACCCCAAATCCCATTTATCTCCAATTCCCAAACCCCAAATCCCATTTATTTCTCTCCCCACCTTGTCCTTGGAGTTGAGCACCACGGCCTGCGAGTGGGGCACTCTCACCACGTGGTGCTCAAATCCCACAAACCATCACCATTCCCAACCCACCCCAAACCCCATTTATTTCCAATTCCCCACCCCAAATCCCATTCCCAAATCCCATTCCCCATTCCCAAATCCCATTTCTCTCCCCACCTTATCCTTGGAGTTGAGCACCATGAAACCCCACAAACCATCACCATTCCCAACCCACCCCAAATCCCATTTCCTACCCCATTCCCAAACCCCAAATCCCATTTATTTCTTTCCCCACCTTATCCTTGGAGTTGAGCACCACAGCCTGTGAGTGAGGTGCTCAAATCCCACAAACCATCACCATTCCCACTGGATCCCAAATCCCATTCCCAAATTCCATTCCCCACCCCAAACCCCATTTATCTCCAATTCCCAAACCCCAAATCCCATTTATTCCCCATTTCTCTCCCCACCTTATCCTTGGAGTTGAGCACCACAGCTTGGGAATGAGATCCTCAAATCCCACAAACCATCACCTCCAGCTCCCTCCCACCATTCCCACTGGATCCCAAATCCCATTTCCCACCCCAAATCCCATTCCCAAACCCCATTTCCCACCCCAAATCCCATTTATTTCTTTCCCCACCTTATCCTTGGAGTTGAGCACCACAGCCTGGGAATTAGGTGCTCCAATCCCACAAACCATCACCATTCTTCCTGGATCCCAAATCCCATTCCCAAATCCCACTCCCCACCCAAAACCCCATTTATTTCCCATTGCCCACCCCAAATCCCATTTATTCCCAATTCCCAAACCTCAAATCCCATTTATTTCTCTCCCCACCTTGTCCTTGGAGTTGAGCACCACGGCCTGCGAGTGAGGTGCTCAAACCCCACAGACCATCACCATTCCCAACCCACTCCAAACCCCATTCCCAAATCCCATTCTCAAATCCCATTCCCCACCCTAAATCTCATTTATTTCCCATTCCCCACCTTATCCTTGGAGTTGAGCACCACAGCCTGGCAGTGAGGTGCTCAAATCCCACAAACCATCACCATTCCCACTGGATCCCAAATCCCATTCCCCACCCCAAATCCCATTTATCCCCAAATCCCAAACCCCAAATCCCATTTATTTCTCTCCCCACCTTATCCTTGGAGTTGAGCACCACAGCCTGGGAGTGAGGTGCTCAAATCCCACAAACTATCACCATTCCCAACCCACTCCAAACCCCATTTCTTTCTCTTTCCACCCCAAATCCCATTTCCCACCCCAAACCCCATTCCCAAATCGTATTTCCCACCCCAAATCCCATTCCCCACCCCAATCCCCATTTCTCTTCCCCACCTTATCCTTGGAGTTGAGCACCATGAAATCCCACAGACCATCACCATTCCAACTGGATCTCAAATCCCAAATCCCATTTCCTACCCCAAATCCCACCCCAAATCCCATTTATTCCCCATTTCTCTCCCCACCTTATCCTTGGAGTTGAGCACCACGGCCTGTGAGTAGGGCACCCTCACCACATGTTGCTCAAATCCCACAGACCATCACCATTCCCACTGGATCCCAAATCCCAAATCCCATTCCCCAATAATCCCATTCCCCATTTCTCTCCCCACCTTGTCCTTGGAGTTGAGCACCACGGCCTGGCAGTGAGATCCTCAAATCCCACAAACCATCCCCATTCCCAATCCCAATCCCACAAACCATCACCATTCCCCACCCCAAATCCCATTTCCTACCCCATTCCCCACCCCAAATCCCATTTATTCCCCATTTCTCTCCCCACCTTGTCCTTGGAGTTGAGCACCATGGCCTGGGAGTGGGGTGCTCAAATCCCACAAACCATCACCATTCCCCACCCCAAACGCCATTTATCTCCAATTTCCCACCCCAAATCCCATTTATCTCCAATTCCCAATTCCCAAACCCCATTTATTTCTCTCCCCACCTTGTCCTTGGAGTTGAGCACCACGGCCTGCGAGTGGGGCACCCTGACCATGTGGTGCTCAAATCCCACAAACAATCACCATTCCCACTGGATCCCAAATCCCATTCCCCACCCCAAACCACATTTATCTCCCACCCCAAATCCCATTTATTCCCCATTTATCTCCCCACCTTATCCTTGGAGTTGAACACCACAGCCTGTGAGTGAGGTGCTCAAACCCCACAGATCATCACCATTCCCACTGGATCCCAAATCCCAAATCCCATTTCCTACCCCATTCCCCACCCCAAACCCCATTCCCAAATCCCATTTATCTCCCCACCTTATCATTGGAGTTGAGCACCACAGCTTGGGAATGAGATCCTCAAATCCCACAAACCATCACCTCCAGCTCCCTCCCACCATTCCCAAATCCCATTCCCCACCCCAAACCCCATTTATCTCCAATTCCCAAATCCCAAACCCCATTTCTCTCCAATTCCCAAACCCCAAATCCCATTTCTTTCCCCACCTTATCCTTGCAGTTGAGCACCACGGCCTGTGAGTGGGGCACCCTCACCACGTGTTGCTCAAATCCCACAAACCATCACCATTCCCAACCCACCCCAAACTCCATTCCCAAATCCCATTGCCCACCCCAAACCCCATTTATCTCCAATTCCCAAACCCCAAATCCCATTTCTCTCCCCACCTTGTCCTTGGAGTTGAGCACCATGACCTGGCAGATGGTCCCACAGATCCTCACCATTCCCACTGGATCCCAAATCCCATTTATTCCCCACCCCAAACCCCATTCCCCACCCCAAACCCCATTTATCTCCTACTCCCCACCCCAAATCTGATTCCCAAACCCCATTCCCCATTTCTTTCTCTCTCCCACCTTATCCTTGGAGTTGAGCACCACAGCTTCGGAATGAGATCCTCAAATCCCACAAACCATCACCATTCCCACTGGATCCTAAACCCTAATCCCATTTCCAAATCCCGTTCCCCACCCCAAACCCCATTCCCCACCCCAAATCCCATTTATCTCCAATTCCCAAACCCCAAATCCCATTTATTTTCAAATCCCATTCCCAAATCCCATTCCCCATTTATCTCCCCACCTTATCCTTGGAGTTGAGCACCACGACCTGTGAGTGAGGTGCTCAAACCCCACAAACCATCACCATTCCCACTGGATCCCAAACCCCATTTATTCTCCACCCCAAATCCCACTTCCAAATCCCATTCCCCATTTCTTTCCCCACCTTATCCCTGGAGTTGAGCACCATGAAATCCCACAAACCATCACCATTCCCAACCTACCCCAAACCCCATTTCTTTCCCATTCCCAAATCCCACCCCAAATCCCACTCCCCACTCCAAACCCCATTTATCTCCAATTCCCAAATCCCAAATCCCATTTATTTCCCCACCTTATCCTTGCAGTTGAGCACCACAGCCTGTGAGTGAGGTGCTCAAACCCCACAAACCATCACCTCCAGCTCCCTCCCACCATTCCCAAATCCCATTCCCCACCCCAAATCCCATTCCCCAATCTCCAATTCCCAAACCCCAAACCCCATTTATTTCCAATTCCCAAATCCCATTTATTTCTCTCCCCACCTTATCCTTGGAGTTGAGCACCACGGCCTGTGAGTGAGATCCTCAAATCCCACAAACCATCATCATTCCCAACCCACTCCAAATCCCATTTCTTTCCCATTCCCAAATCCCATTCCCCACCCCAAATCCCAAATCCCATTCCCCACCCCAAACCCCAAACCCCATTTATTTCTTTCCCCACCTTGTCCTTGGAGTTGAGCACCACGGCCTGTGAATGAGGCACCCTCACCACGTGGTGCTGGAAGGCGGCGGTGGGCAGCCAGGCGCGCGCGGGCAGTTTGTGGTTGAGCAGGGACAGCTCTGAGATCAACCTCTGCGTTTTCTGCTCCTTGGTGGGCAGCGTGGCCAGGCGCTTCCCGATGGCCATCAGCGACTTGATGAACTCGCGCTCCGGGGCCAAACGCGCCGGCTGGGGGACCAGGAAAGGTGGGGTGGAAAATTAAACAAAAAAATGAGAAATGGGAGTTAGAAAATGGAGGATTTTAGTGGGATCAAATTTCTGATTTTTCCTATTTCCTGCTCCTCCCATTTCCTGTCCTTCCCTTTTTCCTGCTCTTTCCCCTTCCCAATTTTTCAATTTTCCTGCTGCGGAAAAGAGTCGGGATCAAAGGGAAAGGGGTGAGATGGAAAATAGAAAAAGGAGAAAAGGGAGTTAGAAAATGGAGGATTTTAGTGGGGTCAAATTCCTGATTTTTCCTATTTCCTGTCTTTCCCTTTTTCCTGTCCTGCCCTATTTCCTGATCTTCCCTCTTCCCAATTTTTCAATTTTTCGGCTCCAGACAAGGGTTGGGATTCAAGGGAAAAGGGTTGGGATGAAAAATTTTTAAAAAGGAGATAAAGGGAGTTAGAAAATGGAGGATTTTAGTGGGATTAAATTCCTGATATTTCCTATTTCCTGCTCTTCCCCTTTCCTGTCTTTCCTTGTTTCTTGCTTTCCTCTCTTCCCAAATTTTCAATTTTCCGGTTTCAGAAAAGGGTCGGGATCAAGGGAAAAGGGTTGGGATGAAAACTAAAAAATATGAGAAATGGGAGTTAGAAAATTGAGGATTTTAGTGGGATTAAATTCCTGATTTTCCCTTTTCTCTATCTTTCCATTTCCTCCTCTTCCCTTTTTCCTGCTCTTCCCTCTTCCCAAATTTTTTCACTTTTCCTGTTCCGGAGCCAGCCGCGCCGGCTGGGAAAGGGTCAGGATCCAAGGAAAAGGGTTGGGAAAGGTTGGGATGGAAAATTAAAAAAAAATGAGAAATGTGAGTTAGAAAATGGAGGATTTTAGTGGGATCAAATTCCTGATCTTTCCATTTCCTGTCCTTCCCTGTTTCCTGCTTTTCCCTGTTCCTAAATTTTCAATTTTCCAGCTCTAGAAAAGAGTCGGGATCAAAGGGAAAGGGTTGGGATGGAAAATAAAAAATAGGAGAAATGGGAGTTAGAAAATGGAGGATTTTAGTGGGATCAAATTCCTGATTTTTCCTATTTCCCACCCTTCCCTTTTCCCTGTCCCTCCCTTTTCCCAGTTCTGGACATTTGGGATTTTTCCATCCCTCCCCCAGCACAGCAGGATCCCAATGTTTGGTTTTTATTTTTTTTTCTTTTCTCCTGGAATTCCAGTGCTGACATTCCCAGAGGGATCTCCCAGTCCTTGGGATTTGGGATTATCTGGATCCCTGGGATTTGGGATTTTCCAGATTCCCAGGATTTGGGATTATGGATCCCTGGGATTTGGGATTTTCCAGATCCCTGGGAATTGGGATTATCCAGATTCCTGGGATTTGGGATTTTCCAGATTCCCAGGATTTGGGATTTTCCAGATCCCTGAAATTCAGGAGGATCCTCACTCCCAACCCTCCAAATTCCCAGGATTTGGGATTATCTGAATCCCTGGGATTTGGGATTATGGATCCCTGGGATTTGGGATTATTCAGATTCCTGGGATTTGGGATTTTCCAGGTTCCCAGGATTTGGGATTATCTGAATTCCTGGGATTTGTGAGGATGTGGATTCCCAAGATTTGGGAAAATCCTCATTCCCAACCCTCCAAAATCCCAAAATTTGGGATGATTTGGAATCCCAGGATTTGGGATTTTCCAGATCCCTGAAATTCAGGAGGATCCTCATTCCCAACCCACCAAAATCCCAAGATTTTGGGGTACCCAGATTCCCAGGATTTGGGAAAATCCTCACTCCAAACTCTCCAAAATCCCAAAATTTGGGAGGATTTGGAATCCCAGGATTTAGGATTATCTGAATCCTTGGGAATTGGGATTTTCCAGGTTCCCAGGATTTGGGATTATCTGAATCCCTGAAATTTGGGAAAATCCTCACACCCAACCCTCCAGATTCCCAAAATTTGGGAGGATTTGGAATCCCAGGATTTGGGATTATGGATCCTTGGGATTTGGGATTTTCCAGATTCCCAGGATTTGGGATTTTCCAGATCCCTGGGATTTGGAAAAATCCCCACTCCCAACCCTCCAGATTCCCAGGATTTGGAATCCCAGAATTTGGGATTATCTTAATCCCAAGATTTGGGAAAATCCTCATTCCCAACCCTCCAGATTCCCAAAATTTTGGAGGATTTGGAATTCCAGGATTTGGGATTATCTGAATCCCTGGGATTTGTGAGAATTTGGAATTCCAGGATTTGGGAAAATCCTCACTCCCAACCCTCCACATTCCCAAAATTTGGGAGGATTTGGAATCCCAGAATTTGGGATTTTCCAGATTTCTGGGATTTGGGATTATCCAGGTCCCTGAAATTTGGGAAAATCCCCACTCCCAACCCTCCAAATTCCCAAAATTTTGGAGGATTTGGAATTCCAGAATTTGGGATTTTCCAGATTCCCAGGATTTGGGATTATCTGAATTCCTGGGATTTGTGAGGATGTGGATTCCCAGGATTTGGGAAAATCCTCACTCCCAATCCTCTAAATTCCCAAAATTTGGGAGGATTTGGAATTCCAGGATTTGGGATTTTCCAGATTCCCAGGATTTGGGATTTTCCAGATTCCTGGGATTTGGGATTTTCCAGGTTCCCAGGATTTGGGATTATCTGAATCCCTGAAATTTGGGAAAATCCTCACTCCCAACCCTCCAAATTCCCAAAATTTGGGAGGATTTGGAATCCCAGAATTTGGGATTTTCCAGATTCCCAGGATTTGGGATGATCTGAATCCCTGAAATTTGGGAAAATCCTCACTCCCAACCCTCCAAATTCCCAAAATTTGGGAGCATTTGGGATTCCAGGATTTGGGATTATCTGAATCTCTGAAATTTGGGAAAATCCTCACTCCCAACCCACCAAAATCCCAGGATTTGGGATTATCTGAATCCCTGAAATTTGGGAAAATCCTCACTCCCAACCCTCCAAATTCCTGGGATTTTGGAGAATTTGGAATCCCAGGATTTGGGATTTTCCAGATCCCTGAAATTTGGGAAAATTCTCAATCCCAACCCTCCAAATTCCTGGGATTTGGGATTATCTGAATTCCTGGGATTTGGGAGGATTTGGAATCCCAAGATTTGGGAAAATCCTCACTCCAAATCCTCCAGATTCCCAAAATTTGGGATGATTTGGAATTCCAGGATTTGGGATTTTCCAGATTTCTGGGATTTGGGATGATCTGAATCCCTGAAATTTGGGGTACTCAGATTCCTGGAATTTGGGATTATCTGAATCTCTGAAATTTGGGAAAATCCTCACTCCCAACCCTCCAAATTCCCAGGATTTGGGATTATCCAGGTCCCTGAAATTTGGAAAAATCCTCACTCCCAACACTCTAAATTCCCAAAATTTGGGAGGATTTGGAATCCCAGGATTTGGGATTTTCCAGATTTCTGGGATTTGGGATTATCTGAATTCCCAGGATTTGGGAAAATCCTCACTCCCAACCCTCTAAATTCCCAAAATTTTGGAGGATTTGGAATTCCAGGATTTGGGATTATGGATTCCTGGGATTTGGGATTTTCCAGATTCCTGGGATTTGGGATTTTCCAGATTCCCAGGATCTGGGACTATCTGAATTCCAAGATTTTGGAAAATCCTCACTCCCAACCCTCCAAATTCCCAAAATTTTGGAGGATTTGGAATCCCAGGATTTGGGATTTTCTAGATTTCTGGGATTTGGGATTATCTGAATTCCCAGGATTTGGGGTACTCAGATTCCCAGGATTTGGGAGTATCCAGGTCCCTGAAATTTGGGAAAATCCTCACACCCAACCCTCCAAATTCCCAGGATTTTGGAGGATTTGGAATCCCAGGATTTCAGAAAATCCTCAATCCCAACTCTCCAGATTCCCAAAATTTGGGAGGATTTGGAATCCCAGGATTTGGGATTATCCAGGTCCCTGAAATTTGGGGAAATCCTCACTCCCAACTCTCCAAATTCCCAAGATTTGGGAGGATTTGGAATTCCAGGATTTGGGATTTTCCAGATTTCTGGGATTTGGGATTATCTGAATCCCTGAAATTTGGGAAAATCCTCACTTCCAACCCTCCAAATTCCTGGGATTTGGGATTATCTGAATTCCTGGGATTTGGGATTTTCCAGGTTCCCAGGATTTGGGATTATCTGAATTCCCAGGATTTGGGAAAATCCTCACTCCCAACCCTCCAAAATCCCCAAATTTGGGAGGATTTGGAATTCCAGGATTTGGGATTTTCCAGATTTCTGGGATTTGGGATTATCTGAATCCCTGAAATTTGGGGTACTCAGATTCCTGGGATTTGGGATTATCCAGATCCCAGGATTTGGGAAAATCCTCACTCCAAACTCTCCAAAATCCCAAAATTTGGGAGGATTTGGAATTCCAGAATTTGGGATTATTCTGAAATCCAACCCCACAGGGATTTGGGATTTCCCTTTGGATTCCCCCCTCCCAAAATTCCCACTCCACATTTCCCAAAATCCCAGTTGATTGATTTTTTTTTTGGGATCTCCCACCCAAGGCGCATGCACAAATCGAACGGAAAAAAAAAAAAAAATTGGGAATTTCACAGAGCAAAAAAAAATAAAATAATCAGGAAAAAAAAAATCAGGGAAAATTCAAAATCAGAAAATTAAAAATTCCAAAAATTTCCTCAGGGGGTTCTCTGTTCCCCATGGGGAAAAATATTCCAGAGGTTCCCAATCCCAAAAATTCCTGCGGCTCTCCGGGGGGAAATTCAGAATTTTGGGGTTTTTTGGGGTTTTTTTGAGGGAAAAATTTCAAATTTCTGCTCTTGAGAATGTCAAAATTGTGGGATTTTAAATTTTTTTTTTTTTTGTAAAAATCTCAAATTTCTGCTCTTGAGAATTGAAGAATTCTGGAATTTTTTTAGGGAAAAATCTCAAATTTCTGCTTTGGGGAATCAAAGAATTCTGATTTCTTTTGAGGGAAAAATTCTGGATTTCTGCTCTGGAAAATGTCAGAATTTTGGAAATTTTTTGAGGGAAAAATCTCAAATTTCTGCTCTGGAAAATGTCAAAATTCTGGGATTTTAATTTTTTTTTTTAGGTAAAAATCTCAAATTTCTGCTCTTGAGAATCAAAGAATTCTGGAAATTTTTGAGGGAAAAATCTCAAATTTCTGCTCTTGAGAAGTGAAGAATTCTGGAATTTTTATGAGGGAAAAATCTTGGATTTCTGCTTTGGGGAATGTCAAAATTCTGATTTTTTTGAGGGAAAAATCAGGAAAAATTTGGATTTGATTGGAATTTTATGAGAGAAAAGAAGAAAAATTAAAATAATTAAAACAAAGAATGATTGGGAGGAAAAAAATGGAATAAAAAAGCAAATTAATCTCATCTGGCTGAGAATTTTGGGAGCTAAAACAGCATTTCCTCTTCCACCTGCAGGGGAAAAATGGGAAAAAAATGGGAAAAAATGGGAATTTCTTCATTCCCAGATGGATTTTGGTGAAAATTTCCTCATTTTGGTGAAAATTTCCTCATTCCCAGATGGATTTTGATGAGAAAAAAAAGAGATTTTTATTGATTTTATCCCCAAAAATTTTCCTATAATTCCTCATTCTTGGGATAATTTTTTTTTTAATTTTTTTTTTAAATATTTGAGGATTTCTGGGTAATTCCAGAGAGGTGGAAAAGGAGGAAATGCTGCAGAGGGGGAGAGGGAACCTCCAGAAAAATTGGAACTTACGGGAGCCAGGGATTTATCCAGGCTTTCCGTACTCGAGGAGAATTCCTGGGAAAAGCAGGAAAAACAACAAAAAAAACCAAAAAAAAAAGAAATTTGGGGCAGTTTTTTAAAGAATTTTTTTTTTCCATAAGGAAGAGAGAAGGGAAAAAAGGGGGAGAAAAAGTAAAGTTTAATTCCCAAGTTTTTTGTGGTTTTTTAATTTTTTTTTTTTTTCAGTCCCATACTTTTGGAATTCTGGAAAAAAATTTCAGGAAGGAAAATCTCAATTTTCCTTTTGGGATTTATTATCCCAGCTCAGAATTCCTTGGATTTCTGATTTTTTCCATCACTAAATTCACATTTTTTATCCTTCCCTGATTCCCACACCAAACAAATCCCGTGGAAACGATCCTGAAAATTCCCAAAAAATCCCAAATTTTTGAGGTTGTTTCTGTAAAAATTGGGAATTTTTGGGGCTAAAATTCCTAAAATTTCCCAAAAAAAAAAAAAGACAACCAGGTGTAGATTCCATCTGGAGGGAAAATTGATGGGAAATGATCCCAAATTTTCCCTCCCCTGATGAATTTTGGGATTATTTCCCATCTTTTTTTTTTTTTTTTCCTGTTTTTCCCAAGGAATTCCACCCAGAGTTTCCAGGAATTCCAGGATTTTTTTTTTTTGGTTTTGTGCTTCCCCAGTTTTTTTCTGGATCGTTTCCAGGAGTTTTTCCTCATCCATAATTTATGGAAAAGCTCCAATTTCCACCTCCTCCTCCTTTTCCAGATTAAAAATTCATCCCGACGGGAACGGCGCCAGATTTTTTTTATTTTTTTTTATTTTTTTTTTTTCACTCCAATCCAACCTGGAAAATTCCTTCCCTAAATCCTGATCCCAACTCCCAGAGTTTGGAACAATTCCTTGGTTCCCTCCAGGCATTCCCAGCAGAATTCCCAGTGGGATCAAACCTTGGATTTCTGATTCATTTCCTGGGAATTCTTGGGAATTCCCAACCATTCCCAGTTATTCCAAACCATTTCCAGTCAATCCCAGTCACTCCCAGCCATTCCCAGTTATTCCAAACAATTCCCAGTCATTCCCAGTCAATCCCAGTCAATCCCAGTCACTCTCAATCATTCCCAGTCAATCCCAACAATTCCCAGTCAATCCCAGCCATTCCCAGTCAATTCCCAGTTATTCCCAACCATTCCCAGCCATTCCCAGTCATTCCCAGTTATTCTAAACCATTCCCAGTCAATCCCAGTCATTCCAAACCAATCTCAACCATTCCCAGTCAATCCCAGTCAATCCAAATCATTCCCAGTCAATCCCAGTTAATCCAAACCATTCCCAGTCATTCCCAGTCATTCCCACTCAATCCCAACCAATCCCAGTCAATCCCAACCATTTCCAGTCATTCCCAGTCACTCACAGTCATTCCCAGTCAATCCCAGTCATTCCAAACCAATCTCAACCATTCCCAGTCAATCCCAGTCAATCCCAAACATTCCCAGTCAATCCCAGTCAATCCCAAACATTCCCAGTCATTCACAGTCAATCCCAGTCACTCCCAGTCAATCCAAACAAATCCCAGTCAATCCAAACAAATCCCAGTCAATCCCAACCATTCCCAGTCAATCCCAGTCATTCCCAGTCAAGCCCAGCCATTCACAACATTCCCACTCAATCCCAAATATTCCAAATCATTCCCAGTCAATCCCAACAATTCCCAGTCACTCCCAACCATTTCCAGTCATTCCCAGTCAATCCCAGTCATTCCAAACCTATCTCAACCATTCCCAGTCAATCCCAGTTATTCCCAACCATTCCCAGTCACTCACAGTCAATCCAAACCATTCCCAGTCAATCCCAACAATTTCCAGTTATTCCCAGTCCACCCCAGTCAATCCCAATCAATCCCAGTCATTCCCAGTCAATCCCAACCATTCCCAGTCAATCCCAATCAATCCCAGTCAATCCCAGTCATTCCCAACCATTCCCAGTCAATCCCAGTTATTCCAAAGCATTTCCAGTCATTCCCAACCATTCCCAGTCACTCCCAACCATTCCAGTCACTCCCAGTCAATCCAAACCACTCCCAGTCAATCCCAGTCATTCCCAGTTATTCTAAACCATTCCCAGTCAATCCCAGTCAATCCCAGTCAATCCCAGTTTCTCTGGGGTGGATTCCACCCTCTGGAAAATTCATTTTTCCCGGATTTGGGAAGCGCTGTTCGGTGCTCGGGGCTCCTTTTCCTGCTTGGAATTCCCAGGTCATCCCTAAATCCCAGTCCTGATCCCAAAGGAAATTTGGGATCAATCCCAAAGCACCACATCCCTGAATCCCAATCCTGATCCCAAAGGAAATTTGGGATCAATCCCAAAGCACCACATCCCTGAATCCCAATTCTGATCCCAAAGGAAATTTGGGATCAATCCCAAGGCACCACATCCCTGAATCACAAAATGAAATTTGGGATCAATCCCAAAGCACCACCACATCCCTGAAGGATTTCTGGGATGAATCCCAAGGTACAATCCCAAACCCTGAAGAATTTTGGGATGAACCTCAAGGAACAACCATGGGATTTTCAGTTCCCTGAGCCTTGGAGCACAACCCCAATCCCAGAAAAATTCTGGGATCAATCCCAAGGAACCACCATGGGATTTTCTCAGTTCCCTGAGCCTTGGAGCACAACCCCAATCCCAGAAAAGTCCTGGGATGAACCTCAAGGAATCACCATGGGATTTTCAGTTCTCTGAGCCTTGGAGCACAACTCCAATCCCAGAAGATCTCTGGGATGAATCCCAAGGAATCATCACGGGATTTTCAGTTCCCTGAGCCTTGGAGCACAACCCCAACCCCAGAAAAGTTCTGGGATGAACCCCAAGGAACAACCACAGGATTTTCAATTCTCTGAGCCTTGGATCTCTGGATCCCAGAGGAACTTTGGGATCAATCCCAAGGAACAACCACGAGATTTTCCCAACACACCAATCCTTGGAGCACAACCCAATCCCAGAAAAGTTCTGGGATGAACTCCAAGGAACAATCACAGGATTTTCAGTTCCCTGAGCCTTGGAGCACAACCCCAGAGGAACTTTGGGATGAATCCCAATAAACAACCACAGGATTTTCAATTCTCTGAGCCTTGGAGCACAACCCCAATACCAGAAAAATTCTGGGATGAACCCCAAGGAACCACCATGGGATTTTCCCAACACACCAATCCTTGAAGCACAACCCAATCCCAGAAAAGTTCTGGGATGAACTCCAAGGAACCTCCAAAGAATTTTCAGTTCCTTGAGCCTTGGAGCACAACCCCAATCCCAGAAAAGTCCTGGGATGAACCCCAAGGAATCACCATGGGATTTTCAATTTTCTGAGCCTTGAAGCACAACCCCAATCCCAGAGGAAATTTGGGATCAATCCCAAGGAACAACCACAGAATTTTCAGTTCCCTGAGCCTTGGAGCACAACCCCAAACCCAGAAAAATTCTAGGATGAATCCCAAAGAACAACCATGGTATTTTCCCAGTTCCTGAGTCTTGGAGCACAACCCCAACCCCAGAGGATCTCTGAGATAAATCCTGAGGAACCATCACATCCTTGGAGCACAACCCCAACCCCAGAGGATCTCTGGGATCAATCCCAAGGAACAACCACAGGATTTTCAGTTCCCTGAGCCTTGGAGCACAACCCCAATCCCAGAGAAATTCCAGGATGAACCCCAAGGAACCACCATGGGATTTTCAATTCTTTGAGCCTTGGAGCACAACCCCAATCCCAGAAAAGTCCTGGGATGAACCCCAAGGAACCACCATGGGATTTTCAGTTCCCTGAGCTTGGAGCACAACCCCAATCCCAGAAAAATTCTGGGATGAACCCCAAAGAACAACCATGGTATTTTCCCAGTTCCCTGAGCCTTGCAGCACAAACCCAATCCCAGAAAAGTTCTGGGATGAACTCCAAGGAACCTCCAAAGAATTTTCAGTTCCCTGAGCCTTGGAGCACAAACCCAACCCCAAAGGATCTCTGAGATAAATCCTGAGGAACCATCACATCCTTGGAGCACAACCCCAATCCCAGAGGATCTCTGGGATCAATCCCAAGGAACCTCCACGCGATTTTCCCAGTTCCCTGAGCATTGGATCTCAGAGGATCCCTGGGATCAACCCCAATAAACAACCACAGGATTTTCAATTCTCTGAGCCTTGGAGCACAACCCCAACCCCAGAAGATCTCTGGGATGAATACCAAGGAACCACCATGGGATCTTCCCAATTCTCTGAGCCTTGGAGCACAACCCCAATCCCAGAAAAATTCTAGCATGAACCCCAAGGAACAACCATGGGATTTTCCCAGTTCCCTGAGCCTTGGAGTGGAACTACAACCCTGGATCAGCCCTGGATGAATCCCAAATAACAACCACGGGATTTTCAATTCTCTGCGCCTTGGAGCACAACCCCAAATCTGGAAGATCTCTGGAATCAACCCCAATTCCCAGCCAGCCCTTACCTCCTCCTCGCTCTCCACCTTGGGATTGCTGGCCGTGCGTTTCAGGTTGCTGCTGAGGCTGATGGACACCGTGGCGTCCGACTTGGACCTCTGGTGAGTCCGTTTGGACGGCGACAACCCCGTATCAACACCACCAACACCACAACCACCACCACCTCCCATCTCCCTCCTCCTCCCCGCCGGCTTGAGCTCGTCGGAGAGGATGAGGCGCCGCAGCTTGGTGCCGCGCGAGTGGCGCTGCGTGGAGATGTGCATGTCCGACGAGTAGGCGCCCAGCAGCAGCGCGCAGCGCAGCGAGAAGTCGATGCTCTGCCGGCAGCGGTGCACGATGTAGGGCTTGATGGCGTCGCCCACGTCCTCATCCATGTGGATGTACATGTTGAGGAGTTGGGGTAAATAAAAATCCACCTCGTCGTCGCGGAAGCAGAAGAGGCGGTTCCCGATGTAGGCCTGCACGCCGGGCTCCTTGGAGTTGTACAGGTAGGAGATGGCCATGGAGATGTCGAAGAGTTTGGACTCGAAGAGGCGAAGCAGCCACGACTGCTTGGCTTGGTTCTGGCGTTTCCTGGCCGTCCTGGCGGTGCTGGAGGCGTCCTCCTCCTCCTCCAGGCAGCGCACGGGGCAGGGCTGGCCGTTGGGGACGGGGACGGGGCAGGGAGCGGGGCTGTGGAGCTGTTTGACTTTCTCCAGGACCTCCTGGCACGCTTTCTTGGCCACCTCGGCGTCGATGAGCGCCAGCTCGCCCACGCCCTCCGTGATGACGCTCAGGGAGCCGGGGACGGCGGCGGTGGCGGTGACGGTGTTGGTGACGGTGGTGGTGGAGGATCCGGTGGCTCGGGAATCGCTGGGCTCCGGGGCGGGGGAGTCGCCCATGGTGGAGGGAGGGCGGCGCGGCTCAGAGCTGGGGGAACAGGGTTAAATTGGGAGTTAAATTGGGAATTGTGTTGGGGAAAAATTAGGAAAAATTAGGAGAAATTTGAGGGAAATTTGAGGGAAATTTGAGGGAAATTTGAGGGAAATTTGGGATATAACTGGGGAAAAATTGGGAAAAAGTGGGGGAAATTGGGGGAAAATCAGGATTAAATTGAGGAAAAATCAGGATTAAATTGGGATAAAACTGGGAAAAAATTGAGGAAAATTTGGGATTTAATTGGGGGAAAATTGGGATAAAATTGAGGAAAATTGGAGGGAAATTGGAGGGAAATTGGAGGGAAATTGGAGGGAAATTGGAGGGAAAATTGGAGGGAAAATTGGCACTAAACTGGGAAAAATTGGGATTAAATTGGGATAAAATTGGGGGAAAACTGGGAGTAAATTGGGGAAAAATTGGGGAAAATTTGGATTAAATCATGATAAATTGAGGAAAAATCAGGATTAAATAGGGGAAAATTGGGAAAAGTCAGGATTAAATTGGGGAAAATTAGGAAAAAAAATAGGAAAAAATTGGGAGAAACTGGGGGAAAATTGGGGAAAAATTTGGATTAAATTGGGGAAAAATCTGGATTAAACTGGGAAAAAAATGGGAAAAAATAGGGGAAAAATTGGGGGAAAATTGAGAAAAAATTAGGGAAAAACAGAGGGAATAAATGGAGAAAAAATGGAGAAACAATGGAGAAAAAACGGAGAAAAATTTCGAAAAATTGGGAAAATTTGGGAAAAAATTGGTAAAAAATCGGGGAAAATTTGTATTAAATCGGGATTAAATTGAGGAAAAATCAGGATTAAATTGGGGGAAAATCGGGATAAAATTGGAGGAAAATTGAGGAAAATTTGAGGAAAAATTGGGAAAAATTTGAGGAAAATTTGAGGAAAAATTAGGAAAAAATTGGGGAAAATTTGGGATTAAATTGAGGAAATTTGAGGGAAATTTGAGGGAAATTTGAGGGAAATTTGAGGGAAATTTGAGGGAAATTTGAGGGAAATTTGAGGGAAAATTGGCACTAAACTGGGAAAAAATTGGGATATAATTGGGGAAAAATTGGGAAAAATCAGGATTAAATTAGGGAAAAATTAGGAAAAAATTGGGAGAAACTGGAGGAAAATTGGGGAAAATTGGGATTAAATTGGGGAAAAATCAGGATTAAACGGGGAAAAATTTGGGATAAAACTGGAAAAAAATTGGGGAAAATTGGAGAAAATTGGGGGAAAATTAGGAAAAAATGAGGGAAAAAAATGAGAAAAAACTGGGAAAAAAATGAGAAAAAAATGGGAAAAAATGGGAAAAAAATGGGAAAAAAATGGGAAAAAAATAGGGAAAAATTGAGGGAAAAATTGAGGGAAAAATTGAAGGAAAATTGAGGGAAAACTGGGAAAAAGTGGGGGAAAATTGAGATAAAATTGGAAAAAAATTGGGATAAAATTAAGGAAAAATTGGAGGAAATTGGATTACATTGGGGAAAATTCAGGATTACATTGGGGAAGAATCAGGACTAAATTTGGGGAAAATTAGGGAAAATTCAGGATCAAATTGGGGGGAAAAATGGGTGTTAAATTGGAAAAAATTTGGGATTAAATTGGGGAAAAATCAGGATTTAAAAAAATCAGGATTTAAAAAAATCAGGGCGGCTCCTGTGCTGATCCAAGCACGGACCCTGAACTGTGGGATCATAAAAAACATCCAGGAAGTGTGGAGCAGGAATTCCAGGAGGGAAAATCAGCCAGGAATGTCAGAAATTATCCAGTAATTCCAGGAAAAATCACTCAGAAATTACAGAAATTATCCAGGAATTTTAGGAGGAAAAATCACCCAAGAATTCCAGAAATTATCCAGGAATTTCAGGAGCAGAAAAATCCCAGAATTCCAGAAATTATTCAGGAATTCCAGGAAAAAATCATCCAGGAATTGCAGAAATTATCCAGGAATTCCAGGAAAAAATCATCCAGGAATTGCAGAAATTATCCAGGAATTCCAGAAATTATCCAGGAATTTTAGGAGGAAAAATCACTCAGAAATTGCAGAAATAATCCAGGAATTTCAGGAGTAGAAAAACCCCAGAATTTCAGAAATTATTCAGGAATTTTAGGAAAAAATCATCCAGGAATTGCAGAAATTATCCAGAATTTCAGGAGGAAAAATCACCCAGGAATTGTAGAAATAATCCAGGAATCTCAGGAGTAGAAAAACCCCAGAATTTCAGAAATTATTCAGGAATTCCAGGAAAAAATCATCCAGGAATTGCAGAAATTATCCAGGAATTTTAGGAGGAAAAATCACTCAGAAATTGTAGAAATAATTCAGGAATTTCAGGAGCAGAAAAACCCCAGAATTTCAGAAATTATTCAGGAATTCCAGGAAAAAATCATCCAGGAATTCCAAAAATTATCCAGGAATTTCAGGATTTCAGGAGGAAAAATCACCCAGGAATTGCAGAAATAATCCAGGATTTCAGGAGGAAAAATCACCCAGGAATTGCAGAAATTATCCAGGAATTCCAGAAATTATCCAGGAATTTTAGGAGCAAAAATCACCAAGGAATTCCAGAAATTATCCAGGAATTCCAAGAAAAATCACTCAGAAATTGCAGATATAATCCAAGAATTTTAGGAGGAAAAATCATCCAAGAATTCCAGAAATTATCCAGGAATCCCAGAAATTTTCCAGGAATTCCAGGAGCAAAAACTATTCAGGAATTCCATGGAGCAGAGCCCTGAAATCCCACTCAGAATTCCGAGAAAAAATAAAAAATAAAATATCAGGAATTGTTCCAAACCCTCAAAAACTCTTCCAGCACCGAGGAAAAAAAAAAAGAAAATCAGAAAAATCCAATTTTCCACCCGGATTACAGGGAGGGAATAAAAACGAAAGGGGATTAAACCGAATTATTTCTCATTACACAACTTCCCACCAACTCCAGCCCAAGTTTTTTTTCCAGGGAAAACATTCCCGAGGGGATGAGTGATCCCAACTTTATTTAATCCATGAATTTAAAAGAGGATTTTGGACAACTCCAAAGCTCCCAGATGGGGAGGAAAAGGGGGGGAAGGGTTGGTAAAGGAAAAAGCGGCTGGAAAAGGGGAATTGCGGCAGTGAGGGGATTTGAGAGGAATCTATTGAGGGAAAAAAAAAATTAAAAATAATTTTTAAAAAGTACCTGGAGCGATCCCATCCCGCGAGGCTCCGCTCGGCGAGCCCGGCCCTGCGGCCGGCGCGGGCGGCTCATCCCGGCCACCGGCGGCTGCTGCTGTGAGGGAAAAAAAAAATAAAAAAATAAAAAAATAAAAAAATAAAATAAAATAAAATCAACATAAAAATCCCTCCGCGAGGAAAAACCGATTTCCTGACAAACTCCTGCGCCACCAAGGCCGCGAAGGGAATGAAGAGGAGGAGAGGCCGGACACGGAGCGGCCGCGGAACCGCCGGGGGCACCGGGCTGAGGGGAGAGCGGCGAGGAGCAGCAGGAGGAGGAGGCCGCGAAGGGTTCGCTCACCTCGGGGAGGAGCGGAGGGGGTCGGAAGGGGCCGTGGAGCGGGGCTGGAGCGGAGCGGGGCCGGTCGGAGCGGGGCCGGTGGAGCGGGGCCGGTCGGAGCCTCCCCCAGGCCCGGCCCGGCGCCGCCTCACGGGGCTGAGGGGCGGCCGCCGCGCCACAGCGCCCCCTGGCGGCCCGGCGGACGGCGCAGCGGGGGCGTGGTCTTCTCCATATGGGCGTGGTTTCCTCCATATAGGCGTGGCTTACCCCCATATGGGCGTGTCTTACATCCTTATATGGCCATATGGGCGTGGTTTAAATACTAATATGGTAATATGCGTGGGAATATTACGTAAATGGGCGTGGTCATCGCGCCGAGCACGGAAGAAGGGGTGGCTATGTACATATATGGTAAAGAAGGCGTGGTTTCGCGGTGTTTGGGGGCGTGGCCTCGGTGCGGAACGCGTTTGACGAAAATCGGAGATTTTGGGGAGGGAAAATCGTCTCGGATGTCGCTGTCACCAGGCGGGGGTTGATGGCCTCTTTGTCCGTGTCCTCTTCTAGTGTCGGTGTCGCCTTCCCACCACCAGTGTCCCCTTCCCACCACAAGTGTCCCCTCCCAATGCCACCATCCCCTCCCAGCTCTGATGTCCCCTCCCAGTGTCCCCTCCCTAGTGTCAATGTCCCCTCCAGTCCCAATGTCCCCCTCCCAGTTCTGATGTCCCCTCCCAGTGCCAATGTCCCCTCCCAGTCTCAATGTCCCCTCCCCAGTTCCGGTGTCCCCTCCCCAGTTTCAGTGTCCCCTCCCCAGCTCCAGTGTCCCCGTCCCAGTGCCAATGTCCCCTCCCAGTCCCAATGTCCCCTCCCAGTCCCGATGTCCCCTTCCCACTCCCGGTGTCCCCTCCCCACTTCCAATGTCCCCTCCCAGTGCCACTGTCCCGTCCAGACCCAGTGTCCCCTTCCCACTCCCGGTGTCCCCCTCCCAGTCCCAATGTCCCCTTTCCAGTCCCAATGTCCCCTCCCACCCCCAGTGTTCCCTCCCAGTCCCAGTGTCCCCTCCCCAGCTCCAGTGTCCCCTCCCAGTTCCGATGTCCCCTCCCAGTGCCAATGTCCCCTCCCAGTGTCACTGTCCCCTCCCAGTGTCAATGTCCCTTCCCACTCCCACTGTCCCCTTCCCACCATCAGTGTCCCCTCCCAGTGCCACTGTCCCCTCCAGTCCCAATGTCCCCTCCCCACTTCCAGTGTCCCCTCCCAGTCCCAATGTCTCCTTCCCACTCCCGGTGTCCCTTCCCAGTTCTGATGTCCCCTCCCAGTGCCAATGTCCCCTCCCAGTCTCAATGTCCCCTCCCCAGTTCTGGTGTCCCCTCCCAGTCCCAATGTCCCCTTCCCACTCCCGGTGTCCCCTCCCAGTCCCAATGTCCCCTTCCCACTCCCGGTGTCCCCTCCCCAGTTTCAGTGTCCCCTCCCCAGCTCCAGTGTCCCCGTCCCAGTGCCAATGTCCCCTCCCAGTCCCAATGTCCCCTCCCAGTTTCAGTGTCCCCTCCCACTCCCGGTGTCCCCTCCCAGTCCCAGTGTCCCCTCCCCAGTTCCGGTGTCCCCTCCCAGTGCCCGGGCTCACACACACCACAGCCATACTGGAGTGACTGGTTTTTACTGGTGTGACACAGGGGACCCCGTCCCCGTGCCCGCCCTGGCGTGTCCCTGCGTGTCCCCAAGGGGGGACCCGGCCTGGCTGTGTCCCCACGGTGCCACCCTGGCGCCCGTCCTGCCATCCCTGATGACGCTGACACGGGCAGGGGTGATGGGCCTGTCCCCAAGGGTGGCACTGCCAGGCCTGTCCCCAGAGGTGGCACTGCCAGGCCTGTCCCCGAGGGTGGCACTGCCAGGTCTGTCCCCAGGGGTGGCACTGCCAGGCCTGTCCCCAGTGGTGGCACTGCCAGGCCTGTCCCCAGAGGTGGCACTGACCCGTGATGGGCAGTCCCTGACAGGGATGGTGGCACTGTCTCTGTCCCCAAGGGTGGCACTGCCCCTGTCTGACCAGTCCCTGTCCCCAGAGGTGGCACTGCCAGGCCTGTCCCTGTCCCCAGAGGTGGCACTGACCCTTGATGGGCAGTCCCTGACAGGGATGGTGGCACTGTCCCTGTCCCCAGTGGTGGCACTGCCCCTGCCAGACCAGTTCCTGTCAGGGATGGTGGCACTGTCCCTGCCAGGCCTGTCCCCAGCAGTGCCACTGTCCCTGGATGGGCACTCCCTGTCAGGGATGGTGGCACTGCCACTGCCAGGCCTGTCCTCAATGGTGGCACTGCCAGGCCTGTCCCTGTCAGGGATGGTGGCACTGCCAGGCCTGTCCCCAGGGGTGGCACTGCCAGGCCTGTCCCTGTCAGGGATGGTGGCACTGCCAGGCCTGTGCCCACCTGGGATGGTGGCACTGCCAGGCCTGTCCCCGTCAGGGATGGTGGCACTGTCCCTGGGTGGGCTCTCCCTGTCTGACATGGTGACACTGCCACTTCCAGGCCTGTCCCCAGGGGTGGCACTTCCAGGCCTGTCCCCAGGGGTGCCACTGCCACTGCCAGGCCTGTCCCCAGGTGTGCCACTGTCCCTCCCTGACCAGTCCCCACCAGGGACATTGGCGCTGCCCCTGGGGGGACACTCCCTGACAGGCATGGTGGCACTGCCACACGCCACCATGTCCCCAAGGTGGGGCACCCTGGACTCCACGATGGTGGCAGTGACCCTGGGGATGGACTCCCCCACCAGGACGGTGGCACTGACAAACACGGGCGTGTCCACGATGGTGACAGTGCCCCGGGACAGGCTGCACCTGACGGGGACGGTGACACTGCCCAGGATCCTCCTGTCCATCACGGTGCCACTCAGGGTCACCAGCGCGTCCACGATGGTGGCAGTGCCCCTGGAAGGGCAGTCCCTGATGGGGACGGTGGCACTGCTGTCCCCAAGGGTGCCACCGGCCCAGAACGGGCTGTCCCCAACTGGGATGGTGGCACTGGCGGTGACGGGCGTGTCCACGATGGTGGCAGTGCCCCTGGATTGGCTGTCCCTGACGGGGACAGTGGCACTGCCAGCCAGCAGCGTGTCCCCAGGAGTGCCACTGTCCCTGCAGGAGCAGTCCCTGGCAGGAGTGATGCCACTGTCACTGACCAGCCTGTCCCCAACGGTGCCACTCTGAGTGACCAGCCTGTCCCCAGTGGTGCCACTCTGAGTGACCAGCCTGTCCCCAACGGTGCCACTGTCAGTGACCAGCCTGTCCCCAGTGGTGCCACTCTGAGTGACCAGCCTGTCCCCAATGGTGCCACTCTGAGTGACCAGCCTGTCCCCAACAGTGCCACTCTGAGTGACCAGCCTGTCCCCAATGGTGGCACTGTGACTGACCAGCCTGTCCCCAACAGTGCCACTGTCAGTGACCACCCTGTCCCCAGAGGTGCCACTCTGAGTGACCAGCCTGTCCCCAACAGTGCCACTCTGAGTGACCAGCCTGTCCCCAATGGTGGCACTGTCAGTGACCAGCCTGTCCCCAATGGTGGCACTGTCAGTGACCAGCCTGTCCCCAACGGTGCCACTCTGAGTGACCAGCCTGTCCCTAGAGGTGCCACTGTCAGTGACCAGCCTGTCCCCAATGGTGGCACTGTGAGTGACCAGCCTGTCCCCAACTGTGTCACTGTGAGTGACCAGCCTGTCCCCAACTGTGCCACTGTCAGTGACCAGCCTGTCCCCAGTGGTGGCACTGTGAGTGACCAGCCTGTCCCCAACTGTGTCACTGTGAGTGACCAGCCTGTCCCCAGTGGTGCCACTGTCAGTGACCAGCCTGTCCCCAATGGTGCCACTCTGAGTGACCAGCCTGTCCCCAACAGTGCCACTCTGAGTGACCAGCCTGTCCCCAACGGTGCCACCCTGAGTGACCAGCCTGTCCCCAATGGTGCCACTGTGAGTGACCAGCCTGTCCCCAACGGTGCCACTGTGAGTGACCAGCCTGTCCCCAACAGTGCCACTGTGAGTGACCAGCCTGTCCCCAACGGTGCCACTGTGAGTGACCAGCCTGTCCCCAACGGTGCCACTGTGAGTGACCAGCCTGTCCCCAACAGTGCCACTGTCAGTGACCAGCCTGTCCCCAACGGTGCCACTCTGAGTGACCAGCCTGTCCCCAATGGTGCCACTCTGAGTGACCAGCCTGTCCCCAACAGTGCCACTGTGAGTGACCAGCCTGTCCCCAACGGTGCCACTGTGAGTGACCAGCCTGTCCCCAACATTGCCACTGTCAGTGACCAGCCTGTCCCCAACGGTGCCACTCTGAGTGACCAGCCTGTCCCCAACTGTGTCACTGTGAGTGACCAGCCTGTCCCCAACTGTGTCACTGTCAGTGACCAGCCTGTCCCCAGAGGTGCCACTCTGAGTGACCAGCCTGTCCCCAGAGGTGCCACTGTCCCTGGCTGGCCTGTCCTCTATGGGGACAGTGGCACTGTCACCAGCTGGGCTGTCCCTAACAGGGACAGTGGCACTGACAGTGACCAGCCTGTCCTCGATGGGGACAGTGGCACTGACAGAGACTGGCACGTCCCTGACGGTGCCACTGCCACCAGCTGGGCTGTCCCTGACAGAGATGGTGGCACTGCCCCTGCCTGGCCTGTCCCCAGTGTCCCCAGTGGCCCTGGGTGGCCTGTCCCCAGTGGCCCTGGGTGGCCTGTCCCTGATGGGCGTGGTGGCACTGTCCCTAAGCAGCCCGACCCCACTGCCACTGGCCCTGGGTGGCCTGTCTCCATTGTCCCCAGTGGCCCTGGGTGGCCTGTCCCCAATGTCCCCAGTGCCCCTGCCTGGCCTGTCCCCAATGTCCCCAGTGGCCCTGGGTGGCCTGTCCCTGACAGACATGGTGGCACTGCCACTGACTGGCCTGTCCCCAGGGGTGCCACAGCTCCTGTCCCCACTGCCACCATCTCTGAGTGACCTGTCCCTGATGGGGACACTGCCACTGTCCCTGCCTGGCCTGTCCCCAGGGGTGGCACTGCTCTTACCTGTCCTGTCCCCACTGCCACCATCTCTGGGTGACCTGTCCCTGATGGGGACACTGCCACCACCCCTGCCTGGCCTGTCCCCAGTGGTGGCACTGCCACTAACAGGCCTGTCCCCACTGCCACCATCTCTGGGTGACCTGTCCCTGATGGGGACAGTGCCACTGCCCTTGACCAGCCTGTCCCTGATCGTGCCACCACCCCTGCCTGGCCTGTCCCCAGTGGTGCCACTGTCCCTGCCCAGCCTGTCCCCAGTGGTGGCACTGTCCCTGCCTGCCCTGTCCCCAGTGGTGGCACTGTCCCTACCTGACCTGTCCCCAGTGGTGGCACTGTCCCTGCCCGGCCTGTCCCCAGTGGTGGCACTGTCCCTGCTCAGCCTGTCCCCAGTGGTGGCACTGTCCCTGCTCAGCCTGTCCCCAGCGGTGGCACTGTCCCTGCCTGCCCTGTCCCCAGTGGTGGCACTGTCCCTGCTCAGCCTGTCCCCAGTGGTGGCACTGTCCCTGCTCAGCCTGTCCCCAGCGGTGGCACTGTCCCTGCCTGCCCTGTCCCCAGTGGTGGCACTGTCCCTGCTCAGCCTGTCCCCAGTGGTGGCACTGTCCCTGCTCAGCCTGTCCCCAGCGGTGGCACTGTCCCTGCCTGCCCTGTCCCCAGTGGTGGCACTGTCCCTGCCCAGCCTGTCCCCAGTGGTGGCACTGTCCCTACCTGACCTGTCCCCAGCGGTGGCACTGCTCCTGCCTGGCCTGTCCCCAGAGGTGGCACTGTCCCTGCCCGGCCTGTCCCCAGTGGTGGCACTGTCCCTGCTCAGCCTGTCCCCAGTGGTGGCACTGTCCCTGCCTGGCCTGTCCCCAACAGCAGTGGCCCTGTGTGTGCTGTCCCTGATGGGGATGGTGACACTGCCCCTGCTCAGCCTGTCCCCACTGCCACCATCTCTGGGTGACCTGTCCCTCACAGGGATGGTGGCACTGCTCCTTCCCAGCCTGTCCCCACTGCCACCATCTCTGGGTGACCTGTCCCTGATGGGGACACTGCCCCTGCCTGTCCTGTCCCCAACAGCTGTGACCCTGGGTGTGCTGTCCCTGACAGGGATGGTGACACTGCCCTTGACCGCTCTGTCCCCAGTGGTGGCACTGCCACCAGCTGTGCTGTCCTTAACGGGGATGGTGGCACTGTCACCAACTGGTCTGTCCCCAGTGGTGGCACTGCCCCTGCCTGGCCTGTCCCCAGTGCCACCATCTCTGGGTGACCTGTCCCTGATGGGGACACTGCCACTGCTCCTGCCTGGTCTGTCCCCAGTGGTGGCACTGCCCCTGCCCAGCCTGTCCCCACTGCCACCAGCCCTGGGTGACCTGTCCCTGATGGTGGCACTGCCACTGCTCCTGCCTGGCCTGTCCCCAGGGGTGGCACTGGCCCTGGATGAGCTGTCCCTGACAGGGACAGTGCCACTGCCACTCACAGGCCTGTCCCCAGTGTCACTAGCCCTGGATGAGCTGTCCCTGACAGGGATGGTGGCACTGCCACCAGCAGGGCTGTCCCTGATGGGAATGGTGGCACTGCCACTGACTGGCTTGTCCCCAATGTCACTGTCCCTGGCTGGCCTGTCCTTAACAGGGATGGTGGCACTGCCAGTGACCAATCTGTCCCCAGTGGTGGCACTGCCAGTGACCAATCTGTCCCCAGTGGTGGCACTCCCAATGAGTGGCTTGTCCTTGACAGGGACAGTGGCACTGCCACCAGCTGGGCTGTCCCTGACGGGAATGGTGGCACTCCTGGTGACAGGCCTGTCCCCACTGTCACTGCTCCTGGATGAGCTGTCCTTGACAGGGGTGGTGGCACTGCCACTGACAGGCTTGTCCCTGACAGGGACAGTGCCACTGCCCCTGGATGGACCAGCCTTGACAGGGACAGTGGCACTCCTGGTGACAGGCCTGTCCCCAACAGTGCCACTGCTCCTGGGTGAGCTGTCCTTGACAGGGGTGGTGGCACTGCCACTGACCAGCCTGTCCCCAGTGGTGGCACTGCCCTGGGATGGACTGGCCTTGACAGGGACACTGCCACCGCTGCCAGCCATGGGGACAGTGACACTGCGGGTGACAGGCCTGTCCCCAGTGGTGGCACTGGGCCTGGAGGGGCTGTCCCTGACAGGGATGGTGGCAGTGCTGGTGACAGGCCTGTCCCCAACAGTGCCACTGCTCCTGGGTGAGCTGTCCTTGGCAGGGGTGGTGGCACTGCCACTGACCTGTTTGTCCTTGACAGGGACAGTGCCACCACTGCCTGGCCTGTCCCCAGTGGTGGCACTGCCACTGACCTGCTTGTCCCTGACAGGGACAGTGCCACCACTGCCTGGCCTGTCCCCAGTGGTGCCACCACTGCCTGGCCTGTCCCCAGTGGTGGCACCGCCCCTGGATGGACCAGCCTTGACAGGGACAGTGGCACTGCCACCAGCTGGGCTGTCCCTGATGGGGACAGTGGCACTCCTGGTGACAGGCCTGTCCCCAGCTGTGCCACTGAGCCTGGAGGGGCTGTCCCTGACAATGACAGTGGCACTGCCACCAGCTGTGGGGACAGTGGCACTCCTGGTGACAGGCCTGTCCCCAACAGTGCCACTGGACCTGGGTGAGCTGTCCTTGTTGGGGACAGTGACACTGCCAGTGACAAGCTTGTCCTTATTGGGGACAGTGGCAGTGCCACCAGCTGGGCTGTCCCTGGCAGGGATGGTGGCACTCCTGGTGACAGGCCTGTCCCCAACAGCGCCACTGCCCCGGGATGAGCTGTGCCTGGCAGGGATGGTGGCACTCCTGGTGACAGGCCTGTCCCCAACAATGACACCACCCTGGGATGAGCTGTCCTTGACAGGGACAGTGACACTGCCAGCCACAGGCCTGTCCCCAGTGGTGGCACTGCCACTGACCTGCTTGTCCTTGACAGGGACAGTGGCACTGCCACCAGCTGGGCTGTCCCTGATGGGAATGGTGGCACTGCCACTGACTGGCTTGTCCCCAATGTCACTGGTCCTGGGTGAGCTGTCCTTGACAGGGGTGGTGGCACTCCTGGTGACAGGCCTGTCCCCACTGGTGGCACTGCCACTGACCTGCTTGTCCTTGACAGGGACAGTGACACTGCCACCAGCTGGGCTGTCCCTGATGGGAGTGGTGGCACTCCTGGTGACAGGCCTGTCCCCAACAGTGCCACTGCCCTGGGATGGAGTGGCCTTGATGAGGACAGTGGCACTCCTGGTGACAGGCCTGTCCCCAACAGTGCCACTAGGCCTGGAGGGGCTGTCCTTACTGGGGACAGTGGCACTGCCACCAGCTGGGTTGTCCTTGATGGGGACAGTGGCACTCCTGGTGACAGGCCTGTCCCTAGTGGTGGCACTGCCAGTGACCAGCCTGTCCCCATTGTCACTGGACATGGGTGAGGTGTCCGTGACAGGGACAGTGGCACTGCCACCACCAGGAGAGCCACCAGCAGGGACAGTGGCACTGCCACTGACTGGAATGTCCCTAAGGGGGACGGTGGCACTGTCACTGACAGGGCTGTCCCCAAGTGGGGCAGTGCCACCATCACTGACAGGGCTGTCCCTAGAGGGGACACTGCCATTGTCACTGACAGGGCTGTACCTAGAGGGGACAGTGCCACTGTCACTGATGGGGTTGTCCCCAAGAGGGACAGTGCCACTGTCCCCAGCCAGGCTGTCCCCAAGAGGGACAGTGCCACTGTCACTGACAGGGCTGTCCCCAGGAGGGACAGTGCCACGGTCCCCAAGGCAGATGGTGGCACTGCCATTGACCAAGCTGTCCCCAAGGGGGACAGTGGCACTGCCACCACCAGGAGAGCCACCATCAGTGGCACTGCCATTAACCGAGCTGTCCCCAACTGGGACAGTGCCACTGCCACCCACTGAGCTGTCCCTGAGTGTGACAGTGACACTGCCACCCACTGAGCTGTCCCTAAGTGTGACAGTGTCACTGTCCCCAGCTGGGCTGTCCCAAAGGGGAACGGTGGCATTGCCATTGGCTGGACTGTCCCCAAGTGTGACAGTGACACTGTCCCCAGCTGGGCTGTCCCCAAGGGGAACGGTGGCATTGCCATTGACTGGACTGTCCCCAACTGTGACAGTGCCACTGCCATTGACTGGACTGTCCCCAGCTGTGACAGTGCCCCTAACCGAGCTGTCCCCAAGGGGAACGGTGGCACTGCCACTAACCGAGCTGTCCCCAGCAGTGACAGCGCCACCGTCCCCATCCCCCCCCGCCGTGTCACTATCCACATCCATGCCGTCCCCCCCCTCCTCCCCCCTGTCCCCAACACCCACAGTGGCACTGCCACCCTCGGGTGACCCCCCTGGTGGCGTGTCCCCTCCCTCGGCTGACCCCGCCGTGTCCCCTCCCCTTTTTCGAGGCCTCCCCCTCCTCCTTTTCAGCGCGGTGGCCCCGTCCCCTCTGTCCCCTCCTCCCCCTTCTTGGGGACGCTTGGTGGCCTTGCCCCGCTGTCCCTCGCTGTCCCCTCCCTGCCTGGCAGTGCCACCAGGGGTCTCAGCCGCGGGGACACCCACCCCCCCCGGCAGCAGCACGTTGAGCACGGGGATGGCACCGGGGGGACTCAACAACCCCGCTGTCCCCCCGCCGCCACCCCCCGCGGGTGACAACGCTGTCCCCACCGGGAGCGGCAGCGCCACCTTCACAGTGCCACCCCCCAGAGGTGGCACCGCCGCCAGTTTGGGGACAAGCAGCGGGGTGGCCCCGGGGGGGGGCGGGGGTCGCTCCTGGGGGGGGATCCGGGGTAACAAAAGTGGCAGCCGGGCCACCAAGGCGGTCACCTGCGGGGTGCTGGTGGCCCTGGGCGGGTCCTGAGGGGGTTTCTTCTTCGTGGTGGCTTTGGGGACAGCGTCCTTCTTGGCCTGTAAGGGGGGGAGGTGACAGTTTGGGGACAGTTTGGGGTGGGGGAGGTGAGGGGGGGGTGGGGGAGGGGGGCTCACCTGGTCCTGGGCGCTGTCCGGAGGGTCCGGGACCTTCCTGGGGGGGGCGGGCCGGGGGTCCTGGGGGGGCTTGTCCGTGTTCTCTGCGGGGACATGGGGACATGGGGACACTGGGAGGGGAGGGGGAGTGTCCCCAGGGGGGTGGCAGTGTCCTCAAGTGGGTGGCAGTGTCCCCAAAGTGTCCTCAGTGTCCCCAGGGCAGTGTCAGTGTCCCCAAGGGCATTGTCAGTGTCCCCAGTGTCCCCAAGGGGGTGGTAGTGTCCCCAGGGTGGTGGCAGCATCCTCAAGAGGGTGGTAGTGTCCCCAAGGGGGAGGCAGCGTCCTCAAAGGCATGGCAGTATCCCCAGGGTGGTGGCAGTGTCCCCAAGGGCAGTGTCAGTGTCCCCATGGCAGTGTCAGTGTCCCCAGGGCAGTGTCAGTGTCCCCAGTGTCCCCAAGGGCATGGCAGTATCCCCAGGGTGGTGGCAGTGTCTCCAGGGTGCTGTCAGTGTCCCCATGGCAGTGTCAGTGTCCCCAGGGCAGTGTCAGTGTCCCCAGTGTCCCCAAGGGCATGGCAGTATCCCCAGGGCAGTGTCAGTGTCCCCAGTGTCCCCAAGGGGGTGGCAGAGTCCCCATGGCAGTGTCAGTGTCCTCATGGTGCTGCCAGTGTCCCCAAAGTGTCCTCAGTGTCCCCATGGCAGTGTCAGTGTCCTCATGGTGCTGCCAGTGTCCCCAAAGTGTCCTCAGTGTCCCCATGGCAGTGTCAGTGTCCTCATGGTGCTGCCAGTGTCCCCAAAGTGTCCTCAGTGTCCCCAGGGCAGTGTCAGTGTCCCCAGGGCAGTGTCAGTGTCCCCAGTGTCCCCAAGGGGGTGGCAGAGTCCCCATGGCAGTGTCAGTGTCCTCATGGTGCTGTCAATGTCCCCAAAGTGTCCTCAGTGTCCCCAAGGGCAGTGTCAGTGTCTCCATGGCATTGTCAGTGTCCCCAGTGTCCCCAAGGGCATGGCAGTATCCCCAGGGTGGTGGCAGTGTCCCCAGGGTGGTGGCAGTGTCCCCAAGGGGATGTCAGTGACCTGAGAGTGCTGGCAGAGTCCCCATGGCAGTGTCAGTGTCCTCATGGTGCTGCCAGTGTCCCCAAAGTGTCCTCAGTGTCCCCATGGCAGTGTCAGTGTCCCCAGTGTCCCCAGGTAGCTGTCAGTGTCCCCAGGGTGGTGGCAGTGTCCTCAGGGTGCTGCCAGTGTCCCCAAAGTGTCTTCAGCGTCCCCAGGGCAGTGTCAGTGTCCCCTGTATCTCCATGGGCATGGCAGTATCCCCAGGGTGGTGGCAGTGTCCCCAGGGTGGTGGCAGTGTCCTCAGAGTGCTGTCAGTGACCCGAGAGTGCTGTCAGTGTCCCCAGGGTGGTGGCAGTGTCCTCAGAGTGCTGTCAGTGTCCCCAGGGTGGTGGCAGTGTCCCCAAGGGCAGTGTCAGTAACCCCAGGGTGCTGTCAGTGTCTCCAATGTCCCCATGGCACTGTCAGTGTCCCCATGGTGCTCTCAGTGTCCCCACACTGTCCCCACTGACCTGAGAGCACCATGGCCATGAGCAGATCTGCATGGGCTCCCCTGCAGCTGATGATGTGCCATGACAGTGTCACTGTCAGTGTCCCCATGGTGCTGTCACTGTCAGTGTCCCCAGGGTGCTGTCAGTGTCCCCATGGTGCTGTCAGTGTCCCCACTCTGTCCCCACTGACCTGAGAGCACCATGGCCATGAGCAGGTCAGCGTGGGCTCCCCTGCAGCTGATGATGTCCATGGCAGTGTCACTGTCAGTGTCCCCATGGCAGTGTCAGTGTCCCCATGGTGCTGTCACTGTCAGTGTCCCTGTCCCCATGTCCCCATGGCAGTGTCAGTGTCCCCATGTCCCCATGGCAGTGTCACTGTCAGTGTCACTGTCCCCATGTCCCCATGGCAGTGTCACTGTCAGTGTCACTGTCCCCATGTCCCCATGGCAGTGTCAGTGTCCCCATGTCCCCATGGCAGTGTCCCTGTCCCCTCTCACCTGAGAGCACCATGGCCATGAGCAGGTCGGCGTGGGCTCCCCTGCAGCTGATGATGTCCATGGTGTTGTCACTGTCAGTGTCAGTGTCCCCATGGTAGTGTCCCTGTCCCCACTGACCTGAGAGCACCATGGCCATGAGCAGGTCAGCGTGGGCTCCTCGGCAGCTGATGATGTCCCATGGCAGTGTCACTGTCAGTGTCAGTGTCCCCATGTCCCCATGGCAGTGTCAGTGTCCCCATGGCAGTGTCCCTGTCCCCACTGACCTGAGAGCACCATGGCCATGAGCAGATCTGCATGGGCTCCCCTGCAGCTGATGATGTGCTGCTGCAGCAGGAACTGCGCCACCTCCACGATGCTGTTGAAGGAGCGCTTGAGGATCTTCTCAGCCCAGTCACAGGTCAGGGCACAGGCGGCCTCCATCACCTCCCTGCTGTGGGACTGGGACAGTTCAGCCAGCTCTGATTGCTGTGGGGACATGGGGACATGATTGGGGACAGTGACATGAGGGACAGGCCTCCATCACCTCCCTGCTGTGGGACTGGGACAGTTCACCCAGTTCTGATTGCTGTGGGGACATGGGGACATGATTGGGGACAGTGAC
Organism: Catharus ustulatus; assembly: GCF_009819885.2. Classification (NCBI taxonomy): domain Eukaryota; kingdom Metazoa; phylum Chordata; class Aves; order Passeriformes; family Turdidae; genus Catharus; species Catharus ustulatus. Next base: position 2,541,608 of record NC_046250.1, on the reverse strand, counting down.
ATGAGGGACAGGCCTCCATCACCTCCCTGCTGTGGGACTGGGACAGCTCTCCCAGTTCTGATTGCTGTGGGGACATGGGGACATGGGGACAGTGACATGAGGGACAGGCCTCCATCACCTCCCTGCTGTGGGACTGGGACAGCTCACCCAGCTCTGATTGCTGTGGGGACATGGGGACATGATTGGGGACATGAGGGACAGGCCTCCATCACCTCCCTGCTGTGGGACTGGGACAGCTCACCCAGCTCTGATTGCTGTGGGGACATGGGGACATGGGGACAGTGACATGAGGGACAGGCCTCCATCACCTCCCTGCTGTGGGACTGGGATAAATCACCCAGCTCTGATTGCTGTGGGGACATGGGGACATGGGGACATGAGGGACAGGCCTCCATCACCTCCCTGCTGTGGGACTGGGATAAATCACCCAGCTCTGATTGCTGTGGGGACATGGGGACAGTGACATGAGGGACAGGCCTCCATCACCTCCCTGCTGTGGGACTGGGACAGCTCAGCCAGCTCTGATTGCTGTGGGGACATGGGGACATGATTGGGGACATGAGGGACAGGCCTCCATCACCGCCCTGCTGTGGGACTGGGCCAGCTCACCCAGTTCTGACTGCTGTGGGGACATGGGGACATGATTGGGGACATGGGGACATGGGGACAGTGACACAAGGGACAGGCCTCCATCACCTCCCTGCTGTGGGACTGGGACAGCTCACCCAGCTCTGATTGCTGTGGGGACATGGGGACAGTGACACAAGGGACAGGCCTCCATCACCTCCCTGCTGTGGGACTGGGACAGCTCACCCAGCTCTGATTGCTGTGGGGACATGGGGACATGATTGGGGACATGAGGGACAGGCCTCCATCACCTCCCTGCTGTGGGACTGGGATAAATCACCCAGTTCTGATTGCTGTGGGGACATGGGGACATGATTGGGGACATGAGGGACAGGCCTCCATCACCTCCCTGCTGTGGGACTGGGATAAATCACCCAGTTCTGATTGCTGTGGGGACACAGGGACATGGGGACATGAGGGACAGGCCTCCATCACCTCCCTGCTGTGGGACTGGGACAGTTCTCCCAGTTCTGATTGCTGTGGGGACATGGGGACATGATTGGGGACAGTGACATGAGGGACAGGCCTGCATCACCTCCCTGCTGTGGGGACATGGGGACACAGGGGATGCCAGCTCGGCCAGCTCTGACTGCTGCCATCAATCCCATCAATCTTGTAAAAATCCCCTAAAAACCCCATTAAAACCCCATTAAAATAAAAAAAAATACCATAAAACCACCCAAAAAAACCCCATAAAAATAAAGTCCAATAGAAACCCCATAAAACCCCAAAAAAACCCAAAAAACCCCTCAAAAAATCCCATAAAAATCAAAAAAAATCCTATAAAAACCCTTAAAAAACCCCACAAAAAACCCGTAAAACCCCATAAAAACTCCCTAAAAAACCCCTAAAAACCCCCTAAAAATCCCATTAAAACCCCCTAAAACCCCATAAAAATCCCATTAAAACCCCCTAAAAATCCCATAAAAACCAAAAAACCTCCATAAAAACCTATAAAAATCCCATCATAATCCCATAAAAATCCGATGAAAACCTCAACAAAATAAAAAAATTCCCATAAAAACCCATAAAAATCCAATTAAAATCTAAAAAAAATAAATAAAAAACCCCATAAAAACCTGATTAAAATCCAAAAAAATCCCATAAAAATCCACTTAAAACCCAAAAAAATTCCCCAAAAAATCCCATAAAAATCCAATTAAAACCCTTAAAAAAACCCAAAAAAATTCCATAAAAATCCCATAAAAATCCCATTAAAATCCCATAAAAATCCTATAAAAATCCTATAAAAATCCTATAAAAATACCATTATAATCCCATAAAAATCCCATTAAAATCCCATAAAAATCCCATTAAAATCCCATAAAAATCCCATAAAAATCCCATTAAAATCCCATTAAAATCCTATAAAAATCCCATTAAAATCCCATAAAAATCCCATTAAAATCCCACAAAAAAACTCACGTTCTCAGCCGCTTTCAGGTCCAGGCTGGGCAGGGGGGGGAGGCTCACCAGGGTTTTCCTGCGGATGCCCCCGTAGCAGTACGTGGGGAAAAGTCAAGGGTTGTGCCAAAAATAATAAATATAATAATGGGATTTGGGAGTGGGGGAAAGGGGGGAAATAAAAGGAAAAAAGGGGGGAAAAAACAGGAAAAACTGGGGAAAAAATGGGGGGAAAATGGGGAAAAAATGGGGAAAAAATGGGGAAAAATGGGGAAAAAATGGGGGGAAATGGGGGGAAAATGGGAATTTGGGAATGGGGGAAATGGGTAAAAATGGGAAAGAATGGGGAAAAACAGGAAAAATGGGGGGAAAATGGGGGGGAAAATTGGAAAAATAAAAGGAAAAAAGGGGGAGAAAAACAGGAAAAAATGGGGGGAAAATGGGGGAAAAAATGGGAAAAATAAAAGGAAAAAAGGGGGAGAAAAACAGGAAAAAATGGGGGGAAAATGGGGGGAAAATGGGAATTTGGGAATGGGGGAAATGGGTAAAAATGGGAAAGAATGGGGAAAAATAGGAAAAATGGGGGGAAAATGGGGGCAAAAATTGGAAAAATAAAAGGAAAAAAGGGGGAGAAAAATAGGAAAAAATGGGGGGAAAATGGGGGAAAAAATGGGAAAAATAAAAGGAAAAAAGGGGGAGAAAAACAGGGAAAAATGGGGGAAAAAATGGGGGGAAAATGGGAATTTGGGAATGGGGGAAATGGGGAAAAATGGGAAAAAATGGGGGAAAAAATCAGGGGAAAATGGGAAAAAAAAACCAGGAAAAGTGAGGAAAAAGTGGGAAAAATGGGGAGAAAAACAGGGGGAAATTGGGAAAAATACAGGGAAAAATGGGGAAAAAATAGGAAAAAAAATGGGGAAAAATACAGGGGAAAAATGGGGAAAAATACAGGGGAAAAAGTGGGAAAAATGAGGAAAAAAACCAGGAAAAATGAGTAAAAAGTGGGAAAAAATGGGGGAAAAACCAGGGAAAAATGGGGAAAAATACAGGGAAAAATACAGGGAAAATGGGGATAAAATAGGAAAAAATGAGGAAAAAAACAGGGGAAAATGGGGAGAAAAATAGGGAAAAATGGGGGAAAATGGGGAAAAAAACAGAAAAGTGTGGAAAAAATGGGGGGAAAAAACAGGGGAAAATGGGGAAAATTGGGAAAAGGGAAAAATAAAGGGAAAAATACAGGGAAAAATACAGGGAAAATGGGGATAAAATAGGAAAAAATGGGGAAAAAAACAGGGAAAAATGGGGAAAAATGGGGGAAAATACTGGGAAAAATACAGGGAAAAATGGGGACAAAACAGGAAAAAATGGGGAAAAAAACAGGGGAAAATGGGGAAAAATGGGGGAAAATACTGGGAAAAATACAGGGAAAAAATGGGGATAAAATAGGGAAAAATGGGGGAAAAATAGGGAAAAATGGGGGGAAAAACAGAGAAAAATGGGGGAAAATTGGGAAAAATACAGGGAAAAATGGGAAAAAAACAGGGGAAAATATAGGAAAAATGGGGGGAAAAACCAGGAAAAATGGGGGAAAATTGGGAAAAATAAAGAGAAAAATAAAGGGAAAAAACCAGGGAAAAATGTGGAAAACGTGGGAAAAAATGGGGAAAAAACAGGGAAAAATGGGGAAAAAACCCAGGAAAAAATGGGGAAAATTTGAGAAAAATACAGGGAAAAATGAGTAAAAAGTGGGAAAAAATGAGGAAAAAACCAGGAAAAATGGGGGAAAATTGGGAAAAAATTGAGGGAAAACCAGGGGAAAATGGGGAAAAAAAACAGGAAAAATTAGTATAAAGTGGGGAAAAATGTGGGGAAAACCAGGGAAAAATGGGGGGGAAAAACATGAAAAATGAGCAAAAACTGGGAAAAAATGGGGGGAAAACCAGGGAAAAATGGGGGGAAAATGGGGAAAAATGGGGAAAAAACCAGGGAAAAATACAGGGAAAATGGGGAAAAATGGGGGAAAAAAACAGGAAAAATGAGTAAGAAGTCAGAAAAAATGGGGGGAAAACCAGGGAAAAATGGGGAAAAAAACCAGGAAAAATGAGTAAAATTTGGGAAAAAATGGGGAAAAAAACCAGAGAAAATTTGGGAAAAATAAAGGGAAAAATGGGGAAAAAAACAGGGAAAAATGAGGAAAAAATGGGAAAAAATGAGGAAAAAACCAGGAAAAAACAGGGAAAAATGGGGAAAAAAGCCAGGAAAATTTGGGAAAATTTGGGAAATTAGGGAAAAAGCAGGGAAAGCAGCAGGGGCCCAGCACTGAAGGATATTTGGACTGGCCTCTGCCCCCCAGGCGCCGCGCTTTGATGTTGGGGAAGATCTCGCGGATGATTTTGCCGAAATTCGCGGTGCTGAGAGGGCGGCAGGCGAGGTTGTCACAGTAACGCCTGGGGGGGACACAGAGAGGGAATTGTGGGGGGGGGTGGCAGGACATGGGGACACGAGGCATGGGGACATCGGGACAGCAGGACATGGGGACGGGGGACAGGGGGACAGGGACAGGGGGATACAGGGACAGCAGGACATGGGGACAGCAGGACATGGGGACAGGGACAGGGGGACACCAGGGACATGGGGACAGGGGGATACAGGGCATGGGGACATGGGGATACAGGGACACAAGGACACAGGGACACAGAGACAGGGGACATGGGGACATGGGGACACAGAGACAGGGGACATGGGGACACAGGACATGGGGACATGGCGACATGGGGACACAGGGACATGGGGACACAGGGACAGGGGGACACCAGGAACATGGGGACAGCAGGACATGGGGACAGCAGGACATGGGGACATGGGGATATGGGGACAGCAGGGTATGGGGACATGGGGATATGGGGACAGGGGAGGACACAGGGACACGGGGACTTGGAGACACAGGGACAGGGGACACAGGGACAGGGGACATGGGGACACAGGGACACAGGGACACGGGGACACAGGGACATGGGGACAGGGACATGGGGGACATAGAGGACAGCAGGACATGGGGACATGGGGATATGGGGACATGGGGACATAGAGGACAGCAGGACATGGGGACATGGGGACATGGGGACAGCAGGACATGGGGACAGGGGGACATGGGGACACAGGACATGGGGACATGGGGACAGCAGGACATGGGGACAGGGACAGGGGAGGACACAGGGACATGGGGACATGGGGACAGCAGGACATGGGGACATGGGGACATGGGGATATGGGGACGGGGGATACGGGGACATGGGGACACAGGGACACAAGGACACAGGGACACAGAGACAGGGGACATGGGGACAGCAGGACATGGGGACAGGGACAGGGGAGGACACAGGGACATGGGGACATGGGGACATGGCGACATGGGAACACAGGGACACAGAGACAGGGGACATGGGGACATGGTGACCTGGGGACACGGGGACAGGGGATACGGGGACACAGAGGACACAGGGACATGGGAACATGGGGACAGAGGACACGAGGACGTGAGGACACGGGGACAGGGAACACAGGTACAGGGGACACAGGGACACAGGGGACATAGGAACACAGGGACACAGGGACATGGGGACACAGGGACAGAGGGACACGGGACTCCAGGCTATGGGGACACAGGGGCATGGGGACACAAGGACACAGGGACATGAGGACATGGGGACAGGGGAGGACACAGGGACACGGGGACTTGGAGACACAGGGACAGGAGACACAGAAGACAGGGGACACAGGGACACAAGGACACAGAGACAGGGGACATGGGGACAGGGGACATGAGGCCATGAGGACATGGGGACACAAGGAGACAGAGACACGGGGACATGGGGACACAGGGACACAAGGACACAGGGACACAGAGACAGGGGACATGGGGACATGGGGATATGGGGACAGGGGGACAGGGGAGGACACAGGGACACGGGGACTTGGAGACACAGGGACAGGGGACACAGGGACAGGGGACACAGGGACACAGGGACAAGGGTCAGGGTGTCCCAGGGACATGAGGACACAGAGACACGGGGACAGCAGGCCATGAGGACATGGGGACATGGGAACATGGGGACAGGGGACACAGGGACATGGGGACACAGGACCCCAGGCCATGGGGACACAGGGATACAGGGACAGGGGACACAAGGACAGGGGACACAGGAACAGAGGACGGGGACACAGGGACAGGACACAGGGGACAGAGGGACAGGGGACACAGGGACACAGAGGACAGGGGGACAGCAGGCCATGAGGACACGGGGACACAAGAACATGAGGACACAGGGACATGGGGACCTGGGGACATGGGGGACACAAGGACAGGGGACACTGGTGACACAGGTGACACAGGGGACACAGGGGACAGCCACACTCACTTGTAGGCGTCGTACATGTCCTGCTTGGGCAGGCAGGTGTCCCAGGGACAGGGGGACATGGGGACAGGAAACACAGGGACACAAGGACAGGTGACACAGGGACACAGGTGACACAGGTGACACAGGTGACACAGGTGACAGTCCCTCACTTGTAAGCATCATACACGTCCTGTTTGGGCAGGCAGGTGTCCCAGGGACACAGGGACACAGGGACAGGTGACACAGGAACATGAGGACAGGTGACAGGGGATACAGGGACACAAGGACAGGTGACATAGGTGACAGTCCCTCACTTGTAGGCGTCATAGACGTCCTGCTTGGGCAGGCAGGTGTCCCAGGGACAGGGGGACACAGGGACAGGGACAGGTGACACAGGGACACAGGGACAGGTGACACAGGTGACAATGACACTGTCCCTCACTTGTAGGCGTCGTACACGTCCTGTTTGGGCAGGCAGGTGTCCCAGGGACAGGGGGACAGGGGACACAAGGACAGGTGACACAGGGACACAGGGACAGGTGACAGGTGACACAGGTGACACTGTCCCTCACTTGTAGGCGTCGTACACGTCCTGCTTGGGCAGGCAGGTGTCGGTGTGCTCCTCCAGGTGGTTGCGGATCCAGCTGCAGGCGTGCATGTGCTCGGCTGGGGCCAGGGAGCTCAGCTCCAGAGAGCCCCCGCTGCGGGGACAGCGACAGGGACAGACAGGGACAGGGACAGACAGGGACAGGGAGGGGACAGGGACAGCCCGTTGACATCTCTGCTCTGACACAGCATCCTGAGCCACACCTGGCACAGCTCCATCCCATGGATCCCATCCCATGGATCCCAATGATCCCATTGATCCCATGGATCCCATCCCACTGATCCCACTGATCCCATCCCATGGATCCCATTGATCCCATCCCATGGATCCCAATGATCCCACTGATCCCATGGATCCCATCCATTGATCACACTGATCCCACTGATCCCATCCCATGGATCCCAATGATCCCATAGATCCCATCCCATTGATTTGATCCCATTGATCCCATTGATCCCACTGATCCCACTGATCCCACTGATCCCATCCTATGGATCCCAATGATCCCACTGATCCCATCCCATTGATCCCATTGATCCCACCCCATCCTGTCCCATCCCACTGATTCCATCCCATCAATCCCATTGATCCCATCCCACTGATCCCACCCCAATCCCATGGATCCCATCCCACTGATCCCACTGATCCCACTGATCCCATCCCATCAACCCTACTGATCCCATTGATCCCATCCCACTGATCCCACCCCAATCCCATTGATCCCATCCCATCGATCCCATTGATCCCATTGATCCCATCCCACTGATCCCATTGATCCCATCCCATTGATCCCATTGATCCCATCCCACAGATCCCATCCCAATCCCATGGATCCCACCCAATTCCATCCCATAGACCCCACAGATCCCATCCCATCCATCCCATCGATCCCACTGATCCCATCCCATCAATCCCATTGATCCCACTGATCACATCCCATTGATCCCATTGATCCCATTGATCTCATTGATCCCATCCAGTGGATCCCATCCCATCCCATCCCATAGATCCCATCGATGCCATCCCATAAATCCCATAGATCCCATCCTATTGATCCCATCCCATGGATCCCATCCCATTGATCCCATGCCATAAATCCCATAGATCCCATTCCATTGATCCAATCCCATTGATCCCATTGATCCCATTGATCCCATCCCATCCCATAAATCCCATCCCTTGGATCCAATCCCATCCCACAGACCCCACAGATCCCATTCCCTGGATCCCCCAGTGTCCCCCCAATGTCCCCAGTGTCCCCTCAGTGTCCCCCCAGTGTCCCCAGTGTCCCCAATATCCCCCCAGTGTCCCCCCCAGTGTCCCCCCAGTGTGTCCCCATGTCTCCAGCCCCCCCAGTATCCCCAGTGTCCCCAGTGTCCCCAGTGTCCCCAGTGTCCCCCCAGTATCCCCTCAATGTCCCCCCAGTGTCCCCAGTGTCCCCCCAGTGTCCCCAATGTCCCCCCAGTGTCCCCCCAGTGCCCCCCCAGTGTCCCCAATGTCCCCCCAGTGTCCCCCCAGTGTCCCCAGTGTCCCCCCAGTGTCCCCTCAGTGTCCCCCAGTGTCCCCAGTGTCCCTCAGTGTCCCCCAGTGTCCCCAGTGCCCCCCCAGTGTCCCCCAGTGTCCCCCCAGTGTCCCCCCAGTGCCCCCCCAGTGTCCCCCAATATCCCCAGTGTCCCCAGTGTCCCCTCAGTGTCCCCCCCAGTGTCCCCCAATATCCCCAGTGTCCCCAGTATCCCCCATGTGTCCCCATTAATGTCCCCAATGTCCCCCTCAGTGTCCCCCAGTGTCCATCCCCAGTGTCCCCAGTGCCACCTCTTGTCCCCCAGGCCGGGTCCCGCGGGCAGCTGCAGGTACAGGTACAGTTTGTCACTGTCCGAGAACTTCTGCACGTCCTGCTGCGCTCGGGGACACGGACAGGGACAGGTCAGGGACAGACAAAATTCCAAAAATTCCAGGTCAGGGACAATCCCAAATACCAAAAATTCCAGGGGCAGGGTCAGGGACGATCCCAAAATCCAAAAATTCCAGGGACAAGGATGAGGGATGATCCCAAAATCCAGGAATTCCCACATCAGGGAGATCCCAAATTCCAGGAATTTCAGGGGCAGGGTGATCCCAAATTCCCAGGGACAGGGAGAGCCAAAATCCAGAAATTCCAGGAGCAGGGGGAGACAAATTCCAAAAATTCCAGGGGCAGGGATGATCCCAAATCCAGGAATTACCAGGAAAGTCAGGACAATCCCAAATTTCAGGAATTCCAGGGACAGAGACAATCCCAAAATCCAGGAATTCCCACATTAGGGAGATCCCAAATCCAGGAATTGCAGGGACAGGGATGATCCCAAATCCAGGAATTCCAGGGACAGGGATGATCCCAAATTCCAGGGGCAGGTCAGGGATGATCCCAAATCCAGGAATTCTCAGGACAGGTCAGGACAATCCCAAAATCCAAGAATTCCAAGGGACATGGGCAGGGATGATCCTAAAATCCAGGAATTCCCACATCAGGGAGAGCCCAAAAACCAAAAATTCCCAGGGTCAGGGTGATGGATCCACCCAAAATCCAGGAATTCCCAGGTCAGGGAGAGCCCAAATTCCAAAAATTCCAGGGGCAGGGACAGGGAGATCCCAAATCCAGGAATTACCAGGGGCAGGGATGATCACAAAAACCAAAAATTCCCAGGGTCAGGGTGATGGATCCACCCAAAATTCAGGAATTTCCAGGGACAGGGATGATCCCAAATTCCAGGAATTCCCAGATGAGGAAAATCCCAAATTTCAGGAATCCCCAGGACAATCCCAAATTCCAGGAAAATTCAGGACTATCCCAAATTTTAGGAATTCCCAGAACAGGATAATCCCAAAATCCAGGAATTCCCAAGAAAAGTCAGGGATGATCCCAAATCCAGGAATTCCAGGTCAGGACAATCCCAAATTCCAGGTCAGTGATGATCCCAAATTTTAGGAATTCCCAGGACAATTCCAAATTCCAGGAATTCCAGGAAAGGACAATCCCAAATCCAGGAATTCCCACAATAGAGATGATCCCAAATCCAGGAATTCCAGGGACAGGGAGATCCCAAATTCCAGGAATTCCCAGATGGGGAAAATCCCAAATTCCAGGAAAATTCAGGACAATCCCAAATTTTAGGAATTCCCAGGACAATCCCAAATTCCAGGAATTCCCAGGTAAATCAAGATAATCCCAAATTTTAGGAATTCCCAGAACAATCCCAAATTCCACAATCCCAGGGAACTCACCAGGATGGAATCCACTTTGCTCTGCACGGATTTGCTGTGGGGGCAGAGAGCAGGGTCAGGGATGATCCCAAAAAATCCTGGGATTCATCCCAAAAAATCCCAGAATCAATCCCAAAAAATCCCAGAAAGACAATCCCAGCTCTTCCCATAAAAATCCCCAATTTTCCCCATAAAAATTCCCAATTTTTCCCATAAAAATCCCAATTTTTCCCATAAAAATTCACAATTTTTCCATAAAAATCCCCAATTTTCCCCATTAAATTCCCATTTTTCCATAAAAAACCCCACTTTTCCCCATTATAATCCTCAATTTTCCCCATAAAATGCCCATTTTTCCCATAAGAATTCCTATAAAAATTCCCATTAAAATCCCCAGTTTTTCCCATAAAATTTCCCAATTTTCTCCATACAAATCCTCCCTTTTTCCCATAAAAATTCCCAGTTTTTTTTTTAAGAATTCCCATTAAAATTCCCATCAAAATTCCCAATTTTCCCCATTAAATTTCCCAATTTTCCTACAAAATTCTCAGCTTTTCCCATAAAAATTCCCATTAAAAATTCCAGTTTCCCCCATAAAATTTCCCAATTTCCCCATAAAAATCCCAAATTTTCCCCATTAAATTTCCCACTTTTTCCATTAAAAATCCCAATTATCCCCATAAAAAATCCCACGTTTTCCAATAAAAATTCCCATAAAAACCCCAATTTTTCCCATTAAAAATCCGACTTTCCCCCATAAAATTTCCCACTTTTCCCAATAAAAATCCCCACTTTTCCCCATTATAATCCCTAATTTTTCCCATAAAATCCCAGTTTTCCTATAAGAATTCCCATTAAAATCCCCAATTTTCCCCATAAAAATCCCCAATTTTTCCCATAAAATTCCCACCTTTTCCCATAAAAATTCCCATAAAAATCCCCAATTTCCCCCATAAAATTCCCAATTTTCCCCATAAAAATCCCAAATTTTCCCCATTAAATCCCCACATTTTCCCATAAAAATTCCCATTAAAAATCCCTAATTTTCCCATAAAATTTCCCATTTTTCCCCATAAAAATCCCCAATTTTTCCCATAAAATTCCCAGTTTTTCCCACAAAAATTCCCAGTTTTCCTGTAAGAAGTCCCATAGAAATTCCCACTTTTCCCCACAAAAAATCCCAATTTTTCCCATAAAATCCCCAATTTTCCCCGTTATAATCCCCAATTTTTCCCATAAAATCCCAAATTTTCCTCATTAAATTTCCCACTTTTTCCATTAAAAAATCCCAATTTTCGCCATAAAAATTCCCAATTTTCCCCATTATAATCCCCAATTTCCCCCATAAAAACCCCAAATTTTCCCCATAAAATTCCCACATTTTCCCATAAAAATTCCCATAAAATCCCCAATTTTCCCCATAAAAATTCCCATTAAATTTCCCAATTTTCCCCATTAAATTTCCCATTTTTCCCCATAATTTCCCCCCAAAATTCCCCTTTTTTTTCCCTACGAGATGCTGCCCCTGAGCTCGTGCAGCAGCGTGCTCGCCTCGCTGGCCCCCGCGCCCTTCCTGCCGGCCCTGGGGGCCTCCTGCTCAGCCATGGCAGCTCCTGGAACAGCAAATCACAGCCAGAAATGGGGAATTGTCAATAAAATTCACACAGAAAAATTAACATTGAAATTCACATTAAAATTCCCATTTTTTTCCCATTAAAATTCCCATTTTTTCCCATAAAAATTCGCATTTTTTCCCATTAAAATTCCCATTTTTTCCATAAAAATTCCCTTTTTTTCCCCATAAAAATCCCAATTTTTCCCATAAAAATTCCCATTTTTTTCCATAAAAAATTCCCATTTTTTCCTATAAAAATTCCCATTTTTTCCATAGAAATTCCCATTTTTTCCATAGAAATTCCCAATTTTTCCCATAGAAATTCTCATTTTTTTCCTATAAAAATTCTCAGTTTTTTCTGTAGGAATTCCAGGTTTTCCTGTAGGAATTCCAGTTTTTTCCTATAGAAATTCACAGTTTTTCCCATGGAAAATCTCAATTTTTTCCTGTAGGAATTCCCAGTTTTCCTATAAAAATTCCCATTTTTTTCTATAAAAATTCCCAGTTTTTCCTGTAGGAATTCCAGTTTTTCCCCATAGAAATTCCCAGGTTTTCCCATAAGAATTCCTGAGATTTCCCATAAAAATTCCCAGTTTTTCTTCATAGAAATTCCCTGTTTTTCCCATAAAAATTCCCAATTTTTCCCATAAAAATTCCCATTTTTTTTCTATAAAAATTCCCAGTTTTTCCTGTAGGAATTCCAGTACTTCCTATAAAAATTCCCATTTTTTTCAATAAAAATTCTCATTTTTCCCATAAAAATTCCCAATTTTTCCCATAGAAATTCTCAGTTTTTCCTATAAAAATTCCCAATTTTTCCTTTACAAATTCCTGGGATGGTCACAAATTTTCTGTAGAAATTCCCAAGGTTTCCTATAAAAATTCCCAGTTTTTTCCCATAAAAATTCCCAGTTTTTCCTGTAGGAATTCCCGTTTTCCCCATAAAAATTCCCAATTTTTCCATAGAAATTCCCAGTTTTTCCTCACAGAAATTTCCAGTTTTAGGTAAAATCGGGAATAAATCCCACTGAGGGTTGTGGGGACAGGGACAGGGACAGGAATGGGACAGGGACAGGGACCCTGGGTTGGGGACACCAGGACAGGGGGACACCAGGACATGGGGACACCAGGGCAGGGGTCCTTGGGATATGGGGACAGCAGGACAGGGGGACATGGGGACAACAGGACAAGGGGACACCAGGACAGGGCTCTAGGGACATGGGAACATGGGGACAAGACGACAGAGGTCCTAGGGACAAGGGGACAAGAGGACACCAGGACAGGGGTCCCAGGGACACGGGGACATGGGGACAGGGGGGTCCCAGGGACAAGGGGACTTGGGGACACCAGGACAGGGGGACACCAGGACAGGGGGTCCCGGGGACACCAGGACACCAGGGACATCAAGATACCAGGACTTGGGGACACCAGGAAAGGGGGACATGGGGACACCAGGACAAGGCTCCAGGGACACAGGGACACCAGGACATGGGGACAGGGGGACATGGGGACACCAGGATGTGGGGACACCAGGAAAAGAGGTCCCAGGGACACCAGGACATGGAGACAAAGGGACAGGAGTCCCAGGGACATGGGGACATGGACAAGGGGACACCAGGACAGGGGGACATCAAGACACCAGAACTTGGGGACACCAGGAAAGGGGGACATGGGGACACCAGGACAAGGCTCCAGGGACACCAGGACATGGGGACAGGGGGGTCCCAGGAACACCAGGACATGGGGACACCAGGACACAGGGACACCAGGACACAGGGACACCAGGACAGGCCTCTAGGGACATGGGGACATGGGGACAGGAGGGTCCCAGGGACAAGGGGACATGGGGACACCAGGACAGGGGGACACCAGGACAGGGGGACACCAGGGACATCAAGACACCAGGACTTGGGGACACCAGGAAAGGGGGACATGGGGACACCAGGACAAGGCTCCAGGGACATCAGGACACGGGGACAGGGGGGTCCCAGGGACATGGGGACAGGGGAACACCAGGACAGGGCTCCCAGGGACAAGGGGACATGAGGACAAGGGGACACCAGGACAAGGGTCCCAGGGACGTGAGGACAAGGGGACACCAGGACAGGGGTCCCAGGGACATCAGGACATAGGGACACGGGGACAAGGGGACACCAGGACAAGGGGACATGGGGACACCAGGAAAAGAGGTCCCAGGGACATGGGGACAAGGGGGTCCCAGGGACAAGGGGACTTGGGGACACCAGGACACAGGGACACCAGGACAGGGTGTCCCGGGGACACCAGGACACCAGGGACATCAAGACACCAGGACTTGGGGACACCAGGAAAAGAGGTCCTAGGGACACCAGGACATGGGGACAGGGGGGTCCCAGGGACAAGGGGACATGGGGACACCAGGACATGGGGACACCAGGACAGGGGGACAAGGGGACACAGGGACACCAGGACAGGGGTCCCTTGGGAGATGGGGACACCAGGACATGGGGACACCAGGAAAAGAGATCACAGGGGACACGGGGACAGGGCACCCACATGGCCCCAGGGGTCACCCGGAAGGATCCCCGGGCCCGCAGCCAGGGGTCAGCCGGAAGTGATTCCCGAGGGCACCGGAAGTGACCCCGAGGGGGGCCCACGAGACCACCGCAAAGCCACCCCCGGGGCCACGGCGACATGCGACACCAGGAAGCCACCCCTGGGGACACGAAGCCACCGGGAGCCACCCCCAGAGGCCACCGGGAGCCACCCGCGGGGTCACCGCGAGCCACCCCCGGGGTCACCGCCGCCCTCCCGGCGCGGTGCCGCCTGCCGGGACCCCCCTGTCCCCGCAGTGTCCCCGCGGTGTCCCCACGGTGTCCCCAACTCTGTCCCCACCCCCTCCCCCCCCCATCCCGCACCCACCTGGTCCCGTCCGGCTCGGGGGGGTCCCCAAAATGGGGGTGGGGGGGGGAGGGGAGGGGTCCCGCCACGTGCCCCGCGCCCCCCGCGCGAACCGAAAGTGGACGCGCCCCTCGCTCGCCGCGCGCGCGGCCCCTTCTTTTTTCTGATTGGCTGCGGCGCCGCTGGTCTGCCCGGATACGGCGGAAAGCGCGGCTGTGATTGGCTGAGCTCGGCCCCCCCCCTCCCTGCTCGCGGCTGGGGGTGAGCGGCCGGATGGGGCGGGGCGGGAGGGGCCGAAATCTGCCTGGCAACAGCGATCTGATTGGTCGGGGCGGGCGGAGCGAGGGGAGACGGGTGTGAGGCGAGCGTGCAAGGGGGGGGTCACGTGGGGGGGGTCACGTGAGGTGAGTGTGCAAGGGGTCACGTGATGAGTGTGTAAGGGGTCACGTGATGAGTGTGCAAGGGGTCAGGTGGGGTCACGTGGGTGAGTGTGTAATGGATTGTCACGTGATCAGGTCACGTGGGTGGGTGTGTCGTTGAGGGTCACCTGATGGGGTCACATGGGTGTGCGCCATTGAGGGTCACGTGATCATGTCACGTGATCGGGTCACGTGGGTGGGTGTGGCAAGGTGTCGATGACCCCAAGGAATTTTTTATAACTCAACTAAAAAAAAAAATAAAAATAAAAATCGTCCTGGATTTCCTCAGAGTGGCTGAAAGTCACAGAGACCATCCCAAAAAAAAAAATTAAAATTAAAAAAAAATAATAAGAGATGGAGTGGCGGGAAGATTCTGGAAAAATTCCGGAAAAATTGGAATAAAAAAATCCCACAGTAAAAGAGATGGAAGAGCGGGAAAATTCCAGAAAACCTGGATCAGGCCATCCCACAAAAAACCCCAAAGACAGTGGGAAAATTCCAGAAAAAATCCAGGAAACTCAGATCCAAAAATCCCATGGAATAGCAGGAAAATTCTGGAAAAGTTCCTGAAGACCTGGATCCGAAAATCCCACAGAAAAAAACATGGAAGAGCGGGAAAATTCCAGAAAACCTGGATCCAAAAATCCAAAAAAAATCCCCATGGAACAGCGGGAAAATTCCAGAAAACCTGGATCCAAAAATCTCAAATAATCCCCCATGGAACAGCGGGAAAATTCTGGAAAAATTCCAGGAAACTCAGATCCAAAAATCCCACACAAGTCCCATAGAACAGAGGGAAAATTCTGGAAAACCCAGATCCAAAACTCCCACAAAAAACACCCTGGAACAGTGGGAAAATCCCAGAAAAATTCTGGAAAACTTGGATACAAAAATCCCATGGAACAGCAGGAAAATTCCAGAAAAAAATCCAGAAAATTCAGATCCAAAAATCCCAAAGAACAGCGGAAAAATGCCAGAAAAATTCTGGAAAACTTGGATCCAAAAATCCCACACAAGTCCCATGGAACAGCGGGAAAATTCCAGAAAAATTCTGGAAAATTCAGATCCAAAACCCCCAAAAATCAGCAGGAAAATTCCAGAAATCCCAGATCCAAACCCCAGGGGATTTTCCCAGCCCGGGATTTATTTTTATTATTTTTATTTTTATTTTTTTTCCCGGGATTTTTTTTTTTTTTCCCCAGAAATGAGACTCGGGAAGCTGCGGCTGCTGCAGGGAAATGACTTTTATTGATTTGGGAAAAGGGGACAGGGATAACCCGGGATAAGGGCTGGGATAACCCGGGATAAGGGCTGGGATAACCCGGGATAAGGGCTGGGATAACCCGGGATAAGGGCTGGGATAACCCGGGATAGGGGCTGGGATAACCCGGGATAAGGGCTGGGATAACCCGGGATAGGGGCTGGGATAACCCGGGATAAGGGCTGGGATAACCTGGGAATCTGGGAATGGATCCAGGGGATCCCAAATTCAACATTCAGGAGATCCCAAAATCTGGGAATCATCGAGGATCCCAAATTCAGGAATCACCCAGGGGATCCCAAACTCATCTCCCAGGGGATCCCAAAATCTGGGAATGACCTGAGAGGATCCCAAGGGTTGGAATAAAATCTGGGAATCACCCAGGGGATCCCAAATCTGGGAATCCCCAAGGAGACCCCAAACTCATCATCCAGGGGATCCCAAATCTGGGAAGAACCCAAATCCAGGCATCCCCCAGAGGATCCCAAATGTGGGAATCACCCAGGAGACCCCAAATCTGGGAATCACCTGAGAGGATCCCAAGGGTTGGAATCAAATCTGGGAATCACCCAGGGGACCCCAAATCTGGGAATCAATCGAGAGGATCCCAAATTCAGGAATCACCCAGGAGATCCCAAACTCATCATTCAGAGGATCCCAAATCTGGGAATCACCCAGGGGACCTGAAAGTCATTCAGGGGATCCCAAATTCAGAAATCCCCAAGGGGACCCCAAATCTGGGAATCACCTGAGAGGATCCCAAGTGTTGGAATCAAATCTGGGAATCATCCAGGGGATCCCAAATGTGGGAATCACTCAAAAGGATCTCAAATTCAGGAATGCCCAAGGGGATCCCAAATCTGGGAATCACTCGAGAGGATCCCAAATTCAGGAATCACCCAGGGGATCCCAAACTCATCTCCCAGGGGATCCCAAATTTGGGAATCACTTGAGAGGATCCCAAGGGTTGGAATCAAGTCTGGGAATCACCCAGGACACCCCAAATCCAGAATCCCCCCAATCCCATCACCCAGGACACCCCAAATTTGGAATCCTCCCCTGTCCCATCAACCAGGGGATCCCAAATCCAGAATCCCCATCCCCATGGACATCCCAAATCTGAAATCCCATCACCCAGGACACCCCAAATTTGGATTCCCAACCCCAAATCCACAATCCCCATCCCCATGGACATCCCAAATCTGAAATCCCACTATCCAGGACACCCCAAATTTGGAATCCCCAACCCCAAATCCATAATCCACATCACCCAGGACATCCCAAATTTGGAATCCTTGACCCCAAATCCAGAATCCACATCACCCATGACATCCCAAATTTGGAATACTCCCCTGTCCCATCAACCAGGGGACCCCAAATCTGAAATCCCACTACCCAGGACACCCCAAATCCGAATCCCCATCCCCATGGACATCCCAAATCTGAAATCCCATCCCCCAGCACACCCCAAATCTGCAATCCCACCACCCACCACCCCCCAAATTCGGATCCCACCACCCAGCACCCCCCAAATCTGCAACCCCACCACCCCCACCCCGTGTCCCCCCACCCCGTGTCCCCCCAGCCCAGCGCAGCTCGGGCCGGGCTCGCGGGCGCTCCGGGCTCGCGGGCGCTCCGGGCTCGCGGGCGCTCCGGGCTCGCGGGCGCTCCGGGCTCGCGGGCGCTCCGGGCTCGCGGGCGCTCCGGGCTCGCGGGCGCTCCGGGCTCGCGGGCGCTCCGGGCTCGCGGGCGCTCCGGGCTCGCCCCCTTAGGCCAGCGGTTCGCATTTGCAGTCGCCGCCGGGGAAGCGAACGGCGTGCGCCAGGCACGGCCCGTGCGGCTCCTTGCCGAAGTCCACCAGGAAGTTTTTGTTCACGGCCAGCCCGCCCTTGTCCGTGTCCACATCGAGCTGCAGCATCACCGAGCCCTCCCTGCGGGGCACACGGCCGTGGGGGGGGGGAATAATGGGGGGGATTTGGGGGGATTTGGGGGAAAATTGGGGAAAATTGGGGAAAATTGGGGGGATTGGGGGGATTGGGGACAAGGGGGGGATTGGGGATAATGGGAACAAGGAGGGGATTGGGAATAATGGGGGGATTGGGGGGATTGGGGGGGATTGGGGAAATGGGAACAAGGGGGGGATTGGGGGGATTGGGGGGATTGGGGAAAATGGGAACAAGAGGGGGATTGGGGGGAAATGGGGAAAATGGGGAGGATTGGGGGGATTTGGGGGATTGGGGGGATTGCGGGGGATTGGGGATAATGGGGAGAATTGGGGAAAATTGGGGGGATTGGGGAAAATGGGAACAAGGGGGGGATTGGGGGGATTGGGGACAAGGAGGGGATTGGGGATAATGGGGGGATTGGGGGGATTGGGGGGGATTTGGGAAAAATGGGGGGGATTGGGGGGAAATGGGAACAAGGGGGGGATTGGGGGGGATTGGGGGATTGGGGGGATTGGGGATAATGGGGAGAATTGGGGAAAATGGGGACAATTAGAGGATTGAGGGGATTGGGGAAAATGGGGGGGATTTGGGATAATGAGAACAAGGGGAGGATTGGGGGGGATTGGGGGGATTTGGGGGGATTGGGGAAAATGGGAACAAGGGGGGGATTGGGGGGATTGGGGGGGATTGGGGGGGATTTGGGAAAAATGGGGGGATTGGGGAAATGGGAACAAGGGGGGGATTGGCGAAATGGGAACAAGGGGGGGATTGGGGAAATGGGAACAAGGGGGGAATTGGGGGGATTGGGGGGATTGGGGGGATTGGGGGGATTGGGGGGAAATGGGGAGAATTGGGGGAAATGGGGACAATGAGAGGATTGAGGGGATTGGGGGGATTTGGAATAATGGGGGGGATTTGGGGGGGATTGGGGGGGATTTGGGGAATTGGGGGGGTTGGGGAAATTTGGGGGGTTGGGGGGATTGGGGATAATGGGAACAAGGGGGGGATTTGGGGAATTGGATGATTGCGGATAATGGGGAGAATTGGGGAAAATGGGGACAATGAGAGGATTGGGGGGATTTGGGGGATTTGGGGACAATGGGGGGATTGGGGTGGATTGGGGACAATGAGGGGATTGGGAAAAATGGGGAGATTGGGGGGATTGGGGAAAATTGGGGAAAATGTGGGGATTGGGGGGATTGTGGGGAAATGGGAACAAGGGGGGGATTGGGCACAATGGGGGGATTGGGGAAATGGGGGGAAATGGGGAGAATTGAGGAAAATGGGGACAATGAGAGGATTGAGGGGATTGGGAATAATGGGGGGATTGGGGGGATTGGGGGGGATTGGAGGGATTGGGGGGATTGGGAATAATGGGGGGGATTTGGGGTATTGGGAGGATTGGGGGGATTGGGAGGATTTGGGGAAAATGGGAACAAGGGGAGGATTGGGGGGGTTTGGGGGAAATGGGGGGGATTGGGGGCATTGAGGGGATTGGTGATAATGGGGGGGATTGGGGGGGATTGGGAGGATTTAGGGAAAATGGGAACAAGGGGGGGATTGGGGGAGTTTGGGGGAAATGGGGGGGATTGAGGGGATTGGGGGATTGGGGGGATTGGGGACAAATCCCAGGGATGGGTGGGCAAGGCTCAGGGGCAGCTTTGACTCCCAAATCCCCCCAGGACTGATTTAGGACGGGCTCAGGATCTGTTTTTTCCCTCTGGACCGGTTTAGGATCAGTTTTCCCCCCAGGACCGGTTTAGGCCCAGTTTATCCCCCCCAGGACCGGTTTAGGCTCAGTTTATCCCCCCCAGGACCGGTTTAGTCTCAGTTTATCCCCCCCAGGACCGGTTTAGTCTCAGTTTTCCCCCCCAGGACCGGTTTAGGCTCAGTTTATCCCCCCCAGGACCGGTTTAGGCTCAGTTTTTCCCCCCAGGACCGGTTTAGGCTCAGTTTTTTCCCCCCAGGACCGGTTTAGGCTCAGTTTTTACCCCCCAGGACTGGTTTAGGCTCAGTTTATCCCCCCCAGGACCGGTTTAGGCTCAGTTTATCCCCCCCAGGACCGGTTTAGGCTCAGTTTATCCCCCCCAGGACTGGTTTAGGCTCAGTTTATCCCCCCCAGGACCGGTTTAGGCTCAGTTTTCCCCCCCAGAACCGCTTCAGGACCAGCTCAGGGTGACTTTTCCCCCCAAACCCTGCCAGGCCGGACCCCCTTAGGCCGAGCCCAGCTGGGCTGAGCTCAGCCCCAGCTCTCACTTGATCAGGCTGGGGTAGAACTGGCGGTCCCAGGTGCTGTAGAAGGAGTTGGTCACGTAGAGCCGCTTCCCGTCCAGGCTCAGCTGCAGCGAGGCGGGGCCGCCGAACACGCGCTTGCACTGGGACACACGGACTGGGCTTACTGGGGGAACTGGGAGCGCTGGGACACACGGACTGGGAGCACTGGGGGAACTGGGAGCGCTGGGACACACGGACTGGGGGAACTGGGGGAACTGGGAGCGCTGGGACACACGGACTGGGCTTACTGGGGGAACTGGGAGCGCTGGGACACACGGACTGGGGGAACTGGGAGCGCTGGGACACACGGACTGGGCTTACTGGGGGCACTGGGAGCACTGGGACACACGGACTGGGGGAACTGGGGGAACTGGGAGCGCTGGGACACACGGACTGGGCTTACTGGGGGAACTGGGAGCGCTGGGACACACGGACTGGGGGCACTGGGGGAACTGGGAGCGCTGGGACACACGGACTGGGCTTACTGGGGGAACTGGGAGCGCTGGGACACACGGACTGGGAGCACTGGGGGCACTGGGAGCGCTGGGACACACGGACTGGGGGAACTGGGGGAACTGGGAGCGCTGGGACACACGGACTGGGCTTACTGGGGGAACTGGGAGCGCTGGGACACACGGACTGGGGGAACTGGGGGAACTGGGAGCGCTGGGACACACGGACTGGGGGCACTGGGGGAACTGGGAGCGCTGGGACACACGGACTGGGCTTACTGGGGGAACTGGGAGCGCTGGGACACACGGACTGGGGGCACTGGGGGAACTGGGAGCGCTGGGACACACGGACTGGGCTTACTGGGGGAACTGGGAGCGCTGGGACACACGGACTGGGGGCACTGGGGGAACTGGGAGCGCTGGGACACACGGACTGGGCTTACTGGGGGAACTGGGAGCGCTGGGACACACGGACTGGGGGCACTGGGGGAACTGGGAGCGCTGGGACACACGGACTGGGGGAACTGGGGGAACTGGGAGCGCTGGGACACACGGACTGGGCTTACTGGGGGAACTGGGAGCGCTGGGACACACGGGCTGGGCTTACTGGGGGAACTGGGAGCGCTGGGACACACGGGCTGGGCTTACTGGGGGAACTGGGAGCGCTGGGACACACGGACTGGGGGCACTGGGGGAACTGGGAGCGCTGGGACACACGGACTGGGCTTACTGGGGGAACTGGGAGCGCTGGGACACACGGACTGGGGGAACTGGGAGCGCTGGGACACACGGACTGGGCTTACTGGGGGAACTGGGAGCGCTGGGACACACGGACTGGGGGAACTGGGAGCGCTGGGACACACGGACTGGGGGCACTGGGGGAACTGGGAGCGCTGGGACACACGGACTGGGCTTACTGGGGGAACTGGGAGCGCTGGGACACACGGACTGGGGGCACTGGGGGCACTGGGAGCGCTGGGACACACGGACTGGGAGCACTGGGGGAACTGGGAGCGCTGGGACACACGGACTGGGAGCACTGGGGGAACTGGGAGCGCTGGGACACACGGACTGGGCTTACTGGGGACACTGGGGGCACTGGGACATGGACTAGGGGCGCTGGGGACACTGGAGGCACTGGGGGTACTGGGACACGTGGACTGAGGACACTGGGAGCACTGGGAGCGCTGGATCAGGGACTGGGGGCACTGGGAGTACTGGGAGATGGACTAGGGGCACTGAGGACACTGGCAGCACTGGGAGCACTGGGAGCGTTGGGACACGGACTGGGGGTGCTGGGACATGGACTGGGGGCACTGGGAGCACTGGGAGTACTGGGACACGTGGACTGAGGACACTGGGGACACTGGGGACACTGGGACATGGACTGGGGACACTGGGATATGGACTAGGGACACTGGGGACACTGGGAGCACTGGGACACATGGGTTGGGGGCACTGGGACACGGACTGAGGACACTGGGGGCACTGGGGACACTGGGACATGGACTGGGGGCTTTGGGGACACTGGGAGCGGTGGGAGATGGGCTGGGGACACTGGTGGGGCTGGGACACACGGACTGGGCTTACTGGGAGCACTGGGACACGGGCTGGGACACTGGGAGCACTGGGGACACTGGGAGCACTGGGACATACGGACTAAGGACACTGGGGGCACTGGGAGCACTGGGGCACACAGCCTGTGACTCAGGCGATCACACAGAGCCCCCTCCCCATCCCCCCCATCCCCCCCTCACCTTGACCACCAGCGGCTCCGGCTGCCCCTTGAGCTCCTCGTCCCTGCAGACGCTGACGGGGCCCCCTCGCAGGATGCTGCCCCCCACGAACACCTGCAAGGCACGGCGGGCTCGCAGCCTTGCCCGGCACTGGCCCCGCAGCCTTGCCCGGCACTGGCCCCGCAGCCTTGCCCGGCACTGGCCCCGCAGCCTTGCCCGGCACTGGCCCCGCAGCCTTGCCCGGCACTGGCCCCGCAGCCTTGCCCGGCACTGGCCCCGCTGGCCCCGCTCGCCCCCCGGCCCAGGGGCTGCCCCTCACCTGCCCCACCAGCCGGGGCTTGCAGTTCCTGGCCAGCTCGTACTGGCGGATGTCCCCGTGCAGCCAATTGCACACGAACAGGAACCGATCGTCCGGGCTGATGATGAGGTCGGCGATGAAGGCTGAGGGGACGGGGGGGGGGTCAGGGATCGGGGGAGCAGGGGGGAGAGGGGATGGGGGGATTGGGGTAAGGCAGGATTTGGGATGAAGCAGGGTTTGGGGTCACTCAACATTTGGGGTCAGTCAGCATTTAGGGTCAATCAGGATTTAGGGTCAGGCAGGAATTGGGGTCAGACAGAATTTGGGGTCAGGCAGGATTTCGGATCAATCAGGATTTGGGATCAGGGAGAAATTGGGGTCACCCAGCAGGATTTAGGGTCAGTCAGGGTTTGGGCTCAAGCAGGAATTGGGATCAGTCAGGCTCTGGGGTCAGTCAGGCTCTGGGATCACCCAGCAGGATTTGGGGTCAGGCAGGAACTGGGATCAGGCAGGATTTGGGGTCAGTCACGATTTGGGGTCAGCCAACATTTGGGTCAGGCAGAATTTGGGGTCAGGCAGGATTTGGAGTCACCCAGCAGGATTTTTGGTCAGTCAGGCTCTGGGGTCATCCAGCAGGATTTGGGGTAAGGAAGGATTTGGGATCACCCAGCAGGATTTGGGATCAGTCAGGATTTGGGGTCACTCTGCAGAATTTGGGGTCAATCAGGATTTGGGGTCACCCAGGATTTGGGATCACCCAGCAGGATTTGGGGTCAGGCAGAATTTGAGGTAAAGGAGGGATTGGAAACAGCCAAAATCTGGGCTGAGCCGGGCTTGGGGGTCAGGCAGGAATTGGGGTCAGGCAGGATTTGGGGTCAGGCAGGACTTGGATCAGACAGGATTTGGGGTCGCCCAGCAGGATTTGGGGTCACCCATGGGACCCGAACCCCCCGACCCCCCCGAACCCCCCCCGATCCCCCCGCCCCAGCCGGACCTGGCATCTTGGGCATGATCCAGCCCGACACGTCCTTGGCCGGGATCCGGATCACCTCCTCCACGGCCCAGTTCTCTCTCTGCACGGGACAGCCAGCGGGGTCACCCGGGCCGGGCCGGGCCGAGCCGAGCCGAGCCGAGCCGAGCCGGGACCGACGGGACCAGCCCGAGCCGAGCCGAGCCGGGACAGACGGGACCAGCCCGAGCCGAGCTGAGCCGGGAGCGACGGGACCATCGCGATCCCGATCCCGATCCATCCCTGTCACAGCCCCGGTCCCAATCCCGGCCCCGATCCCGATTCGGGGCACAGCGGGCTCAGCCCGGTCCCGATCCCATCCCTGTCCCCATCCCGACCCCATCCCGGCTCTGATCCGGGCTCAGCCCGGTCCCTGTTCCAGCCCCGATCGGGGACACAACGAACTCGGTCCGGTCCCGATCCCATCCCTGTCCCGATCCCATCCCGATCCCCATCCAGGACACAACGAGCTCAGCCCGGTCCCAATCCGAGGCACAAAGGGCTCATCTCGGTCCCTGTTCAAGCCCCGATCCCGATCCCATCTCTGTCCCGATCCCATCCGTGTCCCGACCCCATCCCGGTCTCAATCCGGGGCACAACGAGCTCAACTCGGTCCCGATCCCAACCCTGTCCCCATCCCGACCCCATCCCGGTCCCGATCCGGGGCACAGCGGGCTCATCTCGGTTCCTGTTCAAGCCCCGATCCCGATCCCATCTCTGTCCCGATCCCATCCCGATTGCATCCCAATCCCGATCCCATCCTGGTCCTGATCCCATCCTGATCCCATCCCTGTCCCATCCCCATCCTGACCCGGGACACAGAGGGTTGATCTTGGTCTCTGTTCAAGATCCTGGTCCCTTCCCTGTCCCGACCCCTTCCCGATCCCAATCCGGGGCACAACGGGATCAGCTCGGTCCCAATCCCAACCCTGTCCCGATCTGGGGCACAACGAGCTCAGCCTGGTCCCCGTTTAAGCCCTGATCCCATCCCCATCACGATCCAGGACACAACGAGCTCAGTCCCATCCCATCCCATCCCTGTATCCCATCCCATCCCATCCCATCCCTGTATCCCATCCCATCCCATCCCATTGATCCCATCCCATCCCATCCCATCCCATCCCATGATCCCATCCCATTGATCCCATCCCATCCCATTGATCCCATCCCATCCCATTGATCCCATCCCATCCCATTGATCCCATCCCTGTATCCCCGTACCCCACCCCCTCTCCCCCGTCCCCCCGGGCCCGCCGTCCCGGCTCGCACTCGCCTCGCAGCCCTTGTAGAAGCGGAAGATGGCCCCGCTCAGGGCACAGCCCACGTAGCCCTCGGCGGCGTCGGGGCCGTGCAGGAAGCGCACGGTGAGCGGCAGAGAATCCTCGCCCAGGTCGAAGCACTGCGTGAGGCTGCGGCACGACAAGTCCCACACGTGCAGGCGGCGGCCGAACACCCCTGGGGACAGGGAGGGGACAGTGAGGGGACACGGGGACAGGGAGGGGACAGGGAGGGACCCTGGGGACACGGCATGGGGACAGTGAGGGGACACGGGGACAGGGAGGGACCCTGGGGACACGGCGTGGGGACAGTGAGGGGACACGGGGACAGCGAGGGACGGGGAGGGACGGGGAGGGACAGGGAGGGGACGGGGAGGGGACGGGGAGGGGACACGGGGGACAGGGAGGGACAGGGAGGGACAGGGAGGGGACGGGGGGGGACACGGGGGACAGGGAGGGGACAGGGAGGGGAATTGGGAATGAGAAATGTCGGGGTTTGGGGAATTGGGAATGTCGGGGTTTGGGGAGGGGGAAACGCGGGATTTGAGGAATTGGTGAATGGGAAATGAGGGAAAATGAGAAATTTGGGGAGGGGGAATTGGGGAAATGTCGGGGTTTGGGGAATTGGGAATGTCGGGATTTTGGGGAGAAAAAAAATTGGGGAATGTCGGGGTTTGAGGAGGGGGAAATGTCGGGATTTGAGGAATTTGGGAATGAGAAATTCGGGATTTGGGAAGGGGGAATTGGGAAATATCAGGGAATTGGGAATTAGGAATGTCGGGATTTGGGGAGGAGGAATTAGGGAAATGTCGGGGTTTGGGGAATTGGGAAATGTCGGGGTTTGGGGAATTGGGAAATGTCGGGGTTTGGGGAATTGGGAAATGTCGGGGTTTGGGGAATTGAGAAACACAGAATTCGGGGAGGGGGAAATTGGGCAATGCAGAATTTGGGGAGAACTCGGAGAAATTGGGGAACAGCCGAACCCAACCCCCTCTGGCTGTCCCCAAATCCCCTCTGGGTGTCCCCAACCCCTCTGAGTGTCCCCAAATCCCCTCTGAGTGTCCCCAACCCCCTCTAGGTGTCCCCAAATCCCCTCTGAGTGTCCCCAACCCCCTCTAGGTGTCCCCAAATCCCCTCTGAGTGTCCCCAAATCCCCTCTGAGTGTCCCCAACCCCTCTGAGTGTCCCCAACCCCCTCTGGCTGTCCCCAACCCCCTCTGAGTGTCCCCAACCCCCTCTGGCTGTCCCCACCCCACTCTGGATGTCCCCAACCCCCTCCTGGCTGTCCCCAGATCCCCTGTGCGTGTCCCCAACCTACTCTGGCTGTCACCAACCCCCTCTGAGGGTCCCCAACCCCTTTTGAGTGTCCCCAACCCCCTCTAGGTGTCCCCAACCCCCTCTGTCTGTCCCCACTCCCCTCTGAGTGTCCCCAGTCCCCTTTTGAGTGTCCCCAACCCCCTCTGGATGTCCCCAACCCCCTCTGGCTGTCCCCAACCCCCTCTGAGTGTCCCCAACCCCCTCTGAGTGTCCCCAAATCCCCTCTGGCTGTCCCCAAATCCCCCTTTGTCCCCAACCCCCCCTGTTGTCCCCCCTTTGTCCCCCCACTTTGTGTCCCCTTGGTGTCCCCCCTTTGTGCCCCTATTTATGTCCCCCCTTTCTGTCCCCCCTTTCTCTCCGCCCTTTGTGTCCCCCCTTTCTGTCCCCCCTTTCTCTCCGCCCTTTGTGTCCCCCCTTTCTGTCCCCACTTTGTGTCCCCAACCCGCTCTGAGTGTCCCCAACCCCCTCTGGCTGTCCCCAACCCCCTCTGAGTGTCCCGCCCTTTGTGTCCCCCCTCGGTGTCCCCTTTGTCCCCCCTCTGTCCCCCCTGTGTCCCCCCCGTTGTCCCCACCTTTGTGGAAGTCCTCGGGGCTGAAGCCCCTCCCGGCCACTTTGGGCACCAGCCCGGCCGAGCTCACCAGCGCCTTCAGCCGAGCCTTGGCCCAGAAGTCGTGGCCACTCGCGGGGGTCTCGCACTCGCCCTCCCAGTTGCCCTTCAGCTCCAAGGTGGCCCCGTCCAGCACCACGAAGCCACCTGGGGACACGGCGGGGACACGGCGGGGACACGGCGGGGACACGGCGGGGACAAACGGGGGGGGGGGTGAATGGGGGGTGGGGGAGAGAGGGGGAAATGGGGGGGAATGGGGGAAATATGGGGAAATATGGGGAAAAAATTGGAAAAATAAAGGAGAAAGGGGGGAAAAAAAAACAGGGGGAAAATGGGGGAAAATGGAAAAAATGAAAAAATCGGGATAAATGGGGAAAAATGGGGAAAAGTTGGAAAATAACAGGAAAAAAAGGGAAAAAATTGGAAAAAAATGGGGGAAATGGGGGAAAAGGGGAGAAATGGGAGAAAATGGGGAAAATGGGGGGGGAAATGGAATTTGGGAATGGGGAAAAAATGGGGAAATGGGGGGGAAATTGGAAAAATAAAAGCAAAAAAGGGGGAAAATGGGAAAATAAAAGGAAAAAATGGGGAAAATATGGGGGAAATGGGGGGGAAATGGGGGGGAAAGTGGGAGGAAATTGGGAAAGTGGGAAAAAATGGGGAAAAATATGGGGGGGAAATGGGGGAAAAATTGGAAAAATAAAAGGAAAAAAGGGGGAAAAACAGGAAAAAATGGGGAGGAAATGGGGGAAAAATGGGGGGAAATAGGAATTTGGGAATGGGGGAAATGGGGGGAAATGGGGAAAAAATGGGGGAAAAATGGGGAAAAAATGGGGAAAAAATGGGGAAAAAATGGAGGAAAATGAGGGGGAAATGGGGGGGAAAATGGGGAGAAATTGGGGGAAATGGGGAAAAAATGGGGAAAAAATGGGGAAAAATGGGAAAAAATGGGGGAAAAGTGGGGAGAAAAAAATGGGGGAAATATGGGGGGAAATTGGAAAAATAAAAGGAAAAAAGGGGGGAAAATAGGGGAAAAATGGGGAAGAAATGGGAAAAAATGGGGGAAAATGGGGAGAAAATGGGGAAAAAATGGGGAAAAAATGGGGAAAAATGGGGGGAAATGGGGAAAAATGGGGGAAAGTGGGGAGAAAAAAATGGGGGGAAATGGGGGAAAATGGGAAAAAATGGGGGAAAAGTGGGGAGAAAAAATGGGGGGAAAATGAGGGGGAATGGGGGGGGAAATTGGAAAAATAAAAGGAAAAAAGGGGGAAAAAATAGGGGAAAAATGGGGAGAAATTGGGAGAAAACGGGGAAAATGGGGAAAAAATGGGGGGGAAAACGAGGAAAAAATGGAAATTTGGGAATGGGGAAATGGGGAAAAATGGGAGAAAAATGGATGGGAAATGGAGGGAAATAGAGAAAAAATGGGGGGAAATGGGGATTGATGAGGATGGGTGGGAGTTAATGGGGGAAAAAATGGGGAAAAAATGGGAATTCTGAGTTGGGATTGATGGGGATCGATGGGGATTGTGGTTGGGGAATTGGGAAATCTGGGCAGGGAAATGGGAATTGTGACCGGGAAATGGGAATTTATGGGAGTTAATGTGAATTAATGGGAATTAACGGGAATTAATGGGAATTCTGGGAGGGGAAATGGGAATTAATGGGAATTAATGGGAATTAATGGGAATTCTGGGCATGGAAATGGGAATTAATGGGAATTAATGGGAATTAATGGGAATTCTGGGCATGGAAATGGGATTGAATTCACGGAAACTCTGGCAGGGAAATGGGAATTAAATCGATGGGAACAGTAGCAGGGAAATAAGAATTAATGGGAATTCTGACGGGAAAATGGGAATTAGTGGGAATTCTGGATAGGGAAATGGGAATTCTATCAGGAAATTGGGAATTAAATTGCCGGGACACTGTGAGAGAATTTGGAATTAAATTCCAGGGAATTCTCTCAGTTATTGTTAATTCAGCCCCACTCTCTCAATCATTGTTAATTCAGTCCCGATCTCTCTCAATCATTGTTAATCCAGCCCCGATCTCTCAATCATTGTTAATTCAGCCCCGATCTCTCAATCATTGTTAATCCAGCCCCGATCTCTCAATCATTGTTAATTCAGCCCCGATCTCTCAATCATTGTTAATTCAGCCCCGATCTCTCAATCATTGTTAATTCAGCCCCGATCTCTCAATCATTGTTAATTCAGCCCCGATCTCTCAATCATTGTTAATCCAGTCCCGATCTCTCAATCATTGTTAATTCAGCCCCGATCTCTCAATCATTGTTAATCCAGTCCCAATCTCTCAATCATTGTTAATTCAGCCCCGATCTCTCTCAATCATTGTTAATCCAGCCCCGATCTCTCTCAATCATTGTTAATCCAGCCCCGATCTCTCAATCATTGTTAATCCAGCCCCGCTCTCTCAATCATTGTTGATTCACTCCCCATCTCTCAATCATTGTTGATTCCGCCCCGCCCCTCTCTCACCTTTGCCGTTGCCAGCAGGGTCGCCCATGTTGGCGATCAGGATGTCCCCGTTGGGCAGGGCGTGGCTCACAGCCAGGTAACCCTTGTTGCACTTCCAGAACACATCCACGGGCTCAATCATCTGCAAAAATCAGCGGCAGCCTCAGCCCGCGCTGCTGGGGGCTCCTGGTTGTGTTGATTCATCCTGCTTGGATTCATCCTGGCTTTTATTAATTAATCCTGCTTGAGTTCATCCTGCCTTGAATTAATCCTTCCTTGAACTAATGATTCCTTCCTTCCTTTCTTGAATTCATCCTTCCTTCAATTAATCCTTCCTTCAATTCATCCTTCCTTGAATTCATCCTTCCTTCAATTCATCCTTCCTTCAATTGATCCTTCCTTTCTTCCTTGGATTAATCCTGCCTTGATTTTATCCTTCCTTCCATTAATTAATACTTTCTTGAATTAATCTTGCCTTGAATTCATCTTTCCTTGAGCTAATCCTTCCTTGGTTTCATCCTTCCTTCCTTCAATTAATTCTTCCTTGAATTAATCCTTCCTTGAATTAATCTTTTCTTCCTTCCATGAATTAATCGTTACTTGAATTAATCCTTCCTTCTTTCCTTTAATTATTCCTTCCTTGAATTCATCCTTCCTTGATTTAATCCTTTCTCGAATTAATTCTTCCTTCCTTCCTGGATTTAATTGTTCCTTCCTTCTTTGAATCAATTCTCTCTTGATTGACTGCTTCATTTAATTAATCCTTTATTGAATTAACCCTTTTCTGAATTAATCCTTCCATCCCTTGAGTTAGTTCCTTCGTTCCTGGAATTAATCTTTCCTTGAACTAATCCTTTCTTCCTTCCTTGAACTAATCCTTTATTCCGTTAATGAATCGTTCCTTAAATTCATCCTTCCTTGGATTCATACTTCCTTCCTTGAACTAATTCTATCTTAATCAATCCTTCCTTCCTTGAATTAATCCGTCCTTGAATTAATCCCTTATTGAATTAATCCTTCAATGAATTAATCCTTCCTTGAATTAATCATTACTTGAATAAATCAATTCTTCCTTGCGTTATTCCTTCCTTAAATAAATACTTCCTTGAATTAATCCCTCTTTTCTTTAATCCTTCCTCGAATTAATTGTTACTTGAATGAATCCTTCCTTCCTTGCATTATTCCTTCCTTGAATTAATCCTTTATTGATTTAGTCCTTCCTTCCTTGAATTAATCCCTCTTTCCTTGAATTAATCCTTTATTAAATTAATCCTTCCTTCAATTCATCCTTCCTTGAATTCATCCTTTATTGAATTCATCCTTCCTTCCTTCCTTGAATTAATCCATACTTGGATTAATTGTTACTTGAATTGATCCTTCCTTCCTTCTCTGAATCCTCATTCCCTGGAATCCTGGAATTCTTCCTTCCTCTCTCCATCCCTTCCTTGAATTAATCCCTTATTGAATTAATCCCTTATTGAATTAATCCCTTATTGAATTGATCCTTCCTTGAATTGATCCTTCCTTGAATTGATCCGTCTTTCCTTGAATTGATCCTTCCTTGAATTAATCCCTTATTGAATCAATCCTTGCTTGAATTGATCCCTTATTGAATTCATCCTTGATTGAATTGATCCTTCCTTGAATTAATCCTTCCTTGTATTAACCCTTTCTTCCTTCCTTGAACTAATCCTCTCTTAATTAATCCTTCCTTCCTTGAATTGATCCTTCCTTCCTTCTCTGAATCCTCCTTTCCTGGAACCCTGGAATTCTTCCTTCCTCTCTCCATCCCTTCCTTGAATTAATCCCTTATTGAATTCATCCCTTATTGAATTCATCCTTGATTGAATTCATCCTTTATTGAATTGATCCTGCCTTGAATTGATCCTTCCATCCTCCCCTGAATCCTCCTTCCTGGAATCCTGGAACCCTTCCTTCCTCTCTCCATCCTTCCTTGAATTAATCCCTTATTGAATTAATCCCTTATTGAATTAATTCCTTATTGAATTCATCCTTTATTGAATTAATCCCTTATTGAATTGATCCCTTATTGAATTAATCCCTTATTGAATTAATCCTTAATTGAATTGATCCTTCCTTGAATTGATTCCTTCCTTCTTTCTCTAAATCCTTTTTTTCCTGGAATCCTGGAATCCTGGATCCCTTCCTCCCTCTCCCCATCCTTTCATCTCCCCATCCCTCCATCCCCAACCCCCCCGCCCCCCCGCCCCCCGCCCCGTGCCCACCTTGCAGATCCTCGGGGCCCGGCACTGCGCCCCCACCTCCACCACGTAGATTCGGGAGGAGATGAGCCCGGGCAGCACCAGCTTGGTCCTTTTGGCCGCGGCGCCGCTGTCGAAGCAGCCGCAGGCGGGGCCGGCCCAGCCCGCGCAGTGCAGCTCGTCCTTGAGGTTGGGCATGGGCAGCCGGTGGATGACCTGGGCACGGCCAAGGGGGCTCAGCCGGGCCGGGCCGAGCCGGGCCGAGCCGGGCCGGGAGCGGGGAGGGGGCTGGGGGGAGCTGGGGAGGGGGCTGGCAGAGATTCTGGGGGTTGGAAATCTGGGATAGATTGTGGGGTTTGGGGAGATGGGGAGGGGCTGGGAGAGATTCTGGGGTTTGGGGATCCCAGGAGAGATTCTGGGTTTGGGGGAGATGGGGAGGGGATGGGAGAGATTCTGGGGTTTGGAGATCCTGGAGAGGAGCTGGGAATATTCCTGGGATTCAGAGAGCTCTGGAGAGGGGCTGGGAACAATCCTGGGATTTGAGGATCCCTGCCTGGGAACAATCCCGGGATTTGAGGATCCCTGCCTGGGAACAATCCCGGGATTTGAGGATCCCTGCCTGGGAACAATCCCGGAATTTGGGGATCCCTGGAGATCGACTGGGAACAATCCTGGGGTTCAAAGAGCTCTGGAGAGGGGCTGGGAACAACCCCGGAATTTGGGGAGCACCAAGAGGGGCTCGAAATGGGTCTGGAATTTGAGGATCCCAGTGTGGGAACAATCCCGGGATTTGGGGATTCTGGAGAAATGCTGGGAGAGATTCTGGGGTTTGGAGATCCTGGAGAAGAGCTGGGAACAATCCTGGGGTTCAGAGAGCTCTGGAGAAGGGCTGGGAGCGATTCTGGAATTTCGGGACCCTGGAGAGCGACTGGAAATGATTCTGGGATTTGGGGGGATCTGGAGAGGGGCTGGGAACAATCCCGGAATTTGGGGAGCACCAAGAGGGGCTGGGAACGGGTCTGGAATTTGGGGATCCCAGTATAGGAACAATCCCGGGATTTGGGGACCCTGGAGAGCGACTGGGAACAATCCTGGGGTTCAGAGAGCTCTGGGGAGGGGCTTGGGAGAGATTCTGGGGGTTGGAAATCCGGGAGAGGGGCTGGGAGACATTGTGGGGTTTGGAGATCCTGGAGAGGAACTGGAAATGATTCTAAGAATTGGGGGGGATCTGGAGAGGGGCTGGGAACAATCCCGAATTTTGGGGATCCCTCTCAATGAACAATCCCGAATTTTGCGGACCCCTCTCAATGAACAATCCCGAATTTTGCGGGTCCCTCTCAATGAACAATCCCGAATTTTGCAGATCCCTGAGAACAATCCCGAATTTTGCGGATCCCTCTCCATGAACAACCCCGAATTTTGGGATCCCTCTCCATGAACATTCCCGAATTTTGGGATCCCTCTCCATGAACATTCCCGAATTTTGGGATCCCTCTCCATGAACAATCCCGAATTTTGCGGATCCCTCTCTATGAACAATCCCGAATTTTGCGGATCCCTCTCTATGAACAATCCCGAATTTTGCGGATCCCTCTCCATGAACAATCCCGAATTTTGCGGATCCCTCTCTATGAACAATCCCGAATTTTGCGGATCCCTCTCAATGAACAATCCCGAATTTTGGGATCCCTCTCAATGAACAATCCCGAATTTTGCGGATCCCTCTCCATGAACAATCCCGAATTTTGGGATCCCTCTCCATGAACAATCCCGAATTTTGCGGATCCCTCTCTATGAACAATCCCGAATTTTGCGGATCCCTCTCTATGAACAATCCCGAATTTTGCGGATCCCTCTCTATGAACAATCCCGAATTTTGGGATCCCTGAGAACAATCCCGAATTTTGCGGATCCCTCTCTATGAACAATCCCGAATTTTGGGATCCCTCTCAATGAACAATCCCGAATTTTGGGAATTCCTCTCAATGAACAATCCCGAATTTTGGGATCCCTCTCAATGAACAATCCCGAATTTTGCGGATCCCTGAGAACAATCCCGAATTTTGGGATCCCTCTCCATGAACAATCCCGAATTTTGCGGATCCCTCTCCATGAACAATCCCGAATTTTGGGGATCCCTCTCTATGAACAATCCCGAATTTTGGGATCCCTCTCCATGAACAATCCCGAATTTTGGGATCCCTCTCCATGAACAACCCCGAATTTTGGGATCCCTCTCAATGAACAATCCCGAATTTTGGGATCCCTCTCCATGAACAACCCCGAATTTTGCGGATCCCTCTCCATGAACAATCCCGAATTTTGCGGATCCCTCTCCATGAACAATCCCGAATTTTGGGGATCCCTGAGAACAATCCCGGATTTTGCGGATCCCTCTCAATGAACAATTCCGAATTTTGCGGATCCCTGAGAACAATCCCGAATTTTGCGGATCCCTCTCCATGAACAATCCCGAATTTTGGGATCCCTCTCAATGAACAATCCCGGATTTTGCGAATCCCTCTCCATGAACAATCCCGAATTTTGCGGATCCCTCTCAATGAACAATCCCGAATTTTGCGGACCCCTCTCCATGAACAATCCCGAATTTTGCGGATCCCTCTCCATGAACAATCCCGAATTTTGCGGATCCCTCTCAATGAACAATCCCGAATTTTGGGATCCCTGAGAACAATCCCGAATTTTGCGGATCCCTCTCCATGAACAACCCCGAATTTTGCGGACCCCTCTCTATGAGCAATCCCGAATTTTGCGGATCCCTGAGAACAATCCCGAATTTTGCGGATCCCTCTCAATGAACAATCCCGAATTTTGAGATCCCTCTCTATGAACAATCCCGAATTTTGGGATCCCTGAGAACAATCCCGAATTTTGGGATCCCTGAGAACAATCCCGAATTTTGCGGATCCCTCTCCATGAACAATCCCGAATTTTGCGGACCCCTCTCAATGAACAATCCCGAAATTTGCGGATCCCTCTCTATGAACAATCCCGAATTTTGGGGATCCCTCTCAATGAACAATCCCGAATTTTGGGGATCCCTCTCAATGAACAATCCCGAATTTTGCGGATCCCTCTCAATGAACAACCCCGAATTTTGCGGATCCCTCTCCATGAACAATCCCGAATTTTGGGATCCCTCTCCATGAACAATCCCGAATTTTGCGGATCCCTCTCTATGAACAATCCCGAATTTTGCGGATCCCTCTCAATGAACAATCCCGAATTTTGGGATCCCTGAGAACAATCCCGAATTTTGCGGATCCCTCTCAATGAACAATCCCGAATTTTGCGGATCCCTCTCCATGAACAATCCCGAATTTTGCGGATCCCTCTCTATGAACAACCCCGAATTTTACTGATCCCTCTCTATGAACAATCCCGAATTTTGCGGATCCCTCTCTATGAACAATCCCGAATTTTGCGGATCCCTCTCAATGAACAATCCCGAATTTTGGGATCCCTGAGAACAATCCCGAATTTTGGGATCCCTGAGAACAATCCCGAATTTTGCGGATCCCTCTCAATGAACAATCCCGAATTTTGCGGATCCATGAGAACAATCCCGAATTTTTGCGGATCCCTCTCCATGAACATCCCGAATTTTGCGGATCCCTCTCTATGAACAATCCCGAATTTTGCGGATCCCTGAGAACAACCCCGAATTTTGGGATCCGTGAGAACAATCCCGAATTTTGCGGATCCCTCTCCATGAACAATCCCGAATTTTGCGGATCCCTCTCAATGAACAATCCCGAATTTTGCGGATCCATGAGAACAATCCCGAATTTTGCGGATCCCTCTCCATGAACAATCCCGAATTTTGCGGATCCCTCTCAATGAACAATCCCGAATTTTGGGGATCCCTGAGAACAATCCCGAATTTTGCGGATCCCTCTCTATGAACAATCCCGAATTTTGCGGATCCCTCTCCATGAACAATCCCGAATTTTGGGATCCCTCTCCATGAACAATCCCGAATTTTGCGGATCCCTCTCCATGAACAATCCCGAATTTTGCGGATCCCTCTCCATGAACAATCCCGAATTTTGGGGATCCCTCTCAATGAACAATCCCGAATTTTGCGGATCCCTCTCAATGAACAATCCCGAATTTTGGGGATCCCTCTCAATGAACAATCCCGAATTTTGGGATCCCTCTCTTTGAACAATCCCGAATTTTGCGGATCCCTCTCCATGAACAATCCCGAATTTTGCGGATCCCTCTCCATGAACAATCCCGAATTTTGCGGACCCCTCTCCATGACCAACCCCCGACCCGGGGGTCCCCAGGAGCTTTTCCCTCCTCTCGGGCGGCCCCCAGAGCTCGAGGCCCGGCGCTGGCAGCGATCCCTGCCCCGGGGAGCCCCGCTCGTACCTGGCCGTAGTGGCAGGAGCGCGGGTTGAGGTCCACGGTGGCCAGGAAATCGGGCTGCTCGATGCCCGTGTTCCTGTAGGTGCAGGTCACGTAGGCGACCTCCTCCCTCGGGGCTGGGGACACAAAAACCGCGCTCAAAGAGGGCAGGGGAGAATGGGACAGAAAATCCGTGGGGTGGGGAAAGGGGCGGGAGGAGTTTGGGGGGGTGAGATTTCCTGGGGATGCTCCCGGGAGATGCTGACCTGGGAAAAACACGGGAAAAAGCTGGGATAAACTCGGGTGAAATCTGGGATAAACCCTGGGGAAATCTGGGATAAACCTGGGAGAAATGCGGGATAACCCCGGGGAAAATCCGGGATAAACCCGGGGAAAATCCGGGATAAACCTGGGGAAAATCTGGGATGAACCCGAGGGAAATCTGGGATAAACCCGGGAGGAATCCGGGATAAACCCGGGGGAAATCTGGGATAAACCTGGGGAAAATCTGGGATAAAACCGGGGGAAATCTGGGATAAACCCGGGGAAAATCCGGGAAAAACCCGGGGGAAATATGGGATAAATCTGGGGAAATCTGGGATAAACCCGGGGGAAATCTGGGATCAACTCGGGGAAAATCTGGGATAAATCTGGGGAAATCTGGGATGAATCCGGGGAAAATCTGGGATAAACCCGGGAAAAATATGGGATAAGCTCGGGGAAAATCTGGGATCAACCTCGGGAAAATCCGGGATCAACCTGGGAGGAATCCGGGATAAACCCAGGGGGATTCCGGGATCAACCCGGGGAAAATCTGGGATAAATCTGGGGAAAATCCGGGATAAACCCGGGGGAAATCCGGGATAAACCTGGGTAAAAACTGGGATTAACTGGGGGAAATTTGGGATAAACACGGGGAACATCTGGGATCAACTCGGTTGAATCTCTGGGATCAACCCAGGGAAAATCCGGCTCAGCCTGGGGAAAATCCGGTATAAATCCGGAGTAAATCCGGGATCAACCCGGGACAAAATCTGGGAACAACCCAGACAAAAATCCGGGATCATCTGGGGGAATCTCCCGGTAATTCAGCAAAGGGCTCAGCCCAGACCCCGAGCTCAGGACCCCCCAAAAATCCCAAATTCCCCCAATCCCAGCCCAGCCCTGGGGCCGGGAACAACCCGGGGGGGGGGATCTGGGAAAGGGGCTGAGCACAGACCCTGAGCTCAGGGCACCCCAAAAACCCCAAATCCCGGCACGGCACGGCACGGCACGGCACGGCACGGCACGGCACGGCCCAGCCCAGCACGGCACGGCACGGCACGGCCCAGCCCAGCACGGCACGGCCCAGCACGGCACGGCACGGCCCAGCCCAGCCCAGCCCAGCCCAGCCCGGCCCAGCCCAGCACGGCCCGGCCCAGCCCAGCCCAGCCCAGCCCAGCCCAGCCCAGCCCGGCCCGGCCCAGCCCAGCCCAGCCCAGCCCAGCCCAGCCCGGCACGGCACGGCACGGCACGGCACGGCTCGGCACGGCCCGGCCCAGCACTCGCCTTTCAGCACGTCGGGGCACGAGGGGAACTCGTAGCACGGAGCTCTGCACCTGTCTGGGGGAGCAGAGGGGACCCCGTGAGCCCGGGCCTGGCCCGGGTCACCCAGCCCGGCCCAGAGGGTCCCACCCGGGCCAGGGAGCAGCGGGGACACCCCCGGGGACAGCGCAGGGCTGGCGGGGACAGAGGGGACAGGAGAGGGTGGGGATGGCACAGGGACAGGGATGGGACAGGGACAGGGATGGGGACAGGGATGGGGACAGGGACAGGGAGGGGACAGGGACAGGGATGGGACAGGGATGGGACAGGGGTGGGGACCCTGGGGGACACCTGAGAGCCTCGGGGACCCCCCAGAGCAGGGACGGGACAGGAGGGGACAGAGC
This sequence comes from Catharus ustulatus, assembly GCF_009819885.2. Lineage (NCBI taxonomy): Eukaryota > Metazoa > Chordata > Aves > Passeriformes > Turdidae > Catharus > Catharus ustulatus. Next base: position 2,503,239 of record NC_046250.1, on the reverse strand, counting down.
AGGGACAGAGCAGGGACAGCAGGGGACAGAGCTGTCACCCAGGGATAGGATCAGGGATGGGGACAGCGCTGTCACCCCGTGAAGCACAGCAGGGGACAGAGCTGTCACCCTGTAAAGGACAGCAGGGGACAGAGCAGGGACAGGAGGGGACAGGGAGGGGACAGAGCTGTCACCCAGAGCCGGATCGGGGATGGCGACAGAACTGTCACCCCGGAAATGACAGCAGGGGACAGGAGGGGACAGGAGAGGACAGAGCAGGGAAAGAGCGGGGACAGCAGGGGACAGAGCTGTCACCCCATAAAGGACAGCAGGGGACAGAGCAGGGACAGGAGGGACAGCAGGGACAGGAGGGGACAGGAGAGGACAGAGCAGGGAAAGAGCAGGGACAGCAGGGGACAGAGCTGTCACCCCATAAAGGACAGGAGGGGACAGAGCAGGGACAGGGATGGGACAGGGATGGGGACCCTGGGGGGACACCTGAGAGCCTCGGGGACCCCCCAGAGCAGGGACAGGAGGGGACAGAGCTGTCATTCCATAAAGGACAGGAGGGGACAGAGCAGGGACAGGAGGGGACAGAGCTGTCACCCTGTAGAGGACAGGAGGGGACAGAGCAGGGACAGGAGGGGCAGAGCAGGGACAGCAGGGACAGCAGGGCACAGAGCTGTCACCCAGAGCCGGGTCAGGGATGGGGACAGAGTTGTCACCCGTGAAGCACAGCAGGGGACAGAGCTGTCACCCTGTAAAGGACAGGAGGGGACAAAACAGGGACAGGAGGATACAGAGCTGTCACCCGTGAAGGACAGAGCGGGGACAGAGCGGGGACAGAGCAGGGACAGAGCAGGGACAGAGCAGGGACAGAACAGGGACAGAGCAGGGACAGAGCAGGGACAACAGGGGACAGAGCAGGGACAGAGCAGGGACAAAGCAGGGACAGAGCAGGGACAGCGCAGGGACAGCAGGGACAGAGCAGGGACAGAGCAGGGACACAGCAGGGACAGCAGGGACACAGCAGGGACACAGCAGCCCAGCGCTGTCCCCAGGGACAGCAGGGACACAGCAGGGACAGCAGGGACAGCCCAGCGCTGTCCCCAGCCCAGCAGGGACACAGCAGGGACAGCCCAGCGCTGTCCCCAGCCCAGCAGCGCACACTCCCTCCCTCACCCATCGCTGCTCTCGGGTCCCGGCGCTGCTGCAGGAGCTGGAGCTGAGGGGCAGCTGCTGCTGAGCGGGGCTGGAGCGGCTGTGCCGTGCCCAGGCTGCTCCCGGGGCCCTTTTATCCCGGGCCAGGGGTGGCGAGCGGGGCCAAGGCCAGGGAGGGGCTCCCAGCGCTGGGGAGGTGCCAGCCCCGAGCTGCGGCTTCTCGGCCGCCTCCTCCCCGCCCCAATCTGGGGCTGAATCTGCTGCTGCTGCAGCCCCAAAGCCCGGCCCTAAATCCGGCCCTAAATCCCGGCCTGAGTCTGGGACATCTCCAAATCCCGGCCCTAAATCCCGGCCTGAGTCTGGGACATCTCCAAATCCCGGCCCTAAATCCCGGTCTGAGTCTGGGACAGCTCCAAATCCCGGCCCCAAATCCCGGTCTGAGTCTGGGACAGCTCCAAATCCCGGCCCCAAATCCCGGTCTGAGTCTGGGACAGCTCCAAATCCCGGCCCTAAATCCCAACCTGAGTCTGGGACATCTCCAAATCCCAGCCTCAACTCCCGGCCCCAAATCCCGGCCCCAAATCCCGGTCTGAGTCTGGAACATCCCCAAATCCCGATCCCAATCCCGATCCTGATCGTGACAGGAGGGTCCCGATCCTCATCCCAGTCAGCATCCCGATCCCAGTCCCGATCCTGATTCTAATCCTGATCCTGATCATGATCCTGATCCCGACAGGAGGGTCCGGACCCCATTTCCAATCCTAATCCTGATCCCGACTCCGATCCCAATCCTAATCACAATCCCGACCCCGATCCGGACCCCAATCCCATTCCTGATCCCGATCCTGATCCCAATCCCGACAGGAGGGTCCCGATCCTCATCCCAGTCCCCATCTCGACCCCAATCCCGATCCTGATCCTGATCCTGCTCATGATCCCAATCCCGACAGGAGGGTCCTGATCCCATTTCCAATCCTAATCCAGATCCCGATTCCAACCCCAACCCCAATCCCAATCCTGACCCTAATCCCGACCCCGACCCCAAATACCGACCCCGACCCCAAATCCAATCCCGATCCCCATCCCAATCCCGACAGGAGGGTCCCGACCCCAATCCCGACCCCAATCCCCATCCCGACCCCAATCCCGACCCCAATCCCGTTCCATCCCGGGCTGGCCCCGCAGGGTCCCCGGGCGGGCTCTGTCCCGGGACAGGAATTTGGGAGCTCCGGGACACCGGGACGGGCTCGGGGAGCTCCCGAGGGGGTGACACAGCCGGGGACAGCGGGGACAGAACCGGGGACAGCGGGGACAGAGCCGGGGGACAGCGGGGACAGAGCGGGGGACAGCGGGGACAGAGCCCGGGGACAGCGGGGACAGAGCGGGGGACAGCGGGGGTGGCACCTGCGGGAGGGGACGTGGGGCCAGCAGGGAAAGGGATTTGGGGACTCAGCCCCGGGAACTGGGGCTGGAGGGGACACTGGGACTGTCCCCAACGCCCTGGGCCACCAGGAGTCACAGGGACTGTCCCCAACCCCCTGGGCCACCAGGAGTCACAGGGACTGTCCCCAACCCCCTGGGCCACCAGGAGTCACTGGGACTGTCCCCAACCCCCTGTGCCACCAGGAGTCACCATGGACTGTCCCCAACCCCCTGGGCCACCAGGAGTCACCATGGACTGTCCCCACTGCTCTCTGTGCCACCAGGAGTCACCATGGACTGTCCCCAACCCCCTGGGCCACCAGGAGTCACAGGGACTGTCCCCAACCCCCTGGGCCACCAGGAGTCACAGGGACTGTCCCCAACCCCCTGTGCCACCAGGAGTCACAGGGACTGTCCCCAATGCTCTCTGTGCCACCAGGAGTCACTGGGACTGTCCCCAACCCCCTGGGCCACCAGGAGTCACTGGGACTGTCCCCAACCCTGTGGTCACCCCCCCCAAGTGTCCCCAAGCCCCTGGCGCTGCACACCCGCTCATTAGCGAGTTGATTAGCCCGTCCTTCATTAGCCAGCTCATTAGCCCGTCCTTCATTAGCCAGCTCATTAGCCCGCCCCTCATTAGCGGCTCCGGTGGCTTCCCGTGCTGACGTCGCCGTGTCCCCGCCTGTCCCCGCGTGTCGCGATAAGCGCTGATCAGATCGCGATAAGCGCTGACTCAGCACGGCCCGGCGCTGCTCGGTGGCCACGGGGCGAGTTCGGGCACTCCGGGGCCACTCCCGGGCTGGCCCGGGGTTTGGGGCGGGGACAGGGATGGGGACAGGGACAGGGAGATGTGCCCAGCTGTGCCCAGGTGTGCCCAGGTGTGTCCAGCTGTGCCCAGCTGTGCGAGCAGGGGCGGACCGGGACCAGCCCGCGGCTCTGCCGTGCCCGGGGGGGCTGAAATTCCCTTCCCAGGGTCTGAAATTCCCTTTTTTTGGGGTCGGAATTCTCTTCCCTAGGGCTGGAATTCCCTTTTCTGGGGCTGGAATTCCCTTCTCTGGGCTAAAATTCCATCAGTGGGGCTGGAATTCCATTCCGGGAGACGAAATTCCCTTTTCTGGGGTCGGAATTCCCTTCTGTGAGGTTGAAATTCCCTTCCAGGGGCTGGAATTCCCTTTTCTGGGGTCGGATTTCCCTTCTGTAGGGTTGGAATTCCCTTTCGTGGGGCTGAAATTCCATCAGTGGCATTGAAATTCCCTTCCAGGGGCCAAAATTCCCTTCCCAGGGGCTGGAATTCCCTTCCAGGAGTCGAAATTCCCTTTTGTGGGACCGAAATTCCCTTCTGTGGGGCTCGAAATCCATTCTGTAGGACCGGAATTCCCTTTTCTGGG